>NC_133325.1:451928925-452528925 GCF_042186555.1 Aquarana catesbeiana
CTCCGCACACTGAGAATCCTCATTGACTGACAAACGGCCAGTTTATGAAGCTGCGATCTCAGCGCTTCACTGGCAATCTGAGTCAGAATTCACACTCCTCGATTCACCAGCTCAGAGGTGGAGAATCGGGGAGTGAAGAGAGAATCCCAGGGGATCTGAGGGGGAAAGAGGAAGATTATTAACTTCCTTATACCTCGTTCAGACCCCCCAAGACAGTAACCATGCCCCCCTTGTCATATTTATGTGTGTGTGTGTATGTATGTATGTTTGTGTGTATGTATATGTATGTGTGTGTGTGTATATGTGTGTATATATGTGTGTGTATATGTGTGTGTATATATATGTATATATGTATGTATATATATATATATATATATATATATATATATATATATATATATATATATATATATATATATATATATATATATATATATATATATATATATATATATATATCTATCCTATCTTTTTTTTTTTTTTTTTCTCAAACAATAGGTGCTGGAACTCAACCACGACCCCCCCCCCCAAAACCCCTACCCCCACACACACCCTCCAAATCACATCAAATGATGGGTATGGTCATATTTCACAAACCATAAAAGGGTCTTAAAGTGGCATTAAATATCAGGATTGCATTACATACAGAGTGCAGAGTTCATGGGGGTTACACACAGAGTGCAGAGCTGTCACTTGTAAACACAGAAACCAGACTTCTGTGTTTACAAGTGATTGTGGTGAGCAGGCACCAAAGGGTCTGAGCCAGAGGTGGTGGAACTGAGTTCCACCAAGTTCCCCCTTGCAAAAAAGCCCTGTATATATGAGACGGGACCAATGCTTCAATACAACATCTTCTTTACTTCAAAATTCATTCAATTACAAAAAGTGCAGACGTGCAGGCCACTGTACAGTATTGAGCATCACTGCTCTTCATCAGGCTTTTCTGGCTATGTGTCATACATAGCCAGAAAAGCCTGATGAAGAGCAGTGAAGCTGACCGTGCTTTGATATCACAAAATCGGAAGAAGAGAAGGTAACCCACCCATTGATTGCTATAGAGATAGATATATCTAGATCTAGATCTATATCTAGATATAGATATATCTATACATACGCTTTGTTATTAGCATTAACCACGCCGTCTGTCCGTGTATTGGGCAGTGATAATTTATCACTGCTTAATAAACTGACATCTGGGTGTTTTGGTGAATTTTTGGTACTGTAAAGTCTCATGAGATTCCAGTATCAGGGGCCATTCTCCACTGTTTGAAGCGTTTGTAGATCTCTTCACTCCTCCAGAGGAGAAGCGACCTACAAAGCTTCATAAACTGGCACCCAGACGAGAACGGAGGATAGGAAGATCATGTCTTTCTGGAGATTCAGAAGCCGTCCCAATGGCTGGATGTTATCCTAGTAATGTGATCTTGGGTCTAGAGGGGCCTCAGACGCTGTGTTGGGAGCCTCGACTCCCGCTAATGCTGCTGCTGGTCTAGTGGTCAGGGAGATATCTTCCACTGCGCTGCAGGATCTCCCTTTGGTCTAGTTGGTTCAAGTATGGAGCTGGCCGAAGTGGAGAGAGCGGGGAGAGACCAAAGCAGCAGGGCTCCTGGCGATCACCGGTGAGTAGCATGGGACGTGCCAGGGCATGCTGATGGAGGCAGGAGCGGAGGATGGAGGGGAGACAGCAGACCTGTAGGTGAGCTTGGAAGTGTGTGCAGTAGGATGTACTGACGCGTTTCCTCCACCAGGTGGCATGGACTTCTTCAGAGTGGCGTGCCTGCGTTCGTCAGCCCCTTTTAAATCATTCAGTACATATTGCTGATTGAAGATTGGCTTGGGGGCATGTCTCATCCTGATGCTTGGATAGTTAACCCCTCCAGGGGTTCCTAGCCAGCATTCATTACGTAAGGGCAGTTTTCTGCCATCTAGTGGGCAGTTCATACACTGTTAGTTGAACAGATGAAGACAAGAGCACATTGGCAATGCCTATAGCTATTATTTTGCAAACTGACAACTGTAAATGCATCGATAATTTACAAAGTCCTAAAGTGGTTGTTAAGCCACTCTAACCTGTATACGCCACCAGCACTGCCCCCTATTGTAGTATTCTCCTGTGTGTGATTTATAAAAATAAATGCTGCAAAATACATCATTTCACTGCCGAGATTACGATCACATTACCAGACAGCTTTCTCCTTTCCTCCTCTGAGATGCAGCAGGTGGGGCTGAGATTCCCCTGTTGATGTCAGTCTGGAGGAAAGAGCTTGGCTGGTCATGTGATCGCAATCTCGGCTCTTAAATTAGGATTTAAATATATCTTATTTACATACTCAAAATATATGTATGTGTGTGTGTATATGTATGTATGTATGTGTGTGTGTGTGTGTATATATATATATATATATATATATATATATATATATATATATATATATATATATATATATATATATATATATATATTCATATACATTTTCCCCCTTCGTCTTTCAGGGCAGCCACCATGAGAGATAGTCTCCTCCTCTTCCTCTAGGAAACACTGCGCCAGCCCATAAATTCTTACTTCCCCCTGCCAGACCTCAGTATTAGTGTTTCCTCCGGTGGGGAGACACTGTGCAAGGAACCTGGCCACTCAGTCAGGGTGACTATGGCTGTTTTTATTTTTTTGGAGCCTATAATGGAAGCAGGGGCATCATAGGGGCTTGAGGGGGGACTTACCCCTCGTTCTGTTGCCACCACTTCCTAGCTGAGCGCGGCTTCAGGCTGTGGGGGCTCCCTATCGCGGCCACAGGGCTGCAGCATGCAGGCGTTCGCCTTTCCTGTGTACTATACAGACCGCTCTCTTTTTTTCTTTTTGGAACTAGGCAGGCCGGACGACGGGCGACGTCATTTCCGGCGGAAGGGCGAATGCTTGTCTTTGACCCGCGGCTTCCGGTTCCGGGTCGCGGCGCTGATAGGGAAGCCAGGCACAGGCTGGAGACGAGTCTGGGACGCGCACAGGCAGCGTAGGACTCGGTAGTAGCAACCACCTGCAAAGTCATGTCGGAAGCAGATGCTCAGCCAACGGACACTACCTCCAGCCTTCCTAAGGTAAGAGTGCCCTGGGGAAGAGTACTCTTTATCTAGGATTGTCCCTCCATGTATAGTTCCTGTCATGGGGGGGCAGACACCCTGGGTGGTCAGGGGGAGGGAGGCTCAGATCCCCACATATTAAGGAGGGTCTAGTGCACTCTCAGAGTTGTATCCTTGTTTTTTTTTAAAAAAAAAAAAGTGACAAAATGTTTTTTTCTTTCATGTATTTCAGAAAGCTACAGAGAAGTCTAGGTCTACACATAGCTCTAAGAAGAGGTGTGCCTCTTGCAAAGACACATTAGGGGAAGCATGGACAAAGGTCTTGTGTAGGGAGTGCATAGACTCCCTTGTTAAGGAGAGGGACTCTGAACAGGAGTCAGGACTTGCAGCCTCGGTTAAGGAGCTTTCGTCCACCTTTTCTTCATTTAAAGCCTTATTTGAAAGGTTTCAGCCTCCCATTAGTCCAGCTCCCCAGGATACAACCCCGCCTCAGGCTCAGGGCTCTGCTCCTGCCCAACCTGCAACTTCAGTTAGGGCAGAGGAAGCTCCAGGGCCCTCCGGAGTGGAACAAAGACAACCAGACAGTTCCTCCTCCGATTCCCAGGATGGTTCTGAGGGGGAGGACCAGGACGGGGAGTCCAGGAAATCCTCCAGATATAAATTATCTCTGGAAGAGGTAGAGGACCTCTTAGGGGCTATTTATACAACCCTCGGTATTCAGGAGGACAGGAAACCCCTGACCCTTCATGACCAAATGTACAAAGGCTTGGGGGAACAAAGGAGGAAAGTTTTTCCAGTACATGAGGTACTGGTTGAAACTATTAAAAAGGAGTGGCAGGATCCCGAAAGGAAACCCTTTTTTTCTAGATCCTTAAAGAGGAGATTTCCGTTCTCGGATGATCCTACATCTATCTGGAATAAAAATCCCAAGTTAGATGCCGCCTTCTCCCAGGTTTCCAGACACACAGACCTGGCATTTGAGGACATGGGGGCCCTGGTGGATGTCATGGATAAGAGAATAGACTCTCTCCTCAAAAAGACTTGGGATTCAACAATTGGTAACTTAAAACCTGAGTTGGCTGTCACAGTAGTGGCTCGCAATCTGGAGCACTGGCTCCCTAAGATTCAAGAGCATATTGAAGCTGGAACGGCAAAAGAAACCATTCTGTCTTCTTTCCCTACGATTCTGCGAGGTATCGCCTACATAGCTGATGCCTCGGCAGAGTCAGTACGTATGTCGGCCAGATCAGCGGCTCTGGCCAATTCGGCCAGGAGAGCCCTCTGGCTAAAAACTTGGCCGGGTGATAGCGCCTCTAAAGTCAAATTGTGCGGCATACCGTTAACGGGAGACCTTCTCTTTGGCCCAGGGTTAGAGACCGTCTTGGACCGCACAGCAGACAGGAAGAAATCCTTCCCGGTTAAGCGGAAAACCCCTGCACATACAAAGAAGGGGTTTCGTCCGCAAAAGCGTAAAGAAACTCCAAAGCCGGAAGGGCAAAATAAATTTTGGGGTCAGAAAGGCAAGGGCAGGGGAGGGGCGATTTTTCGCCCTCCTGAACAGCCCCGTAAAAGTCAATGACTCCCCAACCAGGGTGGGGGGAAGACTAGGGGCCTTCCTCCCACAGTGGGAGGCAATATCCCCCAATCGCTTTATCCTAGGGATTATAAGAAGGGGGTACCATATCGAATTCACAAATCCTCCTCCACGGAGATTTCTTGTCACGCACCTACCCAGGTGTACGGCAAAAGCCGAGGCTCTGTTGGAAGCATTAAGAGATCTGGTAGATCAAAATGTGGTTCTCAGAGTTCCAAAGGCCGAGGAGAGAGAGGGTTTCTATTCACACATTTTCGTAGTGAAGAAACCCACAGGGAAATTCAGACTGATTCTGAATCTAAAGCCCCTGAACAGGTCAGTGACATACAGAAGATTCCGTATGGAAACAATTTTCACAGTCAGAGCCCTGTTGCCCCGCAACTGCTTTATGGTATCTCTGGACCTAAAGGACGCGTATCTACACGTTCCTATAACAGAAGCCTCGCAGAGGTTTCTTCGGCTAGCGGTAGATGTAGGTGGAACAACGGTACATCTACAGTTTCAGGCGCTGCCTTTCGGGCTATCCTCCTCGCCCCGCATTTTCACCAAGGTCTTGGCGGAGGTGATGGCTTTTCTTCGGCTCCAGGGTATATCAGTGATAGCATACCTGGACGACCTGCTCCTATTTGCAGCGTGTCCACTGCAGTTAGTAAGAGATCTAGAACTAACAAAGCGGGTTCTTACAGGTCTAGGGTGGCTAATGAACTTGGAGAAATCCAGTTTGATTCCTTCTCAGCGCATCACGTACTTAGGCTATCTGTTGGACTCAACGCTACTGAGAGTGTTTCTTCCAGCAGAAAAAGTACAAAAACTGGACAGGGCAGTGGCTGTTCTCCAGTGCAGCAGTCAGGTCTCCATAAGAATTCTGATGTCGGTCCTAGGACTATTAACCGCTACCCTCCCAGCAGTGCAATGGGCAGGTCTGCACTTTCGTCCCTTACAGTCCTTTGTCCTAAGGGTGTGGGATCACAGTCAGAAAGATCTGGACACCTTGGTACAGGTTCCACCCCAAGTAAAGAGATCCCTCTGGTGGTGGAGGAGGGTCTCAAACTTGTCGCAGGGTCGTCTGTGGTTCATCCCAGTTTCTCAGGTGGTAACCACAGACGCAAGCGGCAAGGGTTGGGGGGCGCATCTGGGTTCCCTTTTAGCACAGGGCACCTGGGAGGGCGACGAACTAAGAAGGTCGTCCAATTGGAAGGAGCTGAGGGCAATCAGGCTAACACTCAGGTTCTTCAAAGAGGAGCTACAGGGCCACCATGTGCAGGTGCGGTCGGACAACTCGTCCGCCGTGGCCTATGTAAACAAACAGGGCGGCACAAGAAGCGGAGTCCTGTCGGCCTTAGCATCAGGCATTCTGAACTGGGCCGAGACTCACTCTCTCACTCTCAGCAGTCTTCCTGAGAGGAGAAAAGAATGTGATAGCAGATTTTCTCAGCCGAACCAAACTGAGAGAGGGCGATTGGATCCTCAACCAGGAGGTTTTCAATCTCATTTCAGAGAAATGGGGTCCTCCAGAAGTAGATCTGTTCGCGTCAAGAAGCAACGCGAAAGCCCCTTGTTTTTTCTCCCTAAACAGAGGGGAGGGAGCGCGAGGGGTCGACGCATTGATCCAGAACTGGCATTTCAGAATCTGCTATGCCTTCCCGCCCCCAGCGTTATTACCGGCAGTTCTCAGGAAGTTCCAGATGGAAAACACGTCCCTGATTCTAGTAGCACCACATTGGCCAAAGAGGGCTTGGTGCTCAGTACTCAAGCAGCTAGCGGTCGAACCTCCCTTATTCCTGCCACCTTGAGAGGATCTCCTCTCACAGGGCCCAGTCCTCTGTCCACAGGTTCACCAATGGCAGTTAGCGGCCTGGCTACTGAGGAGGGTATGCTAAGAGCTAGAGGTTTTTCTGAGAAATTAATCTCCACCCTCCTCAACAGCAGGAAAAAGGAAACACGCCAGATTTATAAAAAGGTCTGGGTACGTTTCAATGAATGGTGTGCAGAAGGCTCCTTTGCGGTACACAGTCCAACAACGGTGTTGGAATTCCTTCAGTGCGGGGCAGATAGGGGTTTATCCATAAGTACCCTTAAAGGTCAGGTGTCAGCACTCAGTGCTTATTTAGAAAAGCATCTGGCCACCAACCCTTGGGTGGTCAGATTCTTTAAGGCTCTGTCTAGACAAAGACCGGTTCAGGGCCCTCCCTTTCCCAAGTGGGACCTATCTTTAGTGTTACAGGGCCTGACGGGAACCCCCTTTGAACCTTTAGAGGAATGTCTACTAAAGGATCTTACGTTAAAAACTGTTTTTTTGGTAGCAGTGACTACTGCCAGGAGAGTCAGTGAGATTGAGGCCTTATCAGTTAGACCTCCTTTTTGCGTTATTTTTTCAGATCGGATCATCTTCAAGACTGATCCAGCATTTTTACCTAAGGTGGCTTCTGGTTTCCACAGAAGTCAGGAGGTAGTTCTACCCTCATTTTGTCCCAACCCCTCGGGGGAAAGGGAATTAAAATTTCATTCTTTGGACGTAAGGAGATGTATCCTTAAGTACCTAGAGCTGACCAAGAGGTTTAGAAAGTCAGACTCTTTATTTGTTTTGTTTTCTGGGGCCAGAAAAGGATGCAAAGCGTCTCGACGCACTATTGCCAGATGGCTCAGAGTAACCATTGGCCAGGCCTATACATTAGCAGGGAAAGAAATCCCAATGGGTATAAGGGCACACTCTACCAGAGCTATGGCAGCTTCTCAGGCAGAAAAGGCTGGAGCAACGCCAGAGCAAATATGCAGGGCTGCAACATGGTCCAGCTATTCCACTTTCGTAAAGCACTACAGAGTGGACCTGGTGTCGGCTAGTGAGCAAGCCTTTGGGCGAAAGGTATTGCAAGCTGTAGTCCCACCCTAACTGGTAAGTGCTCGTTCATCCTCTCATGGTGGCTGTCCTGAAAGACGAAGGGGGAAAATTAGAGTTACGTACCGGTAACGTCTTTTCCAGTAGTCTTTCAGGACAGCCCTAGTTACCCACCCGAGATTTTTGGGTGTCTTATAAAAGACCAGAATGCAGCATGATAATGATATGGGATAGTATGTTATTAATGTGTTCTTGTGTCTCCCCAGCTGACCGGAGGTAATCTTGGAATATACTGAGGTCTGGCAGGGGGAAGTAAGAATTTATGGGCTGGCGCAGTGTTTCCTAGAGGAAGAGGAGGAGACTATCTCTCATGGTGGCTGTCCTGAAAGACTACTGGAAAAGACGTTACCGGTACGTAACTCTAATTTTTTTTTGGTATATTGTTTAGGAGTATTTTAGGAATATTATTAGGAAGTCAGAAACACCTGTAGGTTCATTTCTTTATTTAACCCTTTAGGGGTCATTGTTCCCAACCGATATATATCCATTCTTTCCCTCTCTGGAGGAGAATAATAATATAGTCTTCTCTCCTACTTGGTAGTTTGAGTGCAAGTATACCTTTTAACTCGCAGGTCTTTAGTTTGTCCGTTATGGTATTTCTGAAAATGTTGGCCTATTGGAGACTCATCATCCTTTCCTCGTATACTGGATAGATGTTCGCCAATTCGAACTTATAGAGGGTGTTTTGTCTGTCCTATGTAATATTTGTGGCAGGGGCACTCCAGCATATAGAGGACTCTTTCTGTATTGCAATTCACAAATTGCTTTTATTTTATAGGTCTTTCGTCTGTTCGCGTCCCCATAGGTGGGGTATAAAAATATTTAGAGACTCAACGTCTATACTGACAAGAATCACATCTGGTGGAACTGAGAGAGTGTCAATCTTCATTAGAACATGTCTAGGGTCCTGTACAAAGGATGGTATTTTAGTAACCATTTCTTTGAGAAGTGCATCAAGATATTTTCCTATTCTCTCCAAGGGGCCTTTAATGGCCTACCTGGTGGTTTCTGTGGTGACTTTTGTACTTTGGGGATAATGTAAATTGTTGGTGTAATTAATTCCGTTACCTTCAGATATTCCAGCTCTTTCTTGGTTATGAGGTTCACATCATAGGCAAAACTTAATTTGGAATTCAATTCTTCCACAACTGAGGGAAAAGGGTTAATTAATAATCTCTCATATGTTACATTTTATTACTTTAGTTGATGTCTAATTTCTTTTTCATAATAATCTTCAGAGAGAAGAACCACGTTCCCTCCCTTGTCACTTTTTTGAATGACTAATCTAGGTGCCTACTTCAGTTGAAAAAGGGCCTGACGTTCTTCCCGACTTAAGTTGTCTTCTTTTTTCCATGTCCAATCCAAAGAGGACAGATCTTCTTGGACAAGGTCCAGGAATACTCCAAGCCACTTCTTCTTCCTGAAAGGAGGCATCTTGGAAGATCTAATTTGAGACCTGCTTCTCTTTTCCAGGGGTCCGACGGAGTGATTATTGGTAGATCTTCCTGGTCATCCTCATCTCCACACCATAGGGAGGTCAGAGTATTTACGTTCTCGAGATCTTGAATAGTATTTATATCCATCTCAGGACTTTCGATGTCTGGGCTTGATGTAATTGTCTGAGGTATATCTTCCTCAGGAAGAGGCACACGTCTTTGTATACCTCAAAGTCCTTTGTTTGGGGAGAATGACAGTCCTCTCTTGAGTAGTTTTATATACTTTACCCAGAGGATAAAATCTGTTAGATTAATAGTGTTCCTTTTTTTTTTTTTTTTTTTTTTTTTTTTTTTTTTTTTTTTTTTTACATCATGAGAGATATCCTCATCTAGGTCCATTCTGGTCATATCTAGTTCCTCTATTGACTGCGGGTCGATATTCCAGGTCCGTCTCTCCTGAGGTTTTCTTTTTCTTTTCTGTTTTGAGTTTGCAGGGTTTGTTCCAGATTTTTTGAGTATTCCTTCCCAGGCAGGGTCACTTCGGGTTGCTGTGGTTTGTCTCCTAAAAAACTCACGACAGATCCTCTTCATCTTCACTATCTTCCTGACAGTTAGCATGATTACGTGATATTGATCGTGAAGCCTTTATAGGCCTTCTGGATTTACTGCGTCCCCTTTTGTTTGTATGATCAAAGATCTCTCCTTTTTCCCAGTCGTCTAGATCTCTTAACAACTTGGACTGTTTTGTTGCCCTTAGGTTTTTCTGTACCTTGACTATTTCCTTCCTCAGATGCTCGTTATATTTCTCAGTCAGGTATACCACCGAACGGTTCTAATGATTGCAGACTTGCATCAATTTCAGTTTGGATCTCAGTGAGTTGTAGTTTCTCTTCCTCAACGATCAGTTTACTTCTAGATTGTGGTTAATGCGAGTTTGTTTCCATTTGGCAAGGAAACGTTTGTTTTGTATATGTTCCGCGGGGATTACCCTTTTGTGCAGCCCTCATGGGATAATCTTTTTGTCTATATATGACTCAAGTGACAGAATATCCCATTTGCAATTTAGTTGTTTAACGGTCAGTTTCTTATGATTTTTGAAAAGGGTTTTGATGGTATCCTCATCAGAGCATGGTTGCTCTCGTGGATTACCTGAAAAGGTGAGTCTAATTTCCCTTTTAATGTCTTCACCTATTGCGTATGCCATGTATGCAGTATTCGCCAGATGGACACCACACTCGCATGAACACTGAAAAGTAAATTCTGAACGTGTAGTCTAGTGAAAAAATAGGTATTGGTTCATGAGACCCCTGGTGCTGAATAGTGATTCAAAGTGAATCAAATGGCAAAAAATAATAATAAAAATGCCATAAACCTATCCCCTATTTTGTAGACGCAATAACTTTTGCGCAAACCAGTCAATATACGCTTATTGTGATTATTTTTGGTAAAAAAAAATGTAGCAGAATACATATTGGCCTAGACGGAGGAAGTTTAGTCCTTTTTTTTTTTTTTTTTTTTTTTTTTTTTTTTTCAAAATTGTCGGTCTTTTTATGTTTTATAGCGCAAAAAATAAAAACCGCAGAGGTGATCAAATCCTACCAAAAGAAAGCTCTATTTGTGAGGGGAAAAAAGACATAAATCTTGTTTGGGTACAGCATTGCATGACCGCACAATTGTCAGTTAAATCGACGCAGTGCTGTATCACAAAAAATGGCCTGGTCATTAAGAGGGCAAATTTTATACTAATAAACATGATAGTGACCCTTTAACACCTTCATGACCAAAAGGCTATGAAGCCTGGATGCCAAGACAAAATTTTGCAACCTTCATATGGTCGATTACGTTGGCAGGAACCTGATGACTAATTTGTCTAACTGAATAATTAGTACATACAAGGCTGTTCTTTGGTACACTGTTTTAACCATTTGACCACTGGAAGATTTACCCCCCTTCATGACCAGGCCACTTTTTACAATACGGCACTGCCTTATTTTAACTAATTGCGTGGTCGTGCAAAGCTATACCCAAATAGAAATTTATGTAATTTGTTTCCCACAATCAGAGCTTTCTTTTGATGGTATCTGATCACCACTGTATTTTTTATTAGTGCTATAAACAAAAAAGACTGACAAGTTTGAAAAGAAAAACAATAAAAAAATAAAAAAATCACATTTCTTCATAAATTTAGTGCAGTATGTATTCTGCTACATGTTTGATTAAAAATAAAATCCCAATAAGCATATATTGATTGGTTTGCACAAAAGTTATAGTGTCTACAAACTAATGGGATATGTGCTGGAATTTTTATTTATTTTTTATACTTGTAATAGCGGCGGTCAACGACTTATAGCGGGACTGTGATATTGCGGCGGACAGTCTAACACTGACTGACATGAACTGACTTTTTTGGCAACCAGTGACACTAATACAGTGATCTGTGCTAAAAAATATGCACTGTCACTGTACTAATGGCACTAGCTGGGAAGGGGTTAAACATCTAGAGTGATCACAGGGTTTAAATGTGTGCCTAACCAGTGTTTGTGTATACTATGTGTGGTGCTTTTACTAAGGGAAGTGATGGATTTTATTCCCTGCTTTGCAGGGAAAGAAAACCATCACATCCCTGCTGTCAGGATGGAGCTCTGCATTGTTTACATAGGCAGAGTTCTGTCCAGCCTCTTTCCTCGACGATCAGCGGGTGCCAGCGGACTTCCTGCTGATCGGCTTCTGCTGTGACTAATCACAGCAGAAGCAGTGCGCCGGTGGCACACGCACGCACCCCTATCCGGTAGTACAGGATCATGTATGTTGCGTGATTCTGCATAGAATGTCCACCCTGTAGCAGTAAGTGGTTAATAAATACCCTGCTTGTGGTGTTTATTTTAAGATGACAAATTCTATTTTCTTTAGGCTCAGTTCACAAATACAGTATGTGAATCGGATGTGTTTTGAACCAAAATAACAGATTTCTATTGAAGCTGTTCACATATATGCAGTGCAAATTTAAAGAGGTCCTGTGTATTTTCTAAGAAAAAAACATGCCATGCAGCACCGCAATCCTTTGACTTTTCTGGGCTCCCACTGCCTACAGTGACTGGTAACAGAAGGTTTAATCCTTTCTGCTCTGCGTTACAGGTGGTGAGAATCCCTTGTGAAAGATCCCTTGCATGGCAGATAATAGACCTTGAAGATTCAGTACAGGAAAAGTCCCAATCTGCTGATATCTCACCAAAGGAGACTATTTCTAATCCTACTGAGACAGTACACAGGTCTTGCTTTGAAGTAACCTTAAGAATGCCTCAGCCAGCTGTTACCTGTGTACACTTGTCTTGAGAGCCTGTATTTTACGGTAACTGGCCTCATCCTTGGAGAAATAAAACATTTTCCCCTCCCAAGAGCTTGGCTCAGCAACACCCTATTGAGGGGTTCATGAAGAAATACGCAGTCTCAGCCACTTCCTGCTTTAACAAAACCTTAAGGGTCCCTATTGAGGAGGTCCTTTTCAAGGACCCAGTGGATAAAAGATTAAAAGCCATTCTTCTCTTTGGTCCTGCAATGCAACCCACCATTGCATCCATGTCTGTCAGACCGTAGCTGTCTGGCTGAGGACCCTGAATCTATTCTTAGGACCCTTTCACACTGGGACGGTTTGCAGGAGCTATTGCGCTAATAATAGCGCCTGCAAACTGACCCGAAAGTGCCACTGCTTTGTCTCCAGTGTGAAAGCCCCGAGGGCTTTCACACTGGAGCGGTGCGCTAGCAGGACGGGAAAAAAAGTTCTGCTAGCAGCATCTTCGGAGCGGTGAAGGAGCGGAGTGTATACCGCTCCTGCCCATTGAAATCAATGGGACAGCGCGGCTATACTGCCGGCAAAGCGCCTCTGCGGAGGCGCTTTGCGGTGGTTTTTAACCCTTTCTCAGCCGCTAGTGGGGGTAAAACTGCCCCGCTAGCGGCCACATACCGACGGTAAAGCGCCGCTTACAATAGCGGCGCTTTACCACCGACGCCGCCCCAGTGAAAGGGCCCTTATGGATCTCGCCTTGTACTACTACTTTGACAGATTAGCAGATGCACTTCACCAAATATCCAGAATTAGCTTCCTTCTGGTGCATATGCGAAGGATTATTTGGCTCAAGTGTGGGTCTGCAGAACCTAGGGGGAATGTCTCACCTACATCAAGTAGGGTGCAGGGGGTCAGAGTACCCTCTCACCCCAGAAGAAGGCAAAATTTCATTTAGGCAATCCTTTTTGCTCTGGCAACCAATAAGTTTTTATTTTTTTTCTCTTAGGTCTTGGGGTCCAAGTCTGACTCATATGTCCGCTGTAAGACCTAGACCTTCAAACCCACCAGGTCCAGGAACAAGTCCTCATCACAGTGAGGAGGCTCCCCCAATTTTCAAAGTTGAGATGCTTGTCGCCCTTCGTGACCATCTGGGTCCAGAACATTTCGGAAGTTTGAGCCCAGAATGTCGTATCCAGGGGTTACAATGTAGAATGTCTAGCTCTGTCTCCCCAAAACCAGACAGATCCCCAAACCTGTTCAATGTCCCAAAGGCTAACAGAGGCAATATCCCCATTCTAGTTCTGAGGAGTCTTAACATGTTCCTTCCGGTTAAAACAAATCTGTATGGAATCTACCAGGTCCGTTATCGCTTCCCTTCAGCCAGGGGACATTCTGGCCTCTGTTGAGGTCACGGATGCCTATTTTGTTCACTGCACTGTGCCGGGTCTTCCTTCCTCTGGACAAGCTCTCACATTCAGACCCTATGGTCCAGGAGATGCCCCACCCATTCACTTTTGCATGAATGTCTTGTACCTGATGGTAGCCTTCTTCAAGGTTAATACCTTATGCCCAATTTCACGATCATTGCATTGCATTCCAATATTCTGCCTGCATGCGATGAGCAGATCTGCCCTTGGATCATCCCATTCGCCTCTGGATCTCCTTCGTTTTTTTTTTTGTTTTTTTTTTTAATCAGAAAGTTTATTATAGAAAAGACAGCAGATACATCATCACAACAGGTATACAAGCACCAAATAAGGCACATTGCATCAGCATAGCATAAACTTGAAGATACAAACCGTACAATGATTATAAGGCAGTGTCAAATTAGCAGAGAAATACAGAATAATCTTACTTGTTATACAACAAAAAAGGAGATAACTGTTAGGAAATGTAGATTTTCTAGGTATATTTTTAGACTCTCGATAACTCTGCATAAGGTGTACCTTACAATCCCCACAGGCCTGTGAGATTAGCCCATTGAGACAATGATAAAAAAATCAATGACAATCGTCTCTCCGAGCAAATCTAAAATCTTTATTCTGTCTCAACTAATATAAAGGGGGCTTTCAGAAACTACTGCCCTTTGAACGTGTCATACAAATTATCCAATCAAATACAGAGACATTTTATGACAAAAGTGAAACTAATTATTTTTAAGAAATCACGTGCTTTACAAGAAATGAAACGGTAAAGATAAGAGGAACATGAGAAACGAAACTAGATTACCAATATGCACCTAGTAATATGTGAAATGGAGTACAAGGAAAAACACAAATTTGGAAACTGATTATTATAAAATAGATGCAGTTAAACTAAATATCTCTTCAATCCCCTCTTAGATCATATAAGATGATCTCTATATTCTGTCCAGTGTTCTAGTACTTCTTTGGGATTGTGACATAGATTGCCTGATGATTCTTCATGTATGTCATGTAGGATAGAACCTTATCAGGAGATTAAATGTGTGCAAGTATGCAGGTACAACACTTAATACAGAGGTAAAGAATCAGGTTGAGGATAAATATCATAACAATGACAAGGACAATGTCTTTTAACCATGAAAATACACCTCCAAACCCAAATCCTGCATTGTCAAATGGACTCCATGTTTTAGCAATGTCCCTAGCTTCCTGCTGGAGCTGGCCTACTTCTTTTCGGTGTTGTGCAATAATATCATAGTAGTCAGGCACCTTAGCACTTGTATTAGAGATCCAAGTACAGCATTTGTAGTCCTCAGTCATTTCACATAAACCTGTGAGAGCTGCACTCATGCTTTCTATAGCTAACTCATGTAGTTCTAGCTTTTCTAGCTAATTGATCTAGTTTCTATGTTTAACATAGCAATGTCATCTGAATTCCTCTTCATTATCTCATCCAATATATTTGAATAATTGTTCAACCATTTCATCATGTCTATACCCCATCCTGTCCAAGAAGGCAACCATACCCAGGCCATATCTTGTTTATAGAACAATTCCCTTTTGTCGCGGTGTTTGAGGGGGTATCTGGGGTGTATACTGGCCTCTAGGTTCACACCTGGAGATGTTAAATATTGACCTGCTACAAATGGAGGAATTAGTCTGTGTCTCATTCCCTAAATTAAAACACCAATCAGGGGAATGACTTTTACCTGCTATTGGAAAGGTAACAGTGTTATTTATGTACAGAGTGGATATGTTAGTTAAGAAGACAGGAGGAGTCTCGTTGAGGAAGAAGGAAATATTTAAAGGTACAGCCAAAAGGGGAATTCGGGCAGTGCTAGGATGTAATTTGCAAAAGCATCTTATCAGTAAAACTATCTCCAATCTCTCTCTTTGTTCTAGCTTGTGTCACTGTAGTGTTCTCGTGTGTGTGTGTGTGTGTGTGTGTGTGTGTGTGTGTGTGTGTGTGTGTGTGTGTTCCCACAGATACTTTTATTTGCACCCAAATCTTCAGGGTGGTAGATGCAGTTAGTGATGATCCAGGTGGGCAGGAACACTTTCATAGAGATCAGGAGGCAAAATGCCTTGCCAGAATTCTGTGGTGAAATAAGCAAGGTCATCTTCTCTGGCCAGACCTGGTTTCCCAGGAACTCCTCCTTCATCTGCTTGGACTTCTGCTTGAGGGCCTCCTTTATCCAAGGTCTCCTTCCTGCTCCTGGGGCTTTGGGCAACCTTTTTTACTCGTCTGGCATGGATCCAGGACTGGCAGTTTTCCAATAGGATGGCTGTTCTG
This sequence comes from Aquarana catesbeiana, assembly GCF_042186555.1. Taxonomy (NCBI): domain Eukaryota; kingdom Metazoa; phylum Chordata; class Amphibia; order Anura; family Ranidae; genus Aquarana; species Aquarana catesbeiana. The sequence goes on from NC_133325.1 coordinate 451,944,924, forward strand.
GTCACTGCAACCACTGTGGTAGGAGGTCCAAAGGGATACTCTTGCTTCTTATTTCTGTTCAGCTGTTGGACCACCACGGTGTCTCCCACCTTGAAGGGGTGAGTAGCTTCCTGTGAAGAACAAGGAGTGGTGCGAGCAACATTTCTTTTGACCGTATCCAATGTTTCAACCAGTTTTCTTACATATTCTTCCTGTATTAAGTCTAAATCTCCCTTTTCTATCATTAAAGGTCCTCTGGCCCATGGGGTGGGGAAAGGTCTACCCATCAAAACTTTAAAAGGTGAATACCCTATTGTTTTGAAGGGGTCATTCTTATTTCTGCCAGGACTGCTAGAAGGACCTTTTTCCAGTTGGCAAAGGTTCCTCCTGTGGCCTTTCTTATCTTGTCTTTTATTGTTCTGTTCATTCTTTCTACTGTCCCTGAGCTTTGAGGGTGGTAGAGAATGTGGAACTTCCATTCTATCTTGAGAGTTTTTACCAAGTCCTGGCAGACCCTGGCCATGGAAGCTGAACCATTGTCTGAGTTTATATGAAGTGGGCATCCCCATCGAGAAATGATTTCCTGAGTGAGGATCCTCACTACTGTTTGTGCATCTTTTGTGGTCAGGAAAAGTTCAACCCATCTTGAGAATATAAAAAAATCTCTATTCAGAAGATCAGCCATGACCTGTATACCTGCGTGGCCTATTCCGTGGTACTGTGAGATGAAGAGTGATGCACTTGCCGTTGGTATACATGGTTTCCCCTCTTTGCAGAGAAGTCCAGTTTTTTTTTTTTTTGATCTTTCTGCGCACACTTTTTATCCCAGTCCCTTAACTCATAATTTGATGCATAATCCTGGAGATCTGTTAGTGACTGTTCAAATGGGGATAGGTCAGGTATCAGCATAGCCATTTGGATGTCTGCTGTCTGTGAGATAGCAGCTTGTTTAGCAGCAAGGTCAGCCAGGGTATTTCCCCTGGCTATCTCTGTCTGTTGGCCTGTATGTGCTCTGCAATGTACTATAGCCAGTGTTTTAGGTAGCTGGATAGCTTTTAGCAGTGACATTACCAAAGAAGAATGTTAAATGTTCTTTCCATCTGCTGCCACGAAACCACGCCTACTCCATATCACACCGAAGTCGTGTACCACACCGTAGCCATACTTCGAGTCAGTGTAAATGTTTACATCCTGACCTTCAAAGAGCTGGCATGCTCTAGTGAGGGCAATTAATTCAGCAGCCTGTGCTGATTGATATGGGGTAGGCTTGGCCTCAAGTATAACATCTGGAAGCTGCACAACTGCATACCCTGCATGGTATGTGTGATCATTTTGGCCTAGAGCAAGAATCATCCACAAAAACATTCTGTGTGTCTGGTAGTGCTGTGGAAGATAAATCACACCTGGGTGATGTGTCTTGGTGAATGAGGTTAATGCAGTCATGTTGTGGCACTCAACCTCCTGTTTACACCATTGTAACTTTTTCTTAGACACTTTGTGACCACATACATGTAACTATTTCAATAAAGATAGGCTATCAGCTTGGCAGTCCTCCTCTGAAGAACTACAAATCAAAAGATCATCAACATACTGCAACAGTACAGAACCATGAGGGGCAGTCCAAGGCCCGAGGGTGGCTTGGAGTACTATAGAATAGACCACAGGTGAGTCTATGTAACTCTGCGGCATTCTACACCAGGTAAACTGACGATTGTGTTGGTCAATCGGCACAGTAAAAGCAAAGAGTGGCCGTGTCTCCTCGTCTACAGGGACGGAGAAAAAGAAAATTCTTTAAATCAATCACAGTAAAATACTCTGCATCGTATGGTATGGCAGTAAGTATTGATGGCACATCAGGCACTATTGGAGCAATCGGTACCACTAGGCTATTGATGGCCCTTAGGTCTTGTACAAACCTATAATCACCATTTGCCTTCTTTACTGGGTTAATGGGAGTATTGTAGGGCAAGACAATTTCCCTTAAGATTCCTTTCTTTAAGAAATCCTCTTTTTCTCTGTATGTAACTCCCTCTTTGTCTTTGCCCCCTCCCTCTTTGTATAAAAGTTTCCCCTTTGATTTCCTGAGAAATCATTTTGATAATGTGTCTGCACTGGTGTTTAGGAATGTCAAAACATCCTGCAGCATCCTTCTCTGTCAGCTTCTTGCAAAAATCAGTTACAGTGCTTGTAGCCCAATCTGATATTTGCTGTCTTACTGTAAGTGCATGTTATACTGAACAAATGCTGCCTCTTGTGTCCAAACTTCTATAAAAAATGTTTCCAGAATTCTAACAGATTCTGCTGGCTTTTCTTTGCAAGCTGGTAGAAAAAATTTGGTGCTGTGTGTCTTCATGTGATGAGGTCCTTATCTAGTTGTGGAATGTAAGGGGGAGGAGGTGGGGCACACAGTACAAGCATAGAGAAGGTTGATTTAACCCTTAAATTTACCATCCTATGACTCTGCTAAACCCATTGTGGACAGTGTTTAGGCTAGGATGCTATAGGGAGCCTCGGTTCAGCCGGGGATCTCCACAGCATGCATTTTTATTATCTTTATTTTTCTTTCTAAACATTCTAAATTCTTGTAGATACTAAGTCTTTTTTTTTTTTTTTTTCTTTCTTGGCAAAATGCCAATAAGCACTCCTTATGGCCAGAGGTTCCCCTGATCATACGCAAGCTTTGTACATTATTAGTTTTCCTATGTTTATAACTAAACAATTTTTATTTACATTTCAAATTTTTGGCAGAGTGCCAACAGGTTCAAACAGTGCCTTTAATTGCGGTAGTACCAATTCCGCAAACAATTCCCCACTATCTATTACGGTTAGTGAGATATTAGCACTTGAACCCTGTTGGCAAAAAGCCAAATGTCCAAATTTTGCACCTGACTTCCCCTTCGCAAAAAATTTCAGTAGCAAAGAGAATTATTCAAATAGCATGTTTTAATCAAGTTACCTTCACCAATTTATGTATTACCTTTAAAGTGTTCAATAACCAGTAAAATCCAGCAATAGCTCAAACAAAAACAACAAATCAAAAGGAAAAGAAAGCATATAGCATCCAAAGCGCTAAAGAAAAGAGTGCCCTCAAAGAAGTTAGCCACAATAAATCACAAATCCCCCTACAGGAACTCAACCCTGGAGAAGTCTATCCATTACCAACTGGTGTGGTGCTAGACCTGGAACATTTAGCCAAGGTTGCCACATTATTATTATTATTATTATTATTATTATTATTATTATTATTATACACGATTTATATGCGCCAACAGTTCACGCACTGCTTTACAATGTAGAGGAGGGACAGCACAATTACAATACAGTTCAATACAGAAGAGACAGGAGGGCCCTGCTCATAGAGCTTACATTCTAAAGGAAGGGGGTGGTGGTACAAAAGGTAGTAGCTGCAGGGGATGATTTGATGGGAGTGGCTCAGGTATAGTAATATAATAATAGTTCTTAGGTGGGTGTGGAATAGGCTTCCCTCAATAAATGGGTTTTCAGGGATCTTCTAAAGGTGGACAGGGTAGGGGCTGATCGGACATACCGGGGCAGGGAGTTCCAGAGGATAGGAGAGGCTCTGGAGAAGTCCTGAAGGCAAGCATGGAAGGAGGTAACATAGAGTAAAATTTTTGGGCAACATTTCTGTGTTGGAAAGTTAATTTTTCACATATGAGCTTTTTATTTACCTGTTCCACCCATTTTTTCTTAGTAGGGACATGGGGAATAAACCAATAGTAGGCAATTAATTTATGAGCAATATACAGTAAATATAGGACCGCTACTTGTGCATGTGTGGTTAGAGGTTCTTCCACCAATGCACCTAGCAAGCAAACACTGGGATCCCTTGAAAGCTGGAACCTTGTAGAATTGTATCTATGACCTCTGCCCAATAACAGGACAGCTTGGGGCATCTCCATATCATATGTAGAAGGTCCTCATGGTCCTGTGCACATTTTGGACACATCTCTGGATCTCTACACTGTCAGATCTTTGCTTCATAGACAATTCTGGGCGTATGGTGCTTCTTTGCATTCTGAGACTTTTACCTGTTTTTCAAGAGCCCTTGCCATGTGGGCCTGTTGGCATTTGTTTGCTGTGTTGCCCACCCCTCATTTGGATTACTTTTGGCCATCCCATGTTTTAGAATTTGATCTTGGGTCCTGAATTGTACAATTAAGACAATAGGATCATTGACTTACCTGTAAAATCTTTTTGTTGGAGCACAATACAGAATACAGGTTCCTCTCCTCCTTTATAAATTCACTCTTAATTGCTTAAAAAAAAAAAAAAAAAGAGGCTTGCTGGGAGTGATGGGGTTTATATTAAGGCTAGGCCTTACCGCTTTATTTGCCAGTGTTGAATCAAAGCATGACCCCCTCCCAACATAGCAGGGTAATATTCCAACATAACGCATGCAAACACACCTCCAAGACGACCACTGCCTTGCTAAAGAAGCTGAAGGTAAAGGTGATGGACTGGCAAAGTATGTCTCTAGACCTAAACCCTATTGAGCATCTGTGGGGCATCTTCAAATGGAAGGTGGAGGAGCGCAAGGTCTCTAACATCCACCAGCTCTGTGATGTCGTCATGGAGGAGTGGAAGAGGACTCCATGCTCTGGTGAACTCCATGCCCAAAAGGGTTAAGCAGAGTTGAAAAAAATGGTGGCCACACAAAATATTGACACTTTGGGCCCAATTTGGACATTTTCACTTAGGGATGTACTTACTTTTGTTGCCAGCAGCTTAGACATTAATGACTGTGCCTTGTTATTTTGAGGGGAAAGCTGTACACTCACTACTTTACATTGTAGCAAAGTGGAATTTCCTCAGTGTTGTCACATGAGAAGATATAATAAAATATTTACAAAAACGTGAGGGGGATACTCACTTCTGTGAGATTGTGTGTGTGTGTGTATGTATGTGTGTATGTGTGTATATGTATATATATATATATATATATTGTGTGTGTGTGTGTGTGTGTGTGTGTGTATGTGTGTGTATATATATACATATATATGTGTGTGTGTGTATATATGTGTATACATACATACATACATACATACATATATATATATGTGTGTGTGTATGTATATATATATATATATATATATATATATATATACACACACACACATATATATATATATGTGTGTGTATATGTATGTATATATACACACACACACATTAATATATATATATATACATACACACACACACGTATATGTACATACACACACACACGTATATATATATATATATATATATATATATATATATACACACACACACACAAAATATATATATATATATACACACACACACACAAAATATATATATATATATACACACAATATATATATATATAATGTTTGTGTGTATGTGTGTGTGTGTATATATATATATGTGTGTATATATATATATATATATATATATATATATATATATATATACACACATATATATACACATACATACACACACACACATATGTATATGTACATACATATATACACACACATACACATATATATATATATATATATATATATATATATATATATATATATATATATATAAAATGTGTGTGTATAATATAAATATATACACACCCTGACTCTGCATTCAGTGTAGCCTATATATACAGTGCATTCGGTGGTGTATAGTTTCTAATACACTTCTGGTGGTGTACATGGTATATAATACACTGTAGTGTGGTGTTGCAAACCAAAAAATGCATCATGTGCGGAAGGACACTAAAAGAGGGCAAGCAGCCTCTGTGTCTGCAGTCAACAGTGGTGGTCATGGACATGGTGCATCCTCTGCAGGTGGCCGTGGGGCACGCTTGTCCTTTTTTGCACTTTTATCGGCGGCAGGAGAGGTCCTCTCCCTGGCTTGGTATGGAGACTAATGAGGCCCCCACCCATCTCCATACCATTGTAGGGAGGAAGCGAAGTCAAAAGGTCACTTTTGCCCATAGCTAGGGATGAGCTTCGTGTTCGAGTCGAACCCATGTTCGACTCGAACATCGGCTGTTCGATCGTTCGCCGAATTGCGAACGTTATGGGCCGTTCGCGCTAAATTCGTGTGGCGCGTCACGGCCCATAATTCACTGCGGCATCGCAGTGCATTGCTGGCTGATGATTGGCCAAGCATGCACTATGACCCGCATGCTTGGCCAATCACAGCGCCGTCAGTAGAGAGAGCTGTAATTGGCCAAAGCCAGGGTGGCTTTGGCCAATTATGGCTCAGGGGATTTAGTACACACCCCACACTATATAAGGCCGCCTGCACGGCGGCCCTGTGTAGTGTGTGTTCCGGTGTGCTGAGAGATAGAGAGAGAGAGAGAGAGAGACAGTGTCATTTGATTTGAGTTAGATAGATTAGGCAGAACAGTCAGTCAGTTAGCTGCACTTACAGTGTATTGTGTATATATATGCATCCCAGGTGTTGCATATATATATATACACTGTATTCAGTTTAGCTAGATCCGTTCCTGTTATCTTCTATCTAGACTATTTACATTTAATGCAGTGCGTCCTGCTCACAGTGTTCAGCTAGATCCGTTCCTGCTATTTACATTTAGTGCAGTGCGTCCTGCTCAGTGTTCAGCTAGATCCGTTCCTGCTATTTACATTTAGTGCAGTGCGTCCTGCTCACAGTGTTCAGCTAGATCCGTTCCTGTTATCTTCCTACTGACAGGCAGGCTTGTCTGGTTACAGTATATAAAGCTACCTGAAGAAAATTACAGGTGTTCTATTTGATCCTATTAGTACCACGGTCAGGCAGCTAGACTATTTACATTTAGTACAGTGCGTCCTGCTCACAGTGTTCAGCTAGATCCGTTCCTGTTATCTTCCTACTGACAGGCAGGCTTGTCTGGTTACAGTATATAAAGCTACCTGAAGAAAATTACAGGTGTTCTATTTGATCCTATTAGTACCACGGTCAGGCAGCTAGACTATTTACATTTAGTACAGTGCGTCCTGCTCACAGTGTACAGCTAGATCCGTTCCTGTTATCTTCCTACTGACAGGCAGGCTTGTCTGGTTACAGTATATAAAGCTACCTGAAGAAAATTACAGGTGTTCTATTTGATCCTATTAGTACCACGGTCAGGCAGCTAGACTATTTACATTTAGTACAGTGCGTCCTGCTCACAGTGTTCAGCTAGATCCGTTCCTGTTATCTTCCTACTGACAGGCAGGCTTGTCTGGTTACAGTATATAAAGCTACTTGAAGAAAATTACAGGTGTTCTATCCCAGCTTAGTGCAGTTACAGGCCATTAGTATGTCTGGAAGGCCAAGAAGGAGAGGCAGACAGTCACAAGCCAATAAGAGAGGGCAAGCAGGCTCTGTGTCTAGTGCTGGTCGTGGAGACGGTGCATCCTCATCAGCACGTGGCCATGGGACACGCTTGGCCTTTTTTTCGGCAGCTGGCCGTGTTGAGCCGCAACATGCGGAAGACTTGGTCGAGTGGATGACCAAGCCGTCCTCATCCTCCTCATCCTCTCACCCATGCCCAGGGTGCTTTGTCTGGCAAAGCAGCGGCCTCTTCCCTCAGCTCAATGTCATCAGTGACTCCTTCCCTAGCTCCACCATGTCCTCATGAGGATTCCCTCGAACTGTTTGACCACAGTGTTGGGTACATGCTCCAGGAGGATGCCCAGCGTTTGGAAGGCTCTGATGACGATACTGAGCTCGATGAAGGCAGTAACATGAGCACGGACAGAGGGGGTGCCCAAGAAGGACAGCAATCTGGCAGTCATGCTCCCCCTGCTGCAGCATACTGCCAGGTTTGCTCCAGTGATGAGGAGGGAGGGGATGATGAGGTCACTGACTCAACGTGGGTGCCTGATAGGAGAGAGGAGGAGGAGGAGGAGGAGGAGGAGGAGGAGGAGGAGGAGGAGGCGGCGGCACATCACCAACGAGGCAGGATGCCCTCCAGGGGCCAGCCTAAGGGCAGCACATTGACTGCATCACACCCCAAAGCTCCACATGTGCAGGGCGCTGCAGTCTCTGCGCGTTATTCAAAAAGTTCTTTGGTGTGGGCCTTTTTTGAGACGAGTGCATCAGATCGCACCGCTGCTATTTGCAACATATGTCTCAAGCGTATCTCGCGTGGCCAAAACATCTCCCGCTTGGGTACCACATGCTTGACCAGACATATGTTGACCTGCCATGCAGTTCGTTGGCAAGCGTATCTAAAAGACCCACACCAAAGAACAAAGAGGATCTCTCCTTGCTCCTCATCAGCTGAGATTTCCAACCCCACTAGACCTTCAGTCCTCTCTGAGACCTGCAGTGAGAGGAATGAAGGTGTAGAATTAGGTGTGTCACAGCCAAGTACTTGTGGGCAATCTGCTTTTGGTACACCGACGTCAGATTGTACCAGGCAAATTTCCCTGCCCCAGCTGCTGCACCGCCGAAAGAAGTTTGCTCCCAGCCATCCACATGCCCAGCGGTTGAATGCTAGCTTGGCAAAATTGCTAGCACTTCAACTGCTGCCTTTTCAGTTGGTAGACTCTGCCCCCTTCCGTGAGTTTGTGGAATGTGCGGTTCCTCAGTGGCAGGTACCCAAACGCCACTTTTTCTCACGGAAGGCGATTCCGGCTCTCTACCGGCATGTGGAAGGCAATGTCCATGCCTCGCTGGACAGGGCGGTCAGCGTTAAGGTGCATATTACCGCTGACTCATGGTCCAGCAGGCATGGACAGGGACGTTACCTAAGTTTCACGGCGCATTGGGTGACTCTGCTGGCAGCTGGGAAGGATGCAGGACAAGGTGCAGTAGTGTTGGAGGTTGTTCCGCCACCACGCCTCCAAAATGCTGATTGTGACACACCTCTCTCCTCCACCCCCTCCTCTTCTTCTTCCTCTATGGCCTCTTCCTCGGAACCAGCGGTGCTCCGTAGGCGTTCAAGGGGCTACGCAAGTACGCAGGCCAAAAGATGCCATGCGGTGCTTGAGCTGGTGTGCTTGGGGGACAGGAGCCACACTGGGGCAGAGGTTTTGTCAGCTCTGCAGGGGCAGGTTCAGAGGTGGTTGACGCCACGCCAACTTAAGGCAGGAATGGTGGTTTGCGACAATGGCACCAACCTCCTCTCTGCCCTCCGACAGGGACAAATGACCCATGTGCCCTGTTTGGCTCACGTCCTTAACTTGGTGGTGCAGCGGTTCTTGGGCAGGTACCCGGGCTTACAGGATGTCCTGAGGCAGGCCAGGAAAGTCTGTGTGCATTTCCGCCGGTCATATAATGCCAGTGCTCGGCTGACGGACCTCCAAAAGGAGTTTAACCTGCCCAAGAACCGCCTAATCTGTGACATGCCCACCAGGTGGAACTCAACGTTGGCCATGCTGCAGCGGCTGCACACGCAGCAGAGGGCCATCAATGAGTACCTGTGCGACTATGGCACCAGGACAGGGTCAGGGGAGCTTGGTTTTTTTTCCCCACGCCAGTGGGCCATGATCAGGGATGCATGCACTGTCCTGTCACCATTCGAGGAGGCCACGAGGATGGTGAGCAGTGACAGTGCATGCATCAGTGACACTGTCCCCCTTGTCCACCTGTTGGAGCACACGCTGCGTGGAATAATGGACAGGGCACTTGAGGCAGAACAGAGGCAGGAAGAGGAGGACTTCCTTAGCTCTCAAGGCCCCCTTTATCCAGACAGTGTTCCTGCGTGCCCGCCGATCACACAGGAAGAGGACGAGGAGGAAGAGGAGGAGGAGGAAGATTGTGTCAGTATGGAGGTGGAGCCTGGCACTCAGCATCAGCAGCAGTCTTTAAGGGATCAGTCCCAAGAAACACATGGACTTGTACGTGGCTGGGAGGAGGTGGCTGCGGACCATGTCGTTCTTAGTGACCCAGAGGACTCCGGACCGAATGCCTCAGCAAACCTACGCTGCATGGCCTCCCTGATCCTGCAAAGCCTGCGTAAGGATCCTCGTATTCGTGGTATCAAGGAGAAGGACCAATACTGGCTGGCAACCCTCCTTGATCCACGTTACAAGGGTAAGGTTGCGGACCTTATCTTGCCATCGCAGAGGGAGCAGAGGATGAAACATCTTCGGGAGGCCTTGCAGAAAGGTCTGTGCAACGCGTTCCCAGAGACTGGGAGGTTACAAACTCCTGTTTCTGGACAACGTGTTGCTGAGGCTTCGGTCAGTCAAAGAAGGAGCGGTGGAGAAGGTGGCCGTCTGACCGATGCGTTCAGACAATTTTTTGGTCCGCAGCCCCAAGGTATGATCGGTTCCAGCAACCATCGCCAGCGTCTGTTTTATATGGTGCAGGAATACCTAGGGGCAAGATCAGACTTGGACACCTTTCCCACCGAAAATCCTCTGGGTTACTGGGTCTTGAGGATGGATCACTGGCCAGAGCTTGCACAGTATGCAATTGAGCTACTGGCCTGTCCTGCATCCAGCGTTCTTTCGGAACGCACATTCAGTGCTGCTGGAGGCGTGGTAACCGATCACAGGGTGCGTCTGTCCACCGACTCGGTCGATCGGCTGACCTTCATAAAAATGAATGAGTCTTGGATCACCACCAGCTACCAAGCACCTGATGCTGATGTAACCGAATAATTTTTTTTGAAATCTCAGATCCCTTCAAAGACTGCCTATGCTGATGCTGAGTGACTATCCCTGAGTAATTATCCTCTTCCTCCTCAATCATCACGCTGATAGCTTGTAAGAACATTTTTGGTTCTGGGCGACACCACCAGTGCCTAAGGCCCAATTTTTCAGCCCCTGTTTAACAGGGGCGTGTAATTACAATTTTTGATGTAATACTTTGCAGCAGGGCTCGTTCCTGCATTCCAACTAGAGTGTCTGTGAGGGGTTGCAGTGTTGTGGCACCAGCACCAGTGCCTAAGGCCCAATTTTTCTGCCCCTGTCTAACAGGGGCGTGTAATTACAATTTTTGAAGCAATACTTTGCAGCAGGGCTCGTTCCTGCGTTCCAACTAGAGTGTCTGTGAGGGGTTGCAGTGTTGTGGCACCAGCACCAGTGCCTAAGGCCCAATTTTTCTGCCCCTGTCTAACAGGGGCGTGTAATTACAATTTTTGAAGCAATACTTTGCAGCAGGGCTCATTCCTGCGTTCCAACTAGAGTGTCTGTGAGGGGTTGCAGTGTTGTGGCACCAGCACCAGTGCCTAAGGCCTAATTTTTCAGCTCCTGTTCAACAGGGGCATGTAATTACAATTCTTGATCTAATATTTCACAGCAGGGCCCTGTGAGGGCTTACAGTGTTGTGGCCACAGCAATACCTAAGGCCCAAATTTCTGCTGAGTATATAGGGCAGGACCCTACTTTCAAACATCTAACTTACAAATGACTCCTACTTGCAAACGGAAGGAGACAACAGGAAGTGAGATGAAATCTACCCCTAGGAAGGGAAATTCTCTCCTGTAAGAGTTAATATGGGAAAACAATTTCTCCTTTCCACTGATGCTTTCCAATCCTTGTTCCACAAAAAAACCCAAATTTTCAAAAAACATTTTTCATTGGGACAAAAAAGTGAGGTGAAATCTTCTGAAGAGGAGGAAAGACAGCAAAACAAATGTCACAGGGGTGATAACCCTTCCCTATGTTTTCCAAAAAGCTTAGAAAAGATTTTTTGGCTGGAGCTAAACACGTTAAAAATGTTCAAAATTACAAACAGATTCTACTTAACAACAAACCTACAGTCCCTGTCTTGTTTGCACTGCTGTTCAGAGTATATAGGGCCTGGTGGCCCCACACCTTTCCTTATTTTAATTTGGGTGCGGGGTTCCCCTTAATATCCATACAAGACCCAAAGGGCCTGGTAATGGACTGGGGGGTACCCATGCCGTTTGTCTCACTGATTTTCATCCATATTGCCATGACCCGACATGACATTAAACCCGCAAGCAGTTTTAAATGAGATTTTTTCCTTTAAAAATGACATTTGGTGCAGGGACTGTTCTAAACATGGGAAACACGCGTCACTGTACAGGCATACTATAGACACCCCCCAGGTACGATATTTAAAGGAATATTTCACTTTTTTTTTTTTACTTTAAGCATCATTAAAATCACTGCTCCCGAAAAAACGGCCGTTTTTAAAAGTTTTTTTTGCATTGATACATGTCCCCTGGGGTAGGACCCGGGTCCCCAAACCCTTTTTAGGACAATACCATGCAAATTAGCCTTTAAAATGAGCACTTTTGATTTCGAACGTTCGAGTCCCATAGACGTCAATGGGGTTCTAACGTTCGTGCGAACTTTCGGTCCGTTCGCGGGTTCTGGTGCGAACCGAACCGGGGGGTGTTCGGCTCATCCCTACCCATAGCTCTTAAAGAGACATTTAAAAAAAAAAAAAAATTTAAATGACTTTTTATTTTATTTTTTATTTTTTTATTGCATTTTAGTGTAAATATGAGATCTGAGGTCTTTTTGACCCCAGAAATTTTGATTTATATGTCCTGTCATGCTTATTTTCTATTACAAGGTATACAAGGTTTACATTCCTTGTAATAGGAATAAAAGTGACACTTTTTTTTTTTTTTTTAAAGAACAGTATAAAAATAAAAAGTAAAATAAATAAGAAAAAATAAACTAAAATTTTAAACGTGCCCCATCCTGCCGAGCTCGCGTGCGGAAGCGAACGCATACGTGAGCAGCTCCCCCATATGAAAACAGTGTTCAAACCACACATGTGAGGTATCGCCGTGATCGGTAGAGCGAGAGCAATAATTCTAGCCCTAGACCTCTGTAACTCAAAACATGCAACCTGTAGAATTTTTTAAACGTCGCCTATGGAGATTTTTAAGGGTAATATAAAAAAAATGGGCTAACTTTACTGTTGTCTTATTTTTTATTTTAAAAAAGTGTATTTTTTCAAAAAAGAAGTGCGCTTGTATAACCGCTACACAAATACGGTGTGACAGAAAGTATTGCAACAACCACCATTTTATTCTCTAGGGTGTTGGAACCCCCAAACATTATATATTTGTAAACACCAAATCTCAGAAAGAGTCTCGGTCCTTAAGTGGTTAAGGGCAGCCACTCTATTGCATCACACCGCAGAGCTCTGCGGGTGCAGGGCACTGCTGACTCCCCACTGACTTATAAAAGTTCCTTGGTATTGGCCCTATTTCGACAGGTGTGCAGTAGATCACACTGTTGCTGTTTGCAACCTATGTCTGAAGCGGATCAAGCGTGGCCAGAACAGCAGCCGCTTGGGCACCACATGCTTGACCACACATATGACGACCTGCCATGCAGTCCGTTGGCAACAGCACTTGAAAGACCCACATCATAGAAAAAGGCAGACTTCTCCTTGCTCCTTATCTGGGATCTCCAACCCTACTATACTTCCCAGTCCTCTCAAAAACCTGCAATGAGAGGAATGAAGGTATAGCAATATGTGTCCCAAGTACTTGCAGCCAATCTGCTAGCAGTACACCACCAATTGATTTTAGCAGGCAAATTTCCCTACCCTAGTTGCTGAACTGTAAAAAGAAATTCAGTCCCAGCCATCCACATGCTCAGCGTCTAAATGCTAGCTTGGCCAAATTGCTATATTTTTTATATAATATTTTACAGCGGGGCCTGTTCCTGTGTTCCAAGAGTAACTGTGAGGGGTTACAGTGTTCTGGTACCACCAAAACCAAAGGCTCATTTTTTCTGCCCCTGTTTAACAGGGTCATGTAATTACAATTTTTGATATAGTAGTTCACAGCAGGGCCCGTTCCTGCACCCAACGAGTAACTGTGAGGGGTTACAGTATTCTGGCACCACCAACACCTAAAGCCCAATTTTTCTGAAGAGTATATAGGGCAGGCTGTATAGTATATGTACTGTTGTTCAGAGTATATAGTGCCTGGGGGACCCCCACGCAATTTTTTCTTTTTTAACCTTGGTACGGGGTTCCATGCCTTTTTTTTTTTTTTGTATTTTTGGTGCGGGGTTCCCCTTAATATTCATGCCAGACCCAAATGGCCTGGTAATGGACTGGGGGGACCCACACTGTTTTTTGCCGGGATCCGACAATACATTACAGCCGCAAGCAGTTTTAAATTACATTTTTTCTTTTTAGAAATGTCATTTTGCTGTGGTACTGTTATAAACATGGGAAAGATGCGCTACTTTACAGGCAGACTAAGGAGACCCCCCAGGCACGATATTTAAAGAAATATTTCTATTTAATTGTTTCACTTTAAGCATTATAAAAATCACTGCTCCTGAAAAAACTGCCGTTTTTTTTAAACTTTTTTTTGCATTGATACATATCCCCTGGGGCAGGACCCGTGTCCCTAAACACTTTTTATGGCAATAACATGCATATAAGCCTGTAAAATAGATTTTTCACGTTCGTGTCCCATAGGCTTTAACGGTGTTCGCACAAATTTTTTGCCTGATTGCATGTTCTGCTGTGAACTGAACCAAACTGGGGGGTGTTCGGCTCATTCCTAACACACACACAGTGGAGTGGATTTACTATAGATGTAGCAGTTAGCAGTGTTCACTTTCAACCATAGGTGTGCACAGTCTATTGCATTAGGGTGTGCGCCTCAAAGCTCAAACACATATTGTATGTGTGTATGTGTATATATACCAACAACATCAGTAGGGCACAGATTGGCGTCCGTTTTTTATTTTTACAATTTTATTTTTTTAATTTTTTTTTTACAAATTTTTTAGGAGCCTCGTTAGGGGGCTTTGGTGAAATATCAGAGGTTTAAACAAGGGGAATCTCCGCTTCACAGGGTGATTAGGATGTGCCCAGACACACCTGGAACACCCTGTGTGCATGCCTATGCTTTCAACATAAAATGATCATGTTTAAAAGCCAGTATACTGTACAGTATAAGGTGAACCTGTGTTCATTGAATACCTAAACATGTATAAGGGAAATTTACAAAACTGGACATTCCAATCTCTCTATTTCCAGCCTGTGATCCGTGGAACCTCAAAGAATTGCTGCCATATGGAGTTTGCATGTTTAGGACATGGACTTTTTAAGGTTGTATGGCTCTACAGCAATTGTTCTGGTTTCCTGTGACAAATGGAAAACTTACTGGAAAGCTACATAAGGGCTACGCAAATTGATGTTTGTGCATGACTGTGTATCTGTCAGTCATATGGTCATAACACCGCATGCTCCTTTTGGATAACTGACTGTTGCAAACAATTTACTTAAACTGTAATATTTCAGTGTTATCAAAATTCATAAAATAAAAACCTTCATACTTCCCTATTTCTTTCTTTGGGTACCAGGTTTACTTTTGCTTCACCTTTCCTACACCAATAGCTAGGAGGATTGTCTGTCTGTTTTTTTTTTCTTATCTTGTTATGTTTCTCTTTAACCACACAGGGGAGCTCTTTCACCACATTTTCCAAAATCGTGGACAAACAGTTGATCATATAACCTCTAAAAAAAACTGTAAGGACATCATGCTATCTTTTATTTACCATAATTTTATTTTTTTTTTTTACACACACACACAATCAATCAAGTACATGTAAATCAAATTTTCAGATGTGTGTATATATCTGTATATGATTATGTCTATCAACAAATGTATAAAATAGTTCAGAATACATTTAGAAAATTTACAACTGAATAAATTGCAAGAATATCAGCTGCAATGATCCTCAGAGAGGATACCTATTGTTATCACATTCTAAAGAATGTTATATTGTAAATTGGAACTCTGCACTCACTTATAACAGTAATAAAATATCCCAAAAAGCAACAGATGCAGTGTATCTAGCTAAAACCATTTGCGTCTTAAAGTATCTTTTCATTTTACAACCAAATTTGAGAAAACCCATTCTGACAGCATACCTAAAATAATTTCTTACTTTTCTATATTTTTCTTGGGGTAGATTTTATGGGCATTTGTCCTTTGGGAAGGGGAGGGAGAAATGGCTTCTATTGCATTGAAAAATTGGCAATGTGAAGATAGGGGACAGAAGTAGATATGTTTTTTTAAGTGCATCAACAAACAAGGCAGAGCCCAAGCCCTGTGATCTTTAACCCTTTGTTAGGTCAGACAGTATTTAAATCTAGTTTACAATGGATAATGAGATCTGCCAGCACAGTCCAGGGTTCTTCATGGTTAAACATTATTTCACAATGCCCTCCTTATCATGCCATAGCAGGGAAGAGCTTGGTAGAATTTTTTATTTATTTTTTAAAGTTATTTCTATGTGAATGAGAGCATGTAACAAATTTTAAAGTAGGTATTACTCAAAGCTGGCTGCAAAAGTGGAAGTACACTGTAAGCATAAAGTACAAAGAAATCTGTGTCCAGACAGGTGTATAACATATCCAAACAAGAAAACAGTATCTGGAGAATTGTAAACTATCCTGTTAAGGGCCATTTCACACAGTTTTTCAGACGTGCCCGATCGGACCGTTCATTGCCCTGTATGGGGTGGCGGGTGTCAAGGGACATGTGTCGATTGACACACGTTGACATCCGATCCCATTCTGTCCTCTAAAAACAGACAGATGGGGATCCATTCTACATCCATCTGGCAGATCGGATCGGATTCGACTGCCCATAGAGGAGAGCGGGCTGTGTGAGTGTCCACTCTGCATAAGAGGAGCGGACACGGACCAGACATCCACCTGTTTAGTGGGGATCAGCGAACAGATTCCCCACTGAGCAGGCAGACTCCTGGCGAAGTTCGCCCCATGTGAAAGGGGCCTAAGAGAAAACAACTTGTAAAGTGTCAATGTATGTAAAATGTTTTGACATCCAAAGCTGGCCATAAACGGCTCAAGTTTTGGCCGATTACTGCTGATATTCAAGCCCTGTCGGCACCACAAACTTTGACTGAAAAGTTGAAGCAGATGAGTGAAAAACTGATGGCCCAAGCCCAACAATACTTTTTCTTTTTTTAGACTGAAATTCCACCCAAACCTTTTTTCTTTAAGGTGCCAGGATCAAATAACTCCTGCTCTTGCACAGGCAGTACGTCATCCCGACGCTGGCAATCAAGATGGCTGAACCCAGAAGTAGACCAGACAAAGATGTCAGCACCAGTGAGGGAGCTTGTGTACGTATTTCACGTCACTGGACGGGAGGTAAGTATAGTTCCACTTTAGGTTTTAACGTGAATGGAGAGGAATTGAAACCTCCTTCAGCATTTTTTGTTGCTGGTTGTGTCCCCACTGGGTAGATATCTCTTCAATTCCTGTCTGTCCAAAGATATGGGAAGTCCACTCTCACCAAAGTAGACTTACAATAAATATAATACCTGAGTGATCTAGGTAGGCTGGTCCCTTAACTTTGACAGGTCATCTGAGCAGGCTTCCCTCACAACTTTTAATTTTTTAATAAAGCACACTTCTCGGCTATGACAAATATTTTTTTTTTTAAACCTATGACCACAAAGATACTTTGGTGTCTATTTATAAAAAATTCTCTGGACGAATGCCACAAGCATTTCCTCACCCGTAACAAATTTTCTCCATATTTTGGTTTATTTTCTAAGATCATCAGCATCATCTAGTGGCCCTAATGTAGTACTTTTTATGATTGAGGTATTTCAGGAAAATACTGCATTTTGCCCACCAAATGATGCTGGTGATCATAGGAATTAAAACTAATAAATAAAATCCCGGGAAAATTTGTGAGGGCTGGGCGAATGCTTGTGACATTTGGCCATCAATTTTTTTGTAAATAGACCCGATGTGTGAGAAGTTGCGAAGCCCTGGTTCCAAATATAGAAAAAGTACATTAATGCCCCGTACACACGGTCGGATTTTCCGATGGAAAATGTCCGATCGGAGCGTGTTGTCGGAAATTCCGACCGTGTGTGGGCTCCATCAGACATTTTCCATCGGATTTTCCAACACACAAAGTTGGAGAGCAGGAGATAAAATTTTCTGACAACAAAATCCGTTGTCGGAAATTCCGATCGTGTGTACACAAATCCGACGGACAAAGTGCCACGCATGCTCAGAATAAATAAAGAGATAAAAGTTATTGGCCACTGCCCCATTTATAGTCCCGACGTACGTGTTTTACGTCACCGCGTTCAGAAAGATCGGATTTTCCGACAACTTTGTGTGACCGTGTGTATGCAACACAAGTTTGAGCCAACATCCGTCGGAAAAAATCCTAGGATTTTGTTGTCGGAATGTCCGAACAAAGTCCGACCGTGTGTACGCCCTATAACACATCTAAATAACAGCATCATTGTTTTTAACAGAAGGGTTTCCTTTCCTATTCCTGAATCCTGACATTTGTTTCAAGGATAAATCTGTTGCCCAAACAGGTTTCTTTGTATGCAATTTGCACAGACTACCACCCTGGCCCAAATTTTAAATTTGCATCTGAAAAGTCTTTTTTTATAACAGAAACATTGTCTAATTGGTTTTTGCCCTTAAGGCTCGATTCACATCTATGCATGTTGCTTTTGAGCGTTTCTGCAGTGCTTTTTTTTTGCGGTGCTTACCGCGTTTTTGAACATGCGTTTTTGCCGCGTTTTGCTTTTTTTTTTTTTACAGTGTTTTTTTTATACTGTATACAGTGTAAAAAAGAAAAAAATTTCAATACGCGGTAAAAACGCGGTACTTGCGTTTTTGGATGCGGGTCCATTGAATACTATTACTTGCAAAATGCTGCATTTTGCATGAAAAAAGTCCCAGACCCTTTCCAAATGCAGAGGCACAAAAATGCATTGATGTGAACATGTTCCATAGGAAAAAAATTCCCATGCATTTCTGCAAAATGCATCAAACGCATTAGTGTAAATAGAGCCTTAGGTCCAGGTTCCCAGACCTGAAAATGAATGAGAATCTGCAGGTAGATTTCTAACATGCAGTGCAAGATGACCTATGAATGTTTCTAAGCTAAAATTTCTGTACAATAAAATCGGGACAATATTTCAAAAACAAGAAAATAAAGTCTCTTGGGTGTCTACAGGAAAAATGTAGAAGCTGTGATTTTGGACCAAAAGGGGATGTTACAGACTGTAAGTATACCCAGCCATATTGTATTGTGTTTTAATCTTCAAGTAATTTGTGAAGTTTTTAAAGTGGTTGTAAACCTCAGACGTGAAATATGAACAAAGCATATCCTTTTATACTGTGTATTTGTCTGAATTAAGAGCACTAAGCGTAATTTCTGTCTGCTGATTTGTTCCTCTGCTATTAGCATGAATCACTTCTGACAAGTTTTTCTGACACCAAGAGAAAAATGGAGACAGGAGAGGGACCTCAAGCTGGTTGACAGTCTTAGCTCTGTTCTTAAGTGATGGGGGTGCGTCCCTTCCGTTCAATCAGCTTTCAGAGCTCTCCTCACCGAGCTCAGCAGAATGTAACCTCACCTCTCCTCCCGTTTTCTGACAACTCAGACAAGCTTATAAATTCAGCACTTTGAATGGATGTAGAAAAGAGAAGACTGCAGACAGGTTTTTTCTGAACTCTCAGACAAGCTCTATCGTTCTGCACTTTGAACGGATGTACACAAGAGAAGACTGCAGATAAACAGGTAACTTATATAGGAGGATGTGTTTCATCTCTGTGTATCACCTGAGGATAGTCCCTTCACTGGGTATATGGAAGGGTTTACAACTACTTTAAGTTTGGTCTCTTCAGAATTTGTCTTTTCATATAAACAATTAAGACATGTAATGTTGCGCAGATGTTTTTTTAACAACTAGATGTACAGTTACACAACAGCAGAGTTAAGAATAGAGTTAAAGTACAAGCTCTGCCATGCATTCAGGACAGCCTTCCCATGCCAGGCTTACAAGCAACCAATGTTTTTTGAAAAGAACCTGTTGGGAAACTTGGTACAGAACATATCCAGAACTGGGAGCTACCATGAGCCAGCTCTTAGTTCTGAATTAGAGCTTGTTATTGCATATGATGTTGTAGAGGTGCCGCTTTTGACAAAATTAACACCACACCCAAAACTACAGCAACTGCAGCCTCCAGTGCTAGATTTCATGTAATGCTATCAAATGTGAGGGTTTGATTCCACAGTGAGTCATCCTTGTCTTCAGATATATAAATAGCAGAGAAAAAGGCCAGTTAACTTTGGCAGACAGAATCTAAGTTCAGCATTTCTTTTTAACTAGTATGCAGAAAACTGGTTCTAGTTCTGTAATACAGTAATTAAAACCTATTTGTGGGTACACCTGTCTCAGACTATTACTTTAAAGGCTACTTGAGATTGCGTACCAAGGCTTCTATAGTGAATGGAAAGGCTCCTACTCCAAACTCAAGCCGGTTGTAGACAGTTGGAATCCTGCTCAACCGGGCCGAGGTTCAAATGATTTATGGTCAGGCGGAATGTACCCAAGTTGGTCAATGGGTACAAACCCTCTGCTGGATTTTACATGTTATTATTGCTAGCGGCAATCCCCCCCGATGGGAAAACACAATGGCTTCACAGAGGGGATTCCCCCATTAACACTGACTGTGTTGATGGGGGAATCAAGGTATTTTCTTTCCTACAACCTATGGTTGCAGGAAAGAAAATAACTCCTATGGCCGGCTTTACACTTCGCTTGGAGCTCATGATCTTCTGTACAATTAAAATCACAGTGCCAGGAGAAATATATACAGTTCCATTGTTGTCCTCACCTTCTGTAAGTGCTTGAGTAGCTTTCACTATTTTAAAGCGATAATAAACCCAAAAACAAAAATTTATTATACTTCAGCTTACAAATTCTTAGATGTGGTGTCTGCATTAGTTGTCCTTTTTATGCCTTTTTTTTCCCTATTTTCACCTGGTGATCCAAACAATAAGTTTATTACTTTTTTAACGTCCTTTTTTTTTTTGTTGCAAATTCTATTTATTGATTTGTTATTAAAATCATATAAAACAAAGCCTATTGGGCATAACCAGGCTTAAATTTTACAACATAATAAAAAAGAAAAAAAAACACAAAAACAACCAATACCAAAGAAAAAAAAAAAACAGTGAACTGGCAACCAGGGTTACTCTAGCATTCGATGGACCATACACAATGACTCCTGCAGAAAGATAAAATGGAAAGAAAGCTTACAACAGGACTACAGTATTCTCCTCCCAAGGAGAAGTGGACCTAACATAATAGTATTAATGAGTTAACTCAGTAGAAGCAGTAGTAGTGGATGATTCTAACCAGATGTCCCATACCTTTAGAAACTTTTTGGGGCAGCCTCTAGCCTCACACATGAATTTGTACAGAGGAACCTCCAAATGGACCAGGTGTTTCCAGAAGTCAAGTGTGGGGGCTGAGGAAGGTTTCCATTTAAGAAGTTGTTCCTTGCAAGCATAAAACAATAAACCTAATAGTGTTCTCATGACTCTAGTTGTGGCCTTCAACGCCCTTCAATAGACCACACGGTCCAATAAAAGTGGCAGAGTGCTTACAAAAGTCAGCTTTTATTCATTTATATAAAACTTTTATCTCATAAGGAAAGGAAAAAAACTGTTGCTGTAACTGCTTAAATAGTGTTAGCCAGGGTCCTGCTTTAATCTGTTATTCAAGCCATCTAAATCTGCTAGTGCAGCTAACACTACTCTTTCCCCAGATTGACAGTGTTGCTGTTCAAAGATGTCTCTGTTGCTCCTCCATCCAGAGCAGAGACAACGTAATACGGGAAGTGTGTTACTGGCCAGCTCATGAGCTGCAATATACAGCGGGTGAAACAAGTATTGAACACGTCACCATTTGTCTAGGTGAATATATTTTTAAAGGTGCTATTGACATGACATTTTCACCACATGTCAGTAACAACCCATGTAATCCATACATACAAAGATAGAAAAACAAATACGTTCAGAAATTAAGTTTTGTGTAATAAAATGGAATTACACAGGGAAAAAGTATATTGAACACATGAAGAAAAGGAGGTGCAAAGAGGCATGGAAAGCCAAGACACCAGCTGAAATCTATCAGTAATTAGAAAGTAATCCTGCCCCTTGTCAGTGCAAATTAATATCAGCTGGTTCGGTCTCAATTGATGGCCTATAAAAAAGGTTTCTCTTTACCATGGTGTCACACAAACATCTCATGATGGTAAAGGCAAAGAGCTCTCTCAAGACCTTTGCAACCTTATTGTTGCAAAACATACTGATGGCATTGGTTACAGAAGGATTTATAATCCTCTGAATGTTCCAGTGAGCACTGTTGGGGCCATAGTCCAGAAGTGGAAAGAACATAATTTCCCCATAAACCAGCCATGACCAGGTGCTCACAAGATTTCCTACAGAGGAGTGAAAATAATTATCAGAAGAGTGAAATACTGGGAGAATACAGTCTGATCAGATACAACTAAAATTGAACTCTTTGGATGCAATAATACACACCATGTTTGGAGGTCAAATGGTAGTGCACCAATCACCCCAATACCGACAGTGAAGTTTGGAGGTGGGAACATCATGGTGTGGGGCTGTTTTTCAGCATACAGTACTGGCAAACTTTGTATGATTAAAGGAAGGATGAATGGAAAAAGGTACCAAGACATTCTTGATAAAAATCTGCTGCCATCTACCAGGATGATGAAGATGAAATGAGGGTGGACATTTCAGCAAGACAATGATCCCAAACACAAAGCCAAGGAAACTCTCAATTGGTTTCAAAGAAAGAATATAAAACTGCTAGAATGGCCCAGCCAATCACCTGACTTGAATCCAATAGAAAATCTATGGAAAGAACTAAAGATCTGCGTTCATAGAAGAGGCCCACAAAACTTTCAATATTTGAAGACTGTGTGGAAGAAGGGGCCAAAATCACACCTGAGCAATGCACGCCACTAGTTTCTCCATACAGGAGGCGTCTTGAAGCTGTCATTACCAACAAAGGATTGTGTACCAAGTATTAAATACATTTCACTTATCGTGTTCAATACTTTTTCCCTGTGTCATTCCATTTTTTTTACACATAACTTACTTGTTTTGGTTCTTTGTATGTATGGATTTCATGGGTTGTTACCAACATGTTGTGACAATTTCATGTCAATTGCACCTTTAGAAATATGTTTACGTAGAAAAATGGTGATGTGTTCAATACTTACCCGCTGTTTTTATTTTTGGGTTTAATACTGCTTAGATTCATTGACCTGGGGCAAGTATGCAGATCGGGTGTTCCTGGTCAAAGGCTTTGATGACCTTTCATGCCGCATGCTTCTTAGGAATCATTGACTCAGCAAATAGAGAAGCCAGACGCAGCCAGCCAACAAGCATTTTCAGAAGGAGATTAACAAAGGCAGCCTACATATTCGTGTCAGACAGCTTTCCTTTAATGGTAAATCTCCAAAAAACTTGCTCAGGGCAAGTTTGTAGACAATCCAGATCAGGAAAGGAAGGATCAGAACACGTTCCTTCATACACAATTTAGTTCCAGTCAATGTGGAAATTGGTATTTAATGTGAGATTACACAAATATTACCGCAGATTTTGCACAGCTGGAGATCACAGCCAACCATGGTAAAGAACTTACTCCGTTAGTGCTTTTAAATTTAAGTGGAAAATAACTGCAACTCAGCATATCAAAAGCAATGAGCATTCACATGAAACTGATTGCTACGAAACACACAAGTTACCATTGTACAGAGAACTCTGTGTAGTGACAGCCCTGCTTAATGGACTAACAAGCAAGCGCTAGTGGAGTGCCGAACTCTCAGCTTCGCCTGCTAACAGGGAGTCAACTATACATCCCTCCTTCCATAGACAGGTGCTACAGCAATATTAAAAGACAGGAATAAAATTAATTTTAATGAGCATTGTTAATTAAACCTGGAAATCAAAGGGAGCAGAGTTGTGGGAATTTGCAGCAAAATGAAAATGAAGCCAAATCTAGCTGCAGGGGGAATTGCTGGGATGAAATTAAATGTAATGTGGGCTGTGTTTGTTAATGCCTATCACACATCACAGTGAATTAGTCTTGAAAGCCAAGTGTGTCTCCGCTCTGTAGAAAAGCCTAGTGGAAGGAAAGAAATGCAGATTTAACGCGGAACACTACTGTATTTTAGGTTAGACGATGGGGATCTCTACATTGTCATTGTAGTTAAAATATTTCAAAATCTTGGCTCAGCTTCCGATACAGAATTATTACCATATGTTATGTTATTATGTTATGTTATGTTTTAGACACCGATACATTTATTAGATTTTACAAATTCCCTACTTTATGCATATTTATAAGCGGAAGTAAGTATGTCTGTTATTTAAAGTGGAGTTCCAATCCGAAAAAAAAAAAAAAAATTAGTAATGCATTTAAAAAAAAAAAAAAAAATTTGGAGAAATTATTTTTTTTTACCCTGTTGCTAGGGGGTTCCTCGTAGTCTGCCTCCTTCGGTGCCTGGGCTCCTGACGTCACTTTCCTCGCCGCAGGAAGGGAGATCGCCTCTCTCCCCTCCCTCTTGTCAATCATCTAGGACACGTGACCGGTCCCAGATGATTGCGGGGCCAGTGACAGCGCGCGGCGTGGCTCACGCATGCGCAGTGGGTGCCCGGCTGTGAAGCCACAGCCGGGCGTCCACAGTTAGAATGCCGGCGCTGACGAGCGGAGGGGGGGACGAGCAGGGCTTCGATCCCCCGCATCGCTGGACCCTGGGACAGGTAAGTGTCCAATTAAAAGTCAGCAGCTGCAGTATTTGTAGCTGCTGACTTTTAATTTTTTTTTTTTTTTCTTTTAAATGGGAGCCCCACTTTAATGTCAGGTCATACTAGGCCTGGTTCAGACTAGTGCAATTTCAGATGTGACTTTAGGCTCCATGCACACCAGCGTTTTATTAAGCTCTTAGAAGCTGTTATTAGTGCTGAACACTCCTAAGGCCCCATACACACTGTTAGATTTTCTGCAGGTTTTGGTCTTTAGATTTACCAAAACCATATAATATGAGGTCAAACCTTAAGAGTTTCAATTTGTATGCAATCAGGCAGGCCCTTGCACTAGATGGTTTTGGTAAGACAAAAATCTGCAGAAAATCTAATAGTGTGTATAGGGTCTAAGGCTCCATGCACACTAGCATTTATTTTAAGCTAAAAAAAATGCTGGAAAAATCACTGGATAAAAAAACGCTGGTAATTGCTTTTTGTAGAGGTGTTTTTAGCAGCGTTTTATGAGTATTTAGGAGCATTAGCATTTTATTGGCATTTTTTTATTAAAAGGAAAAAAAAGCCAAAAAAACACTATTGGTAGGAGCGTTTCTGCTGGAAAAACGCTCCAAGAAACTCTACAAAAACAATTTTTTTTTCTGCTCCTAGTCACGGAGGCTCAAAAAATGCTAATAGCCTAAAGTAGTGTGCATGGACACATAGGATAACATTATTTAGTTTCTAGGAGTAGAAAAAAAATGCTAATAACAGCTGCTAGGAGCTTTAAAAAAACACTAGTGTGCATGGAGCCTAAATGCAGCTTTTTTTTTTTTTTTTTGCCTCTAAAATGCTACTACACGCTGGCCCAAAAAAATGCCATTATCAGAATTTTTCATCCAGCAATTTTTTTCTAGCGTTTTTTTTTAGGCTCATAAAAAAATTCTAGTGTGCATGGAACCTAAAGCTTCGTACACACGCGTAGATTTTCGCACGACCGAACGTCCGTTTTTTGTGGCATGCTAGTCTCACGTCAAAAGTGAAGAGGTTACTCACAAAAGAAAATTTTTGTACGACAGAATGCAATGTCAGAAGTGACATAATGTGTTGATGTGTTAATGCGTAGTCTTGCTCTTATGATTTTTTTTGGACGAAAACCGTACTAATGAAACGAAAATCAGATGTTGACTTCACATCCGACAAATATTTTATAGTCTGTACATCCAGCTTTTGTTTGACGAAAAAGCAAAATCGGTTGTCGAAAGCACCATACTAACTATCCGAAAACCGGCAGACAGCTCGTTGTACCAATTTTTCCATCCAATTTTTGTATCGTGTGTATGGGCCTTAAGGCTGGGTTCACACTATTACCACATGCGGCTCCCAGCAGGGGTCCGGTGCGTCCCCGTTCACTGTTTCAGGTCCGATTTCAGCCCGAATTTTGGGCTGAATTCAGACCTGAAATGAACCAAAAGACGCACAGGACCCCTGTGCAAATTCACACCAGAGCTGCAGTGGAGATATGTGAACCGGCCATAGAGAGCTGGTCACAATCTCTTACCATGCAAATTGGATATGGGAAAACCCCCATCCAATTTGCATAGGTGTGAACCCAGCCCAAGTCGCACAGAATTGCACGACAATGGAAATTACATTATTTTCAATGGTGCCTGTTCACATCAATGCAACAGAGCAGGGTTTTTTTTATTTTTTTTTTTAAAGAGCATGTGCTACTTTGGTGCGGATGCAGCGTGATTTTGGCCCCCTAGACTTCAATAGAAATGCACCAAAAAGGTGTCAAATGCATGTACCTGCTCACATTTTCAGTGCCTTTTTGGCAGAGTTTTGTGTATAAAATCCAATCTCCTCCTCCTATAAAAAAAAAAAAAAAAACATGAAAAATTAGTTAAACATTTGAAAAAATGTCAGAAGCGCACTACAAAATTGTACTGATAATTGGATCAAGTTGCAGCTGCACTAGTGTGAACCTAGCCTTAATGATCTTTGTTATTGCTTTGGCTGTTTTAGCATGCCGTTACAATAAAACAATATCACTTTCTTTAATTTGGTGTTTAATATTATAAAGCTTTGCAGCCGCCTCAAAGGTTTGTAATGCATCACTCACATAAATATGTAATCGTGACTGATACATTGCAGTCTGGAATAAGGACTGCAGATCCCTAATTGTGATGCTTTCCCATGCTAACTAGGGCAAACAAATGCATGGGTACAGTGCATCCCTATTTGACAAGGCTGGTTGTTATACTTGCTTTTAATCACTATGTTTTATATAAAAAAAATGCTCTCTTGTCAGACAGAATATGTAAATAAACATGATGCATCTGCTGGCTCATTCACATGAAAGGTATGAAAATCAGAGCAATAAAAACCAAATAAAGGCTTTCTTCTCCATAGATACAGTATGTGAACACGTTTCAACTGTAAGCTCCATTATTTTCACAACCTATGATATTGCAGCTGTTCTTTACTTAGTTCTCCATACATTGCTATGTGCTACCTAATTGTGCTTATTAAATGATGCAATGTATAAAACTGGGCATTAAATGGAGATCTGGGGTCAAATTCATTTTATTCAATATGAGTTTGAGTGCTTAAGACAAATAGGGGATACAGAATGTAGAAAAAGGGGGAAGGGGTATATGGGGTACAGTGGGCTCTAATTTACTTAAACATGAAGTTCCTTCAATAAGCAATTTATAACCAGCACTACTGCAGAAATTAACCTTTTTGTTTTTTTGTGAGTATGTTTGCATACAGTAGTTACTAAAGTTCTGTTACCTATCAATTACAATCGTAAAGCCTACAAACCTTCAGCAATAAAACCAGTATTTTTTTTTTTATAAAAGAGTGTGTGTGTGTGTGTGTGTGTGTGTGTGTGTGTGTATATATATATATATATATATATATATATATATATATATATATATATATATATATATATATATAAATATATATATATATATATATATATATAAATATATATAAATTATGATGTGTTTTATCTTAAATTACTTTGTCTAATTATATTCACATTTAGGTTTATAAATGTGTGAGCAGAATTAATTTTAAATAAAGAATACAAAAATGGGCATTTCACATTTCCTTTTTAACTGCATTTACAATAATGCTAATAACTGATGAACATATTAAAAACATTATTAAAATAATTTTGCAACACTTTTAGAAATTCCAACTATATTGTTATTAAGATCATACATATTAGATACAGGAAAATCTTCAATGGCCCTCGGTGGTATAAAATTAGTATAGGGAACTTGTATAATTAATGTATATTTTATTGCACACATTTCCTGCCTGTAAATATTGTATAAACTTTAAACATTTCCAATAAAAATACACACCTCAGTAATATTCATGAAGCCATGGTCCATGCACAGGAATGCACAGCTAAAATTCCAACATGGCAGTCAATGTGCATGTTGCAGCACAGCTTTCAATGGTAATGTTTACCCAGCTACCACCATCGCACTTATCCTCACCCTTATATCTAAACCTCTTTATCCCCCCTAACCTGAAAGCTGAATTCCAGTCACATAAATAACAACAATTAATGTTGATACAGTAATACCTCGGATTGCGAGTAACGGGGTTGAGCGTTTCACAATACGAGCTATTATTTTTTTAAAATCCTAACTCAGTTTGCGAGCGTTATCTCGCAAAACAAGCAGGATTCAAGCCTCTGCAGAGTGCAGTACCGCATTTGGCCAGAGGTGCAGGGGCGCCGGTGACACTCAGAGCAGCTCGGATGCACTCAAAGTCACTCAGGAAACAATCGGAAACACTCGGTTGCCGAGTGTTCCTGAGCCTCTCCGAGTGTTTCCGAGTGCATCCGTTCGGCTCCGAGCGTTTTCTGAGTGTTTCCGAGTGTCACTGGCACCCCCCCACCTCTGGCCACATGCAGTACTGTGTACAATAGAAGTCACTGTGGAACAAATTATCTGAGTTTCCATTGACTTCTATGGGGAAACTGGTTTTGATATGGAATTCTGGAATGAATTATGCTCATAATCCAAGTTACCACTATATATATATATATATATATATATATATATATATATATATATATATATATATATATATATATATATATATATATAGATATATATCTATATTCTATATCTATATTCCACACTTTGTCATGTTACAACTAAAAACGTAAATGTATTTTATGTGATAGACCAACACAAAGTGGCTCATAATTGTGAAGTGGAAGGAAAATGATAAATGGTTTTCATTTTTTTTTTTACAAATAAATATCTGAAAAGTGTGGCATGCGTTTGTACTGTATTCAGCCCCCTTTAATCTGATATCCCTAACTAAAATCTAGTGCAACCAAATGCCATCAGAAGTCACCTAATTAGTAAATAGAGTCAACCTGTGTGTAATTTAATCTCAGTATAAATACAGCTGTTCTGTGAAGCCCTCAGAGGTTTGTTAGAGAACCTTTAGTGAACAAACAGCATCATGAAGGCCAAAGAACACACCCGAAAGGTCAGGTATAAAGTTGTGGAGACGTTTAAAGCAAGGTTGGGTTATAAAAAAATATCCCAAGCTTTGAACATCTCACGGAGCATTGTTCAATCCATCATCAAAATGGAAAGAGTATGGCACAACTGCAAACCTACCAAGACATGGCCGTCCACCTAAATTGACAGGCCGGGCAAGGAGAGCATTAATCAGGAGAGCCAAGTAGCCCATGGTAACTCTGGAGGAGCTTCAAAGAACCACAGCTCATGTGGGAGAATCTGTCCTCAGGACAACTATTAGTCGTGCACTCCACAAATCTGGCCTTTATGGAAGAGTGGCAAGAAGAAATCTGTTGTTGAAAGAAAGCCATAAGAAGTCCGTTTGCAGAGAAGCAATGTGGGAGACACAGCAAACATGTGGAAGAAGGTGGTCTGGTCAGATGAAGCCAAAATTGAACTTTTTGGCCTAAAAGCAAAATGCTATGTGTGGTGGAAAACTAACACTGAACATCACCCTGAACACACCATCCCCACAAAACATGAAACGTGGTGGTGGCAAAATCATCAGCAGGGACAGTGAAGCTGGTCAGAGTTGTTGGGAAGATGGATGGACCCAAATACAGGGCAATCTTAGAAGAAAACCTGTTAGAGTCTGCAAAAGACCTGAGACTGGGGCAGAGGTTCACATTCCAGCAGGGCAACTACCCTTACAACTACTACATACAGCCAGAGCTACAACGGAATGGTTTCGATGAAAGCATATTCATGTGTTAGAATAACCCAGTCAAAGTCCAGACCTAAATTCAATTGAGAATCTGTGGCAAGACTTGAAAATTGCTGTTCACAGAAGCTCTCCATCCAATCTGACAGAGTTTAAGCTATTGTGCAAAGAAGATTGGGCAAAAATGTCACTCTCTAGATGTGCAAAGCTGGTAGAGACATCTCCAAAAAGACATGCAGCTGTAATTGCAGCAAAAGGTAGTTCTACAAAGTATCGGCTCAGGGGGGCTGAATACAAATGCACTCCACACTTTTTCAGGTATATTTGTAAAAAATTTTGAAAACCAGTTATAACTTCACAATTATGTGCCACTTTGTATTTGGGTCTATCACATAAAATCCCAATAAAATATATTTACGTTTTTAGGTGTATGAATACTTTTTCAAGGCACTGTGTGTGTGTGTATATATACACATATTATTTTAAATGTAACTAGTGCATTGTTTTGGCTTGTTATCAGTTCAGTAAGCCACAGACTGGGAGAGGAGTCAAGTGACCTGCAAGACAGAAGAGCAAGGGGATGAGTTCATGAGTCTGCTGCTCTTTCACTGTCCAATCACAGCCTGGGGGTAGAGAGAGGACCTAGCAGTGCTCTTTAGCTGTAATAAAAAGTCAGGTCACCAACCAAGCTATGCTGACTGGTGAGATGAAGGTCAAGTTCTGGGCTCATCCAGCACATTAGCTGTTTGAATTTTGATGAACGGTAAACTAAATAGCTAGCCTGTTCACCCACCGACCACAGAAACCCTCTAGCTGTGCAGGTCTTTCAGTAGCAGTATTATTGTTACCACTAAATGGATGAGAGCTACCCGCTCAGGGCTTTTGGATGCTAGGATGATAGTGGTCCTGGAAATCCAAGCAACCAGTGACTCTCATCTCTGGCCAGCTGCTTAATATATACAATGGAGTAGGGGATGCTGGTTGATTAAGGTGACCAGATTTTTAAAATGAAATCCGGGGACATTTTTTATTTTTATTGGCAAATGGTAAACTATTTTATAAGCATATTTCTCTCAAATTATATATGCAGTATGTGTTTATGGAATGATTGTATCATATATACATTGTTTCTCACATTTCGTCCATAAATAAAGATAAAAAAAGATACTTCATATCATTTTTTGAGATATGACTACCAAATGTTATGAAGATAAGATCGAGAAAAAACACAGTGTAGAGTTCAGGAGTGCGTTACATAAACAATGCAAGGCTAAGGAGCACACTACATAAAGAATGCAAGGCTAAGGAGCGCGCTACATAAAGCATGCAGGGCTAAGAAGCACGCTAGATAAAGAATGCAGGGCTCAGGAGCGCACTACATAAAGAATGCAGGGCTCAGGAGTACACCACATAAAGAATGCAGGGCTCAAGAGTACACTACATAAAGAATGCAGGGCTCAGGAGTGCGCTACATAAAGAATACAGGGCTCAGGAGTGCGCTAAATAAATAATGCAGGGCTCAGCTGTGCCCAATTATGCAGCCTTACCAGTGCCCATCAATGCAGCCTCACCAGTGCCCAGCAATGCAGCCTCACTAATGCCCATCTATGCAGCCTCACCAGTGCCCAGCAATGCAGCCTCACCAGTGCCCATCTATGCAGACTCAATAGTTCCCATTAATGCAGCCTCATCTGTTTCCAGGAATGCAGTCTCACCAGTGCTCAGCAATGCAGCCTCACCAGTGCCCAACAATGCAGCCTCACCAGTGCCCAGGAATGCAGCTTCACCAGTGCCCAGGATGGTAGCCTCACCTGTGTCCAGCAATGCAGCCTCACCTGTGCCCAGCAATACAGCCTTGCCAGTGCCCAGGAATGCAGCCTCCCCAGTGCCCAGGAATGCAGCCTCAGCAGCGCCCAGGAATGCAGCCTCACCAGCGCCCAGGAAGGCAGCTTCACCTGTGTCCAGCAATACAGCCTCACCTGTGCCCATCAATGCAGCCTCGCCACTGCCCAGGAATGCACCCTCACCTGTGATCAGCAATGCAGCCTCACCTGTGCAGGGGATCAGAGAGGAGAGGGAGAGGAGAGCCGGCCAGATCATCACGCAGGCCGGCGTCTCCCACTGTGTCAGCTTTAATTTGCGTCACACAAGTCCTGCCTCCTGGATTGGCTACCAGCTATGATAGACAGCACATGTCCCGGCATTGGACATGTGTGCTGTCTGTCAAAGGAGCCATACCAGAAGGTGGGACTTGTGTGATGGCAAGCACCCGGCGATGCAAATTAAAGCTGACACAGTGGGAGAAGCTGGCCTGTGTGACGGCCGCCTGCCCTGCAAATCCGGGGACAGCCAGGCTCTGGGGACAGTGTTCTCAGTCCGAGGACTGTCCGCAGAAACCAGGAATGTCTGGTGACCCTATGATTGATGTAATTGACCAAATATGGCCTGGACACACAGTGTCATTAGTTACTACCATGCTAGTGGCTAATTGCATCCTAGCAACCAATGATGATGTGTGGGTTGGCCATATGTGGTCACTGACATCACCCAGGGATGCCCACAGGGTAGTCTGCAATTTAAAACTTAAAAGAAGTAGGCAGCAGGATAGCATTTGCTAGGCATTCTAGCAATAACTGAATATGTGCTGTCATTCACAGTGGGATAGTGTTTTTTGGTGGTTGCCAACAAGCTTCAAGCAACTATTGATGCTTTGCTGTCATTTTTAACGTTTTCCTCTTAGCCCTGACACAAAAGGTATTTTGTTTTATATTGGCTAACTTTAACCAATAGAAAATTGGAATTCCAGCCTATCCGGAATGGAGGGATGCTACCCTGTTTCCCCGAAAATAAGACCTAGCGTGATTGTCGGTGATGGCTGCAATATAATCCCTACCCCCCAAATAAGCCCTAGTTAAAGTCCTTGTAGGTCTTATTTTTAGGGTAGGGCTTATTTTCGGGGAAACAGGGTAGGGCTTATATTGCAGCCATCACCGACAATCGCGCTAGGTCTTATTTTCGGGGAAACAGGGTATGAATGTATCCAGGCCAACTGAACAGGCAAACTTCTAAAGGTGAAGTTATTTTTACACAGAGGTTTCACAGCTGCTATCTAAGGTTTAGAGCCTTTATGTACATATACTGGTAGATGGAATAGCATGGGTTATGTTAAACTATGACATGAATTATGAACTTATTTTTTAATTATTACATTAACTTTCTGGTCAAAGCTTACATTACCTTAAAGTGATACTAAACATATAGTTTAATTTACATTGTCCCTTCTATTTCTGTATGTGGATGATGGCACTCTAATTATTTTAATTAAAAAATCTAAGTAATAGGGGAATACCTAATAATTTAATTAAACTGTGGAAACCATGGACATTGGCCCCATCTTCATTGGCTTTTTTTGTTCCCTTGTAGGGGGGTCAGGGATAGCCTGTGATAAGTAGGGTATCAGAAAGAAAATGGGGGCAGAAAGGAAGGTACTGTAAAAACCCACCAGCAGTGTTAATTTCTTTTATAGACCTAGATATACAGCTTGGTATATTAGCCAGGGATCGGATTAGTCAATCGATTTATTTGCCCCCTTTTTTTGTGTGTGTTTTTGATTTTTGTGTGTTGGTTAGTTTTTGTATGTTTGTGTATATGCAGTTAATATTTGTAGATGTGTATATGCTAATTATATTGTGTAGATGAAAAAAAAGAAAAAAATTCAGAACTTGCCTTGGACTGACCATATATATGGTTTTAGAAATAAGGAAATGATGTATTAGATTAACAAGTAGATAAGTATTAGATTTTCCAACAAGAATGTATTTAGGTCTGTAAATGATGAAATTCTATAATAAAGAAATATAAAGGAAAAATAATTAAAAATCTAAGTACCTTTTTCATAAGAAATATACAGCTGTCACATAACTCAGATCTTACCCAGCCTGTCTGCAGGGAAATATAAGCAGGAAGAGATTCTAGTCCTCTGCTGCTGGTCACATGTTAAAAAATAAAAAGCCTTTGGAATACAGAATAAAAATAAATAATTCATATCAATAAACTGTTTTAAATTGTCATACAAATATATATTTTAAATCATAGGCGTGCACACGGGGTGTGCCGGGTATACCAGGGCACACCCTAATCACCCTGTGTGGTGCCGATTCCCCCTATTTAGACCCCTGATATTTCACCAAAAGCCCTCCAACAGGCCTCCTAAAAAAATTATAAAAATAAAGACTACTGACACCAATCTCTGCCCTACTGACACCGTCCATTGCTCTACTGACACCGTGCACACACATGCAAATATGTTTGAGCTTTGGAGTGCACACTCTAATTCGATAGGCTGTGCACACCTATGTTTGAAATCAATTATTATAATTATATTATTATTTTAATTATTATTTTTTGGCTATAACAGGGTGTGGGTGGATTTCTGTCTGTGTCACCCCCCTCGAGGACTGAAAATAAGAGGCAGGAGAAGCTTACATTAATCTACATGTAATACTCCCCCCCCCCCCCCATTGTGTTTAGCTGGTGATTGAGCATGGAGGAGGAGGGAGGGAGTAGGCTGTCATTTACCACATGTGTGACTCTTTAGTGGGCTGCTCAGATGAGATAGGGAGGAAATGATCAGCATAGAAACGCACTGAAAACTGAGCATGTGCAGAGTTGCCACCACAGCTGCAAAATCCCTAGCTGAATTGGAGACATGAACAGAAGGTGGAGCTGGAGTATAGCAGGTTTTTTGCAGAATACAGAAAACAAACAAATCTCATAGTGACTGAGTGAGAATGAACAGCATGTAATACACCATTTATTGATAGTTTTTTTATGATGGGGTTTGATGACACTTTAAATCAGTTCTGTCCTCTCTGGGCTCTTGCTGAAAGATCAGGTCTAGAGTGCATGAATGGTTGTAAGCGAACTCAAGACAAGCATAAGTGTACATTTAAGGATATGAAGTTTTAAATCCTCTCTACCAAAAATGAATGGAGCTGGCTGCAGACCTTTGTAGTCCTCATCGGATTTAAAATTAATTAATGTTACTTATAATTTAACAAAAAAATGCGGCATCACTTTTTTGTGAGTTTTTGGAATGGCACCTTTCATTTGAATGGGCCTCTCTCCACTCCAAAAATGTGCTAAACAAGTTAAGGTATCACATTTTTGCACTGCACCAAGTGTGTTTTGCGATGGGAGTTTTTGTGTATATTGTTGCGCATAAAATGCATGACTACAACCCACGTTTGGGGTGTCATTAAGAAATAATGGCACTGCAAGCGCATTGTGTATTTTAGCATCTTTTTCATTGCCTACATTTAGAAGTGATTGCCCTTGGATGTAGGTATGAGAACACTATGGCCACATGCTAGGGAGCATTATATTGTTAGCAGTGCTGCTGGAACATGCCTATTTTTTACTATTGGCAACCTGCAATGCGGTCAGGCAAAGAATGTTTGAGAGCAGGGAATTCCTGTAGTTGATGTAAAAAACGTATGATCTTTAGATCAGTAAAATAACCTCTGATTGCAAGGTATTCTCAAACAGTAGTATAGAAATACAGTTTTCTCACTCCCAGCAGATTCACTGTTGGTCAGACTGAAGACTGAAGAGGCTGAAAGGCTCCATGGCTTCTTAAGTAGTTGATCATTAACTCTAATAGTAAGTATCTGTTTCCCTGGTTTAGGACAGGTAGACAAGCTCATGCCTATGAATTTCTAATAAAAGAAAGTGTTTCTCTAAGCTCTATGCCATTAACTGTGTCCATTAAAGGAGACTGGGTTCACACTGCTGCGATGTTGCACTGCTATGCAGATCACATGCAATGTCACATGCGATGTCTGTGCAATGCGAATTTAGCCATACAGATTGTATGGCTGAAATTGCATCGCATTCGGACCAAAGTTGTGCAGGACCTTTTTTCTTTTTTTTGGTCCGCAGCAGAATCGGATCGCATGGGTGTTCACACCCATGCGATCCGATTCCTGTCCGAATTGACAGTTCGCACTGCGATATGCGAACCGATCTGGGGGTGTCAGTATCTTTCTATTGACACCTGCAGCGGCTCGCATAGGGCAGTGTGAACCGCCAGCGGGTGACATGCGATGCGGGAACCTGTACTGGATTTGCACAGGTTCTTACATCGAAGCATTGTGAACCGAGCCTGACAGCTGTGAATACACGTGACAAATGTATTATCATTTTACGGATTCGAAAAGAGACCTTGTATAAATAAGTTCCTAATATTAGTCATTAGAGTGAATATTAAAAGTCTAATTTGCTAAATTTAGGCTGGCCGTAAATAATACAATTTTCTTTTAGATTTACCAAAATCATATAATATGAGGTCAAACCTATTTCAATTTGTATGCAATGAGGCAGGCCCTTGTACTACATAGTTGATGGTAAATCTAAAGGAAATTGAATAAGAAAATTATATAATGTATGGCCAGCCTAAAGCTGGAAAAACACAGCTCAAATTTTGGCTGATTTCTCCTCAATCGGCTGAAACTCAGGCCTTGTGTTGCCCTGTTGGCCCCAACAGGCTTGACAAACTTTGATTAAAAAAAAAATCAAAGGAACTGGGTGAAAAATTGTTGGCCGAACAGTGATTGCATCCTAACAGTGTGTCTCAGCTGCTTGAATACAATAGCTGGCAGCAGAGACTGCTCCATCCACACTATTTAGCATGGATGGAGGAGTCTGGTTCAATGCGTGTATATCTAGCCAGGGATGCCAGGCATATTTGGGAAATGCCTGCTGAATATTGTAGGCTATGCAAGGTTACAACCTATCGCCGGTATGTCTATGTACAAGATCTAATTCTGCTGACTCAATTATGGTTTTTCTTTTTTTTCCACCAATAAAATGTTCATAACGCTTACATATTTTATTACTTGTTCCAGCTACTCAATCAATCACCAGATACGCACACTAGTAGTGAATTTCATGCAGGTGCTTAACAGCTACACAGCATTGGGAAGGCTTAGAATCGCTATCAAGTAAGGGACCCCCTTTACTTCCTGGCTGTCTGACAGGTGTGTTGGGAAATCTATTCACCAGCAACATTCAAGCCGCGTACACACGAGCAGAATGTCCGACAGAAAAAGTTAGACGGAAGCTTTTCATCGTCTATTCCGATCGCGTGTAGGCCTCATCGGACTTTTTTTTTTTTTAAATTCTGACGGACCTAGAAATGGAACATGTTCTAAATATTTCCGAAGGAACCAATTCCTATCGGGAAAACCGCTCGTCTGTATGCTGTTCTGATGGACCAAAAACGATGCATGCTCTGAAGCAAGTACGAGACGGAAGCTATTGGCTACTGGCTATTGAACTTCCTTTTTCTAGTCCCGTCGTATGTGTTGTACGTCACCGCGTTCTTGACGGTTGGACTTTGGGTTGACCGTGTGTATGCAAGACCGCTTGAATGGAATTCCGTCGGAGTTCCGTCGGAGAAACCCTCGGAGTTTATTCCGACGGCAAAACCGGTCCCGTGTACGCGGCAATAGAGTACAAGAAAAGTTTTCCCTTTTTCCTTTTTTTGGAAAGACAGTGGGGATAGAGCTTCTACCAGGTTTGTCAGAGTCCACAAGAAAGCTATGAAAATGTGTCACCCAATGATCCCATAAATCTACTGTCAATTGAATAGTTTATTCAAATCAGCAGAGGTATTTATAGTAGATACATTCCGGAAAGCATTGGTGTGACAATGAACTACAAAATGCAGCAAAATGAAGGCCTCTTGAGCCCCCTAGGGAAAGAGAGCCTTGACTGATGGGGGCATGGCTAGGTGTGTGACAAGGGGAACAATTGGTTGGGACATGGGGATGGGATGGGCCTGAGCTCAGGAAATCGTGTGCCCCAGGGAATTCTGGGTCTTTCGGAAGAGTCGTTGGAAGAGCTGCTGTGGACCCTGCACCTCTGCTATGGACCCTGAATTTCTGCTGGCCAGGGTCCACGAGCTGGCTTTCCGAGGACATGGTAACTGGTATTCTTACCCCTGAAATGTCCTTTCCACCCCCCCGGTGCCCCAGGCTGCTTGGCCATGAGACGTACCTGTCTCCCCCCCTTCCTCAGCCCCAGTCCCTTGAGGCCTTCCTCATGCTCCCCCCCACCTTCTCCTGGAAATGCGGTTGCCATGGGCCCCTGCCTTCCCCCCCTGCTTCTCCCTGCTGCTGGAGCACCCCCGGCGAGTCCCCCCTCCCTATCTGTCTGTCGGCCGGGATTCCTCTCACTGGCCCGCTCCAGGATCCCCAGAGCACATGGCATTGTGCTTGGGCTACGCAGCCTGTTCTCCCCCCCCCCGGATCCCGCTCGTCAGTTCGGGCGGGTGCCGCTGCGCTCCCCGCCTCTCACCTTCGGGAGCGACAGCCTGTTGCCATCCCTGCCCCCCCCCGCTCCACCGGCGATCGGCGGGGGGGCGCACGTACAGTATCCTGGGGTGCCCGTCCTCCTCCCTCCTCCATGCACCATGATTCGGCCGGAGCGTCACAGCCGGCATATCTCCCTGCGCCCAGCCTCTGCCAGGTCCCCTGTGCATCCACATCCCCCTGCACCCGGCTGCCTGGGGGATGGTGGAGCTGCGCAGGCTGCTCACACCCCTCTGACCTCTGCCTTCATGCATCCCCCTGCACCTGGCTAGATGGGGGATGGTGGGTCGACGCATGCCGCTAACCTCTTCCATCCCGCAATCTGGTGACGCGAATTTATGGATTTCCTCACCTTAGTCCCCCCCAACTGTAAAACGATCGACAAATCCCCTTAGTCCCTCCCCGACCGTGAAACGATCGGAAAATCCCGTCGGGTTGACGTGGCGGTGCGAAAAATCCAAGCAGCTTCCTCAGACATTCAGGAACTGGCTGCCAGGGGGGGGTTCGGTGCTTACGCCGGAGTGCCTTGCGAGCACTTTCCAGAGTTAGTACATCATTTTTTGTTATCTTGATCTCATTTGGGGTGCCTACAAGGCGTACGGGGACCAGTGTTCCGCTATGACACGCAGTTTCGCCAAAAAGAGGCTCCAAGGAAGGAGTTCTGCTTTGATTGCCGGGATGGTAGCCTATGGTTATTGCTTATGCTCTTTCCCGGCCGGGGGCTAAGCTTGACATTTCTGAACCGGAAGACCCCAGTGATCGTCTCAGAGATGCTTCCCCGGTTAGACCGGTACCCCCCCTCCTTTTTCATAGAGAAGCCTCGACCTTAAGGGATGGTTTAGACCGTGGTTTTTGCACCCCTTCCTCCTTTACTCCTTCGGGTGTGCCGTCCATGGCACCTAATTATGAAAAAAAAAAATTTGCCTTATCCACCACTTGTCCTATCCTTCTGGCTCCTCGGTCTATGACGGCATCATCAAGGTGGAATCAAGGGTCCACTACGCCTCATGACAAGGCGCTCCACTTGATCAGGACGGCTTGTCCTTTGGCCTCGCTGGCCAAGGCGGTCATTGCGTCCACCTTCCGCCTCCTCCCAGTCCACCCGAAATGCTTCCATCTGCTGGGCTGCTACTTTCAGGGAAGCTATTTTTTGACATGTGCCTTCCCATGGGCTGTACCTTTTCTTATTATTTCTTTGAACTCTCCAGTAGTTTTCTTGAACGGGTAGTTGTCCGGGCAGCTGGTTTGCAGTCCGTGTTACACTATTTGGATAACTTCCTCTTCGCGGGCCCATCTGACAGCTGTGAGTGCCATCCAGCTGTCAGCCGACAAGACCGAGGGCCCTGTGACGGTTCTGGCCTTCTTGGGTATTGAAATCGACACCGTGGAGATGTTTTCCAGCTGGCCAGGCTACTCTCCCTGGTTCGCTTGGCAATAGAAAGGAAAAAAAAAAAATCTGCAGTGGAAACAACTTCAGTCTTTGCTGGGTCAATTGGTCTTTACCTGCCGTGTCACGCGCATGGGATGGGCTTTCTGTAAACGTCTGGCATGGGCCACAAAGGGGGCTGCCTCCCCCCCATTACATCCGTATCATCAAGCCCATGACTTAGGGGATGTGGCTGTCCTTCCTCCAGTTCTACAACGGCCAGTCATGTTGGTTGCTGGAGGTGGTACTGAACTCACAGATGGAGCTATACACTGACGCAGCAGGCTTCTGTGGTTTCGGTACTTTTTTCCAAGGGGAGTGGTCTGCTGAATGTTGGCCGGCCTCATGGGCCCGCATGGATCTTTTGCGCAACCTCACACGGCTGGAGCGCTTTCAGATTATTGTCGCCATTGAGCCGTGGGTCGAGCGGTTGCACAATCGATAGGTGGGTTTTTTCTGGTCTGATAACATGAGCGTGGTGCAGGTGGTCAATCAACAGTCTGCCAGATCCCCTCTGGTCATGTCGTTGCTGCGTTTTTTGGTTTTAAAGTGCCTGCAGTTTAACGTTTGCTTTAGAGCTAGGCATGTCCCTGGAACTGCTAATGATATTGCCGATGCTCCCTCTTGTTCAAAGCTCTATCATTTCCGCGCCCTCTCCCCGTCGGCTTCCCGGGAGGGCCTCCCCTTTCCGGCCTACTTGTGGAACCTCGTTTTTGAGGTTTGCCAGTCCTCTGGGTGTCACCTTTCCCTTTGGACGTGGGCATCGTACTGCCGCGTGTGGGACAAATGGCTTCAGGCGTCGGGCGGTCAGTTTTCCATCTCGTCTTCACAGGTAATACGCGTGGCTTTATTTTCTTACCTTGTTTATTTACTACAAAAGGTTATTCGGGTTTCCATTTCTTACCTTGTTTATTTACTACAAGAGGTTCTTCAGGTTGCCATGGTTTCGTCGGCCATGCCTTCTTTGTCCTTCTTGGTTTCAGCTCCTTGGGTGGGAGGACATCACAAAAGCATTTTCGACCCGTCGGGTCCTGCGGGGTTGGAGGTGTTCAACTTATTTCCCCTATTCCTGGCATCCGGTTTCCCTCCCTATTCTCTCCGGTATCCTTTCCCTGTTGCCGTCTGTTTGTTTCCCCATTTGAGACCCTTCTCTTCTGGATCATGGGAGATTCCTTCATTTACTGGGCCGCGCATCGGGTGGAGGTTCGGAGCTACAGGAAGAATTGGAGTTTTACCTATGATCTCGGCCGAATCCGCTGGCTTGGGCTTCACAGTTTATGCTGGCCTCGGGTCCTTCCAGAGTGTTTACGCATTCGGTCCCGTCTCTGGCCCCATCATCTTATTCTTCATGCTGGGGGGAATTATGTGGGTTATATACGTTCTGTGACTTGCTCTCTGCCATCAAGCGGGACATTGCTCAATGCTATGCAGCTTACACCAATTTGGTGCCCATCTGGTCGAAAATTATGCCTCGCCTGCTGTGGGCAAGGAAATTACCTGCCCCCCCCGGCTAGTACGCATCCGTCAGAAAGTGTGCGCTCAGGTCGTCAAGTTTGTTCGGCAAATAGAGGGGGGTTCGTCATCAGTCACAAGGATCTGTAGGGTAATAATGATCTGTTGAGACCAGATGGCGATCACCTTAATGACATTGGGTTGGATATATTCAACCTTGGCCTGCAGCGAGGTGTGGAACAGGTGCTGGCTGCGGTGGGGCGCTCGTCAGTTATTAACTGACGGGCGTTTGGCGGTTTTCTTGACCTTGCCAGCAGTTAAAGTTGCTGTAATAGGCTATGCCCTTGATGGAAAATTGGAAATAGGCTGTCTGTCCAGCACTTATGGTAAGGACAGGCCCCACTTCCCTCTTTTGGTTAAGTGCTCACAGTACGACTGTGACTGGCACTGGTTAAATATGTTCACCACTTCCCTCTTTTGGTTAAGTGCTCACAGTACGACTGTGACTGGTACTGGTTAAATATGTTCACATGTTATGTGTTGGAATTTAATAAAGCTGTGGCCTTGCCCTTTCCAACCTAATGGTTGTAAGTGTCTTATTTAATGGAGTGAAGGGCAAAGGTGGTGAGGGATTTTATCCCTTGGTGTTACGTTAAGTGGGACCTAAGCCCATTGCGCCTCAGCAGTCATGAAGGCCTCTTGAGCCCCTAGGGAAAGAGAGCCTTGACTGATGGGGGCATGGCTAGGTGTGTGACAAGGGGAACAATTGGTTGGGACATGGGGATGGGATGGGCCTGAGCTCAGGAAATCGTGTGCCCCAGGGAATTCTGGGTCTTTCGGAAGAGTCGTTGGAAGAGCTGCCCACCCTCCCGCCCCTTTTTTCCTATGTTTGCTATGTCACAGCTTGCTGCGGTTTTCTTGACCTTGCCAGCAGTTAAAGTTGCTGTAATGGGCTATGCTCTTGATGGAGAATTGGAAATAGGCTGTCTGTCCAGCATTTATGGTAAGGACAGGCCCCACTTCCCTCTTTTGGTTAAGTGCTCACAGTACGACTGTGACTGGCACTGGTTAAATATGTTCACCACTTCCCTCTTTTTAGTTAAGTGCTCACAGTACGACTGTGACTGGTACTGGTTAAATATGTTCATATGTTATGTGTTGGAATTTGATAAAGCTGTGGCCTTGCCCTTTCCAACCTAATGGTTGTAAGTCTCTTATTTAATAGAGTGAAGGGCAAGGGTGGTGAGGGATTTTATCCCTTGGTGTTACGTTAAGTGGGACCTAAGCCCATTGCGCCTCAGCAGTCATGTATTTTATTGTTTTTTTTTTGTTTTTTTTTATAAAAGTGGAGTAGTCCTTTAAATGGAACAAAACTCTACACATTTTTACAACAATGGTAGCTGCCATCTTGGCCTCTGTTTGATCTGCAGTTGCCATGGTGCTGCACATGTGATCAGTTATGTCACCAATCATTTGACAGTTCAGTTGAGGGCACAAGCACCTGTGACAGTTATTATTCATGATATGTCTTGAAAGTAAGGCCCCTTCCACACGGGCTTG
The DNA here is from genome assembly GCF_042186555.1 of Aquarana catesbeiana. Taxonomy (NCBI): domain Eukaryota; kingdom Metazoa; phylum Chordata; class Amphibia; order Anura; family Ranidae; genus Aquarana; species Aquarana catesbeiana. The sequence continues at coordinate 451,987,462 of NC_133325.1, forward strand.
TCCTTGTATGGACTCCGCTTTCCTCAGCAGGGAATGATCCACTGAGCAGGCGGATGACAGGTCCGTCTCAGCTCACTGTGCGGAGATGGGCCTGTGAAAGCCCCGCTGATATCCGCCGCGCCATAGAAGTGCATGGAGCGTCCAATCAGGCCCGCCTGAAAAACTGACAGGCGGACCTGATCGGAAAGCCTAAGGGGCCTAATAGCTTTGGGAAACGGTTAAATTCGAGGTTTTATTCTGATTTAGGTAGCTCACTCTTATTATTTTAATTGGAAAGCTCATATCTTTCTTTCATTTACTATATCTCTCTATTTGTATGTTTTGCTTCCTACCTGACTCAGGCTCTCTGAGATAATGACCGCAAGCAGCCCAACCTATTCTTGGCTGCAGTTGTGTCTTAGTTGCTGGGTAATGGGCACACCCGCTCAGCAGCCTGGATAATACATCACTCCAAACACTTCCTCCATAGCAAGCAGCCTGCCCTCTGCCTAGCCACATTTACATCTGTGGCCTGTAGGAAACCAGGGGTGGGGCTGTCTGACAAATCCTATTTCAGGACAGGCATGGACAGGCTTTTTATTGTCTGGGGATTCTGCCGCTTGCCCTCTGCATCCTGGGTTTTCTCTCCTCAGTTTCCTTTATGGCACTTTCCCTTAGATAGAGGTTGAACCCCAAACTGGATCTTTTTTTCTGCCTAAAGCCAACCAAAGATTGAGCAATTTTCTTTCCTGCAAGTGCAACCATGGGTTGCAGCAAAGAAAATCGCCTGATTCCCTCATCACCACAGTCCATGTTGATGGGGGATTCCCTCCTGCGGAGCCATTGTGTTCTGCTTTGGGGCGGCACAGTCTCTGTTGGAAGAACACAGTGATTATTGCTAGTGGCTTTATTAGGCGCTAGCAATAATCGCATGTAAAATCCGTCAGGCTGGTTGTACCCAAGTTGATCAATCGATCAACTTGGGCACATTCAGCCTGCCCATACATGGTTTGAACCTTGTCCGGTCCCTGCTAAACTGGCTGAGATTTGAACCATCTATGGCCAGCTTTAGATTGTTTGTCTATATGCATTCTCTATCTGGTCAGGGCCAGATCTAGCCTGTCTGATGTGGGGGTGCAGTAAAAAAATGTTAGGGGGCAGAGGATGGGAGGTCAGCAGGACATGGTGCAGGGGGTGAGCAGGGCAGAGGATAGGGTCAGCAGTTTGTAGATCAGTTCACAGAAGTCAGCAGGGTGAAGGACAGGGGTCAGTAGTAAGTGAGGTAGAGTCCAGAGGTTAGTAGTAAGTGAGGAAGAGCTCAGGGGTCAGTGGTAAGTGACTCAGAGGACTGATTTGGGGCGGCTTAAAGGTGGATGATTAAAGAGCATCTATACATTGCACACATATACTACAGTTCTTGTACCTGCAAAACACTCCTACTTACTATGTCACAAGTGACAGTCTCACAGACACACAGAAACACATTATGAAGCATCATTTTTCAAAATGTAAACATTTCCATCACATTTGCTTTTCTACACACAAAAAGTGAAAAAAACTGTCTGTCTGGGCAAACCTTGAAGAAGAACTTCAATAAAACCAGCAGCTGTTTTGGTAATGAACACTTTGCTCAGTACTATGTAATGTACAACATAATGTATAGAGTGAGGGGTCAGGAGTACATAACATACAAAAAAAAAACACATAGGGTGCAGCATCCAGGAGAGCCCACCTGTTTGCATCAGATTTTCCCTTACATTCAAAAATTCCCATCAGATTTGCCCCTCAAACAGAGTCTCCCCTCTACATCAGAGTCCTCCCCCTTACATCAGGGTCCCCTGGGGTTCCTCCCTCCTACCTCAGGGTCCTAGAGTCCCCCTACTTACATCAGGGTCCACAGAGTCACCCCCTTACATCAGGGTCCCCAAAGCCCCCTTTCTTTCATCAGGGTTCATAGAGTCAGCCCTTTACATCAGGGTCCCAAGAGCTCCCCCATACATTAGGGTTCCCAACTGACATCAATGTTCCCAAAGTCCCCCAGAAAGCAGTGTTCAGAAGTGTGAAACTAAATTATAGACAACAAGAATAAAAGATAAAAAGAAGGCGGCACTTCCAAGAGTAGTCAAGCAAGCAAATGCGTAAATGTAAAGTGTTAAAGGAAATCTTCTCACCTAATAACAGAACTTTCACTGCACCTGTCCTTATTTACTAATGAGCTGACTGTTTATCTCGATCTTCAGTCTAATGCAGCAAGCAGAGATGAACGTTCACTGCACATTCCGGATCAGCCTTATTAGCTGCTGGGCTGACTGTCAGTGGCTGACTGTCAGTGTGCAGTGAACAATCAGCATAGACTGGAGATTAAGACATACAGTCAGCCTGGCAGTAAATAAGGCTAAATGAACCTAAAGTTCTGTTATCAGGTGAGAAGATTTACTTTACTTTAAAACTTTACTTCTGTGCATTTGTCTGCTTTGCTACTTTTACAAGAAAAGGTAGAAGGAAGCTGCTGGAGCTACAAGTGAGCCTCGCCTCTACATGGAGATGCTGCACCCCAGGCATATGCACCTTGTTGCAAGAAAGGTATGAGAGGGCTCTTTTATTGAATTGCTATGTGAAAAAGGTTTGACCGCTATGAGCCACAGGTGCTGGAGGGTCCATGCTTACTACAGTCCCTTGTCATTACAGCGGAAAAAGCCCAAAGCAGAAACATTCCAAAAGATCAGGGTTTCACCATTTTTCACTGAGATCAAGTGGCCATCATACCCACCACTCTAGTTATCAGGGTGGCAGGTAAGGATGAAAAAAATGTTGAAGTTTGCAGTTTCAAGTACATCCCAAGTTAGGAAGGACAAGACATAAATATTGCTGGATTAGAAGGTTGAGCTTGGTGAAGCTCCATATTCTTCAGAGCAGTCACCAAAGGAGGGGCCAGGTCCACACACTTTTGATTTTGTCTTGGTGGTGTCATTCATTGTGGCACTTAAGGAAGCAATTGAATGGGAAGTTGATGCAAGGCAATGCAATGGGGGAAATTTACTAAAACTGGAGCACTCAGAATTTGGTGCAGCTGTGCATGGTAGCCAATCAGCTTCTAACATCAGCTTGTTCAATTAAGCTTTGACAATAAAACCTGGAAGCTGATTGGTTACTATGCAGAGCTGCACCAGATTTTGCACTCTCCAGTTTTAGTAAATCAACCCCAATGTGTGCAAATACTTCTTATGCCCCGTACACACGGTCGGATTTTCCGACGGAAAATGTGTGATAGGATCTTGTTGTCGGAAATGCCGACCGTGTGTAGGCTCCATCACACATTTTCCATCGGATTTTCTGACACACAAAGTTTGAGAGCAGGCTATAAAATTTTCTGACAACAAAATCCGTTGTCGGAATTTCCGATCGTGTGTGCACAAATCCGACGCACAAAGTGCCACGCATGCTAAGAATAAATAAAGAGATGAAAGTTATTGGCTACTGCCCCGTTTATAGTCCCGACATAAGTGTTTTACGTCACCGCGTTCAGAATGATCGGATTTTCCGACAACTATGTGTGACCGTGTGTATGCAAGACAAGTGTGAGCCAACATCCGGCGGAAAAAATCCTAGGGTTTTGTTGTTGGAATGTCCGATCAATGTCCGATCAATGTCCGACCGTGTGTACGGGGCATTAGAGTTGAATTAAGAGGGTCCTACATTTCCCATGCCTGTGGTGAAGGTGCCTGAGGTAATTAAAGTTGAACGGGAGCCCTGACAAAAAAAATAAAATCTGCATAACAGATTTGCCAAACGTTACCCCTAAACTTCTGGGGTGCTGCCTTGTGGGAATTGCACCAGTGGTGGATGTGATGTGTTAAAGAGATTAGCTATTTGTCCCCGGATAATTCAGCCTCTTTAAAAGATTCAGTTTTTATAAGAATGGATCTCTGGAAAGTTTTAACTCAGTGGATCTGGCCTATGGTTCATAGTTAGCATTGCCTTCGGTGGGAAAACCTTTGCAGTCCTGGGTCGTCAATATTGACATGGCGCTGGGAACAGAAGTGAAGTCCTCTTCCATTCTGACGGTCTTAAAAGAGCTAAAGCTGTCAGCGTATTTCATTGCTGAGTCTGCAGTGGATTTGGTTTGTCTTTCAGTTTGCTCATATTGTATTCTTTAATGGTGCCGCAAGTTTTGTGGCTCAAGTATTGGAATGCAGACTATGAGACATCACCATTCATATAACCCAGTGTTTCTCAACCTTTTTTCAGTTAAGGCACCCTTTAAATGTATGCATCTTGTGGCACCCCATTCTAAAATGTAAAAAACTAAACTAATTATTTTACATAATGCAGCAACATCCACGCATGTAGGACTCCCAACATGAGGTGATTTATTCCTCCACCTTTGCACACTGGTACTGACTAGTATTCCAGCTTTTCTCTTCCCCCCCAGTATCTCTCCCTCACTCAGCTAATGTGACCCCCAGTGCTGACAAAGAGGGGCAGGTGAGGACCAAACAAGGATGCTGTGCAGGCGCCTGAAGTCACTATTATCAACAGATGATGTCTGTGGTTGGTAGGTTGACGGTGGCTGGAAGATTGTAGTGGTGCACAAAACCTGTGGCTTTGTGTAACTAAAAGGGAGGCCCGCTGGCTTTGCATATAGTTTTTGGGCAATTTTTAGGCATTTTACCAAGGCACCCTTGATGAAACCTGAAGGCACCCTGGTTGAAAAAGGCTGATATAACCTTAGGCTTACCACAAGGAAATTACATGATAAGCTCCCATGAATTGCAGTACTCCAAAGGGACGACTATCATATGGCATATCTGCAAACCCCCACCAAAACAGGTTGGGGGCAGCATCACAGGCATTGGACTATCCAGAGGGGAGACAAAGGCCACGACCAGCCAGTCCACAACAGCTGCAAAAATAAAAGACCTCAAAGGTCTATCTAGTAACCACCATATTAGCATAGTAATACAGAAACTCCCAATATCTAAACGCACTGATAACCACACAACCCACCACAACACAAACATCCACATGAAATTTCACAGGTCCCAGAAGGCTGCGGGACCATTCACAAAGCACAGCCTGGCTTGTGCATGTGCAGTGGGAAGCTGGCTGTGAAGCTGTCAGAAGTCACACCCGGCTTCATTAGTGAACACGCTGGTGCCAGTGACACAAAGAACTGGCCCAGGTGAGGACACATCTGGATCCCTGGACAGGTAAGTGTCCTTTTATTAATTTATTTCATTTTTTGGGGAGAATAAAAATCCTCTTTAACCACTTGTTACTACTCTGCCTTCCAGACTTCAGGACTCAAAAAGACTGGCGACAAGGATGGCTTTCTATCTTTACAGCAACCTGCTCCTTTTCTCCATCACCCTAGTGAGCCTGCAATAGCCTTTACTGCTCAGATTTGTATGTTTGAGAATTGCATACTTGCTGCTAATCACAAGGACTTAGCGACTGCTATAAAGTGTGATTTATTTATTCAATGCTTGGAAGTATAAAGACAGTGTGTTTTCTCTACTCTAGCAGACGACACTTATCATTCACCTGTCACTGTATTATTGAACTTTTTTTTACCTATAAATGTGGTTCCAGAACAATGGAAATTCTGACAATGTGAATAGCTTAATGTCAAATCCACAGTACATTTTATAGCAGTTTGTGGAATCAAAAAAAGGCTAACCGCTCCAACCTTCAAAGCGCTACCCTCGTATACTGGAATCAGGTGCTGGCTTGGAGTCCACAACTTTCCACGCATAGCTAGGAAAATTATGTCTTCACAGGTAAAACTTTTATCAGACGACAAGCTTCACCACATGGCCACCTCCCAGACCACCCCTTTTAGGAGGGATGCTGTCACACGCATTCCGCCACTTCATCCATTGACATTTCCTGATTCTGCTTGTAAGAAGCTTGCTATTGATACTGTAGGTCCATTTACAGAGGCAGATGTGGATTGCTGATTTGCTGTAACATTTATGGATCATTACGGTAAATGGCCAGAAAGTACATTTGATTCAAATATATGCTCTGCTATTGTAATTACATTTCTTTCCATAGCATTCAGCACTCAGCAGGCAAGGTAACTTAAAGGAACAAGTGTTTGACAATGGAGCACAATTTGTTTCATGTGAATTTGAACCCTTTCTAAGAGAGAGACAGTTCATACATAGGATATCCTGAGTTTTTTTTTACCCCCAAGCAAACGGAGAGATTGAGAGTTTCAGCAGAAGCCTTATGAAGCTTTTCAGAATGCAACGCTTGTAGGAAAATCTTAGAATGTTATGACTACAGAGTTCTTACATGTCTACAGAGCACCTAGACATTCAACCACACAAGCTTTACTAGCTGAACTACTATATGGCAGACTGAGCACTAAACTACATGTTGCAGCCATACAACTCCTATAAAGTCATAAGTTGCTAAGACTGCTAAAAATCAACAAGATAAAAAGTATAGCATATACTGATTGGAAACGTGGACACTATCAGCCTGGCTCTCTAATTAGGGTTAGGAAACCTAGCTTATTGAAACAGGGACAATCCATATTTTCCAATCTGCTTGGAGCGACAAGTCAACCAAGATCTTACACCTACAGTATGACCTGTCTGATGGATGCTCATGGAATGCTAATTATCTTGCTCAGGACTCTTTAACTTTCATTTGATGAAGTACATTTTCCTTTTCCTACTGATTACAGCTAATCTGGAGATCAGGAATCGCAACTACCTAGACATATTCAAAGAATCAGAAGTCCTTTTGCGTGACCTAAGTTATATACAGTATGATGTGATTAAAATGCATAGTACTCCTTTGCGATATTATATACACCGTTGTCTGTATTTTTCAATTTAGGTAAAATACTCATTTGTACTATGAAGGGAATATGTGTTGTGCATACCTCTGACCTATATGCAGGTATATGCCCCTATTTGGAGTGGTTATATGTACTATACTTTGTATACTTGTACGAGTTAGTTCGGGTTTCTGTTCCTGTTATAGGTGGCTGAAACTGGTAATAAAACACCCTATAATTACTCTATTTATTAGACTACAGGACTGAACACTATGGAGTCAAAGGGGTCAGAGAGTTGACCCGTAGTATGCTGACAAGTGCATAAGCCAGAAACGAAAATATATATATATTTTTTTAGGCTGGAAAATGCGCAAAAATATTTTATTTCAAAAACCTGATCTTTTGTTGCACTTTTTATTAATCTGACTACAATGTTTAAAAAACAATAATTGTATACAACAGAGAAACAAGAGATTCTGCCACCTCCATGCTGCAGTTGGATTATTATATTAATGAAGCCGACAGACGGCGTGTGACCACTATGTCATAACTGAAATAGTGAATACTCTAATTGCGTCCCAATAATCAGTGGGAAGCATAGGCATGCGCACGAGGTGTGCCTCGGCACACACTAATTCGGGGGGAACCGATCTGTATTTTCCTTCTGCTGTAGCTGAAAGCCTGCTTCTCCTTCTCTCCCTGCTGCCAGCATTCAGCTGCCATGGGAGAAAAATACAGGTGATTGGTTCTAATAAATGCCACCTCTTCTGTCCCTGTTTCTCTTCTTTCTGCTGGCTGGGCCTCCATGTGCTGCCTTTGGTTGGTTGGTTTAGAAATGAAAAGCATTAATAAAAAAAGAAATATTAATATACAAATTGTGGGAATTTTTCAGAGCTGCCTGGTGCGGAAAAGCAGTCACACAGCTGCAATGGCAATTATGAAAAAAGACAGTCCGCAACTCCTTGTTGCTCTTTAAAATCTTCAGAATTTATTGGTTCTCTATAAACGATACAGTGCTAGACAGCAAACGTAAATGGGTTTCAGCCTTGTGGGCCTTGCTCACTACCAGTGAGCAAGGCCCACAAGGCTGAAACGCATTTACATTTGCTGTCTAAAGCCTCGTACACACGCTTAGATTTTCGGACGACCAAACGTTAGTTTTTTGTGGCATGCTAGTCTCATGTCAAAAGTGAAGAGGTTACTCACAATCTGAAAAATTTTGTATGACAGAATACACACACAAGTGACGTAATATGTTGAGTAGTTTTGTATGTATTTTTTAGTTTCTGAGCATGTGTAGTCTTGCTCTTATGATTTTGATTACTGATTAGAAATTAGAAAAGAAAATCGGATTTTGAGTTTACATCCAACAAAAATGTTATGCACATCCAGCTTTTGTCTGACGAAAAAGCAAAATCGGCTGTCAAAAGCAACGTACTAACAATCCAAAAGCTTGTCGTACGAATTTTTCCATCCGATTTTCGTATCGTGTGTACGAGCTTTAACACTGTGTCTTTTATAGAGAACCAATAAATTCTGAAGATTTAAAAGAGCAACAGGGAGTTGTGGACTATCTTTTTTCAGAATTCATGTAGATCTTTTGTAATCCTTTACAGAAGATCTGAGACTGAGTTAGATGGAAGGACAGTACTTTGTGCCAGTGAGGCTTTACTACATGCACATGCTAAGAAAAGACCTGAACAGTTAATTACTGATCCTTCATTGTCTAATCACAAACTTAGATCAGGGGGTAACCAATTTTTCTTGCTTAACTGCAGTGGAGGAAGTAAGGTCACCAACCTGGCTGAGCTGTCTATAGGGTTACGTAGCTCCTAGGGCTGGCTGAACAAAATTACATGTCGTTTGTGGGTAAAATAGCTTCCATATATGTATTTTTCTGTTCCACTATTGGCCTGGAGTTAAACTTTAAATTTATATTAAGTCTACAATGAAATATTCTACCTTTTGAATATAAACATATTTTCTTATTAACCAGTGCTATGTTTCCATCAATTTATTGGACAGGTGAGCTGTTTCTCAGAACAATGGGTATCAGTTCTAAAATACTGTCTTATTCCCCCAGGTGTGATATGCAGGGCATCTTTCCACAGTCTTGTATAGTCTTGTCCTGACTTATGAAGTAGTATTGAACACGCACAACACTATTTTGTTTCTGCTGAGTAGCCTGTGAAATTTTTATGTCACACAGATTTATTTCTACATAGCTGTGCACTAGTTTCTGATGTTGTTTTAATTTTTTTTTATTCATAAATATGAGATTTGGGGTGCTACAAACGTGTCTCTGCCATACACCCCATCAAGTTAGAAGGAATTTAATGTTTTTTCTTTATATATTTATTTAGACGGGGTCTTCTACTTAAAAAAACCTTAAAGCCAGCCATACATGGATCGAAATTCAGCCAGGTCAGCAGGGACCGGTGGAATTTTCGATCCATGTTTGGACAGGCTGGTTATACAGAAGTCGATATACCTATCGACTTCTGTACAACAACCTGCTGATTGAACGAAAAAAGATGATCAATGTATGGGCAGCCTTAGGCTATGGCTGCTTACTGTAAACTTGCTTTCCACACCTTAAAGCAGTGGTCATCAACCCTGTCCTCAGGGCCCACTAACTGGCCAGGTTTGCAAAATAATTGAAATACATCATAGGTGATATCATTTACCGAAGGTAATACATAAAACCTGGCCTGTTAGTGGGTCCTGAAGACAGGGTTGATGACCACTGCCTTAAAGTACAACTATCGCCTCCCATTAGAAAAATCTGCCCTTACAGTTTTCTCTCAGCCCTTTTGCAAACTCCCACAAATACCTGTTGATCCTTCTAGTAAATGCAGTTTGCAGTGATCTTTTGGCAGAGTCACATGGAGTGAACCATATGTGCCTCCATACCCAGAGGTACCAGGTATTAGTTCTTGGCAGCTGAATGGAGTGGGATGGAGATGTATTTAAGTAAACTGGTTTCTTTTGTTTGCAAGAGCAAAGCACGGGTTTCCTTTTAAGTTACTCTCCCATCAGATATACAAAGCAATGCATCCATATATTCAATAATACAAAATTAAATGTCTTTTTTACATTTAAGCAGTGTACATACTGGAATTTTATTTGGTATCAGCCTTTTGCAGTCCCCATCATGGCAGAGCTCAGCTCATGTATGCTTTGTGTGCATACAAAGCCGCTGCTCCCATTGTCATTAGACAGTGAAAGGGTTTTAAAAAGCCACTGACTACTAATAACTGAGGGCGTTATTGATAAGCTATTATACAGACCAATATTTTGTACAAAAAGGGCAATAGATTTGGCAAATGTTTGCTGCAGCCTGCTGTGGACAATATATTCAAATATCAAATTCCCACACCTATAATACACACCATATGGGCCATCTCAAGCACCCTCTGTCTGTACTTTATTTCACTTTTTTCAAGAGTTCCAGCTAATTCACTAAGATAAATCCAAATATATGAAAATATGAGTTTAAGACAATCCATTTTATTCGACTGTCTCACAGGATTACACTATTGTAAATTACTCATACTTACTTATTCATAGTACCTACTGTTCATACAAAATTAATTGAATGCAAATACAGAATTAAAAATCTGTAGATTGTACCACATGCTGAATCAGAAATCCAAACATACAAAAATACATGAAAATTCAGCTTCGCCTCTCAACTGAATCCCCATTCCCATATAACTCACATAACAACCTCTTTGATGAAAAAGCAGACACTCCTCCCTAAAATGTTACTCTAAGCAAATGGCTAAATAGTTGAAATACAGATACACAGAATTACTGTAACAGTCAGTGGGAAATATTAACATAAACTCTTAGCAGATATGATTTATCTTCTGTTAAGTCCTTTCAGTACATCAGTACAGCCCAGAGCACTACCGCTGCTTCTCCACTTCTCTTTAGGCCTCATTTGGAGTTTGGTCCCGGTGCATGAGGTTCTGATGTTTAGCTGTGGCTGGAGGGCACAGGGCACTGTCCAACCCCCGCTGGCAGCAGCCTGTTAAACTCTTTGAAAGTCTGACAGTTGCTGTGGCAGAACAGGGGCTGGGCCCAGTATGTATGAGGCCTATGATGAGGTATATACCGCTCAGCCCCATCCAGCCAAGCATACTAGTTACCTCCATTCCACAGTGCAATTCTAAAAGGTCTAAGGATCTTTTCACTGGGTTCCAACATTGTCCTGTGGGGGTATGTGTATATGTATGCAAATAGCGACCATCAGAAAGTCGCATATTGATTTTAGGGTTATGGGAAGTGCTGGAGGCACTATCGTAAAGGTATGTTTTATTTTCTGTCAGCTCACTGACCCTGTTGCATGTTTATTGCCCCTTCACAGGTTTTTGGGCAGGGTCAGAAGCTAAGGTTCCCAAAGCACACATAATGGCACACACAGAGACCAAGAAGAGTTAACAGTTCTTGTATTTGAGCAAGTGGTAAGACAGGGGAGTTACAAAAGTACCTGCAACAACACAGTTGGTATTAGCACTCGTGGGAACAGGCACAAAAACTGGTGCAGCAACACTTTCAGTAACCAAGGGAGCAATACTTGTAGTAACAGAGGCAAAAACACTTGCAGCAACAGATAGGATTAATGATTCTTTCACAGAACAGTCCATAACAGTATGCAGATGCAAGCACTAATGGTCCAGAGGTAGCGTGAGCAGTAGTGGTGTTACCGGTAATCCCATCAGATCACATAGACATTAACACATACAATATATGCGGAGGTATTCCAGACACTGTTAGGTCACTATCAGCAAGGCCTACCTGACTGGGACTACATCTGCCGGTGGGGTGGCTGACTGGCAGGGCGGCAGATTCACCTGCAAATTCAGGGAGGCTATAAAGAAGGTGGTGGCAGAAGCTCCAGCCACCGGTGTTTAACGATATCCCTACAATTGCCCTCCTCGTACTGGAACCTTTCCCTAACGCTAAATGACTGTCCCTAACAAGGGGGCTTCTGTCCCTACTCTATCTACACACAAATGCGTGCCTAATCCCAGCAAGGTCTCCTATTTAAAAGAGCTGCCTCATCCAAGATGGAGTCTCCACTCCATCCACACAGCTGCAAGACACCACCGACTAAATTGAGTGAGAACTGTACCTGCCACAAGTTTCCTGTACTGGAAGCCTGCCATTTCTGACCCTAAAGTGCACTTGTTTGTTGAAAGCATCAAACCTGGCCAGCAAATTTGAATTTCAGCAAAAGGTTATCAGTGCTGTTAATGGGTTTACTTTAAACTACATTCTTTTATACACATGTTTTTTTTTTTTAAACTGTCCAAATAGACATTTCCTTCTTTTACATGCTGTGGTGCCTTTATTTGCTCAGTTAGAGAATTCTAAAGTACCTACTAGGTGCCTACTTATTATTTTAAAACGTGTATGACTGAAGCATGTAAGTGTAATTTCAGTGTCCAACCTACAAGATATGGCTGTATCAGATGCTGATTAGGTGATAGTTGTACCAAAATAAACCATCCAATGACTTATATAAGCACCTTCAAAAAAAACCTTAACTAAACACTATAATTTTTTATATATATATATATATATATATATACATATATATATTTCGTATTACACATAAAAAGAAAAGATGAGTCCATTCAATCATTATGTACTGTATAAGTACGACAAAACAGAAATATACAAATATTACTTGACATAGCAGTGTTTTTATAAGTCCAGATCTGTGTTACAATACAGTATGAAATTAATTTCAGGAACAGCGACACTGATAATTTTTCTGGAGAGTCAAGTTGCAGAGCATGTTCAGAGTTCCTACAAGTTTTCTGCCATATAATTGGTAACTTAGAGCCCAAAGTGTGAGCTTGAATTTAAAATGTGAAAGCAATTTCAGTGTAAAACAAATTCTGTCACCAAGCAAACAGCACCTGTATGAATGTTTATAAATGTGCATATTTTTGCTAAGCCCCTGCCTGGATTAATGTTACAACATAACAAAAAATCTACTTGTGGTGTGGACTGAATCTTAGAAACACCGTATGGTATAATGATATTATCATCCCTTGCAGTAAAAAGCAAGGTTCACGTATAATGCAGGGGCACTCCCCTCCATTATCAATCAATTGCTGTTAGTAGGTTCAAAATGTACCTGTAAAACAAAAATTTGATTTATACTTACCTTATCCCTATATTCTGCCCGAGCCACCTAGGAGAGAATGACTTTAATTATCTTCCAGGGACTTCTTGGGGAATACAGAGCAACCAAAATCTCATGAGAAAATGATCTTGCAATCGACTGGAGTATTGTCTAGGGAGATTGGACCTGCTCTCATTCCCTAGGAATTTTTGTGGAATGATGGTGATATCACATCAGCAATGTGATGTCACCATCATGAAACTATTTTTTTTCTTTACAGGTACCTTTTACACCTTCTAACAGCAAGTGATTTTTAGAGTTAAATAACTTTTTATTCGGACAAATACCCAGGGTAAAAAACATACATAAGGACATAAATGTCAAAACTTTTCATAATAAGTCATACTGTCAGGACTATATACGAAAAAGAGTGCAATGGAAAGATAATGTACAGTATATGGTACCCAAAAACACAGTACAAAATAATAAGCTGGATCAGGATGGGAGGTAACAGACCCTTTTTTTATGCTTTCACAATGAAAAACAGGACAGGAAAAGGGAAAGAGAAAATAGAAAAAAACAGAGAAGCCCTCAAAAGCCACCACAAAAAGGGAATGGTACATGCCCCAGTGAAACCATAAGAAGAGTGGACACACTATCCCACTATTTGATTTTGGAAAGTGACGGAATTGCTATAGGCCTGCCAGCACATCCACGAGGTGCGTACTTTCTCGGGGTCCAAACTATCCTCTGCAACCAGTGTTTCCATAGCCATGATGTCCTTAAGGATCTTGGCCCATTCCAAGCAAGTAATTTTTACAGAGTGGGAAATCTTCCTCTGCATAAGGATTGGATCAAAAAAAGTGTAGCGCCAAAATTTTAAGCAAATCAGAATAGCAAAAACATAAATCAGCTAAAGACAGCTGCCTGTGTTAGCTGCCTTCATTATTATTATCTTTAACACAGCGCAGAAAGCTAAATTTTTTTACATAAGGATTAGGGTCACCCTCTACCCATAAAACAGCTTTGGGTTTTTTTCTCATGCTGTCTCACAAATGGGTGAAAATTACCTTGCACTTTGTACTACACAACCCTAACCGTTCCATAGTCGGATCTGATGAATTAGGAGACCATGGAAATGAATTGACTTCATGCTGGTGTTCACAAAATCACTCCTAAATCTGTATAACAATGTCTATAGGAGTACTATCATGACTGCTATGACTGCTGAGGAGCAGGGGCACAAAAGCTAATCTGAAAGAAGTTGTTTGTTCAATAACATCACATAAAACAGATTAAGGCCCCTTTCACACAAACTAACCGTCTTTCCGTTTTTCTTCCATCCGTCAACGGACGACAATGCATTCCTATGGGCAAACAGATGACCATCCGTTAACCTCCACTTCCGATTTTATCCGTTTATTTAAACATACAAGGCTATGTCGAGATCCGTGAAAATGGATATTAACTGACCTCTACGGATGATGTACGTCAACATCCGATCAGTTAAGATCCTTTTTGAAGAAATTTTTTTTTTTTGTTTATCTGTGAACTCAACCTATGACCCAGGCAGTAGTTGGACAATAGGAAGTACATCCCCAGTACATCCCCAAGGGGAAACATGGCCAGAGATGTTGCCCAAGAGGAACTAATAAACCTGGTGCAAGAAAGGCCAGGCTTGTGGGACTCAACCTGTCGGGGCCACAGTGACAGAGTAAGATGAAATTTCTAAGCTTGTGACACCAAATTGGTCCATCATGACTCCTAAACAGTTTGATCATGCTCTCTTGTCAGTGTTTCTATGTAATCATGAGATTATGGAAATAAGTGAGTAATGTACTGTTCAGTCTCTTGCTGCAGCAGAGCCAAACCATGTGGCACTCTGCTTTGTATGTATTGTTATTTACCGTTTGTAGTAATGCATGCGAATTTGAGGTCAGTGCACATCCTTTCTGGCCTCTCTGAAGTGTATGCACCTTGTCCCAGAAGGACATAATTTTGTGTCTATTGCTGTCCTTGTTGCACACTCAATTTGTGGTGACCTAAGCATAAAAATATTGCTGTCCATCTGAATATGTTGATATCATTCTGTGCACATTTTTAATATTGTGAATAGGCAAGGGCATGCTGACTCCTCAGACTATGGTGTTCTATTGGTTATAGGTTTTTTCTTGGCCACTTTACTCAAAATCAAAATCTTTACTCAAATTCTTTCTCAATGTGTGTTTACAGGATTCGAAATTAACAGAAGGTGGGGTTCCCCGAGAGCCCGTTTTCAAAGAGATTTGAATGATGAGGCAGAGTGTGCAAGCGGTTCCGGAGCTACCACAAAGAAATAATCAGTCTTCTTTGAAATGTTGTCCTTCCTAAGGAAAGTCATGGACGTTAGACTGTAAGTGACGTTTGGATGTTCCATCTAGACAGTGAAAAAACTAGGTCTCCATATAGTAAAGTTTTGTGACCAAATGTTCCTCCTTTTTATTGTAGTACATCATCAAACATCTCAGAGTGTGAGGAGAACACTGAAAATAATGAGACAGAAGCAGTGCAGGAAGGTGAGCAAGCCACAAGAGGGAGAAGGCCAGTCTCAGTCTGTGGATGATACAGCACGTCCGCATGCACGTCCAAGCTCTTTGCAAAGATCCGTACATGTAGGCATACTATTGATTACTAAGCTTTATCTGATGTACACCAAGGCATCATTTAATTTCTCAATCAGCATATTATTCTCTACAGGTTAGTCATGACAGGCAAACAACATCACGATCCTTGCGGCATGGCAAAAAAGCCTAAAAATCCAGAGATGGACAAAGCCATGAAGTCCTTCATGGATGAGATGACCTCCTTTAAAAGACAGGAGAGTAAGGATCCATTCTGTGATCCAAATAACTCAAATACATCCTTCCTGGGGACAATTTGTCATACACTTCAAAAAGCACCAGCAGAGAGGCAGATGGAGATACATATGTGTATATTTAATTATGTGGGGGATGTATTAGAGCTGCTGAGTCAGGAATGCCATTGCCCACTATTAGCCAGTATGAACCCCCTCAGAGGTCATACCGTCAATATTCCTATGATTCCCCATGCCTTCCAGCCCAGCCATATCTACCGCCCTATCCACAGACCCCTGTGCGTTCATACAGCTCAATGCACAATTCCCAGATGCCTGCTTATGCTTCCTCTCCTGCTCATTCCTCACAGGGAACATATCCTCCAAGTGTAAACACTAGCTCAAATTCTGCCGATGTTTCTCAAGCTAATAGCCAAACCAGCTCTGGTTCTTCTTCCCAAACTTCTACTTCATATTCCCCACCCCCACCTCTTTTTATCAGGATTTGTAACCTGGTTTTTATGGTAAACTAAGAATTTTTTTAAAGTTTGCATATTTTACGCTTTGTTCAAATTTTGACAAATAAAAAAAAAGTTAAGTGAAAAAAACCTTTATTTTAAACGGGTTATGCAGAATAATAAAACTAAAACCGTTTTGAACATATCATGTGCTTTTGTGTCTTTTTATGCTATCAAAACAGAATGAAATAACAAAAAATAGCAAACATAACACAAGTTATTTTCATATGGCATCTTTGGACATATTTGTACACTTAATGAAATTTGCACTGCATTATGTATATATATTGATATTGCCATGAAACATCTCCTGATGGAGATAGTAGTCGGCAAATTGTTCCCGCATGGCAATGTAGGATCTCCTTGTGCGTACCCTGCTGTACTGTACGGAGGGCAGGTGGAACTCTTCCTCTTCCTCAACGTGGATGCCCTCCTTATCCTGGACAATATTATGCAGAATGTAGCAGGCCTGAATTACTAACTCAGCATTCTCAATACTAAGTTGCATGGGTGTTTTGAAAACACGCCATTTACTGGCCCTTATTCCAAATGTACATTCAATGAGGCGTCTTCTTGTTGTCCAGATAACTTCTGGCATAAGGCCTAAGCAGATATTGAGAAAGTGTGAAGGCCTCATCTTCAACAAGCACGAAAGGCAGGTCTGGTCCTTCAGTTCCAGGCAGAGGCTGATTAGATGGTATGTTGAATCGCCCTCCTCGCAGTCTTCAACCCATTACAGACTCACGGAACAATCTGGAATCAGAACTGCTGCCATATGCCCCAATGTCCACAGTGATAAATTTATAATTGCTATCACAGATAGCCATGAGGACCAATGAAAAATATTTCTTGTAGTTATGAAATCTGGACCCGGAATGTGGAGGCTTTTGGATACGGATATGCTTTCCATCATGAGCTTCGATACAATTTGGAAAGTTTGCTCGATTCTAAAATCCATCTGCTATTCTTCGCCACATGTTTCCATCTGGTAATGGCATCACTGCTGGACACAGCTCTTCCCATATGGCTAAGCAAGTATCATGCACTATTTCCAAAATAGTTGAAATGCCCAGTAAAAAATAATGGTTTAAAGAGGTATAGGACTGGCCAGTTGCAAGAAACCTAGAAAAAATTGAACATCTTTTTAGCTTTTTAGGTAAAACAACATTCTACTGGCACATAAATGGATACAATATTAATGATCTATACGTACTGTTTATACACACACACACAGTAGACCAGGGGTAGGCAACCTCCAGCTGTTTTGAAACTACAAATCCCATCATGCCTCTGCCTCTAGGATTCATGCCTGTGATTGTCAGGGTCTTGCAATGTTTCATGGAACTTGTAGTTTCACCACAGCTGGAAGGCCGACATTGCCAACCTCTGCAGTAGACATCTTACCTCAAGGTCACGAAGAGACGTTCATCTGCAGGTACACACCTTCTCATGTTGGTATGTCTCCGCTGCAGCCATGGGTGCAGCTAGTCCAGTAAGTAGTCGAATGTGGCTACGGTCATCCTGGTGAAGTTGAAAAACTTAGTGGGATGCTGTCGGAGATGAGCGTAGTGCAGAGCCACAAAAACTTCAGAAGGCCGCTTCAGTAGCATTGGGTGGGTCCAAAATCGACGTCTCCTAGCCACAATCTGCTTTTTCTTATCGTACGTCACGGGACACAGAGCCATAGTAGTTACTATGTGGGTTATAGGCCACCTTCAGGTGATGGACACTGGCACACCCTAAGACAGGAAGTCCACTCCCTATATAACCCCTCCCACTGCTGGGAGTACCTCCGTTTTTTCACCAGTGTCTAAGGTGTTGGTCACGAGTAAAGATGTGCTGTGCTGAGCTGCACTGGAGCAATCATTGCTGGGGCTAGCTATGAAGCTGGATACATTAAAAGTGTCTTTTAGGCCAAATTGAATGGTACCCGGGCTTCGTGTCCGAAGAAATAAGGTTTTACCTGTAACGCTTCTCTTTTCAGAGAGCTGGACCCCGGGATCCAGTACTTTGGTATTTTAGAGCCATAAAGTTTTACTGGTGGGGTGCTATTACAGGGCCAGGAGTGTGGGTTCCCCAAAGGTCCCCAGTTCCTGAAGGTTTGTTAACGGAACCCACCGTGAAGGGTAAAGATTGGGTCTGCCGGTTTTTACCACAGAAAACCCTGCAGCGGGAAAGGTAAGTGGAGTTTTTCTAAAAATTTTTAAAAATTTTCTTATGAAATGTCTCCTTTAAAAAGTAAAATGTTGCCATGCCTAAGTGTCATTACTGGGGGCTGTATGGAGCACGTACTTTCTCCTGCTTTCCTCAGAGATCACGCTGTGTCACAGAAGCAATAGGCTTTTTTCCTCCGGCTAGCAGGCAGACCTCCGGTAAGTTCGGGTGGGGATTTTGCTTCAAAAGACACCCCCCACCTGGGCTGAACTTTCCCCCTCTTCACGAGGCTGAACATTAGGAGAGCGCCAAAGCACGATCGGCTATGCTGTTTTTCCTTTCACCGCCCCTAGCACGGCTGCAGCTTTCAGGTCTCCTCCCCGCCATCCCTCCCTCCCACGCAAGCCGATCCCAGCGGACCAGAGTCCCGCGCTCGCGCAGGAAAACTCTCTTTTTAAAAAGAGAAAGGAGGGGGGGTGCAATGCGACGGAGGGTGCGGGGCTTAGCGCGGCGTTGGCATCCTCCAACGCCGGTGTGGGAGTGTGTTGTAAAAACTCCATTTGTGCTGGCTGCAATTTGTCGGAGGGACACAAGAGCTAAGAGGGGCATGAAAGAGGTTTGGTGACACAGGCATTTCCTATTTGACACATTTAATATTTGCATCAGGCTGAGCATTAATAGCAGCGGCAGTGGCTGAACTATTGCTCAAGCAGTGGATGCGATTTCTTCTGATAGTACCTCTGCTTTTGTGCATTGGGCTAAGGTCAGAAGGGGGGTTGAAACACCGCCAAAAAGGGCTAAAAGGGTCTCCCTCAAGCTCTGGAAAGCCTACTCATCTCTACAATGGCATCCTGCCCTGAGAGGGGGTAGCTGGTCAGAGTGAGCATGGGGGCCATGAAATGTTTGCAACTGTTTTCAACACAGGTCTTTTTTCCTCAGCCATGATAGGATTAAAAAAAAAAAAGGTTAGCGGCTTTAATCGCATCCCAGTGTGGGGCAAAATGCGACAGGTTCTCTTCCATTACCCAGGACCCTCAAAGTGAGGAACTAGGGGCAGGAGAAGATGAATTCCCTCAGGGGACCGTGGTGATGCTAATGACTCCTCTTCTGAGGTGTCAAATGTGGGTGGATCAGCTTTCACAATCTGTAAGATTGATGGTGTAATTTCTTGCTGAATGGTCCGCTCCACATTTATGTACCCTTAACTGAGTGTTTGGGTTCGCTAAAGCCTCCTCAAGCTGTGTATACCTTTCCTGTCCATTCATGGCTGGAAAAGCTTTTTTGTATCTTAATGGATCACCCAGATAAGCATTTTTTCCCTCCTAAAAAGTTTTTTCACACTTTAACCTATGGTGGAGAAAATTCACTAAAAGTGGGGTATGCCAGCAATTAACACTGCTATATCCTCTGGGAATAAGAGTTTGACTTGTCCGGCAGACAATGCTCAAATGCTTAGTGATCCAACCGATAAAAAGTTGGAATTCCTATTATTAAAAAAAAAAAAAAAACACTTTTTTTCTCTGGCAGATTGAGTGTCTCAGCCTGCACTGATAGTGATTGGTTAATCACTGAGAGACCAGTTTAAACAGGTGTTCAAGGTTATCCTGCTCAGCAAGCTCAGGATATGGCAAGCTACTAGAAGCTTTATGTTTGCAAAAGTTGCTATGAGAAATTCTATCCTTCAGGCCTTGCGCCCTTCGCAAAGCACCATGCAAGAAGCTCCTGGCTAGTCTTCCTTTTGCGATAGCTATTTGGGGATGATTTGGGTAATACAGCCAAAGAAATTCTAGTGGAAAAAGTACCCCTTTGCCATTTAAGAAAAGGAGTAAATGTATTTTCATTTTAAAAAACTCCAGGTAGTCACGACGGCCTCCGCCGTCAAGTTCAAAAGGTAATCCGCAGGGTCAACCCCAGGGACAAGGAGGTCTTGAGGAAACCTACAAAATACTGAAGCCTCCTTATGAGGAGGTGCCCCCGCTCGCTCAAATAGGGGGAATTCTTCTGCAGTTCTCAAGGATCCGGGGAAGAGTGCCGAGACAGATGGGGGACTTCCTCAATAGCTCCAAGGTACAAACTGGAGTTCTGAGAGTTTCCGTCTCCTCGTTTTCTCAGATCAAACGTTCCTAAGGATCCAGAGAAAAAGAGGTCTTTCTCTCAAGCGTTGGACCATCTTTTGGCAAAAAATGATCATGGTGGTTTCCATGCAAGAGCAGAGGTTGGGGTTTGGTTCAAACCTTTTCTTCCAAAACCGAATGGACATTCTGGATCTCAAAAATCAACCAAACTAGTTTTCTGGTAGCCATATCTCCTGCAAGAAGGGTATCAGAGTTGGCTGCTCTTTCTTGTAAAGAGCCATATTTAATTATTCACAAGGATAAGGTTGTATTGTGTCCTCGTCCTAATTTTCTACCTAAGCTAGTCTCAGGTTTTCATTTAAACCAGGATATTGTTCTACCTTAATTTTTTCCCCAGAACCCCGTTCTGCGGAAGAAAAGTCACTACATACTCTTGATCTGGTGAGAGCAGTCAAAATCTGTTTAAGAATGACTGTTCAGATTCGAAAAATGGATGTTTTGTTTGTGTTACCTTAAGGTCTTAAAAGAGGACAGGCAGCATCGAAATCTAATATTTCTAAATTATTCAACAAGTGATTGTTCAAGCTTATGGTTTAAGGAGAAAAGTTCCACCTTTTCATATTAAAGCACACCCCACTAGGGCTGTTAGTGCTTCGTGGGGGTGCATCACCAAGCTTCCATGGTTCAAATCTGCAAGGCCTCAACTTGGTCTTCAGTCCATACATTTACCAGATTTTAGGCATGAGGATATCGCCTTTGGCGTAGTGTGCTGCAGGCAGCAGTATAATTCCTCTAGTCTCAAGTTGCCCTAATTCTGTTGTGTCTCCCTCCCCTCAGCTGGCATTGCTATGGGACATCCCACATAGTAACTACTATGGCTCTGTGTCCCGTGATGTATAATAAGAAAATAGGATTTTTGTAACAGCTTACCTGTAAAATGATTTCCTTTCAAGTATATCACGGGACACAGAGGTCCCTACCTTCTTTCTAGCATACACGTGTATTGCTTTGCTACAAAAACTGAGGTACTCCCAGTAGTGGGAGGGGTTATATAGGGAGTGGACTTCCTGTCTTAGGGTGTGCCAGTGTCCAACACCTGAAGTTGGCCTATAACCCACATAGTAATTACTATGGCTCTGTGTCCTGTGATGCACTTCAAAGAAAGGGATTTTACAGGTAAGCTGTTAAAAAAATCCTATTTTCTTGCTCTCCATTCTCCTCATATAGGCAAATACGACAAACAATGTCATGCTGTCCCAAAAATTGTTGGGATCCATCGCACAATGCAGATAGCACACACAAGGACAAGGACAAAGGAGGACACAGCAAAAACAAGTAACTAACTGAAAACTGCAATGCAGCATGGGAGGAACACCCTTTCTAGGTAATGTCATCAAAGCCACAGAAACTGTTGTAAACGGATCAAAATGGATGCGAAAATGGATGCAAAAACGGATGTAAACGGGTACATTAACGGATGTAAACGGATGTTAACGGAACGGAGGCCAGATGAAAACGGAGATTAACAGAACGGAAGACGAATAAAGCCGGATGAAGCAATGGATAAGAACTGATACGTTTTTAACGTGGCTAAACTGGCTGTGCCCGTGTGAATGAGACCTTATTAGAAAGGGCTAGACCATGGTGGTTACTGTGAGCACACCTGGCTGATAAGACAACCATAGCAAAAACAAAGAAAAATTTCCCAGAACACTTACCAGCTAGCCTGCAAAAAAACAAATGGTCCCTGTCTAACAATTCACATTACAAACAGTTGGTTTCATTTGCACACATTTGCAAATATTTGTGTAAGCTGCAGTGCTTATGTCAAGGCTCCTCTGTATACTGTGGTCCTATCTCTATAGTTTTGAGAGTCTCCAAGTTGGAGCACATATAGCACTTGATAGATTAAAGGCAGGTTTGCCTGGAGGGAGCTCACTCCTCAAAGGCACAGGGACACATGAGAGGCTCAGCAAGAGCACAATGGCAGCTGAAGGCATCCAGTGCGTTCCCACATCAAATTCAACCAACTTTACAAACAAGTGGCAACCACCCCACCCAAACTGTCCAGTGCTATATGTGCTCCAATTTGGAGATTCTCAAAACTATAGACAGACCTTGTTAGACAGGGACAATTTGTTTGTTTCTTGTTTGTTTTTTTCAGGCTAGCTGGTAAGTGTGCTGGGAATTTTTTTTCCTTTATTTTTGCTATTAAATTTGTGAAATGTGTTTTTTACATTTTATAAGTGCAATTTTACTTCTGTGACAATATTTCCTTTTCAGTTTTCAATTTGACAATCCTTTATAATAATTCATTACTTAAATGTGCCTGTTCCTTCATACTATTCGCCATCAGTTTCCCTCTCCAGTGCATAACAAAGGTACAAAGAATTTGTGGGTAGGTAGGACTCCCTCTCAGGAGTAAAACATTGTTTCATGCAAACAGTCACTCACACATATAAAGAAATAAATATACATATTTTTTTAAATTACACAATATAAAGCAGATGAGCTACTTCTTCCTGGTGCCACCCTTCCTTAAACCATGACCTCTATACAAGAAGGATCTGGGGACTTCCCATGTTTCTATCTCCTCTGTATCAGTTCTTGCTTGTTTTCTTTTAGAAGAAGACTTGCGCGTTCCTTTCTTTTTTGGAGGCTTTTATTGCTCTTGGCTTTTGGTTGTATCTTGCAGATAATATGCAGGTTCTGTGAATTTGGGCTTAGCACCTCTTCCAACCCAGTACTCTTCAACAGTTGCCTCAGAGGTATTCTTTTGGGATTTTCCTCCTCTTTCTCATATGCAAAGCTTCCTGGAGGCATGTTTCGATACTGTGCTGAATTGCAGGCATTTTTGTGAAAGTCTCTTTCTGGCATTGCCCTCACTGGAGACATTGTCGTTTCAGCATTCTCCAGGATGTGTTCATTCTCAGTGCTGATGCCAGATGAATGGGAAACTGCATTTCCTTTATCGCAGTCTTCCCTTTCTGTACCTGGGTGATTTTTGGGTATATATTCAGGCTGCCTTGGATCTGTCTGGGTTTCTTTTGTTTCAGTTCTTCTCCCTGGACTGGCGTAGTCCCTAAATCGTGTGGCATGGTAAAACACAGGGGATGGTGGATGAGGATTAAAATAAGGTCTCCGGTCCCCCCCCCCGGTAACCTGGTCTAGAGATGCAGTATGGATTGTTGGGCAAGGTACCAAGGGTTTGGGAAAGGTAGTTGTGCTGTTGGTTGTGCATAAAAGAAGGGCCTCTGCTGCGATGTGGAATACTGCCCACTTTCAGGAGGTGGTACTGAACTGTTCATGTTTGAAACTGCCAAAAGAACAGTTGAAAGTCAGACTGTTTACACACTGATTACATTCCAAAGCACAACTAACTTTCCACCGTGTGCTGGGAAATTTTTGTTTGTGATGTTCGTTGCCCTTTCATGTGCACCTTACTGCAAAGGCTAGTAATAGGTTGGGGTGGTTGCCACTTGTTTGTACAGTTGGTTGAATTCATGTGGGGAAGCACTGGATACCTACAGCTGCTATTGTGCTCTTGCTGGGCGTCCCATGCAACCCTGTGCCTTTAAGGAGGGGTGGGCTGCCTCCAGACGAACTTGCCCTTAATCTATCCACTGCTATATACTATATACTCCAAGGCATAGAGGTAGGCACTACAGCTTACACATATATTTACAAATGTGTGCAATCTAAACCCTCTGTATTTAATGTGAAATGTTAGACAAAGCCATTTTTTTTTTTTTTTTGCAGGCTAGCTGGTAAGTGTAAATATAAGAAATGGGGTGATTGGCGCTACCCTATAACCACTGAGTAAATAACCAAAAAGTTATGGAAAATGTGCAGGTGCTAAGCTTAAATATAAATAAAATCAATAGCTTCCTTACACAGGTAAGTAAGAGCGAAAAAAAACGCAATGAATATGAGCAGGAAGAGCCTGTCCGCGGCGTGCGTACCATCTGCGTTCCAGGCTCTGTGTTTCCGGGTGAGATGTAAGAGTGTGGCTCCGCCTTATTTATATTTTTTTAATAAATTACCATTTTAATACTGCACTGTCACTTTCAGAAGAGGGACTTGGACTTTTTACTTATATACATTTTTATATTTAATATTATTTTTTGGTATAAATGTGGACTTTATTTGCACCTTATTTTTAGTGGTGCGGTTACTACTTATTTGTCACATAGTTTGTGGTATTAGGAATTGAGATATCTTATGGATGATGGCTGGGTATATGGTCAGTTGATTAAGGGAATATGTGTGCCTTATCATTAACTACCTAAGTGCCTTTTCCAGCCTTACCTAGTTACACATTTAGACATACTCACTTTATATATTCTACTTTTATTTATTATTATTATTTTATTGTTACTCACTGCTTGATGATTTCAGTTATGATTTGACACACCTATCACATGCCCACTTTGTTTACCACATCCACTAGTGGGGCACATACATATACAGTTTGGCTCATAAGCTTAGCACCTGCACATTTTCCATAACTTTTTGGTTATTTACTCAGTGGTTATAGGGTAGCGCCAATCACCCCATTTCTTATACTTATACCTATAAGTTCCCTTGGGAACCTAATAGGGGAGGCTGCAACCCACTTTTATCCCAAGCGCGGAAATTACTATATATTTATAGCTGGTAAGTGTGCTGGTATATTTTGGTGTGTGATGTACATTGCCCTTCCATGTGCACCTTACTGCAAAGGCTAGTTGTATTGTAGATTGAGGCGATTGCCTAAATGCCTAGGAAAAAAATCAGTAACCACAACTAACTGCTGGTAAGGTGAAACTGTCAATAACGAGTGACAAAAGACAACAGACTAGGAGAGGCAGACAGAAACTCAGTGGGGTTGATTTACTAAAGTAATAGAGACTGATGACTTAGCAAACTTAATGCTCAATTAGGTAAAACTGTGGAGCTATGCTCACTTTAAATCATGTGCGAAGGAAATGAAAAAAATTGGTTTTGCTTGCACATGACTGTGTGACTGAAGTGAACACAACTTCATCTTATTAACACCAAATAGAATCTCAGACCCTCCCTTTCAAGTAGCAACCAGCAGGGCTGTCTTAATGACAGGGCACACCTAGGGCAGCAGCATGGGGGGCCCCTGCACTTTCCCCAAAGCAGCTGGTCCTTGAGCCCACGCTGCCCCGAAATTGGGGGCCCCGTGATGGCAATGAGAGTGATGGACACACAGGGGAGGCAGGCTGGCAGCGGTGCGCCCCACATCCAGCAGGGAGGGATGGGGACGGAGCGCCAGTGATGCTCTGACCCCGCCCCATACAGCTTGAATGCTCGGGACTCGAAGGTTGCGGAGTAGGAGCTGGAGTGGGAGCTGCTGAGTGGGCAGCACTGAGAGCCCACCTGCGGAAGTAGCATCGTGGATGGTGTCATGGTGAGCCCAGCTGTCCAGCACTGTTTGCATCGAAAGGCTTGGAATGCCCGGAGGGATGCTCCCTCCTCCGCCCTTCCTTCTGCCTGGTTGATTGGTATAGGTGAGTGCAGTGCTGGAGGTGGGCACAGAGCCAAAGGTCTACATGCACTGTTTCTCCACTGGATCTGGGGTGTATAGTGGGTAGCAATGCTTGGGTGGCTATAGTGCTAGAAGTATCAGGGATGTAGAGAGGCCACAGTGTGGGGAGTATCAGGGATGTAGTGGGGTCACAATACAAGGGGTATCTTATGATATATGGTTACAGTGCTGAGGGGGAATATCTAGGCTGAAGAGGAGTCAGATTGCTGGGGGGATATCTGGGATGTACAGGGGTCAGAGTGCTGGGGGGATATCTGGGGTGTAAAGGGGTCAGAGTGCTGAGGGATATCTGGGGTGTAGAGGGTTCAGAGTGCTTGGGGGATATCTGGGATGTAGAGAGTTCAGAGTGCTGCGGGGATATCTGGGGTGTAGAGGGGTCAGAGTGCTGGGGGGGGATATCTGGGGTGTAGAGGGGTCAGAGTGCTGGGGGGGGGGATATCTGGGGTATAGAGGGTTCAGAGTGCTGGGTGGATATCTGGAATGTAGAGGGTTCAGAGTGCTGGGGGGATATCTGGGGTGTAGAGGGGTCAGAGTGCTGGGGGGATATCTGGAGTGTAGAGGAGTCAGAGTGCTGGGGGGGATATCTGGGGTGTAGAGGGTTCAGAGTGCTGGGGGGGATATCTGGGGTGTAGAGGGTTCAGAGTGCTGGGGGGATATCTGGGGTGTAGAGGGGTCAGAGTGCTGGGGGGGATATCTGGGGTGTAGAGGGGTCAGAGTGCTGGGTGGATATCTGGGGTGTAGAGGGGTCAGAGTGCTGGGGGGATATCTGGGGTGTAGAGGGGTCAGAGTGCTGGGGGGGATATCTGGGGTGTAGAGGGTTCAGAGTGCTGGGGGGGATATCTGGGGTGTAGAGGGTTCAGAGTGCTGGGGGGATATCTGGGGTGTAGAGGGGTCAGAGTGCTGGGGGGATATCTGGGGTGTAGAGGGGTCAGAGTGCTGGGGGGGATATCTGGGGTGTAGAGGGTTCAGAGTGCTGGGGGGATATCTGGGGTGTAGAGGGGTCAGAGTGCTGGGGGGATATCTGGAGTGTAGAGGAGTCAGAGTGCTGGGGGGGATATCTGGGGTGTAGAGGGTTCAGAGTGCTGGGGGGGATATCTGGGGTGTAGAGGGTTCAGAGTGCTGGGGGGATATCTGGGGTGTAGAGGGGTCAGAGTGCTGGGGGGATATCTGGGGTGTAGAGAGTTCAGAGTGCTGGGGGGATACCTGGGGTGTAGAGGGGTCAGAGTGCTGGGTGGATATCTGGGGTGTAGAGGGGTCAGAGTGCTGGGGGGATATCTGGGGTGTAGAGGGGTCAGAGTGCTGGGGGGATATCTGGGGTGTAGAGGGATCAGAGTGCTGGGGGGGGTATCTGGGGTGTAGAGGGATCAGAGTGCTGGGGGGGGTATCTGGGGTGTAGAGGGGTCAGAGTGCTGGGGAGGCATCAATCTAGCAGATATATTATATGCACAGGACAGCTTTGTTACTTTATGTGTGTAGTATTTTCCCACTGTTTCTTTGCTGTACAGAATGATTGTTCATGTAGTTAATGCGGAGCTCCACCCAAAAGGGGAAGCTTCGCTTGTCTGCCTTCTACCTACTTGATGTCTGTTTACCTGCACTGTCTCCATTGTAGGGGCCCCAAAGCATTACTTTGTCCCGGGGCCCATGGTGCTATTAAGATGGCCCTTGCAACCAGTCAAACCCACCAAAGTCATAGAATGATTAGGGTACATAATTGATTTCTTTATGTAAAGCCAGACATAGACGCTTTGAATCTTGGCTGGTTCAGCAGGGACCATGAATAGGCAGGCTGATTGTAACCAAGTTGATTGACAGATCAACTTGGGTACAACCAGCCTGTTAAATTTTTCATGCAATTATTGTCAGCAGTTATAGCCACTAGCAATATTCACTGTGTTCTCCTGGCCAGGACAGCTCCCCTTGACCCCCCCCCCCCTGGGCTGGGAGAACACTATAGCTCAGCGGGAGGGATTCTCCCATCAACATCGACTGTGTTGATGGGGGAATCAAGCAATTTTCTTTCCTGCAACCCGTAGAAAGAAAACTGCGCTGTCTATGGCTAGATTTCCACATAAGTTTAGAGGACGCTCATCTTGGAATATGGGATACTCATGAGGCAACAATGTTTGCACCATAGCGTACATATGGTCCGATAAAATGGGCTTTGATTCCTTGTCTGTTATGTCATTACTGTATACAGAGCAATCAATAATCCAATGACCCCTAAGGGATGGCTGCCCATGCCATGATTCCCTGTTTTGCTTAACATGTCAGCAACAGACATTGGGGTTCATTTATAAAAGAAAATAAGATTGTTCACTTTACAAGATGATTGTTCCCTATAATGCCCCGTACACACGATCGGACTTTCCAACAACAAAACCGTGGAATTTTGTTTGAAGGTTGTTAGCTCCAACTTGTCTTGCATATACACGGTCACACAAATGTTGGCCAACAATTCCGAACGTAGTGACGTACAAGACGTACGGCGAGCTGATAAAAAGGAAGTTTAATAGTCATGTTATATCTCTATTACGAACGCTAGTTTTACAAGACTGAGGGCTTCTGGCTCGTACTTGAGTCCGAGCATGCGTGGACTTTTGTGCGACGGACTTGCGTACACACGATCGGAAAGTCCGACAACAAAAATTTGTTGGCGGAAAATTTGAGAACCTGCTAGTCAACATTTGTTGGTGGAAATTCAGACAACAAATGTTCGATGGAGCATACACACTGTCAGACTTTCTGCCAACAAGCTCACATCCAACATTTGTTGTCGGAAAATCTGATTGTGTGTACGGGGCATAAAAAATGAAGAAAAAATGTGTTTGTTTCAATTAACCAATCGTGTTAGTAAATACCCTGTTTAAATCTTCCTCATGTGTGATAGGGTATTTGAAGTGTAAACAGTTTCACCTTATTTACTATCATATGCTTCTTCAAGTGAGCACTCAATTTGCTAAGTGAAGAAACATTTCTCCATTAGTAAGGCAATGTCATTGTGTGTTAAATACATGCTAGTGTTTAGAGGTTTGAAACAGAGTGATCATATTACTTTTTCCGTTGCTCTGGGGTCCAGGTTTGCTGATCTTTGCACCAGGTCATGCATCTTTGTGAACTGGATACAAGAAGTCTCTAAACAGTAACCTGCCATAAGTTCCAGCTTTCAAAACACTGGGTCACAAGTTTAGTTATATTGAAGACTATGGGGGTTATTTACTAAAGGTAAATCCACTTTGCACTGCAAGTGCACTTGGATGTGCAGTCGCTCTAAATCTAAGGGGTAGATCTGAAATGAGGGGAAGCTCTGCTGATTTTATCATCCAATCATGTGCAAGCTAAAATGCTGTTTTTTATATTTTCCTTGCATGTCCCCCTCGGATCTACAGCGACTTTACTTCCAAGTGCACTTTCAAGTGCACTTTCAGTGCAAAGTGGATTTTCCTTTAGTAAATAACCCCCTATGTTTGTAGTATTTAGTTCCCATCTATTCTTCATAGGGTGTGTAACAGATGGTAATGTTACTGATTGCAGAAATCTCTTTCTGCTACAAGATGGCAGTAGCTGATATGCCTTGTTTAGCCAGTGACTGACCTCAGTGGCACCATGGGAGATGTAGTCTGCAAGAGTGCAAGAGGTTCTAGACTGCAACCATGACTGGGAAACAACTACAATGCCCAGGAATACCTGAGGGCAGGAGAGGTCATATAAAAGGAAAAGCCTGGGAAGGAGTGGGGTAGTTGGGGAAGTGAGCCAACCAGAGTTGAAGGGAGAAGAAGTGCTGTGCCATGCCGAGCTGTTCCTGTGCTAAGTTTCGCTGGGCACTGCCACATCCTAGACCAAGAGGCTGAACTGGGCAGTGTTCCCTGCATAATCAGCCATTCCGGTGCCCACTCTAGGAGGCTCGCTATTGAATCAGACCACCACGGCCCAGACTGAGCAATCAACATGGTGCTCGTCATCTTCCCTGCTGTGGTAGTGGTCAGCTACAGGAAAGGGGGGCCCCCCCACCCTTCATCTGATCAATGGTCATCAGAGAACTACATAGGAAAGAAGTGGTGAGAGGGTCATAGAGCCACTGTTGAGCTGTACCCATTTGCAAATAACCTGCAGCCATAGACCCTGTACCTGCTGTTGTGTGAACTGCTTTTACTGTTCTAGGTCAGGCCCAATGCGGCTAAGTTATTTGATCTTCTTTCCACAGTACAGCAACTGTGTACACCCTTACATCTAACTACTGCAACCGTGTATACCTTAGCACCTGAATGCTGCAACTGGGCCTGCCTCTTACTAAGTATTCATCTGTACGCAAAAAGCTCTTATTCAAACCACTCTATTCTGAGGGCAGATTTTCCTCTAACTATAAGTCTTAATCCCGCAGGCCTAAATTTAGCCCCTTTGTTTAAAAGCTCTCAAGTGCCATAGTTGAGCTACATTGTTACTATTGATTGGTCACTTGGGATGATTTATCTCATATGGAGAGCTACTGTTTATGCCCTTGGGGTCACAGTATATGCTGGAGTCTGAAGCGTCTAGAAGAGGACCTATGAAGTTAATCATACAGTCATTTTTGTTCTTATGCTGATTGCCTTAATGTGCCAATATACTCTGTTATACTATTATGACCTTAACTTGCCAATACAGGTTTTTGTCTTTTATAAAGTTGTGAGTCAAGTTCTTGCGTGTGCCTGCTAAGACTTACACCAAGGTTAACCGGTTTTGTCAGTAAGGGTGAGGCCTTACATCGAGTGGACCAGAGCAGAGGATCCAAACTACTAGCGGCTCCTAGAGGGGTAGTGCTACGGGTGCTTCAAGTTGCAACCACCGTGCCACTGCACACTTTCTTCATGTTAAGCTGTCATTTTTCAGACATTTTACAGCTTTTTTGTACCTGCAGTATGGGCACTGACAGTTTGTTTTGTGTTAGCTAGCTGTCCCAGATTACTCTGAAAACTTACATGTTAAAGTTGTTTTCATCTGAAAAGCTGGTGATCTTCCACCTCTTTCCTACCCTCTTCCTAGCAGTCCAAAGTCAAATATTTCTGTAAAAAGATTGTGGAAAGATAATTTATAGGATACTTTATCTTACACAAATATATTGCCCTAAAAATCGTTTAAAGGTGAGATTTTGTATCTCTTTTTTAGCCAAATGAACAATGTTTTCACCTTTTTTCCACCTTAAGATATTTCAATGTACTGTTTACACGTGCACATTTCCTTTTCTTGGAAACATCAGGTTCATATTATCTGGCACCATCCTATGTGCATTTATTTTGAACAAATTTTTGGCAAGAAGACTATTTACTAAAAGCGGTATTAAAGTGGTTCTAAAGTCTTCTTTCACTGCATTAGGTTAATAAAAGTTTCATTCGTTTTTTTTTTTTCTCCTGCCTCCACCCCCTTTTATACTTATCTGAGTCCTATCTTGATACAGCACTCTGTCAATCTGCAGGGGCCCTGGTCTCTTTATCAATCCTCACAGGCTCAGAGACAGCAGCAGGAGCCATTGGCTCTTTCTGCTGTCAATCAGTTCCTGTGAGGAAGGAGCAGGGGTTGGGGCTGAGCCATGCTGTGTTTGTCAATGGACACATGCAGCCTGGCTTTGGAGTGAGCCCACAGGTGTGCCACCATAGGAAACAGCCCCCTAAGGTGGAACACGGAGAAGACAAAGAGCCAAAAACACCAGCGGGGGGCCGCAGGCTGCACTACACAATACCATTACAAAGCAGGTAAGTGTACAATGTATATTATTTTAATATTAAAATTACAATTTTTAAATTTTGAAAATTTTTGTAAAAAATGGCCCCCTGCAGTTGTATGCCATAATGTAATAGTATGTACTGTATATTAGCACTTTATAACAAACTCACCTGTCACAGGATGCTCTCCACTGATGCGCTGTCAGTGCTCATGTGCTTCCATCTCCTCCTGTTCTTCCTTCCGGGTATCTCCGCTCTGCCGTTTGAAGGGCCGGTGTTGCGATGACGTCACTCCAGGACATGCACACGCGAGCCACTTCATCATCACACAGAGTGGGTGCTGTAAGTGTACTCTGAGCTGCACATTTGCGGTTCAGTGTACATAACTGCTGACAGGCAGGGGGAGCAGTTATGACAGAGGAGACCATTAGGGGCTCTTTTATCATTAAAAAAACCTGTCTGTCAGCGTCTTTTAAATTGTGAGTTGAATCCTACTTTAATGTAAAAATCTTTTGTAAAAAGAATTATACCTAATAAATACCTTAAAGAGGAACTGCAGTCTACTTACATAGTTTGTAATAAAAACATCTTTGCCTTTCTTAAGCTTCCCTCTAACCACTTTGCATATTATTTTATATATACTGTACTGTGATTCTGTACTTGCCAAACATGCTGCAGAAATCTCCCTCCACTGAGTTTGGCTGCATCCATTTTAACCATGGGCAGCTGAAGCTGCTGCCTTCTCGCTTTCTGGATTTACACAGACACACAGAGGCACGCCTCCAGCTCTGCAGCTCTCATTGGCCCTCTTATGACTCACCCCCCCTTCCTTCCTGGCAAAATCTCAGGAGAGTGAGAGAGAGAGCTGTGCATGGTGTTATAAGCCTAGGCTAATGACCAGACAAGAAACAGGAAGTGGGCTGTATAAGGTATTTACTGGCAGAAAAAAACAGTTTTACTATCTAAAGTTAAAGCAACAAGGGCAGAGGATTTAATAGATGTAAAGATGAAAAAATGACTGAAGTTCCTGCTTTAAGAAGTACTGTCTAATTTCTATAGCTAGCTTTAGTGTGTAGGGTATTATGCCGCATACACACGGTCGGACTTTTCGTCTACAAAAGTCCGACGGACGCCGACGGACTAAAGCTAGCTGACAATCCGATCGTGTGTGGGCTTCCCCGGACTTTCAGTGGACTTTCAGCGGACTTTTCCAGCCTCAAATCTGACGGAATTTTGATTTGAAACATGCTTCAAATCTTTACGTCGTAACTATGCCGGACCCAGAAATCCGCTTGTCTGTATGCTAGTCCGACGGACAAAAACCCACGCTAGGGCAGCTATTGGCTACTGGCTATCAACGTC
The DNA here is from genome assembly GCF_042186555.1 of Aquarana catesbeiana. Classification (NCBI taxonomy): domain Eukaryota; kingdom Metazoa; phylum Chordata; class Amphibia; order Anura; family Ranidae; genus Aquarana; species Aquarana catesbeiana. The sequence goes on from NC_133325.1 coordinate 452,020,571, forward strand.
CTTATTTTAGTCTGGTGTACGTCATCACGTACGAATCCGTCGGACTTTTGTGTGATCGTATGTAGGCAAGTCCGTTCGTAAGAAAGTCTGCCGCAAGTCCGCCAAAAGTCCGACAAAAGTCCGACAAAAGTCCGTCGAAAGTCTGTCGGACAGGCTGTTGGACTTTTGCAGACGAAAAGTCCGACCGTGTGTACGCGGCATAGGTGTTTTTAGCCACACCATAGTAGATGTTTGAACAAATGAAAATGTATAAGAACATTTTTAGTACATTTGATGACTTGCTAAATGCCATTTGAAAGTACTCCAAAATCTTGTTTGCATTTCCATTCAATTTTGGAACAAATGGACTTCAACAAACAAAAATCACACACATTGCTATAAATTTATTCGAGAAAAAATTTCTAACCTGTTCCTTCGAATTTTCTTGTAAATGCAGTCAAAAACAAAACATGTTTATGGCATCTTCGCCCTGGGTGCTAGATGGTCTTGTCCTGGCACTGCCTCCAGCACTAGGTACATCCCAGGAGGCTCTGGGAGCACAGACATGTCGTTACCTACACAGGAACAGAGGCAGCTAGCAGGCTGAAACTTACTCTTTAACCACTTCAGCCCCGGAAGGATTTACCCCCTTCCTGACCAGAGCACTTTTTACAATTCGGCACTGCGTCGCTTTAACTGCTAATTGCGCGGTCATGCAATGCTCTACCCAAACGAAATTTGCGTCCTTTTCTTCCCACAAATAGAGCTTTCTTTTGATGGTATTTGATCACCTCTGCCGTTTTTATTTTTTGCGCTATAAACGGAAAAAGACTGAAAATTTTGAAAAAAAATGATATTTTCTACTTTTTGTTATAAAAAAAATCCAATAAACTAAATTTTAGTCATACATTTAGGCCAAAATGTATTCGGCCACATGTCTTTGGTAAAAAAAATGTCAATAAGCGTATATTTATTGGTTTGCGCAAAAGTTATAGCGTCTACAAACTAGGGTACATTTTCTGGAATTTACACAGCTTTTAGTTTATGACTGCCTATGTCATTTCTTGAGGTGCTAAAATGGCAGGGCAGTACAAACCCCCCCCAAATGACCCCATTTTGGAAAGTAGACACCCCAAGGAAATTGCTGAGAGGCATGTTGAACCCATTGAATATTTTTTTTTTTTGTCCCAAGTGATTGAATAATGACAAAAAAAAAAAAAAAATTTACAAAAAGTTGTCACTAAATGATATATTGCTCACATAGGCCATGGGCTATGTGGAATTGCACCCCAAAATACATTCAGCTGCTTCTCCTGAGTACGGGGATACCACATGTGTGGCACTTTTTGGGAGCCTAGCCGCGTACGGGGCCCCGAAAACCCAGCACCACCTTCAGGATTTCTAAGGGCATACATTTTTGATTTCACTCCTCACTACCTATCACAGTTTTGAAGGCCATAAAATGCCAAGATGGCACAACCCCCCCCCAAATGACCCCATTTTGGAAAGTAGACACCCCAAGCTATTTGCTGAGAGGCATGGTGAGTATTTTGCAGCTCTCATTTGTTTTTGAAAATGAAGAAAGACCAGAAAAAAAATTTTTTTTTTTTCTTTTTTAAATTTTCAAAACCTTGTGACAAAAAGTGAGGTCTGCAAAATACTCACTATACCTCTCAGCAAATAGCTTGGGGTGTCTACTTTCCAAAATGGGGTCATTTGGGGGGGTTTTGTGCCACCTGGGCTTTCCATGGCCTCCGAAACTGTGATAGGCAGTGAAGAGTGAAATCAAAAATTTACGGCCTTAGAAAGCCTGAAGGCGGTTCTTGGTTTTCGGGGTCCCGTACGCGGCTAGGCTCCCAAAAAGTCCCACACATGTGGTATCCCCGTACTCAGGAGAAGCAACAGAATTTATTTTGGGGTGTAATTTCACAAATCCCCATGGCGTGTTTGAGCAATATAACATTTAGTGACAACTTTGTGCAAAAAAAAAAAAAAAATTTGTCTCTTTCCCGCAACTTGTGTCACAATATAAAATATTCCATGGACTCGACATGCCTCTCAGCAAATAGCTTGGGGTGTCTACTTTCCAAAATGGGGTCATTTGGGGGGGTTTGAACTGTCCTGGCATTTTATGCACAACATTTAGAAGCTTACGTCACACATCACCCACTCTTCTAACCACTTGAAGACAAAGCCCTTTCTGACACTTTTTGATTACATGAAAAAATTATTTTTTTTTGCAAGAAAATTACTTTGAACCCCCAAACATTATATATTATTTTAAAGCAAATGCCCTACAGATTAAAATGGTGGGTGTTTCATTTTTTTTTTTCACACAGTAATTGCGCAGCGATTTTTCAAACGCATTTTTTGTGGAAAAAACACACTTTTTTAAATTTTAATTCACTAAAACACACTATATTGCCCAAATGTTTGATGAAATAAAAAAGATGATCTTAGGCCGAGTACATGGATACCAAACATGACATGCTTTACAATTGCGCACAAACGTGCAGTGGCAACAAAATTAATACATTTTTAAAAGCCTTTAAAAGCCTTTACAGGTTACCACTTTAGATTTACAGAGGAGGTCTACTGCTAAAATTACTGCCCTCGATCTGACCTTCGCGGTGATACCTCACATGCATGGTGCAATTGCTGTTTACATTTGACGCCAGACCGACGCTTGCGTTCGCCTTAGCGCGAGAGCAGGGGGGACAGGGGTGCTTTTTTTTTTTTTTTTTTTTTTTCTTTATTATTTTTTTGCTTTTTTATCTTATTTTTAAACTGTTCCTTTCATATTTTTTTTTAAATCATTTTTATTGTTATCTCAGGGAATGTAAATATCCCCTATGATAGCAATAGGTAGTGACAGGTACTCTTTTTTGAAAAAATTGGGGTCTATTAGACCCTAGATTTCTCCTCTGCCCTCAAAGCATCTGACCACACCAAGATCGGTGTGATAAAATGCTTTCCCAATTTCCCAATGGCGCTGTTTACATCCGGCGAAATCTAAGTCCTAAAATGCTCGTAGCTTCCGGTTTCTTAGGCCATAGAGATGTTTGGAGCCACTCTGGTCTCTGATCAGCTCTATGGTCAGCTGGCTGAATCACCGGCTGCATTCTCAGGTTCCCTGTTGAGACAGGAGAGCCAGAGAAAAACACGGAAGACGGTGGGGGGGGGGGCATTCCCTCCCACTGCTTGTAAAAGCAGTCTAGAGGCTAATTAGCCACTAGGATTGCTTTTACATGAAAGCCGACCGCTGGCTGAAAAGAATGATACCAAGATGATACCTAAACCTGCAGGCATCATTCTGGTATAACCACTCAAAGTCGTGAATGGCGTACCTGAAGACAAAAAAATGGTTAACAATAAAGCACAGTAAACGGTAAAGTATAAAAAATTGCATACCTGAAAAGCAAACATGATAAAACATAATAACAATAAAACATTGCAGAATAGAATACAGTAAAAAAGAGCAGAACACCAGAGAGAGAATAGAGAGAGAGAGAACAATAAAACGACAACTATTTTTTTTTATTTTTGTTTGTGTTTTTTTTTTTTTTTTACACTTTTTTTTTGTAACTGTAACTTTTATAACTGTAACCGGTTCCAGGTTCGGGTCTCTCAAAATGCGATGGCATCTTGGGAGACCCTGTGAAAGTGTGTCCTAGTCTGTGCAATGCTGTACCCTACGCTAATACTCAACTTGTGAATGGTAGCGTTCAAAACATTCACCAATGCAAAGACCAGGATTATCAGGACAGGAGGGACAATAATAGCGGGTGTCACGTCTATATACGCGCTTGCTGCAGACACATCTTTTTTGGGGGGGTTCGTTGGGTAGGGGTACTCGGGAGGACATATAAATGCCTCTCATGCAGCCGACTGCATTTGGTTGGGGATGTGAATGGGGGAAATACGGGCGCTGCAGAAGTGGTGGGTTCCCAATTAGGATTGGCGAATGCAGCAGGAAGGGCATTATGGGCACGACGGGCCTGTGTTTGTCTTTTTGGTGGCAGCGGGACACTACTTGTGCTTGCCACCTCACCAGCTTGAACTGCACTTATGGGACTCGCCACGTCACCAAGTGTTACTGCAGTGCTGGTATGACTACGACTGGGGTGTACTAGGCCGCTGGCGCTTGCCAGTTCACCAAAACGCTACAAAAAAAAGTGACAGTGATCGATCGATACTGCACTTGGGTGGGCTGGGCTGGGCCGGGCGGAGGGGCAAAACGCAGGTGCTAGCAGGTATCTGGGCTGATCCCACTAACACTGCGTTTTTGGGAACCCTAAACTGCTGGGGACGCTAGTATAGATCTGATCGGATCAGATATTGATCCGATCAGATACTATACCACTAAGGGAGGTGTACGGTGCGTGCGTGGGTGTTAGTGGTACTGGCGCTAATCTGACGCTGCTTGGGGCTGGTGCTTGCCAGTTCACCAAAATGCTACCAAAAAAACTGTTAGCGATCGCAGGGATCAGGCCTGACTCTGCGAACGCTGCAGTTATGCGTTTAGTGTTTTGTAAGTGACAGTGATCGATCGATACTGCACTTGGGTGGGCTGGGCGGAGGGGCAAAACGCAGGTGCTAGCAGGTATCTGGGCTGATCCCGCTAACACTGCGTTTTTGGGAACCCTAAACTGCTGGGGACGCTAGTATAGATCTGATCGGATCAGATATTGATGTGTTCAGATACTATACCACTAAGGGAGGTGTACGGTGCGTGTACGGTGCGTGCGTAGGTGTTCGCGGTACTGGCGCTAATCTGACGCTGCCTGGGGCGACGCATATCACCGCCGGGCGATCAGGGGGCTAAACCTTTATTCAGTAATAAACGGCGGGTGCCCTGACACTAAAAAAAATAAACGAACTAACCAGCGTCACCCGTAACAGTTATACGGTGATCAGTGGTGAAAGGGTTAACTAGGGGGCAATCAAGGGGTTAAAACATTTATTAGGTAGTATATGGGGGTCCCTGTCGCTATAAAACGCTGACAGCGAACCTAAATATTTACGTTCCTAACTAGCGTCACCAGCGACACTAATACAGCGATCAGAAAAATGATCGCTTAGCGACACTGGTGACAGGGGGTGATCAAGGGGTTAAAACTTTATTAGGGGGGGTTAGGGGGGTACCCTAGACCTACAGGGGGCTAATACTAACTGTCCTACCACTGCTAACTGTCACAAACTGACACCATGCAGTAATCAGGAAAAAAACAAAACAAAACAAAAAAACCTGCTTGCTGTCAGTTTGTGACAGGGGGGGGGGTGATTGGGGGGGTGATTGGGGGGCGATCGGGGGTGTTTAGTGTGCCTGGCATGTTCTACTGTGTTGTGTGTGTGTTGTGCACTTACATGTCTTCTCTCCTCGGTGCTGGAACGGAAACTGGCCAGCCGAGGAGAGATGACATCACATCCTCTGCCTCTGTGTACTATACAGAGGCAGGGGATGTTTCTCATTGGCTGGGAGCGATCGCGAGGGGGGGGCCACGATCGGATGGTCTCCCCCTCGTCTCTCAACTCTCCCAGCCAAACGCCGACCGCCGATGGCACCGGGGGGGGGTCCGATCGGACCCCCCGCCCGCGGGAAGGCAATCACGTACCAGGTACGTGATTTTGCCTGCCCGTGCCGCTCTGCTCACGTATATATGCGTGAGGCGGTCGGCAAGTGGTTAACCTTCCTGACGGTATTCCCAAGTGTGGCTCGGGGTTAAATTTCAGTACCATTAGCGGTGACCCCGAGCCACACTCGGGATTGCATTGCAGGGTCCTGGTGCGGTATACTTACCTTGTCTCCAGGATCCTGTGATGTCCCCCCGCTGTGTCCGTGGGCTCTGTCCTCCGCCCGAAGCCCCCATGTGCTGGGCTCTGTTCCCTCCGAGCGTTGTGATGCACGGGGGCGGAGCCTGACGGCTAATTCAAAAAAATGTTAAAAATCATAACACAAACAGTACACTGTAATCTTACAGATTACATTACTGTATAAAATTATTTCACATCCCTTTTGTCCCTAGTGCTTTGTCCAGTGCCCTGCATGCAGTTTTATATTATATATACTGTTCTTTCTGCCTGGAAACTGGAGATTGTCCATACTCCATAGCAACCAAAAAGTGTCTCTTTACGTCAAAAGTGGTTTTAGACCAGCTAGAAAACAGCGATAGTAAATTAGAACACTTGCAGAATTGAGCGATAGTGAATCGTAGGGAAATTAATTTTATTATTATTATATTATTATTTTTTATAATTATTTATATTTATTTATTATATTATAATTTATGATTTTGTGTTTCAAACTTTATCATACCCGGGATATCTACTAGACTCTTGTTTGGACAGATTTAAGTGTGTTATTACTAAGAATTACAGGCCTACAATATAAAACGCCAAATTTCTATGCAAAATAATTGTAGCCCCTTGAGACGCAAAAATCTGACATAAGGGAGGCTACGGCAGGGGTAGGCAACCTCAGGCATGACTCCTAGAGACAAAGGCATGATGGGATTTTTAGTTTCACCACAGCTGGAGGGCCTTGGTTGCCTACCCCTGCCTTAGGGGCTCACTACACTAATTTTGCCCTGTGAAGAGCGCTCTGTAGTTCATTTATTTTCAGAGTGCGTGCAACAGGTGGTGAAAAACCCCTAAAATCCTGCACTCATGCATTGCATGCAGTTGCGTGCGGTTGTGATGCAGCCTCATGTACTTGACTGGCCTTAAAGGGTGGGGGAATAAAATGGAGCAAAGTAGGTTTTATGAGTGAAGGTCCTTTTTTAGCTAGTGAGGTTGATTTACTAAAATTGGAGAGTGTAAAAATCTGGTGCAGCTATGCATGATAGCCAATCAGCTTCTAACGTCAAATTAACCTTTCTGGCGGTAATCCGTAGTGTGGCTCAGGGTTAATATTCAGTACCAAAAGCGGTAACCCCGAGCCACACTCATCGCAGTATCCTGGTACAGTTTACTTACTTTGTCCCCAGGATCCTGCGATGTCCCCCTGCTGTATCCTCCGCTGGTTTCTCCGCCTGATGTAGTACTGTTCCGGGCTCGGTTCCCTGTGAGCGTTGCAATGCATGGGGGCGGAGCCCGGCGGCAAATTCAAAAAGTGCAAAATACATAACACATACAGTACACTGTAATCTGTAAGATTACATTACTGTATCAAATCATTTTACCTCCCTTTTGTCCCTAATGTTTTGTCCAGTGCCCTGCATACACTTTTATATTATATATGCCATTCTTTCTGCCTGGAAACTTGAGAATGTCCATGTCATCCAAAAATCTTCCCTTTACATCAAAAGCAGTTTTAGACCAGCTAGAAAACAGAGATACTAAATTAGAATCACTTGCAGAATTGATCGATAGTGATTTGTGGGGAAATTCGTCATCAGACACTGAAAGTGACGACAGCGACAATTCTGCGACTGAGCAAATTTCAGTGTTTTTGATTTGATTACATTATTGAATATATTTAATTATTATTATATTATTGTTTTTTTATAATTATTTATAGTTATTTATTATATTATAATTAATGATTTCATGTTTCAAACTTTATCATATCCCGAGTTGTCTACTAGACTCTTGTTTTGACAGATATAAGTGAGTTATTCCTAAGAATTACAGGCCTACAATATTAAATGCCAAATTCCCATGCAAAACAATGTACCGCTTTGACATTCAAAAATCTGACATAATCATACCGCCAGGGAGGTTAAGCTTTGACAAAACAAAAAAAAACAAAAAATGGAAGCTCATTTTGCAGTCTCTTCTTTTAGTAAATCAACCCCAATGCCTGTCATTAGAATTAGAGATCGTTTAGCATGATGCTCAGTCTTTGCACTGGGGCATGGAATTCTTTCCTTACCCATCTAGAAAGGGAACAATCCTTACACTCTGCATGCTTCAAGTTAAATACTGCAGAATATAGGAATTAAAACCCCAGCAGCTTAGTTTATGGTGATTGTTGGGATAATCCAATCCAACCCTAATGCACTATGATGACCGTGCATGCAGTACCATTATATCCTCAATTAACTAAAGGAATTATTTTTTTGATAGGGTGGATGGATGGATGAATGGATTGATTAGAGGAGAGTGGTGACAACTGACTGTCAATTTGGAAAATTATAACTTATCACCCTGGGTGAAACTTCTTTCCACCCAGTTTTCAGCATGAGCCTCCACCCTGCATAGAATACTTGTGATTAAGTAAAAAGTCAGCCCTCTGGCCATCACTATGTGGTAAATGCATGAGATCTACTAGCAGAAACTTCAAAGAACAGCATAGGAGGGGTATGAATCCATTCCCACTAACTGCAAAGAAGAGTCACCAATCCCCCCCTTCCCCCTTTGTGTGACTTCAAGTACTTCCCCAGGCAATAATAATTAGAGTAATAGCACACACTGGAGGGGGAGCGGAGTGCATCTTCTGGGGATCTTACACCATCTATTCATGTACTCTTGTTACATTGTATTGATAACTTGTTAATGACATAATATACATAGTAACACTTTTCTGTATAATGTAACAAAATCAACTCCGAACTATGTTTTTATATATATATATATATATATATATATATATATATATATATATATATATATAACTCTTCTGTATTATAGAAAGAATAGCCTAGCACAGCTCTTTAGTCCCGACAATAGTATACCTTGATTGTCACTGATACATAAAGATTGTTTCCTTTATGCCTTGGCTTTGTTCTGATCATCACCTTGTATAACACATCTTTTTATTCATACTATAATGTAGGTATGCATTTTTTTCTGCAATCCAGGCAACATTTACCGCTCCTATGGATTGTCCTGTTGGTTTCTTAGAAAGGCTCCTAGGTGTGATGGGACATTGATTGTCAGTTCTTGTGCCCATGCCAATGATGTGGGAGGCTCCAATTTAGACTATCTAAGTTGGATCGCCCTCGGATAATGTGACATGCCCTGGGCTAGATCAATATATGGTGCCCCAATACTATAGACCTTGTTAAATGTCAATCCCAGTCATGTTGACGTTTCAGATGGTGGTAATGGGATGTATGTTGAGCTTCTCAGTGCTGAGTTGTGTTCTGACATAAAGATGCATAAAGATGGGATAGCATCTGCTTTTGTAGATCCCAGGTTAGACCCTGATGAATAAATACGGAGTAATAACTGTGTTGATTTGAGGTCTAACCAAATATGTGCGTTACCCATCCCTCCGATAGGGAAATCTAGGTTGTACTGCCTGTTGGGGTGGCCATCAAGCCTCCGGATTGTTAGATGTGACTGTGATCTGAGTGTGTTGTGGTTGTGTACAGTACAGTTGACTGTTGTATGTCTTTGTTCAGACTCCTAAGTCAGTCTATGTAATGGGATGTCTTGTGTCAGTCTCCAGCTGGCTCATTCAGTGCAAATCATTCCCAGAACCCCAGCTTCTGCATATACTGTCATCTGCCCAGCCACTCTCCTCCATCCTGCTTTGTCATTTCTTCTCATTATTACAAGACCAAAGTTTCAATCTCCCACCCTTTCTTCGCCTATAGACACTAAATTAAATAAAAAGCACAAAAGCCTGAAAAGAGTGCACCATGTCATATTATTTAAAGGGCAGGCATTATGTAAGTGGTTCCCTGTCAATATTACAAACACTATCTTCATGCAGATGGGATCTACATCCAGCACCATAACTGATGCCACGAGCACTATTGTGTGTGTAAATAAATAAAGATCCCTTGTCTGTTTCCACATTTGCAATCAGCAGGAGGGAACAGTGGGGAGCAGACGAGCTGGCTCTTTAATGCGCGCTCCTGACCCCCTGGCGCGCTCCCGTGCCTATATCTGGAGTGCATGGAGATGCCTTAGGCTCAGAATGAGAGTGAGAGAGAGAGGAGGGGGTTGAGCTAGAAGAGGACACAGTCTACAAGCTTCATTGCTGCAGCCTGGGCTCCTTCCTTGGATATGACAGGCAGCTTGTGATTTAGAGGAATCCAGTCACTCTACTCTCACTGATCTTCTACTTTCTTCTTTCCCATCGGATCTTCTCCCCAAGTCTGCACTCATGTTAGTCCACGCTTACTCAGCCATGGTAAGTTGTAGGAGGGGGGCTATGGAACCTGTCATCAGAGATGAAACTTTATACCTATTTACTTAGAAAGTACAAGCCTGACAGATGGCTGCTCTGTGTTTTGTGGTCTGATCATTTTTCTTTAGGGAATTGGGAGCGTGAAGAAAAGGGGTCTTATTAAGGGAGGGAACCCTGGTAGTGATTGAGGATCTGGATGTAAGGTATGTGCTACAGGCTGTAGGTGTGGATGCAGAGGGGTCCCTTTAAGGGAGGGAGTCCTTGTAATGACTGTGAAGCTGGCAGGTACATGGTACAGGTGGAGGGTGTGGATGGAGATGGACCTCATGAAGACAGTCCTTGTAGACAGTCCTTGTAGTGATTGAGATGTTGGCTGTTAGGTATATGGTATCTGTTGTAAGTATGGATGGAGAAGAGTTTAATGAAGACAAGCTGGCTGTAAGAATAATAAGAAAGGGGTCTTGTAATGACATAGAAGCTGGTTGTAAGGTATATGGTGCAGGTTGTAGGTGTGAAGGGAGAAGGATCTTACTAAGGGAAGGAGTCCTGGTAGTAACTGGAAAGCTGTCTGTAAGGTATATATTATAGCCTGCAGGTGTGGAAAAAAGGGTCTTATGAAGGTCATCACAGGACAAACTAGCTGTATCATAACAGGGGGACTACACTCTAGAGACAAGAAGGAAGGGGATACTTTCACCCCACTAGATATCATAGTATAGGCACTGTATGATAGCCTTGCGAAGCTCTGGATGTGTATAGGCACTGTATCAGATCTCTGTGTGCTTGTAGATGTGACACAGCATGAGATCCCTGTGAAGCTCTCTGGGCTCATGTGTATAAGTACTTATGAGATTCTTGTGAAGTTCTGTGGGCTAATGGCTGTGCGTAGGCATTCTGTGGGCTCGTGGACGTGTATGGAACTGTATGAGATAATTGTGGAACATTGTAGGATCATGTCTGTTTATGTGCTTTGTATAAGATCCTTGTGGAACACTGTGGGCTCATGGGTGTGTATGGGAACTGTATGAGATCCTTGTGGAAACTGTGGCCCCAAGGATGTGTATGAGCACTGTATAGGATCCTTGTGGAACGGTGTGGGCTCATGAATGTGTATAAGCATTGTATGAGATCCCTGTAGAACATCGTGGGCTCATGAGTCTGTATGAGCTTTGTATAAGATCCTTGTGGAACTCTGTGGACTCATGAATGTGTATTGGCGTTGTATGACATCCTTGTGGAACTTTATGGACTCATGATATATGTATTGGCATTGTATCCTTGTGGAACCCTGTGGACTCATGGATGTGTATGGATGCTGTATTCGATCTTTGTGGAAGATTTGTGCAAGGCTCATGGATGTGTATGAGCCTTGCATAAGATCCTTGTGGACTCATGGATGTTTATGTTTTTTTTCCACTAAGATCTTTGTGGAACACTGTGGCTCATGAATGTGTTAACATTGTATGACATTTTTGTGGAACTCTGTGGACTCATGGATGTGTATGGGTGCTGTATGAGATCTTTGTGGAACATTGTGGGCTCATGGATGTGTATAAACTTTGTATAAGATCCTTGTGGACTCGTGGAGATATATATTTTTTTAGATGTCGCCTTGTGGAAAACTGTGGACTCATAATTGTGTTGCTTTGTGCCTTGCAGGATCGCTCTGATGCCCTGAACGGGGCTTCCAGCGGTGGCCGATTGTCCCAGCTTTCCTCTCTGAACCAAGGGGCTTATTCCTCTGCTCCCCCACTCTGTCACACCCCAGCATCTGACTTTCAGCCCCCATACTTTCCTCCCCCCTACCCCCAGCCACCTTTATCCTACTCACAGAGCCAAGAACCTGGATACCCTCACCTGGGAGACCCATACTCTGGCATCAACCCCATCCACCAGCACCAGCAGTCGGCATGGCACACACAGAGGGGGCGGCAGGACGATGCTGGTCTGCTCTCTCAGGCTCACAGGGGGCTCAGCCTGGACCCTCGGAGGGACTATGGGGGAGTACCACGTCTGATACATACTCTTGGAGATGGTGGCCACAGCCTGGCAGAGAGTGCCCTATCCTTACACGCACTATCACACCACAGTTTGGAGGACATGCAGGTAAGACAGCTCAGATTTACATCTCTCATTAGATCTGTACCTGAATGTGTCCTGATCACATCTCCTTTCCCCATCTTGCAACCTGTCAAACTCCTATTATTATTTCCACAAAAATAAGCTGTTCATTGTACATGGATAATCACTTCTAGTCCTGAATCAACCCCTATCCATTGTCACTCCATAATGTCACCTTCAGTGGCTTTGATGCCCAGGGCTGCCCCCCAACATAATAGAGTTTACAGCTTCTCCTATTCATCATCATCATCATTTGTCATGGAAGACACAGTCAGCATTTAAATCCGTCTCATTGTCCACGTCTACAGGACACGATGGAGCATTACAGGCAAAATTAAGATTATTTCCAGAAGAATTTTTGCACTTTAGCCCTGTAATCGTCAGAGAATGCATTGAAACTGAAATATATATATCTCTATCTATAGCTATAGATATAGCTATAGATATATACATATATATATATCTATATCTATATAGATATAGATATAGATATAGATATATTTATATAGATATAATGATACAGATCTCACATATTTATAAAAAAAGCCATATATGGGTTTGAACAGTCAGCTATGCAGCAAAAAAATATTTTGAATAGAATTTTGGAAATAAATAGCCATATTGTAGTAATAGGAAATAGATACATACTATTACACTCAAATGTATCAGATATACATTTGTTTCTGTTTAAATTGTAGAGCAATTTGGATTTGGTCCCTCTCTTATCTATGACATTTTATATATCTGTAATTTTTTATCTATCTATCTATCTATCTATCTATCTATCTATCTATCTATCTATCTATCTATCTATCTATCTATCTATCTATCTATCTATCTATCTATCTATCTATCTATCTATCTCTCTATCATTCTCTTGTTGTCTTATTATTGATATTAAATAATATAATATTTTCCTGGCATTGTGGAAAGATGTCAGTTTCTGAAAACTTCTCAGCCCCACAAGTGCCTTCTACAATGAAATGTCCCCCATATGAGTCCTTTCCTTAGAATCATTTTCAGAAGAGTCCATTGGTCTGAGTAATAAATGTGTTTTATTTAAAGATCAGAAATAAAAAGGAATGCATTAGGAAGTGGCACTTGTGATTCAATAAAGGAGTTGTTACTGTGATCTCTGCTTTCTCTGTAATTATCTAATTGGTTTGGGATTTCACAGAAAATGATTTAACCTTGATCGCATTTCCTCTATGACTTTCCCATTGACCCCTCGGGCAAAAGATGTTTATTCAACTTAATGAAGCACATAACTTTCGTTTTTATAAATATAATGTGAAGCAATCCGCGGTGTCTGCTACCTGTAGCGCCGACCCTGTACTCTGCGCTACTACATCGCGCTGCCGTTAATAGTGTCAAATACTGCAGGCTTATCGCCTGAAATGCCTTGTTCTTTGATAATGTTCGTTGGTCATCACAGCGTTATTATATTTTCTGCTCATATGCTTTTTTGTATGCAGTCGGCTAATATTTTTGTTTCGCATTCCATATATATGCTTCATTTATTATATTTCAAAATATTTCTAATATAAATGCTTAATAATATCCTAACTGTTTAAAAAAAGTGTAATTGTTTGATGCTCCTTAAATAATATCGATGTACCTGTGTAGCCATTTGCTGCTTTTGAATAAAAAATACGGTTTGTAGCTTTTGGGCTGAAATTCTTTTGTGATGACTTTTTTAAGGCTAACATCGGCCCACTTCTATATATTTCAGGGTATCCCTTGTAATCGTTTATAATAGAGATTACACGGGGCTTTATCATGCTTGGGTGTCCAAAAATCGACACATTTCCTTCCTTCCCTTTTTTTTCGTTGTATTTATTTTACCATAACAAGCAAAGCATGATGTCTTGCTCTGCACTTAGAATTTGCATTATCTTTTTTGTTTAATTCAAAATACCAGCCTGTATTATAGCTAAACATGTCCTATTAATTATGCCATTAAAATATTTGGGTATTTAAATGTACATGATATAGATATATATATATATATATATATATATATATATATATATATATATATATATATATATATATATATATATATATATATATATATATATATATATATCTGCATGTGTGTCTGCCCTTTTGACATCTACAATTAATTTAATCCCACTCATGCAAGCTTTATAGACATCGAAAGCAGGGATGTTTTTAATCAAACACATCTTTTTCATTTAGGAATCAGTGGAGCTAAGCACTGAATGGGGTCTAAAAGCAATTTGTAGTGCTGTAAATAAAGACTGGGTATTTGCCTTTGACTATAGGCACTGGTCTTTGCCTGATAGCCTGAATAATTTTCTATGCAGTTATACAGGCACACAGGGACACGTTCCTGTTAGGAGGCTGGCCATACATTATACAATTTTCTTGTACAATTTTCCTTTAGATTTAGCAAAACTATGTACTGTAATATGAGGTCAAACCTATTTGTATGCAATCATACAGGTCCTTGCACTACATAGTTGAAGGTAAATCTAAAGGAAATTGAATAAGAAAATTGCTAAATGTTTATGGCCAGCTTTAGTTCCAGCTACCCCATCAGATTTAGGTGAATACAACTACCAAAACATAAGAAAAGAAAAAATAATAAAAATAAAAAAAAAATTTTTAAACTTAAGTTTATATCTATATATATATATATATATATATATATATATATATATATATACACTGTACTATACTATATACAGCATACTGGCAAATGATCAAATCAGGCTGGATGAGTTCACCATTTGTTAAATATAATTATATAATTATTACTGACTCTCAAACCCATGTGCAGTATACTCATTCTTTTAGCAGCTTGGCCAACTGATAAGTGATTAAACAATTAAACTGGGTACACACTATATATATATTTTTTTTTTTGTGTCAGAGATCCCACCATTTAGAACATTGCTATTAATAATTGTGTAGTGTGGGAAATAAGTGACCACTATCTAGAAAAATATTGTAATACGATAACCTAATCCTGTTAATACATTTGATGACAGTATTTTTTTCATTTCACATTCCTTCAGTTATATATTATTGTTATTATACAGGATTTATATCGTGCCAACAGTTTTCACAGCACCCAACAATATAAATATATTTCTTTTCCTCCACATTTACATGCAGACCAAACTGTATAGTAAAAGTGACAGTGGCAGGGGTTGGGGCAAACTATAGGACTGCCAGGGGTGCTTCAGCGGTTGCAGTGACAGTTTTGGCTTTTGCCCAGAAGATTTAAACCATGTATAAATAAAAATGAACTGTTGTAAGGACCCCTGGCAGTGTTACAGTTTCTCACAACTCCTGTCATTGATTTTTTTTTGTTGCTCTGCATGTAAATGTGGATAAAAAAAAAAAATAAAGGCACATACAAATCATATACTGAATTCTATCATGACAAAAAATGTTTTAGTTATATATTTGTCAGAATAGTGGTTCAATAAAATAATACTGTTTTTGGATGTTTCAAATATATATCTGTGGCTGCTGTTATGTCCCAGTATACCTGGTATATCTGTGTTTCAGTAAAGGAGAATTATAAAAAAAAAAAAAAATCCTGTGGATATTTTGAAATAATTACTGTCAGGAGCTAAAGTCTTGTAGGTTTAGGTGCATGGCAATTGCAACAAAAACAAATCTTCTGTTGATATATATATATATATATATATATATATATATATATATATATATGGACGTACTAAACTGCATATTGGGATGATGGGGTGATTGGATTAATCCAATCATCCCATCATCCCAATATGCAGTTTAGTACGTTTATATATATATATATATATATATATATATATATATATATATATATATATATATATATATATATATACACACACACACACACACACACACATACAGGCAGCTTTTCTGACCACAAAGACCATGCTAAGACAAAACTGGTGCTTTTTGTTAGTATTTATTTACATTTTCATTGCTAAAAAAAACAACACATGTAGCTGCATGATGCCAAATGCTTATCAAAAATAGCCTTCTAATAGCTGTTATTTCATCCAAAATAAACAAGTTGTTTATATTAAGTATAGTAATATAAAGAAAAAATGTAAGTAGCTTAATTTTAATTAAAAAACAAAACAAAGGCTCAGTTGCATGGACTGGTAACTACATACAGCATCAAGGTATGTCTGTATAGTGGACAGAGCTAAATATTAGTTTCCCTGGGTTATGTATAGATGTACATTTAAAAGAGATATGATGAAAGTGTGTTGTCAGTCTATTTGTTGCTATAAATGCATATATGTATATGAGTTGTGAAGTAGGATTAGGCATTGAAGATGTAGCTTGACATATGTCTTGCAAATATTTGTAAAAATAGGCAATTTAGAACTCTGTATCAGACTGATAGAAGCAGGTTTGAATTAGTTCCTCTTTGCTGGCTAGCAAGGCTGAGTGTTAAGGGAAATTATTTCTCTTATAGAATAGTGAATATACTCACTGTTGTGACTGTACAATGTATTACTGATGATGGTAGGGGATTTGTGTATGGTGTGTACATTCATTTAGGGGAGCAATAATCTGCTAGCCAAAACTAAAAGGAATTTTTGTCATTTGGCTCACCAGGAGCACACCGCTTCTGTATTTGTTTTCTTATATAAAAAAAGTCTAGGCTTTACTAAGGTGAAGAAATCGAATGATGAGTACGGTTCTAGTATTCATATCCATTCCCACTATCAGGGAAGAGAAAGTGGGAGCACACTGTTTGGCATCTGTAAATTATTATTTATCTTTTTTTAAAATTTTAAAATAGTAACATGAGGATCATTTACCACCTACATCATGGCAGGTGATTTAATAAAGGGTGTCATTTTATGACAAGTTTGTAAAAATTTGTTAGCTTTAAAGACCCAGTCCTTTTGGATTTTTCAGGTTTTGGTAAAGAAGATGATCAAAATTAAGATAACTTAGAAAAATATTGTACTCTGGGGATTCATTTTCCAAATTCATAACATTTGATTTCCTGCCCAGCCACATTGTAGAATTCTGCAGGCAGGCTCTACTAAGCTTGCTTTATCCTAAAATGACTGATAACATAGAACAGTTAGCTGTACTTGTCTTCCTAGCCAGCCTCATTATAGCAGCAAGCATGCTAAGGTTTGCATACACATGGGACATTTACATACACATTTATGTATAATGTTAAAAGTTATTTTATATCATAGGGAATCTGTCCCAAATGAGGCAAGATCTGAGCATCGCTGAGTAGATACTGCAAAAATACATTCTACTTTTTACATTTTGATATTTGTGAGTGCTGAGCAATCGAAAAATGCTTTTGCTGCGAGTGAATAACTAAACCCTCAACGTGGCTCTGTACCTTGACATTGCAAAGCGTTATTCAACATGGCCACACCCACAACATTTTTTTTTTATTACAGCGTAATATTATTCTGATCTCTGATATAGAAAAAAATATTTTTTCTTTGTAAATGTGTGCATTGCTGCATATGCAAGCAGTTGTTTTGAATGGTGACAGGTTCCCTTTAATAAATCTATAGGTACAATAATACTATAATATTTAGATTTTCAATAGCCTTGCCTATATATACACATAAGAATGTCCCTTAGTGGTAGCTCTTTGATTTAGTTATATTACATTATTATATTGCATTATTGCATAAGTTGTTAATTGTTGCACGTGCAAGCAGTTTTTTGCATTGTGTCAGGTTCCCTTTAATATAGCTAAAGGTACAATAATACCATAAAATTTCGATTTTCAATAGCTTTGGAAATGTAATATATTAGTCTATATATACGCATCTATGAATTTCCTTTAGTGTTAGCTCTTTATTTAGTTATACTATATTAACCTGTAAATTGATTTTTATTAGTTTAAATACAACAGGGAAAGTTGAGAACCTATGCTGTTTTTTTTGTTTTTTGTTTTTTTACTACTATCTAAGGCTCAATTATACTTAGGCTGGCTATACATTATACAATTTTCTTATTCAATTTCCCTCTATGTAGTGCAAGGGCCTGCTTAATTTCATGCAAATTGACAGCGTTTGGGCTTAACCTCATATTATATGGTTTTGTTAAATCCAAAGTTAAACTTGTACAAGAAGATTGTATAATGTATGGCCAGCCTTACTATCCCAGTGACAATAATTTCACCAGACAGGAAGAGAGGAAAAATCTTCAAAAAGGAGACAGACAACAATAAAAAGCTCACAGGGGTTCTAGCCTTTCCTTACTCCATATTAAAAAACAAATTTTGGTTTTTGTGTTTGATCCTAAATCTGACGTGTTTTCTAATCCTAAACTAAACTAATAAAAAAAGATCATTTTAGCTGGGCATTCACTTTAAACCATGCCAAATCAATAAATGTAAACATCAGTTATATATTATATAACATAAAATATGAGGGCCTACCTTCACAAATCCATTCAGACTTTATTTGTTCAGGTATATTTTTACACTACCCAGTTGCTGATATTTTTGCTGAAAGATTAAATCTTGAATAATATCTCCCAGTGTGTATGGCCATCAATAGATGTGCTCCTGTAGTTGGTTTTACAGGGCCCCCAGTGCTGCAGTTTCATGATGACATCATGCCGTATCTGAAGCTTAGTATGCTGATGCTGTTCTATGACGGGCCAAGTGTTAATTGTTCTTTTTTACTTCTAGATGGATGACTCTGGAATCAGTTTGCTGGACCAGTCAGTGATAAAGAAAGGTAAGTTCTTGCGCTGCTATCACTTACATGCCATCTCATCAGTCCAATAATGTGACATATGCAGTTGTTCCCACTGTAAACTATTGTTTATTTATTCTTTTGAATTCGTAACACTTTGGGGTGGATTTACTAAAGGCAAATAGACTGTGAACTTTGCAAGTGCAGTTGCTCCAGAACTTAGTAAATGAGCAGAAGCTCTGCTGACTTCCATCATCCAATCATGTGCAAGAAAAAATGCTGTTTTATTTAATTTTATTTTCCTTGCATCTGATTGGGTATTGTTTGCAAAGTGCAGCTTTACCTCATTTGCTAAGCTCTGGAGCAACTGCAAAGTGCACAGTCTTTTCGCCTTTAGTAAATCAACCCCTCTGTGACTATGTTGAAGAAATACTACTGTCATTGGCTACTGCTGGCCATGTTTGTAGTAAAACAAATGTTTATTATACTTGTTTTAATGAAGAGATTATAATGATCATTTCAATCTACAAATAACCGCATTCATCAAAAAGAGACAAATTGTCCTCTAAGAAAATCCAATCAAATTAGAAACAAATTGTATTAAGGGACTAGATGCTTGGAATCATCAAATCTATAATTGACCATTTTTTATCATTATGTGTATGGCCAGCACAAATACAAAGATACTCGGGTGTCTTTTTCTCATGTCACTGAGCAATTTAACCTCTTGTTAGCAACTCTTTCAAAGCTGTAAGTGAGCTAACGGTCAACAACAGGTTAAATCTCTCAGTAGCGAATCTATCCACTGCCGTTTAAAACATTACAAAAAAAAAAAAAAATCTCACTTTTCTTTCAGCTACTATTGTAACTTGAGCTTAAATCTAGCATGTCTCACCAACAAAAGCTGACTTGGACATGTGGCTATTGAGTAACGTGGCAAGTATTTTGTGAGCCTGTCATTGTCCAGACTAGTGCTACCATATAACAATACATTAGGGAGAAGTCATGTGTAGTATGACTGTTTCAGCCATTATAGAGCTTGCATTTACTTTTTGAATTAAAGTGTATCTCTTGGAAGAACCCGTTTTTAAATTTTCAGATAGAGTGTAGAAAGATTAGACCCTCATCATGTTTTTATTGCTGT
This sequence comes from Aquarana catesbeiana, assembly GCF_042186555.1. Taxonomy (NCBI): domain Eukaryota; kingdom Metazoa; phylum Chordata; class Amphibia; order Anura; family Ranidae; genus Aquarana; species Aquarana catesbeiana. Next base: position 452,040,576 of record NC_133325.1, read on the forward strand.
CTGTGCCCCCACTTTTTGTCCTGCTAACCATTTTCACAGATAAAGATAATAAGAGAGAAATATTTGGGTTGTCCCTAGAACAAGCAATTTACCCAATGCTACATAGACCACAAAAAATAAAGTGGCAGGGCTTTTAACTATTCCCTACTTTATCCAAAACAAAAAATAGGTTTGGCTATACATACACTTTAATTACTAAATCAAATTAGTATAATCAACTGTGGAAATTCTTTATTCAGTGCTGTACCTATGTAGTCTAATGCCCCGTACACGCGATCGGACATTCCGACAACAAAATCAATGGATTTTTTCCGACGGATGTTGGCTCAAACTTGTCTTACATACACACGGTCACACAAATCTTGTCGGAATTTCCGAACGTCAAGAACGCGGTGACGTACAACACATATGACGAGCCAAGAAAAATGAAGTTCAATAGCCAGTGCGGCTCTTCTGCTTGATTCCGAGCATGTGTGGAACTTTGTGCGTTGGAATTGTGTACACATGATCAGAATTTCCGACAATGGATTTTGTTGTTGGAAAATTTGAGATCCAGATCTCAAATTTTGTGTGACGGAAATTCCGACGGAAAATGTCGGATGGAACCTACACATGGTCGGAATTTCCGACAACTAGCTCCCATCAAACATTTTCCGTCGGAAAATTTGACTGTGTGTACGGGGCATAACTGTATAGATGAACAAGGATTGCGGGGGTTGATTTACTAAAACTGGAGAGTGCAAAATCTGGTGCCACTCTGCATAGAAACTAATCAGCTTCCAGGTTTTTTTTTTGTCTAAGCTTAAAGAAGTTGTAAAACCTGAGAAAAAAACCCTGTAAGACAAAGGCATAATGAGCCAGTATGCATTGCATATTAGCTCCTTATGAAATACTTACCTTAGAACGATGCCTTTCAGAGACGCCCGCACACCACTGAGACAGCTGACATTTTCCCCGGGGTTTCTTCTGGATTCGCGGGCTCCAGCGCTGTGAGTGACCGGAGCCTCGATGACGTCACTCCCGTCCATGCATGCTGGAGCTGCCATTTACGGCACGGGCAATGAAGGTCTGGCACGGTAAGCCAGACCTTCAGAGCACATGCACCAATGCCGTCATTGGCTGCATGCATTCTGAATATCTCCTAAACTGTGCAAGTTTAGGAGATATTCACAGTACCTACAGGTAAGCCTTATTATAGAAGCTGATTGGCCACCGTGCAGAGCTGCACCAGATTTTGCACTCTCCAGTTTTAGTAAATCGACCCCTTTATGTGCTGTAAAAATGTCTAACTCTCACACTATACAATTAATATAAGCAATGGGGGTTATATACTAAAGGCAAATCCACTTTGCACTGCAAGTGCACTTGAAAGTGCACCGAAAGTGCACTTGGAAGTAAAGTCGCTGTAGATCCGAGGGGGACATGCAAGGAAAATAAAAAACAGCATTTTAGCTTGCACATGATTGGATGATAAAATCAGCAGAGCTTCCCCTCGTTTCAGATCTACCCATAGGTGTGCGCAACCTATTGCATTAGGGTGTGCACCCAAAGCTCAAACACACATGAGTGTGTGTTTGTGTTTATATATGGCCCTGGCACATTGATCTCCCTGCTGGCACAGTGAAAGAGGAGTGCGTAAACACTTCTCTTACGGCAGAGCAGGTAAGAGGGAGATCTTTCCCATCTCCCCGCTGCTACACAGAGTGATAATGCTAATGCACACTAGGTGATTAGGGTGTGCCCATGCACACCCGGCATACCCTGTGCACACACCTATGGATCTACCCCTTAGATTTAGAGTGATTGCACTTCCAAGTGCACTTGTAGTGCAAAGTGGATTTGCCTTTTCATAAATAAACCCCAATGTCTTTTAGATCTGCTATCAACTATGTAGTAGAAGGGCCTATTTGATTTGATATCGATTTAAAATATCCTTTAGGTTTGTCCCCATATATATAGTTTCGGTAAATCTAAACAAGTTTGTACAGTCAGACTATATAGTGTATGACCAGCTTAAAACTCACACACATGAGGGCGCTGGTCTTAGTGTAGCTTATAAATACATTTATGAAATGAGAAAGACAAATGGCAAATGTGGCAAATTGAGAACTAAAAAGTGGCATAAATCATCTTGACCAGCACTACTGTCATTGTTTGCAGTTTTATATTGTGTTGTATTATATCCAAGAAAATTAGTGTAATTACATATATATACCGTATATATATATATATATATATATATATATATATATATATATATATATATATATATATATATATATATTTATATGTGCAAACTATATATAGTAAAACGGATCTCTTTCACACCTTTTTTTACCAATTAGAAAATAAAAAACAGAAGCAATATTATTTTGCGTAGGAGACACTTGAAACCAACAACTAGCATGCTACTTTTAACTTTCACACTTTCGCTGCTTTGAAGATGTAGTGTAAATATCATCAAAATGAAGAAATACACATTTAAAAGAGTGTCCAACTCTTCTTGTGCTCCACAGAAGTGTAGTACAACACTGCTCTGTCCACGCACTCTGCAGAGATTTATTAAACATGGCAGAGCACATACTGAAGTTGGTATTAAATAGCAGCTTTTATCCAGACAGACTTATGTATGTCTAATTAGTGAACTGCTACAGGTCTAAACACTCTTTGTTTGGAGACAGAGTCCCTTTAATTTATGTTTTATTAATGCTATCTTTCATATATTATTCATTAGAAATGTTTTCATACTCATAAGGTAGACAGCACAATATTTAGTAGATTCATTCTAATAGGAATCTTGTTTTTCTAAGTGAATGCCTTCATATCCAGTAGGCTGTTGAATTCAGGGCTTTGCCTTTTAATGTGGGTGGCTGGTAAAGTCATTATTCTATAAAAGTATAAATTGGATATACTTTGTAATAAAATATTAGACTTGTGGTGGCATACAGTATAATAGTTTGATTAATCTTCCTGGGAATTTTGTATATAACACTAGTTCACCAGATTATTTTAGCATTTAGCCCAGCTAGTTCGAAGTAAACATCAACATTTTATATTTTCATTGTTCCTCAAATATCTACATTAGAAATGGTCTTTGGATTTTGCTTAGCATTGTTTTACTGCTTCATTATTAGGAATACTATTACAATATAGTTGTCTTTGTTATTATCATAGCGGTACCTGTAACCTCTTATGTTATGTGCACACAGTGTGGTTGATTCACTAAAACTGTTGGATTTTCCTTTATGGATATTTTCTGTTGCACCATTTGAAAAAAAAAAAAAAAAAAAACGTAATAAAGATTTTTGCAAAAAACAAAACAAAAAAATGGAGAGTGCAAAATCTGGTGCAGCTGTGCATGGTAGCCAATCAGCTTCTAACTTCAGCTTGTTCAATCAAGCTTTGACAAAAAAACTTGGAAGCTGATTGGTTTCTATGCCGATCTTCACCAGATTTTGCATGCTCCTGTTTTAGTAAATCATCCCCAGTACTGCATAAAGCAAATCAAAGAGTTTTGTAGAGAAGGTTCAAGTACTAAATAAATAACTGTTGCTTAAAGGTATACTGTTACCGAGTAAACAACAGTGGAAATGTGAATATGTTTCAACAGCATAAATGTAATTCTAGTGCTGGACTTTGCAGTCAGGAATGCAGTATCTTTAGCTGCACACAGGCGCAAAAAGCGGGGTTTACTAAAACTGGAGAGTTCAAAATCTGGTGCAGCTGTGCACAGAAACCAATCAGCTTCCAGTTTTGTTTTTTTTTTTGTCAAAACTTAATTGAACAAGCTGAAGTTAGAAGCTGATTGGCTACCATGCACAGCTGCACCAGATTCTGAGTGCTCCATTTTTAGTAAATAGCCACCACAGCCACAGCAAATTAGACAAATTAAAGGCAAGTGGATTTATGCTAGATAGGCACCTAATACTATTAGCACCTTTCTTTATAACCCCCTACTGGAATTCCACACTCATGCATAGCTATAGATAATCAAAAGTAACTATCTACATCAACCCCATGATTGTAACTAAAATTTGGGCATTTCTGTCTGGGTGCATTGGGGGTGATTACTAAAGGAGTAGGGCATGTTCACTTTGCATATGATTTTTTTTCATTTGAAAAGTGAATTTCCACTTAGCTATATAAATGAGCTGAAGCCAAGTGAAAATTCACTTTGCAAAAAAAGCCCAATCAAACGCAAAGAAAATAATAATAATATAAAAAAAAAAAAAAGAAGATGAATACTTGCACATGATTAGAATATTCATTTTACAAAGTGAACATGCTCCACTGCTGTAGTAATTTACCCTACTGGGGGGGTGGGGGGTGCATTCTATGTACTAAGGTAATGATTGCATTGTCATGTTTTCCAGTATTAGAATCACAGAACTCCACTTTCATCCAAGTGTCATCATACATCTAATGTGGAGTCATCCAAAGTCCCCCAAGCAGATATCTAAAACAGTTTGCATGATTTCTTGTCACATATCACAGCCCAGTGATGAAACCCTAAATAATTATTACTGTCCAATTTTACACAAATACACCGAGATGTGATGTGGGAAGTAGCATTGCTATAGCCTCATCCATACATCATCCCCCTCCACCACCAGCACCGTATGCTTACAGGCGCAGGATTTTAGGGAATACTTTTCCAATCTGTACTGTCTGCTTCAATTTCCTGCCCAGCCATATGATCAAACCTCTGGCCTCTCACAGGGTCCCGGATTTTTCTATTAAAACTAATTATGGGAGACCAGTCTCATATCCCCAGATCCTCCTTTCTGTTCCTCTGCATTTACTGCCTCATAAACCACTAACAATGTCACAACTAAGGACTTCCAGAAAGCTGATTAGAGGATACTAGCAAAATGGCGGGTTCTTTCAGCCTGTTAACCCTTGTTTTTTACCAAGACGGGACATCTCAGGAATACAGCCATCATACCCCCTGCAGAATAATGATTGTCAGTAAGGAGGATATAAGAATCCAGAAGGGCTCTTAATACCTAAATTCTTGGACTAAAAAGGCCCTATATAACAAGTGCAACCCAAATATTGTAAACATTAGCTCCAAATTGATGTCAGGAAATATGCAGGTCTAGATTTGGCAGTTTGGCCCAAAAGTAATTTGAAAATTGTTCTTGGCTCAGGAAGTATGAACCACAAATGTTTATGGGTTCCTTGTGCCACAGTTGTGCTGTACTAACTGACTGCAGTCAAATACTTCCAGCTTAAAGTCAGGGAATCAAATCATCTATTTTGCCGTTGTTTGTACAACATTCTATTGCAGTTTATTTTTTTTTTATTCCTATAGATCTGTTTCAGTAATATTTGATCAAATTAAAGCTAAAGTGAAGGTGTGAGCAAATCAGCCAAATAGAGACGTTAAAAAAGGAGAGAGGGGAGTGTGCATGCGACACACAGATGGGTCTATTTAAAGTGGAACCAAACTCATTGAAAACAGTTACATTCAAGGCATGCTGTGAATAATAACTTTATCATTTGCTTATGTTCTCAACTGAACTATCAAGCTATTAAATGGTTGGTATCATAACTGATCACATGTGTGGCACCATGGAAACTGCGATCAAGCAGAGGCTAAGATGGCAGCTTCCTTGGTTGAAAAGGATAGTAGGGTTTAATTCCACTAGAACTAAACCCTCCTATCCTTTTTTAGCCAAGGAAGCTACCATCTTAGCTTTTGTTTAATTTGTAACTGCCATGATGCTGCACATTTCAGTTATGACACCAGCCATTTGATGTTTTGACAGTTTGGTTGAGGGCACAAGCTAATGTGACAGTTAGCATGCTGGGAATATAACTGTTTTTTGAAACTGTTAAATTGGTGGGTTTAGATCCATTTCAAGGCTCGGCTATATTTTAAAATCTCCTCTCTAGTTAGCATGAAACTCCCCCATGTTGATCATTGCATCAGATTAAATCAACCAGGCTGTTAGCTAAATGAGTAATACATATTCACTAAGATAAAGTACTGTTCACTGTAAATGCCTAATAATTCATGGAAAAAAACAGGATTTTTGTTTGCACACGATTGGCTGTTTGAAGCGAACACAGAGTCGCTTTTTTCACATTCATTACGTCCTTTAGTAAATCAACCACCTAATATTGCAAATGAAAGAGGAAGTAAACTTCCTTTACTGACTTTAACCTATAGTTAAACCTATACTAAGGCTTACCTATAGGTAGTGTAAATATCTCCTAAACGTACATCGTTTAGGAGATATTTACATTACATGCAGCCGGTGACAAACGGCCCCCCCCATTTATTCAGAGCCCTGTGCTGTGAGCGGTGGCTCCCGCACGCATGTGCAGGAGTGACATCATCACAGCTCCAGCCAGTCACAAGCCAGAGCCCCCGAACCCGGAAGCAAGATGGGTGAAGATAGGAGCCGCTGCAGCGCTGACGTTGCGGTGCTGGAACATTTTTGTTTAAAGGTAAGTTTCACATAATGTGCTAGTATGCAGTGCATACTAGCACATTATGACTTTACCTTGCAGGGAAAAGAAAAACGTCCAGCATCTTTAGATGAAGTGGCTGCATTCATTTTCATTTCCCAGGCTAAGAAAAGTTTCAGCAAATACAGAAAATACCTGCTGATCTTGCCAGAAATGCAAAGTCTTTGTCACTTCCTGTGAGTTTACAGAAAGCACAACGAGCCTTCTCTTTTGTGTGTAAACTATGATTCCCATCAGTCCACAATAAAAATGAAAATGAACAAAGGGAGACTTTTTTGAGGTTCAACCATGGTTCCCTCCATAGATGCAGTGGATACATTAGTGTAGGCAGGGGGTACAGGAATTATATTATTCACATGATCATCAGGTGAAAATAAAGGAAAGAAAGCCTACAAAAAAAAAAACTAATAAGAAAACTAATGTAGACACCAGAATATTAAAGTCCCTCCAGGCGTAAATAAAATGCTGCCCTTTGCAAGGTTACCACTGCATATTTAGCTGATTATATGAGGGTTCTTCAAAACGTTTCCGCACTTTTTTATATTTAATAGAGTTAAAAAAAAGTGCAGAATCTTTTTAAAGAACCCTCGTATAAACCAATTACATGTTAATCCTGCTGTTCCCATGAAGATGTCCTTATTTCCTGTGGCAGTCCAACAACACCACTCAGCCACTAGTCAAATGGTTGATCCCCAAAGTGTTGTCAGGACCTAGAAGTTGCGGCTCTTCAAGATTCATTAATAAAGCTTTGTCCTTTGTGCATGCACCGCTATTCTTTCTGAGCTCCGACAAAAGAGAGTTTGAACATGATGTTTTTTTGTTGCAAAAGGGACATACAAGTCCTCCCTTCTTCCGTCCTTGTCACTTCCTGTTTTTATGTCATTGATTTACTTCTGCTTGCCACTCGCTAAATACAGGACCAAAAATAATGGGTAGCAATCACATATAACAACATGCAAAAAGGTATGCAGAAAAAAATGCAGATGAAAAAAAAAAATGAAACATGAAGAAGTGTACAAGTAATGTTGGAGGTAACATTTGGAGTTAATCTGTTGCTTTCGTTCTACTTTTCTATTTTTTGTGTTTGAGTTTACATACACTTTAAATTTTATATGAACCCAAAACGTATTATGTAATTTTTTTTTTTTTTTTGTGAATTTTTGCCAATTTTCTTACCTGGAGATCCTACCAGTAACTGCACTTCCTGTGTGTTATCCTGACTACATTAAGCAACTGCCTCACTCCCTCTGTTGACATTGTACTTCCTGTTAGGTCAACACACGCCTCCTGTAGACCTGATAAGCAGCCCAGCAGCCAATTAAACAAGTGCACATGGTATGGTGACAACACTGCTGCTACGTGCAAGGCAGTTGTTTAACATTGTTGGCTTGAAGTGCTGTTACTAGATCTCCAGGTAGGAAACTTTGCTACAGTCACAAAAAATTTTTTGCTCAAAATAATACAAAAAAAGACAGTATTTGCTATTAACTTTGTACCTTTTTAGTTCTATAATATGGCGTCTAGATTTTTTTTAAATGAAAAATATATAAATATAAGCATAATAAGCTGTATCTATGTATTTCATTGAATGGATGTATACTGCAGATGCAGTATAAATTGTTTTAAAGCAGATGTCAGGAACCTACACTTGTAATGACCAAAATAATATAATAATATAAATAAATAATATGTGTGTGTGTGTATATCTATATATCTATATATATATAGATAGATAGATATATGTACAGTGTAAACACACACATATATCTATCTATCTATCTATCTATCTATCTATCTATCTATCTATCTATCTATCTATCTATCTATCTATCTATCTATCTATCTATCTATATATATATATATATATATATACACACACATGTATATATATATATATATATATATATATGTGTGTGTGTGTGTGTTTACACTGTACATATATATATGTACATATACATATATATATATGAACAAAGAAGAAAAATGATTTATATTGGGGAAAAAAATTAAATGATGTATACACAGTATTAATATATATATACAATATATATAATTTTCCTTCCTTATTAATAAATGAATATTTGAAATATCAAATCATATCAATATGATTTTGTTAAATAAAAATTTGATGCAGCATTTAACTTTTACTTAAAGATTCATTCCATAGTGCTGTGTATACCAAGTTAAAACAGACCCATGTGTATTTACTAGATGTGTGTGTACAGACAGATAAGCTTTGTCATACTAGTGTTGTAAGTCAGACTTTATCAAAGTTTCCTTAGTCTGTCCCAGAGCTTAAAAGGGCTTTCTTTGCCCTTGATAATTGCTTCCAGATCCATAAACCAATTAAACACTTTATAAAGGAAGCACAAAGTCTCTGAAACATATACAAAGCTTATAGAATGTTCTCTATCTGGCTTGACTTATGTACCTATTTTAGCACAGACTTATCCAGGGCCTTGAATGATGGGGTCCTTCTTAAAAGGAGAGGAAATCCTCAGATTGTATCTTCAGTCAAGATGCAATTGCTTTCTTAACATTCCTTTTTATCGCTGTCACTTACTAGATCAGGACCTGAAAAATAAAACAAAATTCATACAAACTTGTAGTTGTGAAGAGAGATAAATTGCTATATACAGTTGATGTCCAGTCCTGTTAAGTTCTTTTTTTTTTAAAGTGGAGTGATCTATAAAAATTCAAACTTCACATGGACTGACAAGATATGAACATTTTCAGATCATGCTATTGATTTGAGTATTACTTCTACTTTTTTTTAACTTTTTTTTTTTACCCTAAATGAAAAAACTTTATAGATAACCTCCAGTAGTTTAGAAAGTCTTTGGATAGCACTGTGTTACAAATTGTTAGAGATTGCAAATAGTTTTACTTTTTAAACAGATAAACCCTATGTAGCAGCCTGATGGTGAGATTTCAGGATCATGTAAAAAATCAGTCTTTGTCTTTGCATGCATTAAAATAGTACAGGCTCTGTAGACCAATGTGCTATAGATTAAATTAATCCTCTTGAAACCATTAACAGTAATCAACAAAATTACAAATAATGTAAATAGTTGAATATCTGTTAATAAAACCAATTTAATTTGTATCTATTGAGAAAAGTTCAAACACTGTAAGAGAGGATTCACACTTCCCGCAGAGAAAAAAACATTCTCTCTTTCTCTGCAGGCAGTGATTGCAAATGGTGATGGTGCCTTGTGTTTTTACAATACAAGGCACTATCCCCCCCCCTTTTTTTTCCCCTAAGTTTTAATGTAATATCATTCCATTGATTTCTATTCATGGCAGCTTATCTGGGTCACACAGATAGCTGCAGATCAGTGTAGAACAAATGCAGACATGTTGCATTTTTTTGCTCCGCTCTGCCCCGCAGTGTGAAAGTGTGAATGGAGCACACAGGAAACCACTGTTTTTTGTGTGCCCTTGTGGTGAGCTGTGTTTTTCTTTTGCAATATTGTAAACTGGCCCTAAAGGTTACAGGTTGAAGGATCATTCTAGAGCTGAATACATTCTAGTAATAACTAGCCTGCCCAAAAATTGTATTGTATGACAGTGAAGTCAGCGTTTTTTAAGGGTTGAAGGAAAGAAAATTGTTCTAATTGTAATGTATATAATATAGTTGAATATCTGTTAATAAAACCAATTTAATTTGTATCTGTTGAGAAAAGTTCAAACACCATAAGAGTGGATTCTCACTTTCCACAGAGAAAAAAAACATTCTCGCTTTCTCTGCAGGCAGTGATTACAGATGGCGATGGTGCCTTGTGTTTTTACAATACAAGGCACTACCCCCCCCCCCCCCTTTTTTTCCCCTAAATTTTAATGTAATATCATTCCATTCATTTCTATTCATTCCAATTATTTCTATTCTATTGAAGGATCATTCTAGAGCTGAGTAAGTTCGAGTAATAACTAGCCTGGCCAAAAATTGTGTTGTATGACGGTGAAGTCAGTGTTTCCAAGGGTTGAAGGAAAGAAAATTGTTTGATTCCCCCATCAACACAGTCAGATATTGAACTATTGTATTCTGACAGCAGGAGGTTTCCCATCCATCAGAAGATATGATTATTACTGGCGGCCATAGATACCAGCAGTGGTCGAACATAAAAATCCGACAGCCTGGTTGTACAGAAGTCGATTCATAGATCGACTTTAGTAAAACCAGCCTACCCATAGAAATCCAGCCATTGATCCCTCTTAGGCTGCCTTTAGGAACGTAAAACCCATGTAAGTTGTTATTCTTTCGTTTTTTTTGGGGGGGGGGGGGGGGATTTTTCTTCTCTTGCTGTCATGAGACACATCAGAAAGTGAGAGGAGATCCCTCCAAAGGAAATGAAAACCTTTCTTAAGCTGGGCATACAATAGTGGAGTTTTGAATGAGCATTATTATAGACATTCCTATAAGATATTCCTGAAACATTTGCTGACTTGATGAATGTCGTTCAAAAGTACTTCAACATTTTCCATCATGCTCCTTCGAATTTTCTCATCAGTGTGAAAGCGAATGTCGAATTACCTCACAAGCGACTAGAAAATCAAACAAACTTCTATTAGTGTATAGCAAGCTTTATACAGCAATCACTGGAACAAGTGTCCTCGTTGGATGATTTGCCCTCAATTTCTGTTATGGTAAGTGCTCAAAATGTTGGATTGTCCCTCAGTCTCCATGACAGATGGTCACCAGCACAAATAGGCCTCTTGCACACTACAGCTTGAAAAAGTTACTGATCTGGAATGTAGCCCATTGTTTACAATGTACCTGTACACACAGGCACGTAAACAAGTGCTGCGTAAAAAAATAGAAAAATCCGTGTTCCTGGTTAGTATTTTGCAAATAGGTGCATATGAGAATAAATATGGATGAATTTTCCCTAGGAATGTATTGCACGCAAAGGCGCGCAAATATACGCATAAATAAGCATGAATATGCGCAAAACAAACGCCTGAAATGACATCCAAAAAAGCAGATGCTCAAACATCAGTACCGTATGCAAGAGGCCATAGAGAGGATGAAGCTTCTTAAAGGGGACATAGACAGCAATAAAGAGATTGGAGGAAGGAGCGTCAGACCCAAACTGGTTGAAAGATTCCAAGATTTTACTTGTTGGTTATAAAAGTCATATAAAAACAGCCAATATGTTTGGAGACAACACTGCATCCCCTTCATCAGGGCTACAAAAAAGCCTTGATGATGGAGTGGTGCCCCCCCCCCCCCCATAATCCTATTTTTATAGGACTTTTTTGGTCAAACTGTAAGTTTATTTTTATAATTGTTCATGGCTGAGTATAGTCTTCAAACACACCAAGATGGTTGCAGTGTGATACAGACATGTGACTATTAGTGAGGAGGTGAAGGCTGCACTGGAGGCCCACAAAATGTTATAGGGATGATCATGTGGATGGACTTTGTCTTTCTGCTTGTGTTATGTAGTTGAATCATGCTTCACTCACAAGTCGGCAGATCTCAATTTACTTTTGTATTGTAGAAGGGATAATTAACGCTTGACTGGCATTGCTTTGGTCACAGCCGGTCCTGTTCAGACCCATTCCAGTGGTTTACAAAGTTCTTTATTTGTAGCCAAAGGCAGATCAAATGCATTCCCAGCTCTTGCACCTACCTTGGGACTTTTTTTGGCACTCCCCTGACCTGGCCTACGTTCACAGCGCTAATTAATATTGATGGCACTAAATTTAAGAAGAATTTAGTGTCATCAATATGAATAAAAATCATTATAAATAATACAGATAATGAAACAGAAGAAAAGTACACTCTGACAGGAAACGTTTATTGTATCACAAGCAAAGACAAGCCTTTATGTAAAAAAACGTAGACATGGCAGTTGAAAAGCATGTGACATGATACTCAAACACTGTACACTGCATTCATAGTAATCACATCAATACTTTACAGTATAGTATTGTACAGTATTGAGAAAATAACTAGCCTCTCTAAGGGGCCTATTTAGTTAGAGATCTCTATGACTTAGGGCACATTCACACCATATGGGTGCTTCTGAGCCTGCTGCATTTGGCATGTTCCCGCATGGCATGTTTTCGGCAGCCCATTGATTTCACACTGAAACTTGTAAAAGGTGCGGCAGGTACAATTTTAAAAATTGCACTGCACCATAGGCGTGCGCACAGGGTGTGCCGGGTGTGCACAGGCACAGCCTAATCACCCTGTGCAGCACAGATTCCCCCTACTGCCCTGGCTCCCCACTCCTTCCCTCTGCAGCACTTCTGGCTTCCCTCCTCTCTTCTCCTGCTGGCTGTTGCTGTGGAGATGTTTTAGGATGAGTGAGGGAAGGGGGCGGTAAATATGTATTTATCAGCCCCTTCCCTTTCTGAATGAACATGGTGAGTGATGTGAGTAGTAGTGAGTAGTGTGTGTTTGAGCTTTGGGGTGCACACCCTAATGCAATAGGCTGCGCACACCTATGCACTGCACCAAGCCGCATGGTAATTCAGTGCTAAGTGCTTTGGTGGCAGTGAATGCATCTGCAAGAGGGCAGCTCGTTTTAGTGAACTGTGGGAAACACGTAGTGTGAACCAGTGTTAAATTCGAAGATAAAAATATTTTCGTTGACAAAAATAACACTATTTTAGTAGACTAAAATACAATTAAAATGAAAACAATTCAGATAACTAAAATACGACTGAGCTAAATAGCATATTAGTCCGAAGACTATGACTAAAACTAAATTGAAATTTGACGTCAAAATGAACACTGGTGTGAACAGACCCTAAGCCGTATTGGGTAAAAAGCATTAGAGGGGACAGTCCTTCAGGAACGGACTGGTACCTATGGGCTGCCTGTGCACTAAACATCAAGTACGGTGACATCATTGGTGGGTGGCAGATGTATGCTTCCTTCCAGTATATTTGGAGCACAGATGGCTCCATGGGCCAGCCAGCACCCAGTGTTCGGGGCACAGCGGGAGGATTCTAAAAAGCAGCTTGAGAGCAAAGAAGGAAACATTGTTTAGGGAAAGAGTTAAATTGATGGGTTTGGTTCCTCTTTAATGTGGACGTAAACCTTCCTATCCTTTAGCGCAGGGGTCTCAAACTGGTGGCCCTCCAGCTGTTGCAAAACTACAAGTCCCATGAGGCATTGCAAGGCTGACAGTTACAAGCATGGCTCCCACAGGCGGAGGCATGATGAGACTTGTAGTTTTGCAACAGCTGGAGGGCCGCCCGTTTGAGACCCCTCCTTTAGAGCCAAGGAAGCTGCCATCTAAGCCTCTGTTTAATCTACAGTTGCCATGGTGCTGCAAAGTGATCGGTTATGACACCAATCATTTGATGGCTTGATAGTTCAGATGAGAGCACCAGCAACTGTAATAGTTATCATTCTTGGCATGCCTTAGGCCCCTTTCATACGGGCTTTCCGATGAGGTCCCCCTGTCAGCTTTTCAGGTGGACCTGATCGGACGCTCCATTCACCTCTATGGGGCAGTGGATGTCAGCTGTGACATATCCGCTGACACCTGCTGCTATCCGATTCATGTCAGCTGTGACATGTCCGCTGGCACCCACTGCTATCTGATACAATCCTGTCTGGCATATCGGATTGGATAGGATGAAAATGGACAGGCAGTGATCAGCGGAGTGATCCCCCCGATTAGCAAAGCGGAGTCCGTCAGGGCGGGCTGTCCATGTGAAAGGAACCTTAAAGTGTTCCTAAACCCAGAACCTGCATTCCCTACATCTGGTCTCCCACAGTACACAGAACATGGAAATGCAATTATTTTAGTAAATATAAACTGCTAAATACCTTTTCTCATCAGCAGCATATAGCAGTCTTGTGACTTCTATTAGTGTCCGGCTGAACACTGACTAAAGCATATAGAAGGTATTTTCATTCTCCTCTGACTGTCCTGTGAGGCTGCATGACTCCTGATCCTCTGTCTAGACAGTGCTGATTGGCTCTGTGCTGATCACAGGCACCCTCCCAAAAAAAAACAGCAATACTCACCAAACTGAGCATGTGCAGAGTGCCTCCTAGGGATCTGTTCTATCAGCAGATGAATTAGGGACATTAAAAGAAGGGGAGGATCAGGGAAGACAGGATCACACAGCCTTTTTATACAATGCGCAGTATTTAACCCCTTAGGTTCCACAGCGAGTATAACAAGCATGCTTTACTACAAGAAAAACAGAAATGGAAGGCGCGCACACCTAGTGCATTACAAAAGTAAATTTAATAATACAAATGTTTTATATAAACGTGGGTACTCACAAAATGCAACTGACAAAAGGCCATAAAAACAATGCATGGACATGCACAGAACATGGGGTACAGTTAACGCGTTTCGGGGGGTGCACCCCCTTCCTCAAAGCATGCTTTACCACTGATTTTACTGTTGTGGGTTTAGTAACGTTTTAAATGTAACAGTTAATACCTGTTGCCAACGCATTAAAATGCATGTTATATGCATTTAATACGTTGCCATGGGCCTCCTAACACACTAAAATGCAGGAAAAAAATGGGCATGTATTTTTCAAAACATACTGCACTGTAGCACTGAGAAGGGAACAGATATTACCTTTATTATGGGTTATCACAACACATGCAATTTAGGATGATGGTGTGCATGCGTTTTTGGCACATGCATTCCAGCATCCTAAATTGCATGTGTTGTGATACCCCATAATAAAGATAATATCTGTTCCCTTCTCAGTGTAAATAGGCCCTAAGTTTTGTGACTATAGATGGATTAAATCTTTTCATTTCCTACTGGTACACCACTGTAACATTTATATCACCTATTTGATTGAGAGTTATTTCATGATTAAAATAAAGAAAATGTATAAGTATTTTTGTTCCTGCTGGTTCATATTTCCTGCATTATATCAGAGGATATCACTTCTCTTTATTTCCCTGGAGGCTCTTGTTAATCGGAGCCCCTCCCCTGACAGATGTAGCAATGCCAATGGCGGAACACAGCGAGAGAGGGAGTTATTTCTCACATTACACAAACTCCTGGGATCAAGATGTATCAATTAAAGCAGTGCGCACAGCACCTGATGTAATGTGCCGGCCTCCTCCTACTCCCAGACCATGCTGAACTGTTTAGCTAAGTGAAAATAATGCATGACACATACAGTGCATAATGATGGAGGGCACCCTTTCACACTAAATAATCCTCACTAGTACAGAATGGCTCTTATGGATACATAAAACGTAGCTTACCGTAAACACATTCATTTCTCGAGTAGAAATGTGTGGGAAAGAACTGTTCCTTATCATACAAAAGGGAACATTTGACTGGCTGATACCATTCTTTGAAATTAATCTGAAGTTTTTAGGGCTGTACATTGTGCACGTTTATTTATAAATCACATCTTTGGTTAAGTCATTTCAATGTAAACTCTTTTATTCTTATCTTCACATCACAGGTTAGAGGGAACATTACAATGTTATTAAACCCACAACAGTAAAATCAGTCTGTATATGCAGTAAAGCATGCTTGTTATACACACGGTGGAACCTAAAGAGTTAATCCTCTGCATTGTGTAAAAAGGCTGTTTGATCCTGTCTTCTCTGATCCTCCCCTTCTTCCACAGTCCCCAGTCCATCTCCTGATAGAACAGAGCCTTGGGGGCACTCTGCACATGCTCAGCTTGGTGTGTATTGCTAGAGCGTTTTTTGATTTTTCTTGGGAGAGTTTGTGTGATCAGCACAGGGCCAATCAGCACTGTCCAGACAGAGGGTCAGGGGCCCTGCAGCGTTATAGAACAGTCAGAGGAGAATGAAAACTCCTCCTACAACCTTTGACCAGTGCTTGGCTGGACACTGATACAAGTCACAAGACTGCTATATACTGCTGATGAGAAAAGGGATTTAGCAGTTTATATTTACTAAAATAATTGCATTTCCATGTTCTGTGTACCGTGGGGGATCAGATAAAGTGAATGCAGGCTCCTGGGTTTAGTAACACTTTAACCCATTGGTGCTGGCTCCCACCGGCCTTTTAAGGGGTTTTGGCATTCCGGGAGGCAGGGGGGGCTTGTGACCATGTAACCGCCATGATTGGCTGTTGCGGTGGTCACATGATTGAAAAACTCCAGATCGTAAGAAGCAATTGGGAGCTTTTTGTGAGCCGCTGGTCACTGTGCCGGGCGCGTGCTTTCGGCACAGCTCTATCGGCGCTAATGCCTGCAAATATGTGGCCCCTCGGCACCAAGGCTCAGGAGTTAAATGGCAGATTCAGTCAAATGGCAAATTATACAACAACAGACAGGAGTTGGTTTTCTTCTCACACTTCAAATACATGCTGGTAGGTTAATTGGCTCCTGTCTAAATTGGTCCTAGTATGTGTATGTATGAATGTGAGTTAGACTTCATACACACTATTAGATTTTCTGCAGATTTTTGTCTTCAGATTTATCAAAACTATATACCGGTAATATGAGGTCAAACCTTAAGAGTTTCCATTTGTATGCAATCAGGCAGGCTCTTGCACTACATGGTTTTGGTAAATCTGAAGACAAAAATCAGCAGAAAATCTAATAGTGTGTATGGGGCCTTAGGGACCTTAGATTGTAAGGTCCTTGAGAGCAGAGACCGATGTAAATGTACAATATATGTATGTAAAGTACTGCGTGAATTGTCAGTGCTATATAAATACCCATAATAAACACTTATTTAGTACAAGCGTTGTCAAGGAAGTTCCCCTTGTTATATGCCCACTAAAGTTTTGTCCTATTCCATTAGAGTCTGCATAGTGAAACCTCTGTTAAAAACGTCTTATTTTGTGAGTTAGGAGAGGTCTGAAAAAAGCCCGTTGGTGATCCGAGCGGCAGGGGAGCTTGTTATCGTGTTATTAAGGATGGATCGGAGTCATCTGGTGTAATAAACATCGAATTGCTTTATTTCCCGCAAAAAAAGACATGTTTCATGTTAGGTCAGTGTGAGTGCTAGTGCAAAGTGGGGAATTCAGTTGCAAACCCTGTTAAAGCTCAACTCTATACAAAATATGTATTTATTTATTTTATTTTCTACTGTTTTTACACTTTTCTATGACACAACTGTGGCGACTTTTTTCATATGTGGTCACCTGAACTGGAAGTAAAAAGAATATTTTTAACAAGGACACAGCAAGCAAGGGAAGCATTAGAGTGGTGAAGGGTTTTATTACTTGTTGTATGCCTTCTGGGGAGATTCTTCTTATGCGTTGAAAGAAAGCAAGGAGAAATCTACCCACAAATGGCAATAAATATCTGACAGGGATTCTAACATTTACTTATTCTATTCAAAACTGAAGAGCTTGTTTTCTAAAGCTGTAGTTTAGCTTCTCTAGTCTCTAATAAGCCGACCCTCTGAAAGAACATGCTTATCCACTATTCACTGTATGCCATGTAGTACAGCTGTCCTATAGCCCTTGCTCATATATACTGAATCAGAAGAGAGCATGAGGAGATCAAGCTAGAATTTCTAACTAATTAATGGCTCAGTTTTAATCATGATCTTTATCTGTACATGGCCTTTTTATACATGCCCCTGCTCCTTCCAGATTCATAAGCTTCCTAACTGGTCACCTAGGTTGCCCATCCCAATAAAGGGCTAGCAGAAAGTCTTCAGACTATATTTGGCAGTTTCATGACTATCATCCTTGGTATGCCCTTGGGCTCTGTACTAGATAAAAGCCACAGTGTCCAGCCACTGATGTTGACTTCAGGACAGGCTGACAATGGGATTCTGTAGGCATGTTGTGTGTTGGTGTGTTGTCCTGCTTTCTCGATACTGGAGCTGGTATGGCAGGATGACAACACTATGACTGTATTAGGAGTCCTTTTCCACTCTTCCATGATGACATCACGGAGCTGGTAGATGTTAGAGACCTTGTGCTCCTCCATCTGTTTGAGGATGCCTCACAGATGCTCAATAGGGTTTAGGTCTGGAGACATGTTTGGCCAGTCCATCACCTTTACCCTCAACTTCTTTAGCAAGGCAGTGGTCATCTTGGAGGTGTGTTTTGGGTCGTTATCATGTTGGAATACTGCCCTGCGGCCCAGTCTCCAAAGGGAGGGGATCATGCTCTGCTTCAGTATGTCACAGTACATGTTGGCGTCCATGGTTCCCTCAATGAACTGTAGCTCCCCAGTGCCGGCAGCACTCATGCAGCCCCAGATCATGACACTTCCACCACCATGCTTCACTGTAGGCAAGACACACTTGTCTTTGTACTCCTCACCTGGTTGCCACCACACACGCCTGACACCATCTGAACCAAATAAGTTTATCTTGGTCTCATCAGACCACAGGACATGGTTCCAGTAATCCCTGTCCTTAGTCTGCTTGTCTTCATCAAACTGCGGGCTTTCTTGTGCATCATCTTTAGAAGAGGCTTCCTTCTGGGACAACAGCCATGCAGACCAATTTGATGCAGTGTGTGGCGTATGGTCTGAGCACTGATAGGCTTACCCCCCCCCCCCCCCCCACACACACTCCTTCAACCTCTGCAGCAATGCTGGCAGCACCCATAGGTCTATTTCCCAAAGACAACTTCTGGATATGATGCTGAGCACGTGCACTCAACTTCTTTGGTTGACCGTGAGGCCTGTTCTGAGTGGAACCTGTCCTGTTAAACCGCTGTATGGTCTTGGTCACTGTGCTGCAGCTCAGTTTCAGGGTCTTGGCAATCTTCTTATAGTCTAGGCCCTAGGCCGTCTTTATGTAGAGCAACATTTTTTTTCAGATCCTCAGAGTGTTCTTTGCCATGAGGTGCCATGTTGAACTTTACACCGTTATACAAGCTGTACACTCACTACTTTACATTGTAACAAATTGTCATTTCTTCAGTGTTGTCACATGAAAAGATATAATAAAATATTTTCAAAAATGTGAGGGGTGTACTCACTTTTGTGATACATTGTGCATATATATATATATATATATATATATATATATATATATATATATATATATACATATATAATTATGGTGAAGTATTTAGCTAAAAAAAAAAGGGACACATTAAACAATTAAACAGAGTGCATGATTTTGGTTAAGGTACATTCTAAGCTTCCTCTTGTATCATTTTAAATCAGATTTTTAACACTCGCTAGAGAAAAAAAATGTGTGATCTGACGTCAGATGGGCAATATTACAGATATAGTCTTTGTGTTGCAGTAAACACTGCTGTCCGTATGAATTCAGCAACATATTTACCACATTTAGAAAAGTCAAAGACAGGAGATAAATGTCTGTTAGTCAAAGTGTAAACTACACTTGCCTGCATTCCAGGAAAGTGTTTTGCATGCCTGTTACCCGGTATTTAAGATCTCACAGTAAGTATATTGCAGCCTCTATAATTGTTAGACATAATTAAGTTGCTTATCCATTCTCATATTGTTCTTGCATCATCCCCACTCACCAGTCTGTATGAGGACATTCATAGTTAGAGACGCTATGACAACTCGTTCAGTTGTATGGAAGTATGCTGGTTCATGGCAGAGAAGCACATTGACAGAGGACCTCAACGTTACATTTTTAGTAAACATACATACCGTATTTGCATGTTTTTTTTTTTTAACACTTAAAGTGATTGTAAATGATCACCTTGTAAAACAACCCAATCAGTTTTTTAATAGAAATGAAAGGCAAAAGATTTTTTTTATAGATATAAAAAATCATTATAAATACCTTTATTCCCTTTTTTTTCTCCTCTTTCAGGGATCACTGGGGTGCCATGCAGAGTAAGGGGCAGGGGTGGCTGGCTCAGCCTCTCAGTGGCACACTGAGAGGCTGAGCCAGCTGCATGTAAGGCATCTGGATGGATCCCCACATTATTGTCAGGCTTCCTTCAGAGTCTGGAGCAGTTCTGTTACATCAATTACATCAGCCAATAGCGGGTTATTCTGGGTTACAGGAGAGCACAAGTAAGTGCACTCCTGTGACCCACAAGAGAAGTATGGCCAAAAGAGCTTTGGCCGTAATTCCCTTTTAAACTCTTCTAGCTATTTTAAAACCTACTTATCTGGCTCTCAGGCCCGAGACAGTGGTAGATATATCGTTTTGTGTCCCTGTGTGAGCATGGCTGTTATCCTCTTCAAAAAATTGGTAAAACCATTGTAACAAAAATGCACCATCCATCGATATATCACTTCGTTCTAGGTCTTGTGCTGAGGTTGGATTTATTCATGAGGGACAGTTTCAAATGCTCTTCCAAATGTCAGGCAAAAAAGGGGTATCATTGTTAAATAATGGCTTTGCTATATTAAAGAAAAGGCTGATTTTTTAATTTGCAGATTACAAATGATAATGGTGTACGCAACTTTGCTTCAGAGCTTGTGGAGAATATGACTGTCTCCATGCAGAATCTCAAATGGTTGCTCTGGATGCTTTGAGGTACTTAATCCTACGTTAACTGGAGAGACATGTGAATGGTCAGATCTGCTGTGCAGAGTTTTAAGAAAGCCACTAGTGATATTAGAAGAGTCACCTATGGCTGTAAGTGGTGTAATTTCTAATATTGCTAATATCACTATATAAGATATATGAGAGATAGGGGAAAAGATGCCCATAGGCAGGGATTTGTCGTTGAATGATCCTGCCTTAGGTATACACAAATAATGATACGCTTTAGCACAAGCTACATCTATTTTATTCACCAACAATGTTAATGGATTACAATAATAAAATAAATCTGGATTTGTGACTGGTGTAATATACTTGAAGGACATGCTGCACATTACTTTAGCCACCTAGAGCCTTGTGATGCCTTTCAGCAGGCCTTAAAACCCATGTAAGAACGAATAAAAAATATGGAAAGCACACCGTACTCTTTGCCCCCCATCAAGGGACAAAGATATAGGATCTGCAGCAGGTATATGCAATAGGAACAAACAGTTCTTTGGGAAGGGTAGTGTTAAATGTATTAGCAGATTTAGATACACTAATAAACTGAAGCCAAACTCCAGCTCACCCTATATATGCAGTTACTGCAACAGTTTTTTCCTTTTGGGATAAAGGATGAATAAATCAAAGCCGATCATTTTAATCACCCCTGTCAGTGTTAAGTGGTTTGTCTCAACCCTGCAAACTGATACATTCTGCTTGAGAGTTTGAGCTTTTGAAAAACAGTTGGCTGGATCAACAGATGAAAACAGAAGAAATAAAGCCTAAAGCCTCGTACACATGCTCGGCTTGTTGGCCAACAAAGCGTCAGACTTTTGTCCGAAGGGTGTGTACCGTGAACTTGTCTTGCATACAAACGGTACACAATTGTCGGCCAACAAACACGAACGTAGTGACGTACTACGTGGAATTTCAGCTCTTGAGCGCCACCCTTTGGGCACCTTCTGCTAATGTCGTGTTTGGTGAGCATTGATTCCGAGCATGCATGTTTGTACTTTGGACTTTTGTGTGACGGACTTGTGTACAGACGATAGGAAAATCTGATAACAGACCGCTGTCCGCCGAAAATTTACTAGCCTGCCATCCAACATTTGTTGGAGGAAAGTTGGACAACAATTGTCTGATGGAGCGTACTAATGATTGGATTTTAGGCAAACAGTCTGTCATCACACAATTCCCGAATAAAAATCCGATCGTGTGTACGAGGCTTTAGGCCTCATGTACACTGCTGCTGGTAAACGGACTTTTAGGAGCAGTTGGGCTTTTTTTTCAGCTGCCCCTAAACTCTCTCGCTCTATGTTATCTTATCTGTACATGTATACAGGGTCGCTTATAGTCGTTTCTAGGCAGTTGAGTTTAGAAGCATTTTTTGGAACGCAAAAAAATGCGTTCAGGACGGATGTTCAGAGGCATTTGAAACGCTAAACACCTGTAACAGCTTGTAAACGCAGTAACTTACAGGGGGGCAACTGCCCTCTGCTACTGTAAAGGATAAATATTTTACAGGAGCAGTATCTAAAAATATTTATGTACATAGAGGGGGGACACGCTATTAAGCTGGCCATACACTGTTTGATTTTTGTTTTAACGTTCATAGAAAATTAATTCGGCAGATGATTCTTTCCTGCTATAACTGAGCAGGGGCGGATCCAGAGTCTAGTCTCGGGAGGGGCACTGCCAGAAAATACGTTTTTTGGGGGGAATTTATCAGGGAAATGGCTGGTGTTGGCGCTTCAATCATCACAGCACCATGGTTGTTATGGTGTCAGGATGATTGAAGCGCATTTTTTCTATTATTACATTGTTATATAAAATGAAATAGTTCAACTCACCATAATGCAGAATCAGTGGGAGCCCTGAGCGTGTTGCTTGCCACGTTGCCTGCCACCAGATGCGGATTGTCACTTGCCACTTCACCTGCCACACGTTGCAGATTGTCACTTGCCATGTCACCTGCCCCTAGATGTGGATTGTCACTTTCCTGCTACAATTGTCACTTGCCACATCGCCTGCCACCAGATGCAGATTGTCACCTTGCCACGTCACCTGCCACACATTGAGGATTGTCATTTGCCACATCCCCTGTCACACATTGCGGATTGTCACTTTCCACGTCACCTGCCCCCAGATGCAGATTGTCACTTGCCTGCTACAATTGTCACTTGCCATGTCACCTGCCACCAGATGCGGTTTGTCACTTGCCACGTCACCTGCCACCAGATGCGGATTGTCACTTGCCACTTCACCTGCCACCAAATGCGGATTGTCACTTGCCACGTCACCTGCCACCAGATGCGGATTGTCACTTGCCACGTCACCTTGCCACAAGATTCGGATTGTCACGTCGCCTGCCACACATTGTGGATTGTCACTTGCCATGTCGCCTGCCACCAGATGCAGAGTGTCACTTGCCACGTCGCCTGCCACCAGATGCAGATTGTCACTTGCCACGTCACCTGCCACCAGATGAGGATTGTCACGTCACATGCCACACATTGCAGATTGTCACTTGCCATGTCGCCTGCCACCAGTTGCAGATTGTCACTTGCCTGCTACAGCTACAATTGTCACTTTCTGTTTCCCAGAGGGTGAGGCAACAGATTACCAGTCAGGCAGCAGAGAGATGATGTAATCTCTCTGCTGCCGTGGCTACCTGCACAGTGAGGGTGGAACTGCAGGGATGCAGGGCGGGCGGTGAGAGATGATGTCATCTCTCTGCTCCCCCGCCTGCTGGCTTCCTGATTGGCCAGCAGCCCGGTCGCTCTCTAAATGTCACCCGCCCACTCTCTGACTGTCACCAGCCCAGCCGTCCGCTCTCACCCACCCACTCTCTGACTGTCACCAGCCCGGCCGTCCGCTCTCTCACCCGCCCACTGTCAGTCTTAGACTGTCACCAGCCCCCCCGGCCGTCCGCTCTCTCACCCGCCCACTGTCAGTCTTAGACTGTCACCAGCCCCCCCGGCCGTCCGCTCTCTCACCCGCCCACCCCACTGTCAGTCTCAGACTGTCACCAGCCCGGCCGTCCGCTCTTACCCGCCCACTGTCAGTCTCAGTCAGACTATCACCAGCCCGGCCGTCCGCTCTCTCACCCGCCCACTGTCAGTCTCAGACTGCCACCCGCCCGGCCGTCCACTCTCTCTCTCCCGCGGACCCAGCTGCCTGCCCTCTCACCAGCATTCTCGGAGGGGGCAATTGCCCCGTTGCCCCCCCTGGATCCGCCCCTGTAACTGAGTCAAATAATTTCATTCCAACGCCCTTAGAATTTTATGCAGACCTGTTAATTGAATGGAATCCCAGACATATTAAACAGGTTTCATTACAATAGGTACCGTTTTTTACCAAATGAAAACCAAACTTACAGTAAGAGTTTTGTTCACTGGAAAAAAAAAATTCCATCCTGCTTCTGGAATTTCTCATCACTGTAGTTGAAAGTGAACGCCAATTTCACCCCAATAACCGTCTTGAAAAAAATTATACTAGTGTATGGCCAGCTTATATGTACAAATGTTTTAGGACCAGTTCACACCACATGCAGTCCAGTGCGTTTTATTTCTGCATCAAAAACACATGGAAAGTAGGTTATATGGTTTTCAATGGCATAGTTCACACCAGTGCTTGCAGTTCCAGGGCTTTCCAGTTTCCAAAGAAAAAAGTAAAACATGCTGCATTTTTCCTTTACTGGAACGATATAAAACACATAAAAAACGCACAGGAATGCACCTGAACGCACCTAATGGCACCAAAAATGTACTGGAACACAAGTGTCCTTATTTTAAGGTTAGGAAAAAAGAGGGGGAAGTAAATGCACTGAAGTGCATCAAAAACTCATCAAAAATGCACTGGAACACATCAAAAACGTTTAAAAACTGCGCATGCAGAAAAGCATCTGGAACGCATCCAGACTGCATTTCTATGGTGTGAACTGGCCCTTAGAGTACTTTGGATAAACTGCTTTGCAACAGGGGGTACCTGCCAAACATTTGATGTTCTATTGGGCAAACACAGCTTTTTATTACATCCAAAAATGAAATCATGAACAGTTGATTTGGCCTCAAAGGCAAATCATCCAATCATCTGTGAACATTTGTATGGATGTGGTTTTTTTTAGACCTCATGCACACAGGATGTCAAAAATGCTGCGTTTACAGGTGTTTGACTTTTTTTTCTTTCTGCCTCTAAACGCCCCTCTATGTTGGCCTTTATGATTGATTTACTAAAGGCAAATAGACTGTGCACTTTTGAAAGTGCAGTTGCTCCAAGGCTTAGTAAACGAGGTAAAGCTTCACTTTGCAAAGAATACCCAATCACGTGCAAGGAAATTTAAAAAATTAGCATTTTTGCTTGCATGTGATTGGATGATGGATATCAGCAGAGCTTTTGCTCAGTTACGAAGCTCTGGAGCAACTGCACTTTCAAAAGTGCACAGTCTATTTCCCTTTAGTAAACCAACCCCTGTGTGTCCATGCACACATAGGCAGAAAATGAAACGCACCGACACGTTCAGGAGAGAGGCTTTTGAGTGGAAAAACCACCAAAAGCACATTAACACTAGCGAGGTTAGGTGTGTTTGCATATTAATGCATTCTAATGGCCAGAGAAAAAAAAATATATTCTGGCCAATAGAATGCATTAATGCCAAATGCGTGGAGGTGAATAAATGTGTATTAATGCAAAACACATATTTAGGTGCATTTTTTTTTAGCTGTGTTTTCCTCTCCTGAAGGCTTCCTGTATGCATGAGGCCTTAGGCTGACCATAGACGGATTGAAATTCAGCCGGTTCAGCAGGAACCGGCCACCTTTTGATCAATCTATGGGCAGGCTGCTTGTACTTCTGTACATCCAACCTGTCAGGTTTTTTTCATGCAACCACTGCCGGCAGCGATCAATGTATTCTGACGGCTAGGAAACCTCCAGCTGTCAGAACACAACAGCGCAGCAGGAGGAATGCCCCCATAAACACTGACTGGGTTGATGTAGAAATCAAGCAATTTTCTTTCCTTCAACCCATGGTTAAAGGGAAGAAAATTGTATACTGTATGCCTGGCTTTACATATGCAATGAAGAGTCAAATGAGAGAGAAGAATTGCTAGAAGGAAAGGGAGTTCAGATTGGTGCTTTTGTTTCTGGTAAACATAAGGTCTGCTTCAATGATCTGTCATGATATTATTCTCAAGGGACCTTTATTGGGCCTCTGCAGACTTCATCTTTAATTATATGCCTAGGAAACTATCTAAACTCCCCATATGACATTTGATATTACCTCCATAGGTCTGACTTTGGGTGCCAATATTATAGGACTTGTGCACAGTAAAATTAAAATATTACCACCAGTTTTATACGGACAGATCTGTTTATGACTCTAAACTGCAAGAAAATGCACACTGTTATTCAGCAATGAGTTTGAGCAGGAACCAACACTGGCAAAACCCTGAATAAATATAACAGTTTAGGCAGGTATGTCATTTTTGTTACCACAATACAGCCCAGCCAGGACAGGCGATATGCATCCCAAGTATGAAGGAGGCCATTAAGCTTCCAGAGGAGGGATAGGTAATTAGCCTCAAAGTGGGACAAATAGTCTCTAATCAAGAACACTCCCAAATATGGCCGTTTCCCACTGGTATTGGAATGTTTTATGAAGAGACTGGAGTAAAGGGGGAGGGAGGGGTAGGTTCAAAGCTTTTGATTTTGTGGGATTGACCTGCAGACCTGAAAGCATACCAAATTGAGCTAAGATATTGTTCAAGTTAGGTGGTAAAATAAGCTGATTCCCGCAATAATTGTGTGAGGGGCTCTATAATAAAAGGGAACAGAAGAGGAGATAACAGGCATCCTTGCCTAGTACCTTGCCTAATGAGAAAAAGGGAGGGGGGGGGTGAATTAAAGCCTACTTCACATAGGCCATCAGTGAGTTATATAAGGCTGTGAACCCACCTGAGGAATTTTGGGCCAAAGCCCCACTTTTCTAGAACATAGCACAGGTACGGCCAGGGAACATTATTGAAAGCCTTCCTTATGTCAAGAGAAAGGAGTATAAATGGCATCCCCTGATGCTTGGAGGCCTCAACCAGGCAAGCAATTTTTTGTATGTGGTCACTGGCTTGTTTAGTAGGCATAAAGCCAACTTGGTCTTTGTGGATAAAGCCTCCAATGCCTTGAATAAGACCAATGGAAAGAATTTTAGTCAAAAGCTTGATATCAACATCCAAAGAAGATATTGGCCGAACGTTAGACCAATGGGTGTCATTTGTATTAGGTTTAGGAATCATAGAAACAGAGGCCTGGAGGACAACTTTACTTTATATGTCTCCATGATTTTATCCATGTGCACATTAGTTTTAGTAAATCATTGCAGAATTGTTGACACTTAAATCTGTACTGTATACAGTTGATGGAGCTTCTACTGATGATCACTACTGTTACAGCTAAACTCCAGGTGGATATAAAAGATACAAATTATTACAGCCCTTTATTCATTAATACATTTGTACTATTTCAAATGTTAAATGTTGATATACACAATTACATACTTCCTAGACACAGTCTGTGCAGGCAGTATGGCCATTTGGTGACTTGGCAGCTTAACTCTTAAGTATTATAATAATAAGTCATTGAAGTTGAATCTTAGACAATTTTATTTCAGATACGTGCAGTGTAGAGAATATTTTTCCAGTCTTTTGAAGTGTAAGAAGACAATGACTTTCCTAAGCCCTGTCTTTGCTTGTAAAGTGAACAACTAAGCTCAGCGGTAAAGTGAGAGACATGGAGTTTCCTATTTAGGGAATGTACTAACTAGCATCAAACAGGAGAGTAACATACCCAGGGCTCAAAAAACAGGCTACTTCAGCAGCACAACATCATTAAATATATTTTTTTTCAATGCAAGCAGTGCAAGTACTCACATTAGATTTAGAATCACTTGCAGTTCCTGTGCAGCAGAACTTAAACTGTATAAACAACACAATTCAGTTGTGCTGCAGTGCATGGAATATGCTGATAGGAAGAGAGAGCAGAGTGACAGAGATGAGCTCCTCAGTGTGCTGCTTCTCTTTTCACTGTCCTGCCCTGCCTGTGCTCTGTGGCATAACTGTGTAACTCTTAGAACTGGTTAGACAGAAAAAACAAATTTGTTAGCAAGGTAAACAGCTCATATATGTGCTTTTTATCTATAATTGTAATTGTAGTTGTTTGCCTGGAGTTCAGTTTTATTATGTTCATGTGAGTTTGTCATATTTTTTTACAGTTACCATTCATGTCAACACACATATAGTATAACATCACTTACAGCAATTTATATAAATACTGCCTACGTCTAGAAAAAATTGCATGTGTCATATAAAGGGGGCTTCAAAAAGCAAATTTTTCACATGAACCATTTTAACACCACAAAATATATTATGTAACATATTACTGAAATATTATTCTCATTGCTACAGGGCTATTTTAAATTTAGGCAGCTGATGAGAAACCTGCTAAAGGCCCATTTCTGTCAAAACTCTTCTTCTGCATTATATGGGTGAAAGGTTTGTTCTCATTTCTGTGGAAAAGGAGGAATGAGCTGTAATTAATGCCCTACTCCAGCCAAAAAATATATTTGCATAGAGATTTGAAGGGGTAGACTTCAGGTTCAGTGGGGATCAGATGAATTGACATCATAGTGTGGTCGATCATTTGATTCTGTCGAAGGGACATGCTGGAAAATTGGTGGGTGCAGCTGTCATAATGTAATTTCCTCACCCTGGGGGGGGGGGGGGATATTTTCTCTTTTCCCTGGGATAGAGTAAAAAATTCAACGTTATAAAAATTAAATTTGGTCTGCAGTCAGGTTTTTAGTCAGTCAAACTTCAAACATTCATTGCACTAGAGTGCACTTTATGGCAATTGATCTTAAAGTAGAACTATAGGCAATTTTTGTTTTTTTTTGTTTAAGTAAGGAAGGGTTATAACCCCTGTCAGTTTTTTTTTCTTTTTGCCATCTGTGTCCCATTGGGAAGATTTACCTTCACTTCCTTTCCTGTAGTCAGAACAGGAAGTGAGAGGAAATCCTTGCAAATTAGGGGAATCTCTTGGCCCCCCCCCCCGGTCACCAGAACTAGTGTCCACATTGGAAGAATTCCCCTCTTACTTTTCTGGGGAAAATCCAAGGTTGGGATTTTCTTTTACCTTTACCTTCAATGATAATGGTAAACAGGACCAATAGAGAGGGTGAATCTCCCTATTAGGGGCACAGACAGTGACAAAAACCTAATAGATGTTCTAATCCCTCTCCACTCTATCCAAAACTAAGGAAAAAAAAAAATGTTACCTTAAGTTTTACTTTATTCATCAGATGTTATTCACAACTGTACAGAAATAAAGGTAATAATTAAAAAAAATAAATAAAAATAAAATAAATTGGGGCAGACTCAATGGAACACTTGTTTTTTTTTCTGCTGTCACTCCTCTATGTTTCGTGAAAAAATTGGGCCGTGTATGAGCTGCCTTAGTAATGTTCATTATCCTTATCTACTAACTAACTAATCAGCGGTATTGATAATTACTGCTGGATTTTAATTGATTGCTGTAGGCCTCCCCTCCCCTTTGCTCCACTTTTAAAATTCAGGCTCATAGTGTGCATTACTATATCACAAAGATATAATCAGTGTAATGTATTAAGTTTTAACAAAGGGCAACAGAGAGATAGCATTTCTTTCAGCACACTCTTTATTAATATTATCTCCTTTTCACTTATGATCTTTCTCTTTTCACTTAATAGTTCCAATTGCATCCAAAAACAATGGCAGCATGATGTCCTCCCTATCTCTACATAAAGAAAGCCTCATAGGTGGTGTGACCAATCCAAACGAAGTTTTCTGTTCTGTCCCTGGGCGCCTATCACTACTCAGTTCCACATCGAAGTACAAAGTGACAGTGGGAGAGGTCCAGAGACGGTTGTCTCCTCCTGAATGTCTCAACGCATCCCTGCTTGGAGGAGTTTTACGGAGGTCAGTGAAAAATAATACTTCATTTTTATATGTATGCCAATGTAGCTAATATCTAGAAGGAAGACATTGAATACTTATAATAAGTATAAACCAGCTTATTGTCTTTGATTAGAAGACTTAATTTTTTTTGTTGTCAAAGGAAAATGATATTTTTAGTTAAATTATACTTTCCATCGTCTAAACTCTTCGATTGACTAGCTGGAGAGCTGACTAAGGGTAACTGTGCCTGTTTAGCTTTCTCCTTTACATTATAATAGTGAGGTAATTTCCTTCCTAGGAGATGGCCTTTTTTTTGCAATGCAGAAAGCATGCAGGAGCATTACTGTTGGCCCGCCTGCTCAGAAGCGCTAAGAGGCCACCTTCAGCAGAATAGTCCACAGCATTTGGAAGATGATGATGTGAACATCTGAAGTATGTTTTGGGGCATATGTAGCTGATAATAGGGGCATGTTAAGCATTTATTTAAAAGTTATAGGAATAGCTGTGAAGTTATTAGGTCTCAATTGCGCAGCTGTATATAATTTCAGGCATATTATTAGGTAACGTATTTCGGCGAGCAAGAACCTCAATCTTGCCTGGGGATTCTTGGATATATATATATATATATATATATATATATATATATATATATATATATATATAAAAAATTGATATTCAACTTTTTTTTTTCAGGGCAAAATCAAAAAATGGTGGTCGCTGCCTTCGAGAAAGGTTGGAAAAAATTGGTTTGAATTTGCCTGCAGGGAGACGTAAAGCTGCCAATGTTACTCTGTTAACATCATTAGTGGAAGGTAAGATGTACCCCAATAGGAGATACGTTTATTCTGATCCCTTTTTAGCCTTAAAGTGGAAGCTCAGACAAAAACTAACTAACTCCAAATCTACTGGCAGCAACATTCTAAGACCAACCTTTTCTGCAGCCGATCCAGTGTGGTCTCCAGCGGCGGATGCTGTGTGAAAGGGACAGCCAACAAGGGCTGGGAAATGCCTGGGAAGTGACGTTACCCATAGAGTTACTATGGGAATTCCGTTGTCGGCTGCCTCTCCTGCACACACCTACACAGAGAAGCTGCCACTGACAGCACAGTGTGGAACTGGACCGAATCAAAAAGGTTTGTATAGCGATTTTTGCTTTACAGGCCTAGACAGATTAGTCTTAGAATGTGGCTGCCAGTAGACTTATGCCTTGTACACACGATCGGACATTCCGACAACAAAATCCATGTTTTTTTTTCCGACGGATGTTGGCTCAAACTTGTCTTGCATATACACGGTCCCACAAAGTTGGTCAGAAATTCCGAACGTCAAGAACGCGGTGACGTACAATATGTACGACGAGTTGAGATAAATGAAGTTCAATAGCCAGTGGGGATCTTCTGCTTGATTCCAAGCATGTGTGGAATTTTCTGCATCGGAATTGTGTACACACGATCGGAATTTACGACAACGGATTTTGTTGTTGGAAAATTTGAAAACCAGATCTCAAATTTTGTGTGACGGATGGAAACTGTCCGATGGAGCCTATACACGGTCGGAATTTCTGACAAAAAGGCTCCCATCGAACATTTTTTGTTGGAAAATACAACCATGTGTACGGGGCATTAGAGTTAGTTTTTGGCTGAACTTCTAATGTAAAGAAATTTAAGAGTAGAAAACTATATCAACTCTATTATTACTCTATCTATACTGTATAGTCGATTCTTTATACTGGGATGAATAGCTTGCTGTACCAGGAAACACTTGCATTTCCAGTACATGTGTAAAGAGAAACTGTAGGTTTGGGTCCTGGCAGTAGCAATGCTGCATTCAAATTGTTTTATGATGGTGGGCAATTATTTTTTTTTAGAGTTTGGATTAAAAAATTGCTTTTAAAGTGTATCAAAACCCCAAAAAGAAAAAGAGTAATATATTCCAGCTTGCCAGTCAATACATGAGGTACTTTTGTTACTTTTCTTTCTTTCGGGTTGTTTTCCCTTTATTTTCTTTCAGTAAACCTGTGACTAACACACTTCCTGTCCCTGGTGGCTATGCTTACTCACTCTACTGTATCTATGGATGAAGACATAGTTGTCACACAGGCTGGACATCAAACATGTCTGACTTTATTCATCTCCATTACAGTACATGGGGGATGACAGCAATAGTAGCTACACAAGATGTTGTTTTTGCTACCAGTTCATCTCACAAAAAGTGGGTAGTGCATTTCTAGCACGATCAACAGCTATTTTTTGCACTTGCTAAAAAATATTCTTGGCCTTAAAAATTAAAACATATATAAGTTTTCAAAACACCATAGATCTAAACATGTGGTGTGTTATTGTAACTGGTCCGTTCTTCTGTCTAGGGGAGGCTGTGCACCTTGCTCGGGACTTCGGCTATGTCTGTGAGACAGAGTTCCCAGCTAAAGCTGCAGCAGAATACTTGTGTCGGCAACACTCGGACCCAACAGAGCTCCACACAAGAAAGAATATGCTGCTGGCTACCAAGTAAGTAGCAGACTCTTAACCCTCTTCTACTGTCATGGGGAATGCTCTCCTTACAGTGCATCTGCCAAATTTCTGCCTGCAGTAAGCAAATGGTTCAAAGACAATGACATTGTGATTCAAACAGTACATTAATAGCGGCATTCTGCAGAGCTGTAAGAAAAGAATATGCAAACAACTTGCTCATAACAGGTTCGATCCTAGGTGCTCCCAAAGTAAAAACAAGATCTGATTTGGGCACCTTGGGAGCTGACCCTTTTCCTTGCCCCCAGTTTTATGGAATATCCTGGTTAGAATTAAACATGCAGACTAGCTCATTTGACATGATGATGAGGATAAATGTGAATTGCTGTAGTTTATAAGACAGAACCAGAATAAATCTTTCACTGATCTGTCTTCAGTAAACTGAAATTTGATTGACTTGTATGGATTTCTGCATTTCTTATATCAGTGTACTATAGTCAGTCACCACAGCCAACTGTCATGATATAAGCATTATGTAGGGCACAGAAAATACAGTATATATATATATATATATATATATATATATATATATATATAATATTTTTTCAGTAACCTGCTATAACAGCTTGCTAGGCAACCCTTAAATACAATTATATACTCCTTAAATATATGTTTACTTGATTTAAATGTGTGGGGTCAGCTCAGCAGATTCCAGTAGAGTAGAGCTTTGCACCATGTTGGCCATAATTTTCATAAAGTGAACAGATATTCACAAAGTGAAAGTGATTCTTTCTAGTGATGGGTGCTGACTAAAACTCAGGGTAAAGCAACATATTTATTTAAAAGTATGTGCCCCCCCTCCTTGTATATACTCACCTTACCTTTGCCACCCCTCCCATCCCACCCCCGCTGTTCACTGGCTTACTCCCCTCACTTCCATGTGACAATTCTGGGTGCCTGGGTGTATAGTCCTTAGCCCTGTGTAAACTCTATCCAGAGAGACTTGGAGGATACATTGAGCTTCTCTTTGTTCCTGTTGGTGAATGTATTGGTGGAGAAGTGAAAGAAACGTAGCTATAAGCAACTGCACAAGAAAAAGTTAATGCTTACTTTACTTGACCTTGGTCCACCAATGCAGTTTGTCAGGAACCTGGTCCTTTCAAGTTATGGAAGTACAAGTGACACTCTACCCTTGTTTCCATTACTTGGTTTGTTTGTGCAGTCAACTGTAAGGCCCAGTCATTGTAATGTGGTGTTTAGGGGGACTGGGAAGTACATATATATCCCTGACCAAGATTAGACTTTGTAAAAGCATTTTCTTGAATCTGTCTTCTAAGAAAAGGCCTACTAAAATGATACAAGCACCCTAAGCACTGTTTACATCTATAACACAAGTCCAAAATAATTTCATAAAAATAACAGGGTAAAAAAAAAAACTTGCTGTACTTCATGCAACTAACATCCACACATGTGTTTGTAAGCGTGTCGGGACCCCATGGGGCCAAGGACCGCGCTATACCGCAGATGGACATCGGCGGCAAAAAGCGCACTGAGGCGATTCAGTTCACATAGGTAGCGCTATGCAAGTCACTCATTCATTCATTCAGACATGTGCAAGACACATGTAGGTAGGTTTAAGCACATCATGATTCCTACTGGTTTTCAGTGATGTCAAAAAAGGTTGGACAGGGACAAATAAAAAGTTTGATTTTAGAAGTCAGCTAATTTATTAGCAACCCTCCTGGCAGAAATTATGACAGCATTGCTAATTGGTTATAGCCAGAGATACAGTGCCTTGAAAAGGTACTCATACCTCCTGAGATTTTCCACATTTTGTCATGTTACAACCAAAAACATAAATGTATTTAATTGGGATTTTATGTAATAGACCAACACAAAGTGGTACATAATTGTGAACTGGAAGGAAAATTATAAATGGTTTTCAAAATTTTTTACAAATAAATATCTGAAAAGTGTGGCGTGCATTTGTATTCACCCCCAAGTCAATACTTTGTAGAATCACCTTAGGTTGCAATTACAGCTTTTGGGGATGTCTCTACCAGCTTTGCACATCTAGAGAGTGAAATTTTTGGCCATTGTTCTTTGAAAAAAGC
Organism: Aquarana catesbeiana; assembly: GCF_042186555.1. Lineage (NCBI taxonomy): Eukaryota > Metazoa > Chordata > Amphibia > Anura > Ranidae > Aquarana > Aquarana catesbeiana. Next base: position 452,074,980 of record NC_133325.1, read on the forward strand.
TCACGCTCTGTCAGATTGGATGGAGAGCGTCTGTGAACAGCAATTTTCAAGTCTTGCCACAGATTCTCAATTGGATTTAGGTCTGGACTTTGACTTGGCCATTCTAACACATGAATTTGCTTTGATCTAAACCATTCCATTGTAGATCTGGCTGTATGTTTAGGGTCGTTGTCCTGATGGAAGGTGAACCTCCAACCCCAGCCTCAAGTCTTTTGCAGACTCTATCGGGTTTTATTCTAAAGCCTCGTACACATGCTTAGATTATCGGAAGACCGATCGTCCGTTTTTTGGAGGCATGCTAGTCTCACGTTGAAAGTGAAGAGGTTACTCACAATATGAAAATTTTTGTACGACAGAATACAACATCAGAAGTGAGGTAATGTGTTGAATAGTTTTGTATGTATTCTTTCATTTCTGAGCATGCGTTGTCTTACGATTTTTTTCATACGAAAACCGTACTATAGAAACGAAAATCGGGCATTGAGTTCACATCCAAAAAAATTTTTATAACCTGCACATCCAGCTTTTGTCTGACAAAAAAGCGAAATCAGCTGTCGAAAGCACCGTACTAACAATCCAAAAATCTGCAGAAAACTCGTCGTACAAATTTTTCCATCCGATTTTTGTATCATGTGTACGGGCCTTTAGTTTTCCGCCACACATAGCATTTTTCTTTTAGGCCAAAAAGTAAAATTTTGGTCTCATCTGACTAGAGCACCTTCTTTCATATGTTTGCTGTGTCCCCTACATGGCTTCTCGCAAACTGCAAACGGGACTTCTTATGGCTTTCTTTCGTCAATGGCTTTCTTCCTGCCACTCTTCCATAAAGACCAGAATTGTGGAGTGCGCAACTAATAGTTGTCCTGTGGACAGATTCTCCCACATGAGCTGTGGATCTCTGCAGCTCCTCCAGAGTTACCATGGGCCTCTTGGCTGCTTCTCGGATTAAAGATCTCCTTCCTGGCCTGTCAGTTTAGGTGGACGGCCATGTCTTGCTAGGTTTGCAGTTGTGCCATACTCTTTCCATTGTCAGATAATGGATTGAACAGTGCTCCGTGAGATGTTCAAAGCTTGGAATATTTTTTTATAACCTAACCCTGCTTTAAACTTCTCCACAATGTTATCCCTGGCCTTCATGATGCTGTTTGTTAACTAAGGTTCTCTAACAAACCTCTGAGGGCTTCACAGAACAGCTGTATTTATACTGAGATCAAATTACACACAGGTGGGTTCTATTTACTAATAAGGTAACTTCTGAAGGCAATTGGTTCCACTAGATTTTAGTTAGGGGTATCAGAGTAAAGGGGGCTGAATACAAATGCACTCCAAACTTTTCACATATTTATTTGTAAAAAATCTTAAAAAAACATTTATCATTTTCATTCCACTTCACAATTATGTGCCACTTTGTGTTGGTCTATCACATAAAATCCCAATAAAATACATTTACGTTTTTGGTTGTAACATGACAAAATTTGGAAAATTTCAGGGGGTATGAATACTTTTTTTAAGGCACTGTATATGCTTCTCTGCCAAGTGGAACTTATAGCCAAGTTTTTTCTTAGAACCATAGGTGTGCACAGCCTATTGCAAAGCTCAAACAACCATACGTGTGTAAATATATATATATATATATATATATATATATATATATATTCGAAGCCCTTCAACCGACAGATATGAACCACATAAACACGCCACAAGACTCACAACATAACTTAGAGCTGAAGTGTGCCCTGGTCTGCTGGCCAGTATACCAAAAAGGGGGCATACCCAAGATAAGTAATGGATGACTGTGGAGAGAAATGTGCTAAGAAGTGCATTGAAAAAGGGGAATAGGTGGGAGGGTATCACGCACCGGAACCGACAATGACCACAGGTGAGTGGTCTGCTTAAATACCCCCCGGGCTCCTCCCGTAAATTCAGGCCACCATACTGGCCTTCTTATTTATGGTTGAAGCCCTTCAACCGGGACAGATATGAACCACATAAACATGCCACAAGACTCACAACGTAACATAGACTGAAGTGTGCCCTGGTCTGTTGGCCGGTATACCATAAAGGGGGCAAAAATACTTGGATAGGGAAGTAACTCTTTATTGGTCCTGTGACATTTATTGAGCAAGCTTGGTGAAGGCTTGTGACATTTCTTCCTCAGGCTTTCGGAGTGCATTGAGTGAAGCAGGCGGATTTCCACCTGCCCACCTTTTACAGACATGGTATGGTACCCCGTGCTGAGATGTGGCCGAGGCAGATCCAATCTGAAAGGAGTGGCCAGAATAGAGGCTGGGGTCAAGGCTTAGGTTAACCAGGAGGATCCTAACGTGCCTGACGAACTGGCTGCCACTCAGGGGGCTGGTCGGAAACGTTGTTGGTCGGGAAGAGCTTGATGACGACCCCGGGGGCCAGATTGATAGGTTTAGACATTACGAGATGTTAACAAAATGATCTTGATAGCGAGCCAGGTGGCGTCTCCAGAGTATCTGGCAGCCAGAGCCACTAAGGTAAACTCGCTAGGCCACAAAAGCCGTGGAAGGCCAGGTAGATGGCCACTTGGATGACCAGGCTGGACAGAAACCCAAACGGGGAACGTGAAAGGATGGTCGACATGTCCCTGAAGATGGCACTTGTGATGGGTAATCGTTTGTAGTCGGCTATGGGCTGATGCTTCCGGATGCCGAGTTGGATGGATTTTGACTGTATGAGCTGTATGGCTTTCCATGGTCCTGTAAGGACAAAATGCGGGATGCCAGCTAAGTATAGCCTGGTGGTGTTATGAGATAGAGCCAGCTGCGTGTGGTAATACGATATAAAGGCTAGGACGTGCTTGATATCTCCTGTTGCTACTCCGGGGCATGATGCTAGAAACCTGTATTAGGCCTTCCAAGCGGGGTGATAAGCCTTCTGTGTGTTTCGGAAGAATGCCCGATTAACGAGATGGGTTGCGTTGTAAAGGTGTGCCTTTAACACATGGTCAGCTGCGACCAAGATGGGATAGGAGAAGTGGTTTGGTAGGCTCCGGGTTTCTGCTGAAGGAATAAAGTAAAGTTAAGCGGGACATTGCATCTGCTGCGATGCTGTGCCTGCCCAGGATAGAAATGCAGTGAACATTAAATTGATGCTGCAGGAACAACCACACCTTCCGCGTAGGAAGGACATGATAGCGAGCGACTTGGACCTGCCTTGTTTATAATTTCGGCCCTGGCCTGGTTGTCTGTGGCAAGCCACCGTTTGTCCTGTCCAGGTATGGCCCCAGACCTGAGTAGCTGCTACAATGGGATATAGTTTGAAAAGTGAGGATGACTGACCAAACCAGGGATTTGGAAGGATTTATGGTGGCCATGGTCCTGCTAACCAGTGATGGCCAAAAATTGCAGCAAAGCCTGTGGAGGCTGCGGCATCCGTGACTACCAGAGGTGACAAAGCTAATGCTAGCGGAATAAACATGGATGTGCCGTTCCAGTTTGCAAGGAATTCGTCCTACATTGAAAATCTGCTGTAGCTGCTGGGTCCAGCCTGACAACTTGATCGGGGTCTTGCACCTTCCAATTGATGCCATGCCACCGCCAGAGAGATGACTCAATGGGCAGTAATTAAGACGTGTCTGACATGTCCGCTTTGGACAGCCATGCGCCCGGCAGCTGCAGGAGATTCCTGCACTTGTGGGTTGAGTGGGGTGGAGTGATGAGGTCGGTGTGAAACCCTGACATAAATCTGAGCACCAAGAAGACGGTCAATGAGGGAGTTGGGTGTGAGGAAAGGTAAAGCCTCAGTCACCGGACATCCACTTGGCCTAGCCATGAAGTGTTGTGCTGCTTGAGGTAGCATGTCCTTAGGATGCGCTCTGTGGCCCATGACCCAAGGTGAAGCAGCCATCATTGGCTAAAGTTGCGAGTCCCATAGTTAAAATTGAGTTGCATATCGTCTAAGATTTGAGAGTACCTACGAACATACGAATGGATGGACTGAGTAATGACTGGTGGCTCGTGGCAGGTGCCTCACGAAAAAACGGGCTGCAGAAGCTGTGTGACAAATGGAATGGTGTATTGTCGTGCCGAGGTCGCGGATCGTTGCGCCACGGACATGACTAGAGCTGAATTGGGCAGTAGGATGTGTGAATGAGCTGACAGAGTACGTGAAGCAGAGTATCGGCTGAGTTATGAGTACGTACGAACATACAAGTGGATTAGTCTGAGTAATGATTAGTAGCTTACGGCAGATGCCTCACGATAGAGACCGAATTGTAGTAAGCAGTGTGATAGATAGATCAGTGTGATAGATAGATCTGAGATGTGGTGCAGAGAAGATGAACCGTTGTGCCACCGGTGCGACTGGATTAGACTGCAGGGATGCCTGCTGGGTGTCGGGCTCCGCTCACGCTGGCAGTGGGGAGAGCATCCTGAAGAGCTTGGCTTTCCTGGCTGTGGCGGGGTAGGGGACGCCCCCACGCCACGGCTCCACTGTGAGCTTGGGGATGGTCTATCCCCTGAGAGAATGCACGCTGCTGTGCTCTGAACCCACAGAGGGTGACAGAGGGGTGGAGGTGCGGTCTTGGCTGTCGGCCTGCGACATGGCCCCAGCTATAAGATAAGGTGAAGGGGAAGGAGCTGAGGAAACACTATAGAACCCCAAGATACCTGCTCACATCCCAAATGTAACTAGAATTAAATTTCTAATTGCAATCTCCCTCTAGCAGCCATGAGGCAAGGAGTGGGGGGTGCATGTGTAAGAGGAGTCGTAAAAGGTAGGATAGTGAGTGGAGTTGTATACAGGAAAAAAAAAAAGATAGGAAGGAAAAGGAGAAGGACAGAAAAAGGAACGACAGGCGTAGTGAAGAAGCCAGTTTGTGTACGAATGCTGTTGAGTGGAAATTTAGAAAACTCAAAAGAGTGCGTGGCAACCGAGGTGAGCCAGGAGGCGACTAGCCAGGTAACCGATAGCTCAGGTGCCCATCTGTGTCGAGCACACACCTGTGAAACAAGAGCCCCGGGGCGTACTGGGGCGAGAAGCTGAAGTCTGGTATGGCCTAAATAGGAATGTTGCGTTCTGTAGTTTGTGAGGTGTGCTCGGCCTGCCAACACTTGCACTGTCAGCAAACTCAACGTTTTGGCGGCCTTGTCTGCGTAGGTGAAGGGTCGCCCTTAGAAAACAGAGTATAATGCAAAGGAACATGTGACAGTAACTAACGCCCAATGAGCAGCCCAAATCGTGTATGTGAAGTGAACGTTTAGTGAAAGAGTGCTGCAGGGTTATGTGACACCTGACTGGTGCCCTAGATGCAAAGTCCTTGTTGAGGTGGATAACCCAGTCAACCGGAAACCTGTAGTAAGAATGACATGGAAGTCCAGTTTTTTTGTTTTTTTTTAGAGCTGCCCTGTCACTTGATCCTTGATGTGACTGACCCCCTGGTGAAGATGCGATCCCTATGTGTGTGTGTATATATATATATTTTTTATGAAAGAACGTTTAACCTGGTGCAGGATGGAACAACCTGACCTCGACTGACCGAAGGGAGAAATGACAGACAGAAAATGGTGAGTGGCCGATGTGCCACTGGAGGCGGTGAATGGCTGGATCGAGTGCCACTGGAGAATTGTGTTTACAACGATTGCAAGAAAGTAGCCTTCTCAGGAAGGCGAAAAACAAGGATAGCAGAGAATTGAGTATGTAGGAATGACTGACCGTATTCAAACGTACGAATAGATGAAGTGAGATGTGGATGCAGTGTGCATGAATTGTGTCATGTTGCGCCGAGGATTCGAATTGTTGTGCCGCCGACAAGACTAGATTCAGATCGGGCTGTGGGGTAAGTAAATGACGAGGGTGAGAATTGTTAAGCCGCCGACGTGACTCGACCGGCCTGTAGAGTGTACGAATGGACCCGATACAAATCGCTGTGCCGCGGATGTGACTGGATTCGAATCGGGCTGTAGAGTGTATGAATGAAACGGATACAAATTGGTGTGCCGCAGATGCGACTGGATTCGAATCGGACAGTTGGGTGTGTGATATGAATTCAATGGATGTATGCAATAACCGATACACATCGTTGTGCCGCTGACACAACCGGACTCGAAACAAGCCGTGGTACAGTGAAAGCTGGATACACACTATACAATCTCCTGCCGTACCCCTCCCCCAGATTCACCAAAACCATTCCACACGAGGCCAACCCCAAGGCTTCCATTTTGCATGCAATCAGGCGGCCCCTGCACTACATGGCTCTGGTGAATCTAAAGGAAACCAGACAACAAAGCTGCACAGTGTGTATGGGGTCTTGGGGTTGCTACATCACCTCTGCAAACCGAACACATACCAACCACAAAGCCCCCGAGACTAACTGAATGCAGACAAGGCAGCAGGTGGGCTAATTACCACCTCAATGAGCCATAGAACCTGTGCAATCAATACCTGCTCAGCTCCAACCCCATGGACCGTGAAACCTGCAACCAGCAACGCCTGTGCTGAGTGATGTCGGAAAACGACTGACAGCAACTTGGTGACTTGGACCTATGAATGAATTGTATGTACGTAGATGGGGGAACAAACAAACTAGTCACGTCGGCGGCACAACGATTCGAATCCTCGGCGCAACATGACACAATTCATGCACACTGCATGACAAACAAGGAACCTACAAATGCACTGGCCTGTGCTGAGTGACATCGGGCAATGACTGACAGCGACCTGGCGGCTTGGATCTACGAACAAATCGTATGTTAGTAGATGGGGGAACAAACAAGGCAGAGGGAACCTACGAATGCACTAGGCCTGTGCCGAATGATGTTGGGACACGACCAACAACGACTCAGAAGCAGCTAGCTATGAAAGGGATGCAGGATAGGAAACGAAAACGAATCGCAACTTGCGTATGATATGAAAAGGTTTGAATCCTACCTGCAACAGCGAGCGAGAACCGCCGATGAAGACTGCGAACGGAGACGCCACAACACACTGAAAATCGAACACATAGACTCATGAACCATGAGGTGAGCTGGGAAGAGCCAGCCTAGAGATGTGAGCCATCACACACCGGAACCGACAAATACCACAGGTGCGTGGTCTGCTTAAATACCCCTCCAGGCTCCTCCCATAAATTCAGGCCACCATACTGGTCTTCTTTATATATATATATATATATATATATATATATATATATATATACACACACACACACTCTTATAAATAAATGTAAAAAAAAAATTTAAGTTGTATTAAAACATGGACGGTGTCGGTAGAGCAGTAGACTATGTCAGTAGGGCACTGGACAGTGTCAGCAGAGCAGTGGATGGTGTCAGTAAGGCTGAGATTGGTGTCAGTAAGGCTGAGATTGGTGTCAGTAGAGCAGTAAGCGTGTCAGTAAGGCAGTGGAGGGTATCAGTAGGGTAGAGATTGATGTCATTAGCTAGTGGACGGTCCTAGTAGGGCAGAGATGTGTCAGTTGGACAGTGAACGGTCCCAGTAGGGCCGAGATTGTTGTCAGTAGAGCAGTGGAGGGTGTCAGTAGAGAAGTGGAGGGTGTCAGTAGGGCAGTGGATGGTGTCAGTAAGGCAGAGATGGGTGTCAGTAGGGCAGTGGATGCTGTCAGTAGGGCAGAGATTGGTGTCAGTAGGGCTGTGGACAGTGTTAGCAGGACAGAGGTTGATGTCAGTAGGACAGAGATTGCTGTCAGTAGAGCAGAGATTGGTGTCAGTAGAGCAGTGAATGGTGTCAATAGAGCCGTGGATGGTGTCAGTAGTTTTTTATTATTTTTTACAATGTTATTTTTTATTATTCTTTTAAGGAGCCCCATTGGGGGGCTTTGGTGAAATATTAGGGGTCTATACAGACTGCTAATGTTTCACTTTAGAGACAGAGAAAGGAACTGAGGACAGAGATTCTCCAGTCCCTTCCTCTGCAGCCTCAGCTGCACTGAACAGTAAATGAATGGGAAGTGCTCTGTGCTGAGCGGCTTCCTGTTCATTAACGCCAGTAAATGGGGGTAAATAAACCCCCCCCGTACCACATTAGCTGGGGAATCCCCTCTTCTCTGGACACCTGGGGGGGACAATCCAGCCGGAGGATTACTCCGATGAGTATATCCGATGAGCTGGCAGAGAAATCCAGAGCCCAGGAGAAACAGCCTGAATCCGAACACTAATACCAGACTACTGATCTAACTTTCCAGACCACCGGGGGACAGGTGCACAGGATGGATGGAGCTGCACTTTCCAGCCCTTTCCCTAGGCACACCCAGCACACCCTGTGCGCAGGCCTTAGAACATATAGTAGCTCTTTTAACTTTTTTTACAGGTAACTTTTCTAATTTTTAATGTTGCATTTGGCGTTGGCATACTGTTAAGAGCTAAGATTACATATGGGTTGGTGAAAGGCCCTGCAGTTTGCGTAGTGACAACCAAGCCTATTGTTATGGGTTGGTTTGAGATTCTGTGGGATGCTTAGTGTCAGCCAAGCCCAACCTGGCACCCAATACAGTTTACATTGCTTGTGCTTAGAAAAAAATAGTAATGTACACAATTGTGGTCTGTTATGCTTAATTCATTGAAATTTCATTTAAGCGATTCATAGTCATGGATTCAGTGAGAAAGATACCAAACTCGTTCATAACTCTAATCTTTACCTTTCAGGCAAATTTGCAAAGAGTTTGCCGACTTGATGGCTCAAGACCGTTCTCCATTGGGAAACAGCCGTCCATCTCTTATCTTGGAGCCAGGTGTACAGAGCTGCCTGACTCACTTCAGCCTAATCACACATGGCTTTGGAGGTCCAGCCATATGTGCAGCACTTACTGCTTTCCAGAACTACCTACTTGAGTCACTTAAAGGCATGGACAAGATCTTCATGAATAGCACAGGGAATGGACATTCAACAGGGGAATCTAAACCTTCGGAGAAAGACATTAAACATAGGAAATAAATATATGTGACAGCCACAGTGGGGCCTGGAATGAAAAGAAGACTGCTAGACAGCCAAGACAGGCTTGCCCAGTGGTGCACCTGGGAGCTAGACCAACAATTCTGCATGTTTTCAGCGTATGGAGTTTCACATAAAAAAATCTAAGCCTACTGAGGAGGGTTGATGGGAAGATGATGACAGAATCTCACTAAGGTGAATTAAATAGCAGCTTTGTTTGCCAGGAACACAGACTACTATACAGTTACCAGACTCATTGCAACACTCTTGCACAGTATGTATGAATATCTTCCATCACAAACAAATGGGTCCTCTGTAACATAGGAAACAGCTATTGCAGGGATCACACACCTCAATCATATGCCTTTGCCTAATCTTCAATTGTACAACCAAATGTTGGCATATGTTTTACTTTAACTGAGATATTCCGATTTAACACAAAGTTGTATCTATGAAAAATGAAGAAAGCGGAGAATGTTTATGACAATCTACAGTCAATCAGAGTTCTTAAACTCTACCAAACTTTTTTTTTCAGGTGTAAGCTATAGCATAAAGGCAGCTACTCGTGTTATAATTGCGGTATGGAAATGGTGAGGTTCCTGAACACATACTGTATGCTTTAGGTTTGCTGTGTCAGACACAAGCATGGGAGTAGTTCATACGTCCAATACAGCAATGCTAACTTTCTAAGCTGTGGTCCTTAAAGAGTCTGTCCACTTGGTCTACAGTTTTTGTTCTGGAGAGACCCTGATTAAATAAATTACTGAACAGCCTCTTAAAGACTCCAGTGATGAGAACTACGTTCTTAGTGTTCCCAGTCTAAATAAATGAACAACAAATAAACATTATATGGTCTTTATTTTGCTTGCAAAAATGTTTGGTTATGGCGCACTTAAACTTGTGTGTGTTCTACCTATAGGACCTATAAAATACACATCCTAGAAAGTCTCAGTAGTAGTATTGGGGAGGCTTTCTTTCCTTAGGCAATAATTTCCTGCCTGCAGTAATTTAGACTCAATGAATAAAATGTTCATTATTAATCTTCTTTATTAACCAGAAACCAGGGACCACCTCCCCCAATCTGTTCCCTCAAAGATTTAATTAACATAATAATAACACAAATTTTCCCACTTGTACAACAGCTAAATATATTATCCTACATATTGCCTCCAATAAGTTTTGACCACCTAAAAACACTGCCATCATTTATTTAATTTTATTCAGAATCATTATATAAAATACAAGACAAGATCAAATAAGTCGACTGGCAGTAATTTATTTCCAATGCGTAAAATAAATGAGCTGCCTGGATAACTAGCACAATAAAAATGAGATTCCCTAAATTAGTCCTCTACAGAATGTGAATGTAAAGTTAAAACAGTTTTTTTCTAGTTTTGAATAGTGTATGGAATGGTTGAGACCCCTGAAAGGTTTTTTGATTGTGGTCTGTCATATCGCCAAGATTTCTCATCACTTCTGGCCATAGAGAGAAAATAAGAACTGACCAAGAACTAAGAGGAAACTCTTTGAAGTTAAGGGTAGTTAAGGGAAGTTAAGATTTCCACTCACTTTCTGGTGACAAATCAAAAATTCTGGATTTCCCATCACTATCTGTACCAGAGACAATGGTCACCAGGAAAGAGAAAAAGTAAATTTCCCAGGTGGGGATACCTCTCTATCAAAGACTAAGGCAAGCCATAGATGATTTGATTTTCTTTCAACCACGAGATGAAGGAAAGAAAATAGCTCGATTCCCCCATGAATGCAGACGCTATTGTGTTCTACAGGCAGAGAGCCAGCAAAACACAAAGATTATTGCTAGTGACTATGACTTTCGGCAGCAATCACATGCAAAAAAAATTTGACAGTCTGGTTGTGCCCAGCTGGTTGCTTGGGTACAACCGGCATGCCCATAGGTGGATCGAATCTCAGCCAGTCCCTGCTGAACCGGCTGAGATTCAATCCATCAATGGCTGGCTTTAACCAAAAAAGTTTTGGCTTTAGATATACTTTAAAGGAATATTCCATCTAAAGCTAATATTTTAGTGAGACTTCATAGTAAGGAATAGAGATAAGAACAGGAAGATTTTGGCCTCTGGAGTCCCTTGATCAATCCATTCATTGTCCGCTAACAATGGTAACATTTTTGGGCTGTCTCTTTTAACCAGAACTGGTGACCTAATATCAGAAACCACTAATGCTTATTATAATGTCCAATATAGCACTATTTATTGACACTAGCCTATTGTTATAATTTTACCTAGTGCAATGAGAATGATTTATTTTAAAGATGGCCTCTCAAAAACCTGAAGACCTAAAAAAAAAATACAGCCATTATTCCTACTGAAAGTGATTTTAGCAGTGACTCTGGAATGAAAAAGCTGCTCTGGATTTGTCCTGATGTCACATTGACTACAAGAATGCAAAGCCAAATTAATCAAGGTCAGAGGTCAAGAAGGCAGTCAGCCCATTCATGTATTTGACTTCCACATTTAGGAAGGAGGTTAATAAAACATTTATTTATATATTGTTTCATCCGTTATCAAAGAGTTAAAGCAGAACAGCTACATTTGCAGTTAAAATGCATATACTTTATGTGAACACTTTTTTTCTGCCAAATAATTGTAATTCTGATTAGTCACTCCTGTGATTCACACATCCCTGATACACAGCATAGCAATGAGGATGAGACCACTTTTCACTACTTCAGCTTTTTTGTTTCAGCTGCCTGCTCTTTGAATGATTATCACTTCACTGAAGAGGTCCTTCTTTTCTATTGTTCCTCCTGTAAGTTCATATACAACTCCCCTTATGGCTATCAGGGCCTGAAAACATTAGTTTGACAGCCCTGTGCAATGCAATGTGATGATTGGTTCACAGTACAGAACCACCTTAATCTGATTTCTGGGAAATGTAAAAGCAATTTAAAGATGCATTTCAGGTAGTTACATTAGCAGTATTTAAAATACATGTAATACTTTTAATGGGTAAATATCTGGATTAACATTTGGATTATATCTGGATTAACATTTGGATTATTTAATCTGGTCTGGTGTTTCCCTATAAGCAAGATTCCTATTGTGAATTATTTTGCATTACTGCTTCAATTCTTTGAGCCAATCCATAGCAATCATCTCTAGTAAATCTGAAGTCAAGATCATATCAGGTCAATACCATATCAATATTAACAGCCAGTTCTATATTTTAATACTTACACCAAATAGGACAAGCACCTGGCCTGTATATTACTAGCTTTGGTGGTAAAAATCAGACTTCCGTCCTATGCTAAAAGCCAACATAAGCATTTAAAAACACCTGTAGGGGGAAAAGAAAAGGATATTATACTTAACTTTCCTCTAGCTTTGGTAAAGAAAAGGATGACACCATCCTCCTGATGATGAGATCCTGGGAAATGCTGAGTAATCCAAATCTGGCGAGAAGACATTGCATCACATAAAGATTTGGACTACTCCACATTCCTCAGATGCTGCTGGATGAAGGTTGCACGCAGCTTTGCCTTGGCACTTTGGGCAGAAGCCAGGGAAACGTTTGAGCTGGCCATACACTAGAAGAACATATGAACTTTGAACTTTTTGTTTTAATGCTCATTCCATTTTCTAACCATTAGTAGGGTCAAATCAACATTTGCTTTTGATCTAAATGACAATAAAACTTGAAGGAGCAGGATGGAAACATTTTTCTCAAATGAATACATTTCTAACAGTGTATATGGTTTTTGTTCAGGAAATGACATTCAATCCAAAATCGAATGTTAAAAGCAAATGAAGTGTTAAAGTACTTTCAAACAACATTTGTCAAGTCATCAAATATGCTGAGATTTTTGTTTATAGGAATATTCCTAAGAATATTAGTTCACAAATATACTTGTTTATGGCTCGCTAATACTTATGTATACTATCTTACTGTTTTACCCCTACAGGTGGTGTTTCAAATATTTATTCTGCTTTTCAGAAAGGTGGGTGGGTGGGTGGGGGGGGGCACTTAATAATAAATCCTTGTCATTTTGGGAGCAAGGTCTGCTTTAAAGTGGATGTAAACCCTCACACATATACCCAATGAAGTGAACAGCTTCAGATGATACACAGGGATGAAACAAATCTCCCATAAGTTTTACATGTACTGTATATCTGCAGTCTTTCCCTTTCTATATTATTTAGAAAGTGCACATTGTGTTACAAATCTTTCTTCCTGTTTCAGCAGTGAGTGTGGAGTCTGGGCATACACTGTGTGTGAGATGATTGGAGGAAAGGCCCCCCCCCCCCTCCACATAGGCAGAGGAATGAAGAAACTTGCAGAGTTGTAGTCTGAATAGACAAACTCTCAAAATCTATTTTTAAGTTCCCTCCCCGACACAAATTTCCAGCTGCTTTTATCTCATGTATCGGAGAGCTTGTCAGAAGTCCTCATGCTGATAACAGAGGAATGGAGCAGCAGAAAGATATGGCACTTAGGGCTTTGGAGAGAGATAAGTAAACACTACAGATATATGTGCCCAGGTCAGATTTTATGAATGGGGTTTACAACCACTCTTACAAAAATAAATATAAGTTCCTTGGTTATTTATTTAACTTTCTGTCAGTGCAAAGACCCACACAATCCCTTCAGATTAGGTTGGCACTATATTAATGAAAAAAACAAAGAAATCTTTACAAAGTGTGCAATACAAAAACACAATCATAGCAAATTTATTACCTAGAGATATATAAATGTTACAGTTCTTAGTACACTGAAAAGGGTCCAGTGTAACCATTCAACTTTTCTCTGCTGCCTGGTCCCTGATTAGAATGGTACACGTATTTGCACATCAACATTACAGCATGATTAACTTAATTTATCAATCAAAAAATGGAAATAAATATAAGAACGCCACTCTGAAATGAGCAAGCATTTGTTAATATACTTTAGTTCTTGTGTTCCTAATAAATGTGTACTTAGATATGTCCTACAAAGCTGATGGTGTGCTGATCCTGACATTTTACCTGTTGGCCTACAATCTGGGACAGTGTAGTCCTCTAGTTCGCATGTGCGTTTGCTGTCACACTTGTTGCTGCCTTGAATCTGCTTGATTAGACATTTTTGATGTGATCCACACAAATCCAGACTCGAGTCGGATTGTGTTGGTTCACCTGCTCAGGGATAAAAGGCAGAACATATTGTACAAGACTATTTAAAAAAGGAAAGCATTTCAGTATTTGATGATTATAAATGTTCCGTAACAATATGCAGGCTCTCATTCAGTATCCAGAAGGTTTAAACTCCTTAATATAATCTTTTAGCTTCCCATATCCTGTCCATTTTACATATCACAGTTATTTTGATTTAGCTGGTCTAGCAGGCTGGCATTTTAAACATCTCTGAGGTATAGCAACTTTGCACTCTGGTGAATTAACATACCTATGGCAGTAAGTCACTGTGTAGTATGGTTAAACATAATGTTTAAAGATGCTCCAAGATGTGATCAACCTCTTACATGGCCCTCACCACGGGGTCCAGCAAAGCCCTGGAAATACACTTGTATGTGATGATGCTTCCTGGCCCTATTAAAGAAACTTTTGTACATATTTAATTATGTGTAATTAAATGGGAACATTTTACAGATGTTCAGTGCAAGTTATTTATGAGTGAGTTTGAGGGTATTAATATTATTATTACTATTATTATTTTTTTGGGGAAACTCTCACCCTTCTTGTGTTTTGGGGGGTACCATTGAATCCTTAAAACTTTGTTATTTCTCACACACCTCTGTTGTTGTTAAACAAAGAAAAAAAATGCATACATGAAAGAAAAAATAAAAATTAATTAAAATGTCAAATATGTTTATGTTCTTGTTTCTTTGACAACTAATGCTGGGCACACAATTATTGATATGATCACTTGATAAAACACACATACCATTAGCAGACTCTTAAAATGCTGACAATTTATACCAGTGATAAATACTTTTTAAGGGAAGATTTAGTGTTCTGTGTATTTTCCCTTTTTCCATTTTTTGTAATTTTCTTTTGTTTCTGCCTTTTTTTCCGTTTCCTTCCCATTTTATTTTTCTTCTTCCCATTTTACTTTCTTTCCTTTCTTCTTTCCTACTTTTTTCATAGTTACATAATTAAGCCTCGTACACACCACTAGGTTTTTTTTTTGTTAAACCCAGCAAATTGAACAAAAAAACTGATAGTTCAGGTCAGAGCATCTGTACTAACAACCCGATGTTAGTACAGCAATCTCCCCTGCTGTGCTATTGTGTTCTGACAGGGGGGCGGCTCCCAATGCCAAAACACTCCGGTCAGTGTTCTCAGCCACTGGCTGAGACACCTGATTAGAAACTGGTCGGCAGAGCTTTTTCGTCATGAGCCTTCTACAGAAGCCAGCAGTTCAGATCAGCTGCCATACACATGGGCCGAAAGGTTTCTATTGAAATGGTCCCTTCCAGCCGACCTTCAGCCTGTGCGTATTAGGCTTTAGTCAGGCTGAAAAAAAAAAACACTAGTCCATCTAGTTAAAAGAAAAAAAAAAAAAAAGTGTAGAAAACCTCAATATACACAGTCCTATACCTACAGTTGATTGAAGCATGATCTAATTTGCCCCAGAAGGCAATCAGATATTCCCCGGATCAGCTTCTCCTAGATGTTATCACCTATAAATGTTGGTATCAAGTTATATTTTGTGCATATAGGAATGCATCCAGCTGTATTTTAAAACAATCTACTGAGTTGGCAAAAACTAATTCTTGAGGGAGCCTATTCCACATTTTTACAGCTCTTAGGCCCTTTTTACCTGAAGGGTCCAATCAGGTCCACCTGCCAGGTTTTCAGGATTTCACCCCTATGGATCAGTGTGTATAAAAAGACTTCTGTCCATTCACACCTGCCTACTGTCAATTTATTCTAGTTCACTAACAAAAAATGGAAGGGGATCCGTCCTCCATCTAGGTGGATCGGAACAGAAGGTAGTTGGGTGTAAACGGACTTCGGAGTCTGTTTACACCCAGCCACCCATAGAGCAGAGGGGGCTCTGTCTGAGCCTGCTCTGCAGAAACTGAGAGGCACTGACCTGTCATCCACCTGCTCTGCTCTGATCAGCAGGAGATCAGTGGACAGATCCTCTGCTGATCATAACAGAGTCCGCCCCAAGTGAAAGGGGCCTTATTGTGAAGGAGCCTTTCCCTATGTGAAGGTTAAATCTCTTTTATCCAGACATTAAGAGTGCTCTCTTGTCCTCTGTAATGACCTGAAAGTGCGTATCTCTACACCTTTCATTTTCCTTTGCTTTTTTCTTTGCTTCCTTCCCTTTGTTTTTTCATTTTCGTTCCTCTCCCCTTTCCTTTCTTTTTTCTTTGCTTACCTAAAATATAAAAATATAAAAAATATTGCATGTAATATATGCACTAAAAAAGCAAATACAGGTCAGAGAAATTAACAAGCATGTCAGTCAGTGACTCTCCATAGTCAGCAAATGTGGCTCTGAAAATGTACAGTGATACATTTTAAGCAAGACTGGCTTCCTCTGAAGAACACGGCTTGCCCTGGTTACAGGGAAAGCATTAAAAAAAAGGGAAAGAAGATGATGACAAATCAATTTCAAATTGTTTAACAAAATAAGGCATCTTTAAGAATATTCTCGTGTAATATTCCTAACATGTGTTAATGTAGCCAAGCATCGGCACTGCTCCTATGTCAGATTAGCAAGGCTAGGAGGTGATGCAGTGATTACAGGATTGCTATATCATGTCTTATTTGTGTGGTAAACCAAGTGCTTGCATGACCACTGTTGTTCACCACTGAACACTAGAGAAGAGCCTGGTATAGGACCAATGTCTCCTCTGCCATTGACTCTGGGTGCCATCTGGGGAGAGTCTCACTGGGTACATAGTTCTCTTGAGATTTTGATGGCTATCTTGGACTATAAGGGATTATATATAGCCACTTCTGAATCAATGGGGTGGAGTCCACATTGTGCATAGTTTCAGAAAGGGACAGAGAGCAGCTTATGAGGGACAGGTAAGCCTTCGAAGTAGACACAGCATAGGAATGCTCATGAACACCTCTGGAGTTGGCTCTGCATCCAAGGAAGGTCAACATAAGCCTTTGCAGCTTTCTCATCCGTACAATGCACTGCACTGGCTAGGATAGCATCCTTTCAGGGAAACCACCTCTGCAAAACCTCACGGGTAAACGGTTAAGGAAGCGCGCATTGAGCATCCTCCTGTATGTAATCCCTGCATTCTTGAATTGCCTTGTACTGAAAGGTGAAGACTCAGAATGCACACCTTTTTTTTTTTTTTTTGAAATATCTCATGTTTTTCTTAGCTCCTGGGCCCAGGTGCTTAGCACTTGGGATATGTGTGCAGTGGTAAGAACTGGATTATACCAATCAGTCATAACTTTATGACCACCCACCTAATATTGAGTAGGTCCCTCTTTTGCCGACAAAACAGCCCTGACCTATCAAAGCATGGATGTCATTAGACCTCTGAAGGTATGCTGTGATATCTGGCGCCAAGCTGTTAGTAATAGATATTTTAGGTTCTGTAAATTGTGAGGAGGGGCCTCCATGAATTGGACTTGTTTTTTCCAGCACATCCCACAGATGCTTGATTTGACTGAAATCTGGAGAATTTGGAGAGCAAGTTAACACCTCAAACTCGTTTTTGTGTTCCTCAAACCATTCTTGAACAATTTTTGCAGTGTGGCAGGGCACATTATCCTGCTGCAAGAGGCCATCGCCATTATTGAATATAGTTTTCATGAAGGGGTTTACTTAGTCAGCAACAATGTTTAGGTAAGAGCTATGTATCAAGAAACATTCACATAAATTGTAGGGCCCAAGGGTTCCCAGCAGAACATTACTCAAAGCATCAATTTGCCTATGCCAGCTTGCCTTCTTCCCTTACTGCACCCTGGTGCCATCTTTTTCCTGGGTCAGCGATGCACATGCACCCAGTTATCCACATGATGTAAACAAAACATTCATCGAGGCTTCTCCTGCCTTCAGAGTGCCTCCAAAGCAAGGCACAAGGTAAAGTATACAGTGCCCCTATAGCAAGGGAAAAAAATAACTGCCTTTAGAATCACTTTAACCACTTGCTTACTGGGCACTTAAACCCCCTTCCTGCTCAGGCCAATTTTCAGCTTTCAGCACTGTCACTCTTTGAATGAGAATTCGATGGTCATGCAACACTGCACCAGATAAAATTTTTATCATTTTTTTTCCCGCAAATAGACCTTTCTTTTGGTGGTATTTAATTGCTGCTGGGTTTTTTATATTTTCCTAAAAAAAACAAAAAAAAACCTGAAAATTTGGGAAAAAAAAAAGTTTTATAGTTTGCTATAAAATTTTGCAAACAGGTAATTTTTTTCCTTTATTGATGTGCGCTGATGAGGCTGCACTGATAGGTGGCACTGGTGGGTACTGATGAGGCGGCACTGGTGGACACTGATAGGTGGCACTGGTAGGTTGCACTGATGACGAGGCACTGAAGGGCATTGATAGGGGGCACTGGTGGGACTGGTAGGTGGCACTGATAGGCAGCACTGATATGCACTGGCATGTGGCACTGGCAGGTGGCACTGGTGGGCACAGATGAGATGGTGGCGGCTCTCTGCGTTTGGAACTAATGTCAGCATGAGGAAAAAAGAAAGCCGATTGCCAGTCTTCTGTTTACATCAAGTGATCACCTGTTATTAGCTGACAGCTGATCACGTGGTAAGGGGTCAGGATCGGCCCCTTACTCCGATCTGTGGTCAGCCGAGTCTCCTTGACTCAGTGATCACAGAGTGCGCTGCGTGCACCCCGCTGGGTGCGTCCAGACAGCGCATGCTCGGGAGGACGTACATGAACGCCCTTCCAGCAATTAAGGCCCACGCTATAGCCGTCTTTCAGCTATAGCACGTGAGGGGGCTAAATTACTTCCTTCTCCTGCCCAGGACTACATGTCTCATGAGACATTGCTCCTCACACATTCAAATTCACAAATTCTCAGGCACTTACTGACATGTATGGATGGTGTACTGAGCTGTATGTGTGCTGCACTGTATTTTCTGATATGTAAACAAATAATGCATTCTGTATGCAGGCCAACTAATCAGCTGACCAACTAATTGATAATGAAAATAGTTGACAACTATATTTATAATCGATTATGTTGATTAGTCATTTCGGCTCTAATATATATATATATATATAGATATATATCTATATATATAGATATATATCTATATATCTACAGATATATAGATATATCTATATATATACACACACACACAGTATAACATACAAGGCAAAAAAATCTGTGAATTGAACTACAAACCTTTATGTGCCTTAAAAATTCTGTAGGTTATTTGCCTTTTAGGTGTGTTGTTCACATTGTACTTTCTTTTGAAACTTCAATAAAAACTTATTAAAATTAAAAGACGTAACAGATCCAGAATCCTATCATATCCTGTCTTTGATGGATTCAACTTTAAGAATTTGCTATTGCAGTGTCTGAGTTTAAAGAGCAATGGGTATATGCAGTGCCTGACCCTGCCAAATCAAATTCTGGGTAGGTTTGAAATCCCAAGCTTTTGATGTATTATTGAATCAAGAAATATTAATTGTGATGACAGGTCTATGTATGGAGTCTGAGGAAAGAATGTTATCATTATGTAAAACAAAGTGCATGATTTTAATAAACTCACCATGACAATTTCTAAAACTAAAGTTAACTAAAGTTAACACATGTGGTATGCATTAACATTGCACAGGTTTTTGGACTTTACCATCTACGTTTGTCACAACACACAGCCATTAATGTCTAAACTGCTGGCAACAAAAGTCAGTACACCCCTAAGTGAAAATGTCCAAATTGGGGCCAAAGTGTAAAAATTTTGTGTGGCACTATTATTTTCCAGCACTGCCTGAACCCTCTTATCATGTTGGAATACTGCCCTGTGGCCCTGTCTCTGAAGGGAGGAGATCATGCTCTGCTTCAGTATGTGAAAGCATTAATTCTGCCCGATTTGTATGAATGACCAGTGGATTCCTCTACAGAGCCCTGGGAGCAAACAAATGAAGAAGACACAAAATGGTCTCAAAGTATGCTCAGCTATAATGGTAGCTTGGCTCGAGTTTTTATGAAAAACTCAGAATAAAAGGCGTCATGTAGCACAAGGGGGAGGAACAAGACATCAAGCATATACATGTATATAGTATGACATTTTAGACATATAGTTCAAACTAGCAAGTAGCAACATGCATCACAGGATATTGGTGGTCAGCCTGTCCGGGGACATAGTCTCGCATTTAGTTATTTATAGGGCTCGTTTGGCCTGCGGTTATGCTATGTGTGAAAGTACAGCAGAAGGACACTTTGTTTCTCAAGCATTTAATGTTACAGCGCATTAACTCTTTCTAGCCCTTCAATCCCCTCTTTGATCACAACGTGATCTCACCATGGTTGCCTAATAACTTTTGGGTGACTTCAGTATTCAGTTCACCGTAAAAATACAGCTGATATATTTGTTATAATCACAGGAGGGGTACCATTCAGAAATGGGTTTATATTCAAGGGGACAGCCGTGCTGAGGTGCAATTTGCTACACACCCAGCACTTCTCATATCCTGATTTCTGGGCGTAAGAGTACTTAAACTGAAGCAACAACATTTTATCAGTAAAAGAGTCTGGGCTCTGTGCATTAGTCTCTCTCTTGTTTCGGTCATGGTCTCATTACTAGGGCAGCCACATATAATACCAACGGCACCCAAGTCCTCAGGATGGTAGATACAGTTAGTAATGATCCAAGTGGGCAAAAACACTATCAGTGCCAGCATAAAGAGCAGGCACAAGGAAGTCTGTGGAGAAAGTAGTGAGGTCATCTTTTTCAGAATCTCTATCACCCGTTTCACTCGCTCTTTGAGGATTTATAGCACCTGTTTCATCTCTTTTATCTCTGTCTTGCTTATGGGTCCTTTGTGGTACTTTCTTTAACCTCTCTGCTTGGATCCACGCTCCAGACTATTCTGTAAGGACAGCAGTTCTGGTCATTGCGATGACAGTAGTGGGTGGGCCGAAGGGATAGTCTTGCTTCTTGTTCCGGTTCATAATAACATTTCTGGTCGACCCATCAGAATTTCAAAGGGTGACAATTGATTAATCTTGGAAGGAGTCATAAAACTGCAGGGAACACTGTTCATTCTTTCCACTATACAGTACCCGAGCTTTGTGGGTGATAGGGAATGTGGAATTTCAACTCTATTTGCAGGGTTCTGACTAACTCCTGACATACCTTGGAAACAAAGGCTGGGCCATTATCTGAGTTAATTTGCAACAGAAATCCCCACCTAGGTATTATTTCTTGTGTCAGGATTTTTACAACTCTCCCGCTTTTGGTATACCTGGTTTCCCCTCTTTGGCAATGAGTCCAGTTTCAGGACTCAGTGTGGATAAAGTTGGAGGCGTAAGGGGGGGCATTTGGACAAAGGCTGGAACTGTAAGAGCAGCTTGTTTGGCAGTGGCATCTGCCAGTGCATTTCCCCTGGAGACATCATCAGCATGGTGTGTATATGCTTTGCAATGAATGATCGCTATTTTGCTGGGTAAGGAGATGGCTTCAAGAAAATTGGTGACTAGAGAAGAATGAGAAATAAATTTCCCATCTGCAGTTATGTAACCAGGCTTCTGCCATATTATTCTGAAGTCATTTGCGACTCTGAAAGTGTACTTGGAGTCTGTTTAAATGTTTACTTCCTGTCCGTTAAAAAACTGACATGCTCTTGTAAGAGCAAAAATGCTGGTAGGTTAATCAGTTCCTGTCTATAAAAAAAAAAATTGTCCCTAGTATGTATTTCTATGTGCATGTGTTTGTAAGCGCGTTGAGATCCTACGGGGTAAATGACCACGGAATATCAAGATGCAACTCAACTCTCAACTCAATAAGCTCTGCTGCTTGAACTGATTGATAAGGGATGGGTTGTGCCTCTATCACTATGTCAGGCCATTTTACCACGGCATATCCAGCATAGTAGGTGTGATCATCGGGATGAGAGCAAGATCCATCCACAAACACAGTGTGTGCTCCTTCAATGGGGCTTGCAAGTAGGTCAGCTCGAGGTGATGTGTCCTGATGTACAATGTCTATACAGTCATGAGGGGGGCTAATTTATGCCAAGTAAGGCATTCAAGATAGGAGCAGGACCTGCTGTAGAGGGAGTATTTGATTTGTAGGGAGGGATTGCTCATGAGGATGACCTCATACCCGCTTAGTCATTGTGCAGATATGTGTTGGGCATTAAGGTTCTTCAGTAAATATGTAACCTGATGTGTGGTGTGCAGTTCTGTAGGGTGACCCAGTGTAAAAGATGTGGCCATCTCCACAGCCATGGCACACGAGGCCAAGGCCCTCAGACACGCTGGCATGCCTTTCCTCCATGCTCTTGTGCAAGGACGTCAGCCATGGTTTTACAGTTGTCCCTTGCAAACAAATTAAACACTTTACAATATTCAGGTAATCTCAGACCGTTACCATAGCAGTTTTGAGATACACAAATGCATTAACCATTTCATCATTCCATTTTACAAGGTCAGGGCTGTCAGGCAAGGCATTCATACCTAAGAAGGTTAAAATTTCTTTCTTGGTGTGTGGACGGGGCAAACCCGTGAAGCCAAACAAAGTGAAGCCAAGATATTCAGCTGTTTCCTGACACCATTGTAACTTTTTCTTAGACACTTTGTGACCTGTCTGAGCTAGATGTTCTAACAACAAAATAGAATCTTCCTGAAAAGGACTACACAACAGTAGGTCAACAATATACTGAAGAAGGACGGAACCATGGCTGGGTGCCCAAGACTGTAAGGTGGCCTGGAAAGCTATTGAATAGACTGCAGATGAGTCTATATATCCTTGTGGAAGATGATTCCAGGTTATCTGGAGCCCTCCATAGGAAAAAGTGAGTAGTAGTTGTGTCAACTGAGACAGAGAAAAAGGCATTATTTACCGTATTTTTCGGACCATAAGACGCACTTTTTTCCCCCAGAAATATATGGGAAAATATGCGTCTTATGGTGCGAGTATACAAAAGGCACCGCCCCCCTGCCGGCGCTGGCACCACCCCCCGCTGCCGGCACTGCCCCCTGCCACAACTCGCATTGCCTCCTGGTGCCACCACCGGAGGAGAGAGCGGGGACAGACTTCCAAACCCCCGTGGGTGCCAGGCGACACAGAAAACAGGCCACTATGGACCTGATGGAGGAGGGAGAAGTTCTAGCTGTCCCTCGGGGAGCCCAGGAATGATGGCCAGGGAGGAGGAGGGCAGACTGAGGACAAGAGGAATAGGCAGGCTGCTGGGATAACATCAGGTAAAGCAATGGTCACTCTGCATTTCTATGGTAATGGTGTCACTCTGCATTTCTATGGTAATGGTGTCACTCTGCATTTCTATGTTAATGGTGTCACTCTGCATTTCTATGGTAATGGTGTCACTCTGCATTTCTATGGTAATGGTGTCACTCTACATTTTCTATGGCAATGGTCAGCCTGCATTTCATGGGCACTGGAAAATATTTTAGTACACCATGTGGTTCAGAATATTTTTTTCTTGTTTTCAACCTCTAAAATCTAGGTGCGTGTTATGGTCAGGTGCGTCTTATGGTCCGAAAAATACAGTAAATCAATAACTGAAAAACATACTGCAGAAGCAGGTATGGAGGTGATGAGGGATGGCACATCGGGTACAATTGGGGCAATCGGAACTACAAGGTTATTATTGGCTCTAAGGTCTTGCACAAATCTGTATGTTCCATCACTCTTTTTAACTGGATTTATAGGGGTGTAATAGGGCGATATGATGGGTCTCAAAATTCCTTGTTTTTAGAAATTGCTCTATAATGGGTTTAATTCCTTACTCTTTTTCTTTGGAGAGATGGTATTGTTTATAGTAAACTGGTTACTCCCCTTGCTTTAACTGGGCCTTATAGGGGGTGCAAGGGATGTATCCCACATCAAGGCTGTCCTTAGCCCAGAGGGGATGATCCTGTGGGAATGGGGAAGTAACTTCAGCTTGGAAAAACCTCCCTATGTTTGGTAATGTTGTTGGTTCCAGGCTAGGGGATATCTGACCTGTGGTGTGGATTGTATGGTAGGAGCCCCTTGGGGGGCAGTTTGTGCCGGGGGTGGTTGTTCCCCATAAATGGGAGAGCGGGATGAGGACATTGACTCCTCCAATGCCCCTCCTGTCCACAATTGAAACAATGGGTACATCTTTAGGGTCCAGAGCGGTTGTTAAAATTACCCCACTCTCCTTGGCCTCTGCCTCTACCTCTCCCCCCACGGCCCCACTGTCTAAATTCACCTGTATCATCCCGGGGTCTAGCATCCAAGGGGTTACAGTGTAATCCAGCAGCAAACATAGACTGCCTTCTAATAGATACGTCACACTGCATGGGTTCACCTGTCAACAGACAGTTTGCTACATGTCCCAGTTCTTGGCAATGGAAACACCTGATGTTGCACTAGTTTGGTTTGCTGACAGGCAATGGCTTCTCTTGTTTGGGACTCCAAACTTCAGTCCTGGCACCAAAAATCCTCCCCCCTATCTCCTTGCCATGCTTACCACCCACTTCCCCTGGAACAGTCTTACCGGTTGCCTGGGGAGACCATGGCTTTGGGTGCAAAGTCTGTGCAGCTGTAGGGGTGGTGACCAGGCTCTCTGCAGCAAAGTATCTCTCAACGAGCTCCACCAGATAGCTGAGAAGTTGAGTGCAGGTGCTCAGCGTCATATCCGGGGGTCTGCACTGAGGGGTGGTTTATACTGAAGGAGGGGGGTCTGTACTGAGGGGGGTCTATACTGTGGGAGCGGGGTCTATACTGATGGAGGGGGGGTCTGCACTAAGGGTGGTCTATATTGAGGGAGCGGGGTCTGCACTTAGGGGTGGTCTGCACTGAAGGGGGTCTATACTGATGGAGGGGTGTCTGTACTGAGGGAGGGGGATCTATACTGCAAGGTGGGGTCTGTAATTAGTGGGGGGTCTATAATGAGAGGGGGGGTCTATAGTTAGCAGAGTGGGGTCTATAGTTAGTGGAGGGGGGTCTGTACTGAGGGAGGGATCTGTAATGAGGGGGTACTATAGTTGGTGGAGGGGAGGCGACACGTTTTCAGATGATGGATTGAACAGTGCTTTGTGAGATGTTCAAAGCTTGGGATACTTTTTTTATAACCTAACGCTGCTTTAAACTTCTCCATAACTTTATCCCTGACCTGTCTGGTGTGACCCTTGCAATTCATGATGCTGTTTGTTCACTAAGGTTCTCCAACAAACCTCTGAGGGCTTTACAGCTATATTCATACTGATATTAAATTACACACAGATGGACTCTGTTTACTAATTAGGTGACTTCTGAAGGCAATTGGTTCCACTAGAATTTAGTTAGCGGTATTAGAGTAAAGGGGGCTGAATACAAATGCACGTCACACTTTTCAGATATTTATTTGTAAAAAAAATTGAAAAACATTTATCATTTTCCTTCCACATCACAATTATGTGCCACTTTGTGTTGGTCTATCGCAAAACCCCAATAAAATACATTTACGTTTTTAATTGTAACGTGACAAAATGCATACATACACGTATACACACACACACACACACACACACACACACACACACACACACACACACACTGAATATCATTGTGCCTTGGTGTTTTTTTCCTGTTTTGTTGCATTGCTATCTTGAAATTGAAATTAAATTGCACAGATACTCCCATCTCCACTGTGGATCTTTACAGCTCTTATAGTATTTTTCTTGCATCTCTAATTAATGACCTTCTTGCGGCCTGTAAGTTTTGGTGCATGAACTTCTTTTGTCAGGTTTGTTGTGGTGCCCATTTGATTTGAACCATTTTTGTTTTCTTTTGAAAATCAAGCCTGATCTATACTTATACACATTTTTTTCTCTTACCTGTTTGGGGAGCTCCCTGGTCCTTATGTTGCTTTCTTAGTGGTGTAGCAAACTCAAGGGCCTTTCAGAACAAGTGTATTGTATTTTTACTGACATCATGTCATGTGACACTTTGATTACACAAGGGTGGACCTTACATACACATCAAATTATGTGACTACTTATTTGATTAGAACACCATTTAGTGTAGGGATTTCATAGAAAAGGTGGTGAATATGTATGCACACTCTAGGTTTACATTTTTTTAAACTAAACCCCTTGCCACCGCCTGTGCCCCCATTCGGCTCCTTTTTAACCACTTGCCCACTGGGCACTTAAAGCCCCTTCCTAACCGGACCAGTTTTCAGCTTTCAGTGCTCTCACATTTTGAATGACAATTACTTAGTCAGGCAATATGAATTTTTTGTCCTTTTTTCACACAAATAGAGCTTTCTTTTGGTGGTATTTGATCACCACTGGGTTTTTTATTTTTTTGAAAAAAGACCGAAAAATTTGTAAAAAAAAAAGGATTATTCTTTGTTTCGGTTATAAAATTTAGCAAATTAGTAATTTTTCTTCATAAATTTTGGCCAAAATTTACACTGCCACATATCTTTGGTAAAAATAACTCAAATCAGTGTATATTATTTGGTCTGCGTAAAAGGTATAGAGTCTACAAGCTATGGTGCCAATCACTGAAAATTGATCTCACCTGATCACACCTGATGTACTGATGGCCCATCTCATTTCTTGAGACACTAACAAGCCAGGAAAGTACAAATACCCCCCAAATGACCCCTTTTTGGAAAGTAGACATCCCAAGGTATTTAGTAAAAGGCACTGTGAGTTTTTTGAATTTGTAATTTTTTCCCACAATTCTTTGCAACATGAAGATTTTTTTTCCCACAGAATTGTCATATTAACAAGTTTTTTCTCTCACACAGCATATGCATAACACAATTTATACCCCAAAACACATTCTACTACTCCTCCTGAGTATGGCGATACCACATGTGTGAGACTTTTACACAGCATGGCCACATATAGAGGCCCAACATGCAGGGAGCAACGTCAGGCGTTCTAGGGACATAAATTACACATTTCATTTTTTGACTACCACTTACACTTTTGAAGGCCCCGGAGCACCAGCACAATGGAAATATCCACAAAATGCCCCTATTTTGGAAAGTAAACACCCCAACATATATTCTATAAGGCATAATGAGTCTTTTGAACATGTAATTTTTTCCACAAGTTTTTGGAAAACGTGGAAAGAAAATGAAAAACGCATTTTTTTTTACAGAAAGTTGTCCATTTATAAAGATATTTCTAACACATAGCATGTACATAGCAAAAATTACACCCCAAAATATATTCTGCTACTCCTCTTGAGTATGGCGATACCACATGTGGGAGACTTTTCCATAGTCTGGCCACATACAGAGGCCCAACATGCAGGGAGCACCATCAGGGACATACATTTCAAATCTAATTTGACTACCTATTACACTTTTGTGAGACACTGATGGGCACTGTAGTGGCAAGGATGCGGCATTGATGAGAACTGATGTGGCATGGATGAGTACTGATGTGGCAAGGATGAGCACTGCTGTGGCATGGATGAGCACAGATGAAGCATGAATGAGCAATGTGTGGGCATGGATGAGCATGAATGGAGCTGGATTTTGATCACATCAAAATGTGAAGATTTTCTTTTTTTATAGGGAACAGCTGGAGATGTTGAACGTTGACTGAAGTGTAATTCCTGGTATGCGAGTGTGCCTAGGCACTTGCCTCATAGCTGTATACTTGCAGATTCCAAGGCTCTACTGCCTCAAACTGTTAATCTCACAAGATGCAGACTGCGATTTGGTGATTTCACTGCTGTGCTGCTTGCTGGAGTGGAATCTATAACTGAGGACCTGCACTGCATGCATCATGCTGCTCCTTTCTTCAATGGACCAGTCCTGTGAGGATCGGAGGAATGGGTGGGTATATCTCGGCTTAACAATCCCCTAGACAAAAACCAGCAGTTAACCCATGCGGTGCGGGCACAACCCCACTGCATTAGGAAAAAAAATTTGCCTGGAGTTCAGCTTTGAACAAGGAAACAAACAGGCCTGCGTGCTGAAGTCACTAAGATCATGAAGAGTTTGATTCGGCTGAACTCACAAGGGACAGCCACAATTACTCATTATATAGAAGACAGGTGTGCTTTCTGCTTAGAAGTGCTGCACAGTTGTCATGCAAGCTTCCCTTTTCTCACTGTAAAGCTCAGACTGACAAAGAACAAACCCTCCAGGTATTATTTAGACATATGCTTGCTCACTGAGCCAGTAATCCTGAACGATGCAGCAAGAATGCCTCACAGATATACTAAAGTTAAGTAAAGGTGAATGCGATATGTGTGTGTGAAATGCTTGAGCCTATCTGGCTTGGGACCATAGGCAAAGTAATACACTTAAAGGGAATTGGTAAATACGCATATGACAGTTATCCTTTGACAAAGTGTATTAAAATGACACTGTTCACGATTTGACGTTTGCTCGATGACTCTTAATGAAAAAAAAAAAAAAAGCTAGGCTTTAAGAATGTTCAAACGTGCTGTGTTGCGCTGCTGAAAAATGTAAATTAATTTTTCCTATTAACTTCACCACCGTTTCTTGTGCATTGTTTTCACAACCATACAAATTCTAATTTAAACCAATAAACCTAATCATGCATAAATGTCCATAACATCTTTACACGCGTATGAAAGGTGATTCCAAATGCAATCTTCAGATAGTGATCCCAAAATCCCAGTGCCCTTCAAGCTTATGTGCAGCACTCCGCTGTGAATAAGGATGTGCCCTAACTGTAATAAAATATAGGTCAAGATGCGCTTTCCCCATGACGGGGGGGGGGGGTTATGTGGAACGCCCTTCAAATTTTGGTAGGTACTCCGCTCGCCAACTTTATATTTCAAGGTTACTGTGTATTTAAAACTCTGAAACTCTGCTCCACTTCTCTGTAAGGTTAACTGAAAGCATGGCAGGAGCTGTGTCCCCCTAATGACACTGTACAAGGCCAGCTAAGTTCCTTCCCCCACTCCCACACTCAGGGCCAGGACATGAGTTGGCAGCCTGGTGCAGTGAACTGTGTTCAGTAAAGTCCAGGCAGCGGTAGAGAGGAGTGAGCGAGCGGGGTGTGTTGTGCCCTCCTCCTCCTGTCAGTGGAGCACTCCTCCACACAGCAGATCACACAGGATCGCAGGATCGCTGGATCTGGACTGTACACAGTTTGGTTACCTGCCCCCTGCACACATTTCCTGCTACCAGGGGATCGGCAGTCCTTGGAAGAGATAGGGTGCGGGTAATCAAACTGTGTACAGTCCCGATCTAGCGTGTGTGTGTGTAACTTACAGGCAGGGAACATAATGTGGGAGGAGGGGAAACTTAACAATTTGTGTTTTAGGTAGAGAGGTGGCTATTTTTGGGATGGGGGGGGGGTATGTGCCAGGAGGGGGGGGGGGAATGTGCCAGAAGAGGGGATTGGGGGGGATGTGCTAGGAGGGGGAATTTGGGGGGTGATATGTGCTTGGAGGGGGGGGGGAATTTTTGCTAGGAGGTGGTGGAATTTGTGATAAGAGGGGGTGGGGGGGATAATTTCCAGGAGGGTGAATTTGGGGAACATGTACAAGAAGGGGGAATTTGGGGGTATGTACTAGGAGGGGGGATATGTGCTAGGAAGGTGGATTTTTGAGAAGGATATGTGCTAGGAGGGTGGATTGGTGGGGGATATGTGCAAGGAGGAGAGATCTTTGCTAGAAGGGGGGATTGGGGGTGGGAATTTTTGGTAGGAGGGGGTGGGAGGATTTGTGCTAGGAGGGGGAATTTGGGGGTATGTACTAAGAGGGGGGCATATGTGCTAGGAAGGTGGATCTTTGAGAAGGATATGTGCTAGGAGGGTGGATTGGTGGGGGATATGTGCAAGGAGGAGAGATCTGTGCTAGAAGAGGGGATTGGGGGTGGGAATTTTTGGTAGGAGGGGGTGGGAGGATTTGTGCTAGGAGGGGGAATTTGGGGGTATGTACTAAGAGGGGGGCATATGTGTTAGGAAGGTGGATTTTTGAGAAGGATATGTGCTAGGATGGTGGATTGGTGGGGGATACGTGCAAGGAGGAGGGATATGTTCTAGACGGGGGGATTGGGGGTGGGAATTTTTGGTAGGGGGGGGGTGGGAGGATTTGTGCTAGGAGGGGGAATTTGGCTGGGGAGGGAGGACTTGTGCTGGTAAAGTAATTTGGAGGGGGTTGTGCTAGGAGGAGGGATTTTGGAGAATTTGTGCTAGTAGGGGGTAATATGCTAGGAGGGGGTTTGGGGAATTGGATTTGTGCTAGGATGGGAAATTTGAAGGGGAAAGAGGATGTGTGCTAGGAGGGGTGATTTTTTTGGGTGGGAGAGATTTGTGTGGGAGGAATTGGGAGGGATTTGCACCAGGAGGTGGGATTGAGTGGCAAAGATTTGTGCTGAAAGGAGGTATTTGGACTGGGGGAAGGGGGAATTAATGCACTGTTCGAGGAGACATTTGGTTTGCGGAGGGAATTTATGTTAGGGGGTGAGCGTGCCGATCATTGCTGTTTTGTTTTTTTTGAAGGGGAGGGATTTATGATGAGACATGAAATGAGGGCACTCAACAGATCTCCTTCTCCCCACACAGCACAAAGCTGAGATCGGCTTTTCTTACAGACAGATCTGCACAGTGTGTAGCTGGCGGCGTTGCAGTTCTGAACTGGGAAGTTCCCTGATCAGAATGGCAGCTGCAGTAGCCAGCTACACACTGTGCAGATGGATGCAGTGTCTGTAAGGGAATCCGATCTCAGCTCTGTGCTGTGTGGAGTGTAGGAGCTCTGACTACTCAGGCTGTGTGCAGTGTGGGGATGGAAGAAGGAGATCTGCTGCTAGCAGTGACCCAGTCCTCTTCTCTGCTGACCACTGTCTTGTGCCCTGCTGACCCCTGTCCTGCATCCTGCTGACCTTTTCTACACCCTGTAAACTGTCCTGCTGTATACTATCCTCTGCTCTGATAACCCACTGTACATTGTCCTACAAACTAATGGCCTCTGTAGACTGCCTACAAACTGCTGACCCTATGCTTTGCCCTGCTCACCCTCTGTACACTGCCCTACTGACCTCACATCCTCTGCCCACCCCCCAACATTTTTTACTGCACACCCACAGGCAGGCCTTGATCCGGGCCCTGACTCAAAGCCACATAGGAGACACCATAGTAAATAATTAAAACCACCATAAAATGCACTCACAGAATAAAAAATATAAGACCGTATTGAGTATAATCAATTACTCGGGACATACACATCACCATTGATGCACTTCCGGTCCTCGGCTCTGGCTTACCTGGCTCTGCCCATTTTGTGGCAGCTCATTAGTGTTTTTGTTCAAAATTATGTTTTAAGAATGGCTGTTCCTATTAGCAATGCTTTATATACAAATCCACGATAGTATATTTAGAAAGCAGAATCATAAAGCTGAACTCTGGGAGAAGCAAATATCATCTAAATAAAGAAAGCATGTGTACACATACTTGAATCTTGGTTTTCTTTGTGTATTTATTTCAGATCTGTGCGGTAATCCAGTGTGAAAGTTTGCCTTTATAGCTTCCTGTAGCAAAGACCAAGCACTGTTGCTCTCTCCTTGTGTATAGAGACTGGTCCTGTCTCCGCCCCCTCCTGTTGTTTTCAGTAGACAGCTTGTAGTAGGTGGAGCTCTCCTGGGCCCTTTCCACAGCTCTGCTCTCTGCAAAGACTATGAGCAACACAGTGATGATGTCACGGCTATTTTTACAAGGTAATAACTGGTTTTGCAAAGGCATTTGGTGAAAACCAAGTGAATTTATATCATTTGTAGCTATTGAGGAATATACTATTGAGGACGTATTTGTGTCTGAAGTTCAGATTTAAGCTAAAAGTGTATACTGTGAGTTTCTGATTGGGCAAATGGAAACCGTCATTGTGTCTCTTTCGTGCTGACAGGAAGTGAGGGGAGTAAGGTAAACACAGCAAACAAGCCCTAAAAAAAGGCAATAACCCTTCCTTAATTTATCCTAAAACAAAATAAAACATTTAGCTGGAATTGGGCTTTAATTTTGAAAATAAAGTGGCATTTTATGGGATTTTTTTTGTCAATTATGGTGTTATACAAATTTTAAATAGAAATCTAGATAGGTGTTTATTCATTGTAAATTAAACTTGACTTTTGCTTGCAACAGATATTGTATATTGCAGGTATTTAAGCAATTTAGTCATGTAGATTTGCTGTTACCACAAGTTTTCTCATACTTATTTCCAAATAGGAGGGTCAATCCTACATATCGTAAGCTGGTGCAATTGTGGGTTTTAATGAGAAATGCTGTAGCCAAAAAAAAAGAAAAATAAATAAATAACTGTTGCAGGGGATGACTGAAAAAAATGTGACTTGTATCTTAGCGCAGACATCTGGGATAAGCTATGAGCTAATCACACTAGCTGGTAATACGATTTCTGGGGAGATCTGTAAACCAACAGTGCACAAAATGGCCTCAACTGCCAACTTGCAACTTTTGAACACAAACAACCCAGGTAGGAATGAAATAATTCTTTAAGCAAAATTGGGGTTTTAAGTTTTTATCCACAGACTAGCGCTAGGTAGTGACCCCACCGGAATTTCAGAGGCTGAATATAGAGTTATCGGCATTGTGCTGATAGAAAAAAAAAAGCTGCCGCAAACGAACGATTTTACCATGCTTATGGTGTGCTTTTCAAAGTCCATGTAACTCAAAAAAGCACTTTAAAAAAGGAACATGGGTGCGTTTCTTGCTGCGTTTTGAATGCATTTCAATGGGGAGGAGGTGCCTTTTGGGTGCGGTTTTTAACTGACCAAATATGCACCAAAAATGCAGCAAGCAGGATTTCTAACACTGCAACGGACCACTGTGAAGACATACATGAAATTTAAAGGGATGCACTTTTCGTGAGCTTTTTTTTTCCACACAAGAGCGCTCCAAAAACTGCTCACTGTGAAAACAGCTTATTGTTGAAAAGGTGCCGATAATGGCTGACAATTTCATGATATTAATTAAAAATTCGAATATAATACAATTATATATAACAATACAATAAAAAAAAAAAAAAAAAAACATCAATTTTGGTTTTGGCCAAGTGCATCCTGATTTTCCTGTTTCGGCACCTGAACTTTCAATTTGGTGCACTACTAGTGATAGGTAAGGATGAGCTCAGGCGTGTTCGCAACTAGCACGTGCAGAGCCCGCCAGGAAGTCGGCACTGCACAGCACTAATCACAAGCAGTGAGACATTCCTCAATCTCTGCAGCTGCGCATCGGGACAATGTCTCACTGCCTGTGATTAGCGCTCCGCAATGCCAACTTCCTGGCGGGCTCTGCATGTGTTGTTTGCAAACACGCCTGAACTCATCCTAAGTAACAATAACCTTTTGCACATTAGAAAACATCAGTCACCCCTATACAAAAACAGCTAAGAATCTAAAAGGAAATAAGAAATCAATTTCAAACTCTTTTCCAGCAATCAAGAAAAAAAAAAAAAAAAGAGATGGGATCCAATTGACGAGGAATCTGAATTAAGCTGTAGAAAACAAAACATGACAATGGCTAGAAGTATTTATACAACTACAGTCATTAAACAGGGCCAGTCCTGACCCCTAGAACATAACAAAAATAAAAAAATCTAGGCAACACTAAGCTCAACATTGTTCAAAAAGCACAAAGAAAAGAAAAAAAAAAAGATGGAGGTTAAAAATAATCGATTGAATATTTATAGATTTTTCTCACTCTGTTAAAGCAATGAGCTTTACGTGGTGCCCACCAGACAGAGTGTGACCCCAGTTCCTCTCAGTCACTGGGGGAAGGGACTTTGAAGAACCTTCCCTGCCCCAGGCATAACATATGTTGCCTTTGCACCCTCACCCCTCCGCCCTTTCTTACTGCCATGGCGTGAGGATAGGAGGGGTGAGGGAAGTGGGTAATTATTTTATGTTTATTAATCACCTGCTGTGAATGGAAGTCAATGATTCCACCAGATCATCACTACTTAAAAAGTGTTCATTCTCGAAGCCGAGAGCAAACGACTGCAGGGAGTACCAATGCACTTCTTGTCATGTCACAAAAGTTTGATGGGATTGTAGCAAAAGTGACCTAGCCTGTAAGGCTACGCTAAGCTCTAAATACTCAGGCTGTGACCAAATAATGGCAAGAACATCTAAGATTGCATTTGTGTACACAAAATAAAACATAAGGGTCCGTTCCCAATTCAATGTGTAAAATGCATGCAGACACATTTTGCATTTGTTTTGCCATGTTCGATGCATGCTAAAAAAAAAAAAACACACACATTTTTAAAATACAATGTGAAAGGACCCATAGATTTTAAGAAGGTAAGTAGAGGGTTGAAACCTTATTACACCGCAAAGCTGAAACTTATTGAACTTAAGGAATGAATAACATTTTTTCAAAAGGTGAGCAGGGATCAGATTTGTGCGTTAATATAGCCCATATGAGGGGTTTCACATCAGAGACCCGATCTAAAACAGCACAAGATGTAAGGACTGGTTGATGTGTGGACTATTAACGGCTGCACACAATGTTACAAAGAAGCAGACAGTCTTAGCCTTTTTGTCAGAAAAAAAAAAACAAAAACAAAAAAAAACAGGTTATTTAATGGTCATCAAATGTTATCAGCACAAAAATGTATACACATTCTATTACTGTATGTAGACATAATAGCATACTACACGTGTAGCAATTTTAAGGGTCTGCTTCTAAAATTTTTTGTTTTTTTTGCAGTAGTTCTCAGCACAGAGCTTCTGGTACAGAAACATACTTAAAGTGACACTAAACAATATCCTCATTTTTTGAAAAATAATCCATACCCATCGACTACTTAACTGACCTATAATCTATTTTTTGTGAAATTGTTTCTTATTTGTGCTTTTCTGCTTCCTTGTAACATCCTCTGCGAGTTCCTGAACCTCTGCCTTTCCCCCTAACTTCTGTTTGGAACGAGCAGTGCCCATTAGTTGTGGACATGTGCACTGCTCATTGCATGCTACAAGTTCCACAGTCCGGGGTGCGTGCAAGTTAACCCTGTCAAGCCTCCCAGCCCTTTAAGAGTTTAAAGGCTGGGAGGCGTAGGCAGGCATTCGGGTCATGTGACCGCTGTGATTGGCTATCACAGCGGTCACATGATCGGAAAGCTCCCAATCGCCAGTATATATTGGAAGCTTACCAATCCCCGCTGGCTACCATGCTTGGAGTGTGCAGGGAGTGCGCTCTCTGGACGGTAAGTGGTTTACACAGGGACGCATATATGCGGACAGTCGACGTTAAGGCCCACACGCTGACGTAGGGTTGCCACATCATCCCTTTAATTCAGGACCTCTATCAATTACACAGGTTCTGAGGCTGAATTAATGCAGATAAGGCACCAAGTTAGTTTAATTACCACCTTAATCAGCCACAGAACCTGTGTAATTAATGCGCTGTGAAGAAATGGCTGTCCGTGACTTGTCTTCACTAGCAAGTGCTGTCACCGACGGCTCCATGCGCATGCGCGGGAGGTGAAGTCACGCGACTCTGGCCAGTCACAGAGCCGGAGTCCGCGGCCCTGGAAAGAAGAGGGGCGAACATGGACCCACCCAACAGCGGGGACAACGCAGGCTTCGTTTGCAAGTAAGTGCCACATAATGGGCTAGTATGCGATGCATACTAGCCCATTATGCCTTTACTTTGCAAGGGAAGAAGAGGAAGTAAAACCCATCAGGGTTTACGTCCTCTTGAAGCCCATGTGACACAGGCCTATCAGTGAAATTGTGCTGTTTGTGCACACTCAAACACATATATACTCCTATTTGAAAGAAAATGCATCCGGTTAATGGCTAAGACCCCATACACACATCAAAATGACAATGGTGGTTGGGGACACAGGTTTGGAGGGCTGGTGCATAATCCTGATGCCTGGACCCAAAAAAAGGGATTGGGCCAAAAGGCATTACTATACTAGAGAACCAGGTGATGCAGCCTTGAAAATTAGGAAAATAAATGCTGCTCTCGGTATCTACTGGCTTTGCCACTGTATAACTTCTTTCATTCACAGGTATAGCACTGAAAGAACTCTTATTTTGATTGACACAGAACTACTAAAATGAATTTAATGTAAATTAAAGTGCAGCGCTAAGGGATGCAAACAAATGAAAGTGCAAAAAATTTAAACAAATAACTAAGACTGATAAAAGTGTAGAACATCCAAACATAATACTGATAAATACATAAATATATATATATATCAATAAATGTATTTATTTATTACAGGTACTTATATAGTGCCATCAATTTACGCAGCGCTTTACATATACGTTGTACATTTACATCAGTCCCTACCCACAAGGAGCTTACAACCTAAAGTCCCTAACACACATTCATACATATACTAGGGTCAATTTTAGACAGGATCCGATTAACCTACCAGCATGTCTTTAGAGTGTGGGAGGAAACCGGAGTACCCGGAGGAAACCCACACAGGCACAGGGAGAACATGTAAACTCCAGGCAGATGGTGTCATGGTCGGGATTTGAACCAGTGACCCTTTTTGCTACTAGGTGAAGGTTATAACCACTACACCACTGTGCTGCCCATAAATAAATCATAATGTCCATGTAAAAATGAATGTGAGGAAACACATGGATCCCAAGGGAGGAAGTGGGTGACTGAAGTGGAAAAACAGTTCAATATAAATTCAAACTTCTGCTTCTGCATAAAATCCTTAACCACATGTAAGTGCATTACTTATTCAATAAACATATCTGGTTAAGGATTTTATGCTATGTTGGCGTTTTTCCTTTGTCAATCTCTATATATGAATGGTTGAGCCTTGGATTTTATGGACGCTGAGTTGGAGTGGCTTCATTCCCTTTGTGTTGGTTCCGTGTATGCTGGTTCCTGGGGAGTCCAATCTCCTTTGGTTTCTCTGCGCATTTGGCTCCTTGCTGATGGCAAGTAGCCCACTGGATCTGGTAAGAGTACCCGATCATTTTGTCTGGTGGTGGCTGCACATTCTATGTTAATTTCCACTCCTGGTGGTCCTTTTCACAAGAGCACATAGAATTTCTCCCCAGAAGAAGTTTGAGTTTATATTCAACTGTTTTTCCACTTCAGTCACCCACTTCCTCCCTTGGGATCCATGCATTTCCTCACGTGCATTTTAACATGGACATTATGATTTGATATATATATTTTTTTATGTATTTATCAGTATTATGTTTGAATGTTCTACACTTTTATCAGTGTTAGTTATTTGTCTCAATTTTTTGCAGTTTCATTTGTTTGCATCCCTTAGCGCTGCACTTTAATTTACATTCACTTATGCAATCAGTTCCATTGCAGTGTCAGCTTAATTTTTTCTAAGTGCTGGCACAGTAAAAATTTTTTACGATTACTAAAATGAATTGACCATCTCCAAAACTCCAATTTAGGTGGTAATAACAGAAACATATTAGACACTGCACATCCCAAGTCTACATTCCTTCATCTGGTCATCATTGCAAGCTTATTCAGTGTGGCAGCGCAACTATAATGTACAAAGCGCAGTAACCCATACCAACCAAGCAGTGAATGTGACATTCACTAAAGAGCAGGTGAATCTTTCTGGTGAATGTGCATAATGTACAATGAATGATTCACCACCAGTAAATTTTTGGAGGTCACATTCCCAGGTATATAAATATGCCCTCTGAGCATCAATGCATTGGAGTTAGATTAGTTAGGCCCCATTAAGTCGTGTGTGAATGTGCACTGTGCTAGGGCAGCTAAATACGAACAAGTAGGAGGCCCATTTTAGATATCAGACATGCAATATCCGCAAGCCCATCAACACAGTAGTGCAGGGCATGGGATGTAAGTTCCAATTGTTGAAGAACCAAAATGATCAGTAAGAATTGAACAGGATCTCTGGACCTGTCCTTAGGCCATGGGTGCTCAGCCTGTGGCCCTCCAGCTGTTGGTAAACTACAAGTCCCATGAGGCATTGCAAGGCTGAACAGTTACAAGCATGACTCCCAAAAGCAAAATCATGATGGGAATTGTAGTTCTGCAACAGCTGAGGGACCACAGGTTGAGCACCCATGCCTTAGACCAGTGATGGCGAACTTGGCACCCCAGATGTTTTAGAACTACATTTCCCATGATGCTCAACTACACTGCAGAGTGCATGAGCATCATGGGAAATGTAGTTCCAAAACATCTGGGGTGCCAAGGTTCGCCATCACTGCTTTAAACCATATATCCAGGGCCTGGCAGATGGATTTGACAGCAATGACTGATAGCAGGGCAGGGCCTGCTAGGGAGAAAGGGGCTTTTATCCACAGGGTCTTTAAAAAATGGAATATCCTCAACAGGAACAAAGTATTTTTAAAATGGCTGGATGCACAACAGGATTGAACCTCTTCTGAAGGAACTCCTCCTTAATTGAATATTGCTGGGCAAATTGGTTGGGAGGAGCGAACATCCACATTAGGCCAGTTAACATACAAAGTAGGTTTTAGTAGTGAGTGCACTGGGAAAGTTCTGATAGGAAGACAACTGAAATGGTATGTTTTTTTTTTTTTTAGTGAGTTTTTTTTTAATGAGTAACTCATTTTTTGTTCAGGAAAAAAAACTCGTTGAGTAATCAATGTACATTGCAAGAATATTGTTACAGATTCCTACCAGTTTCGGCTCTGAAGAAAAAGTTATTTGTCCTATGGATACTGATTCTGAATGGGAGTGACTAATTCATTTTACTCAGCTGATGCACTTCCAGGGTTTTCATGAGAAAAGTAGCATTATCTGCATTCCTTTAGAAGTGATCAATCTTAAGCCCTCATTCACACTGAACACGGGGTTTTGAAATCGTGCAAGTTCATCTGAACTCGCACGATTTCAAAGCCGCATTTCATTCCGACTTTGGGGGCGACTTGAAAGACATCTGTGCAGGTTCATGCACAGATGTCTATTAAAATCACCCAAAGTAGTGCAGGAACGACTTTGTGGCGCTGCACCGTTTGGGACGCTCCTATTGCCAGCAATAGGCTCCGATTTTACATGCAATTTTACCTGTCAAATTGCACCAATGTAAACTGGGGCTTAGGGAGTATTTTATAAAATTACATTTTGTTGCAGTGGATGCCTAAAAAACCTGACTTGCATTTCAGTACACAATTCTTCACACAAGCAGGAAATTACATTTCTTGGGGGAGTTCTGTACTACTGTGTACAGAACTCCTCCAGGTTACCATAATGCATTCAGTTTTTCAGAAGATGACAGTACTGCAGTTTGAAAAAGAAAGCAATTTTTTAGTAATTTTAAATTACAATATGGTTTGTGTAGAAATTGTATGATATATACAGTATCTCACAAAACTGAGTACACCCCTCACATTTTTGTAAACATTTTATTATATCTTTTCATGTGATATCACTGAAGAAATGACACTTTGCTACAATGTAAAGTAGTGAGTGTACAGCTTGTATAACAGTGTAAATTTGCTGTCCCCTCAAAATAACTCAACACACAGCCATTAATGTCTAAACCGCTGGCAACAAAAGTGAGTACACCCCTAAGTGAAAATGTCCAAATTGGGCCCAAAGTGTCAATATTTTGTGTGGCCACCATTATTTTCCAGCACTGCCTTAACCCTCTTGGATATGGGGTTCACCAGAGCTTCACAGGCTGCCACTGGGGTCTTCCTCCACTCCTCTATGACGACATCACAGACCTGGTGGATGTTAGAGACCTTGCGCTCCTCCACCTTCCGCTTTGAGGATGCCCCACAGATGCTCAATAGGGTTTAGGTCTGGAGACATGCTTAGCCAGTCCATCACCTTTAACCTCAGCTTCTTTAGCAAGGCAGAGGTCGTCTTGGAGGTGTGTTTGGGGTCGTTATGTTGGAATACTGCCCTGCGGCCCAGTTGCCGAAGGGAGGGGATCATGCTCTGCTTCAGTATGTCACAGTACATGTTGGCATTTATGGTTCCCTCAATGAACTGTAGCTCCCCAATGCCAGCAGCATTCATGCAGCCCCAGACCATGACATTCCCACCACGCTTGACTGTAGGCAAGACACACTTGTCTTTGTACTGCTCACCTGGTTGCCGTCACACACGCTTGACACCATCTGAACCAAATAAGTTTATTTTGGTCTTATCAGACCACAAGACATGGTTCCAGTAATCCATGTCCTTAGTCTGCTTGTCTTCAGCAAGCTGTTTGCTGAAGGCTTTCTTGTGCATCATCTTTAGAAGAGGCTTCTTTCTGGGACGACAGCCACGCAGCCCAATTTGATGCAGTGTGCGGCGTATGGTCTGAGCACTGACAAGGCTGACCCCCCCACCCCTTAAATCTCTGCAGCAATGCTGGCAGCACTCATATACGTCTGTTTCCCAAAGACAACCTCTGGATATGACGCTGAGTACGTGCACTCAACTTCTTTGGTCGACCATGGAGAGGCCTGTTCTGAGTGGAACCTGTCCATTTCTTCAGTGTTGTCACATGAAAAGATATAATAAAATATTTACAAAAATGTGAGTGGTGTACTTACTTTTGTGAGAAAATATATACATATACACACACATTTTTTTATTTGTTAAATTTTTTTCCATAACAGTGGAGTTAGACTTTAAGCCTAGGCATGTCAGCAGAATGAGGCTGCTCATCCAAATAGGTCAAATCGTACAGAGGCAGAAACAACTATAGGCAAATCAGGGACACTCTGAAGGAGAATAAGAAACATTTTTGCATCCCTTATGCAGGTAGTTAGGACCTTGAGCCAGAGCACCGCAAGCTACCCCAGAACTGTTGGTTGATAGGGAGTTGGGAGAGCCTGCAGAACTGCTCCCTCTGTACCTATAATCCAACATACTACAAATGTGTAAGAGTGTAGATCACACGAATGGAAACTCACAATTGGCTTCAGGAGCAGGGGAGGTTATATGACCATCGGTGGCCTAGTCACTGTAAGACAGCAGGGAGCCAGTGGCTTGTCTGTGCAGAGGAGTGTGTTAGAGGTGGTGCAGGCCTCATGTGGAGGGGGAGAAAGGTTGTAAAATGCATGCAGAGTAGAATGCGGCACAGAGCATGCGCAGTAAACGCGACACAAAGGAGAAGCCACACAAGTACTGTAAGGTAGACAAGAGGTGTCAAGTTCAAAAGTTGGGCAGTGCCTGCTTCCCACCCACGCCCTGCGACACATGGTGAGTCACAGCCAGAGCTCCAGGTATCAACCCCTGCAGTGGTGCAGCTGGGGACAGTAACACAATAAGCACACACCAGGCCTCAAAAGGGCAAGGCCCTGTGACTTACCGCAGTCCGCAGTAGCAGTCCAGAAGGTCTCTGCTGCCTCCAGAGCTGGAGACCCAGGGAACATGCCAGACATTCTTCACCCTTCGGTGAGCATACTCACTAAGGAATGTTCATTGACAGGTTTTCACAAGAGAACGTACCGCAGCCCTGGACCTGTAAAGTGCTCTGCAGTTGACTTACGCAGGACACTTGGTGTCTGGACCCTGTGCACCACAGGCAGAGCCCAAGGGCCACAATAAAGGTCAACCCCACATCTTCTGCATGGTGTGGTGTGAGTACAACCTCTAAAGCAATGCCATGGATCAGTCAGTCAGTCTGGAAAACTGCAAGATATTAAGCCCACGTTCACATCGGGGTGATTTGACATGTCAAATTGCATTCCAAATCGTCAGCTATTGCCGGCAATAGCACCGTCCGAATCAATGCGGCACCAATTCCCAAAAGTAGTTCCTGTACCACTTTTGGCAACTTTGGGGGGCGATTTGTATAGACATCTGTGCATGAACCCGCACAGATGTCTGAAGTCGGACTGACATGCGGGTATGAAATCGAGCAAGTTCAGCTGAACTCGCACGATTTCTAACCCGTAGTCAGTGTGAACCTGAGAAAAGAGCAATCTAACAGTTCTCAGAGCTCCCTGAGCAGAGTGCTGGTAACTGTCAGTCACTGCTCTCTGCCATGCGACCCCCCGCACTCATTGAGAGGCTGAGCCAGGTGTCAGTGCAGGCTCCTGGGCAGATCCTGACCATATGGTTGCAATCTTTCCCCAGCCTGGACTGGCTCTGTGTGACGTCAGCGGGCTGAAAACAGGTCACAGGAGTGCAGAACTGCAGCTTTGGCTGTACTTCTCCTTTAATGCGTGGCTTTTAAGCCCCTAATTTAAAAACATGCAACATTAGAAAAAACCTATAACCCTGTAAATAGTGGGATCTTTTTTTGGATCCCCCATGTGGAAATACGACAGCAGAAAAAAATGCTAATGTACCAAGAAAAAAAAAATATATATACAACTATAGAATGTTAAATATATTGCAACAAAAGGTAGGTAGTGGGATTTTAAATACCCCTCCAGTGATCACACAGTACACTTATGTAAGAAAAAATATGTACAAATTCTTTATTTTACACAATAAAATATTTAACACATATAAAATTGTCACGGCTTGCATACTGATATCAGCAAAACATTATCCACTACAAACATGTATGGCCCTTTGCTAAAATGAGGAAATAGGGTCGACGTGTTTTGCGGAACTGACTGCTTTCTTCAGGACCTCTTAAATGCACATGATCACAAAAGTAGATTTTTTTTTTGGAAGATTTCAGTTTATATATTTTTCATGCATCTTGTAACTAGACCACACAGTATACAGAGACGTACTTGTGGAATACCCAGTGAGGTATAGTCTCACCGGCCCATGGGATATGGATCATCCCCAAAGTGGAGCGTTTTATACAGAAAGGCCCCAGAGTTTCCACATGGTGTGGTAGTATGAGTATTGCTCCTCAGGTCCTGAAGAAGCGGTCATTTCCACAAAACATATTGACCCTAGTTCCTCATTTCGACAAACAGCTATACATGTTTGTAGTGAATATTGTTTTGCTGGTATCGGTATGCAAGCCATGACAATTTGATACATGATTTTAAATATTTCATTGTTTAAAATAAACAAAATGTACATATTTTTTTTTCTTACACAAGTGTACTTGTGTGATCACTGGAGGGGTATTTAAAATCCCACTACCTACCTTTTGTTGCAAAATATTTACTATAGGGATGTCACCCTCCACTGGCACATGTTTCTAGTTGATCTCCTCCCCTATATATATCCAACACACACACACAGAAAAACTTTGATATAAAATGATAAATTAGACTTGGACACAAAAGAGAACAAATGGTTCTTTAGAAAGCACAGAAGTCAGGCAGGTATTTCACATATCCCAAGCTCCACCATTCTGGGAGAATTTATTGAACCTAATTTCCAAAAGCAGTAGAAATCAATGTAAAAAATAAAGACTGTCAAGTAGGAGAAAGATTATA
Organism: Aquarana catesbeiana; assembly: GCF_042186555.1. Classification (NCBI taxonomy): domain Eukaryota; kingdom Metazoa; phylum Chordata; class Amphibia; order Anura; family Ranidae; genus Aquarana; species Aquarana catesbeiana. The sequence continues at coordinate 452,118,267 of NC_133325.1, forward strand.
CACTTGATCCCGGAATGTTATCCAGATTGTGGATTCCATCCTTATCGATGACCCGCACAGTGAATGAGGGAAGGCTCAAGATAAACCTCTTCTGAAGCTGAAAGAAACAGAGACAAAAGAGGTGTGTGAACAATTTTCTCCTGGTAAAAGGTGTCAGCATAAATTAATGCAAGGTAGGGAATAAAGCTTAGGAGGCTAAAAAGCTAGCTGCCTGTTGGTATTCAATTATGCAGGTAAACATACAAATATTTTGACTAGCTTACACAGTTGAATTCTTAAGGTGTAATGATGATACTGAAAACAATGTCAAAAGAAAAAAACAGCAACTATAAGTCCAAAAATAAAAAAAATCTGTAAACTTTACATTGCAAACTTTAACAGGCATTTAAAAACCACAGCAATTAACTGGTAGTGAATAAAATCTTCTGTGAAGGTTCTAAGTTGGAAACAGATCATGAAGACCAAGTAATGTGCAATCAAATGAATGTACCCTTTATTCTGTAGATAGTAAGAAATAAAAACTTGACAGATGCTGCAAAAAAAGTCTGGCCACTGGTCTTCTAACCCCTACTCTAAAGTCTGTACGGCGTCAAATCGAATGCCAAGTTCAATTTTACATAAAAAATAATGCATATCTTTTTGCAGGTGAAGAAATGTGCATTTATTGCTTTTTAAAATAGGAGCCTGGAAAGCATTGCATCCATGATCAGCAGATTGCGAGTGCAGTGCCAGGTTCCTATACAAATGGCCTAAGTGCTAGTCCACACCAGATGCAGTTCCGTGTGCTTTTTTTTCTGCACAAAATGCATGCACAGCGTTTTCCATGTATTCCAATGGCTCTAGTACACACCATGCAGTCAGTTTCCGGTCAGTTTCTGTACCGGAAACTGACTGCATGGTGTGAACTAGAGCCATTGGAATATATGGAAAACACTGTGCATGTATTTTGTGCAGAAAAAAAGCACACAGAACTGCGTCTGGTGTGGACTAGCCCTAAAGTTGCCTGTATTTTTGTACGTACGGTCATTGCAGAGCTCTAGGCAGTGTAAATGAACTACAGATATGCTGATCAGCGCACTCACATTCAAACTACAAGTACATCTGCCGTGGTGGATGACGGTACTTGTAGTTTATTCATTCACAGGAAACTGTGAATAAATGAAGTAGCTATTCGGGCAAAGCCCTGCACAGCTGCACTACTTTTAAAAAGTGACAGCAGGTGCATTGAGAGGAACCCCTACCTGCTGTCACAGGGAGGGGGGATAGAGGGAAAAGGTGCAGGAGCTGGAACATGTTACATATTATACCCAATTATAGGGAGAAACATGTAACATGTTCCAAAGGTGAACTTATCCTTCAACACAAATCTAATTCCATTGCGTGCATGTGAGCGGATTCTCAGGAACTCATAGGCATAAGACAGTTTCCTGACATGCTAGTCTCTATAATAGCTGATATTTAGACAGAAATGCTTAAAACTGGTAAGAATGCTAATGAAATGAGGGAAACATAAGGCCAGAACATGGATGGTTATCATGTGTCAATTGTTTGTCATACTCTTACCTCTGTTATACATCTCTTAAGAAGTTCTACTGCCTCTTCTCGTGTGAGATCTGGAACACAAAATTATCATCATCATAAAAAAATGCAGAGGAAATTTCTAATAATAAAAAAAATGTGGACATGGCCTGGTAATTGAACAAATTCAACGTCTCTCGTTTGTTTTACTTAGAGCTGATAGCCACATTTTAGGCTACCGTATACACCCTTTAAACCTTACATTTACTTGTTAGCATTGTCAGCCTATTAAGAACTGTCAAGAGGCACCTGATCCAAAGAGTCTGGTCTTCTGGGAGATGCACAATTACCACACTGTCTTGGACTAACAGTGGGCTGAGAGAAAAGAGAACAATGTTTCAAGATTCCAAAAGCAGTTGCTCCCAACACAGTAGACTGTGAGGTCAATTTACTAAGGCCAGCCATAGACAGTTCAAATGAGATTTGAAACGTATGTGGTCAGGCTGAATGTACCAAGTTGATCGTTCAATCAACTTGGGTACAACCAGCCTGCCAGATTCACTTGCAATTCTCGCTAGTGCCTGCTATAGCCACTAACATCCCCTAGCGGAGATGGCTTCCCCTGCCGGGAGCAGACAATTGCTCGGCAAGAGTTATTCCCCTGTCAGCACTGTCTGTATTGATGGGGGAAATCATGCAAATTTCTTCCTGCAACCCGTGCTTGCAAGAAAGCAATTTGCACCATCTATGGGCTGCCTTATATACTGCATGAAGTTTAAGTTAAAATAATTTATGCATTGTTTAACTCATGAACGTGTAATTCACAATTCATGTGCGCGTTAAATAGCGCACAAGTTAAATTTTTTATTTTGCTGCAGCGTGAAGTGAAACATTTAGCAGGGGTATGCTTGCCCTTGCTAAATGTGACAGTTCAGCTTATTGCTCCTGGTTGTTAAGGAGCCAGCACCCGCCGGCATCCTACCAACCATGACTCATCGCTGCTGTTAGTGGGATACCATGCTGACAGCAAAATGTAAACAAAAGAGCCAACAGTAAAAAATTAAAACAGCGTGCAGTTTTCCCCCTTAATCCATTTTTCTTTGGGGGGGACCTCACAGCAAAAAAAAAAAAAAAAAAAAAAAGTCATGAAATTCCCCCCAAAATCCATACCGGATTCGAACATGCAGTCCAACTGATCAGAATCTCGGCCGCCCCCCCATGTGAATGAGTATGGGGAAAAATTATTACTCTAGCCAACTAAATGTTTGAACGACAAGTGCTTGACATGCCTAAATGCGTTTGCAAAAAATGTGGCTTTAGGTGCTGTTTGATGCCGCTCCTCTCCTGGCAGGAAAAAGGCGTGGTTTAGACAGATTTTTGCCACCCCCTTTTAGGCTGGTTTCACGCTAGGGCACGCAATGGCTCACAGCAGGAGTCCAGTCTGTCTCCATTCACCGGTTCAGGTCCAATTTCAGCCCGAATTTTGGGCTGAATTCAGACCTGAAATGGACCAGAAGAAGCACAGGACTCCTGTGCAATTCGCACCGGAGATGTGTGAACCAGCTCCATAGAGAGCTGGTCGGTCACAATCTCCTGCTGTGCGAAGTGGATGCAGAGAAATCCGCATCCAGTTCGCAATAGTGTGAACCCAGCCTTAAGCTACATACTCTAGCAAATGTGAAAGTGGTGCAAACGCCATGCAATACACATGGTTGCAGTGCATTTGTCAGCAAAAATGGTTCCTCACCCAGTCAGTAGGCTCTGAAGCGCGATCCAAACACAGATCAGGCTTCAGAGTAAAGGGTATTTAGATGCATGTCTAAATCTAGCCAAACAGGGTTAAGTAGAGCTGGGCAAAGGCCCAGTGTGCATGAGACCTAATAAGACAGACTGTTATCTTTAGAAAATTTTAATATCAATGCTAGCCAGCATTAAGTATTTTTTGTTCTTTCTCCAAATAAAGAACATGAAATAAATACATTTATTCGGTCAAAGTATAAGCTAGGTTTATAGGTGTCATTTATAGAAGAGGTTAGCAACTGATTTTCCCAAGGGCCACATGAGAAACTGGAACTGTCGTGCAAGGCGAAACTTCATTCCACTCAATTATAATTTTGGATTTGGAAAGGTCCGTAAGTACGTAAACATGTAGGAAAAAAAAAAAAAAAAACTGGCGCCTGGAATAATAGGTACAACTGCTCCTGAAAAAGGTCTCTTTTAGACAGGCGGTCTAGGGATGGTAAAAGCAGGCAGCTGAGCTGCAGTTTTACCGCTTCCTCCAACCTCATAACAATCACCCTCTGTAAGAAATCTGCCTGTATACTGCCGTCCTTATTGTTAGTGTGGGAGCCCTGATTTAGATGCTCTGGTGATACTGAACCAGTACTGGTTTGCAAATGACTTTGTCAATTTCAGCAATGAAAGGGTGCAGAAGACAAGCAATGATTGATTGACAGTACTGCTTAGAAAGGGACCTGAGGGACTATAGAAGGAAGGTGTTGGTGAAACTGAAGACCCACCAGGGGGTAACTCTGTGATCTGCGCCCCAGCAAGGTGAGAGTGTTATCACACTAACTTATCAGCACTGGTATAACATGTTTGGAGGGCTGCATCTCAAAGCAGGCTCTATGAACTGACACTATGCCACAGCCTCTCTGCCCCTGAGTAATAAACGATTAAAAAGAAAAAATAACTATAACCATTTCTAGGCTACCAATTATTGCTGCTGCTTTCAGACTTCATTCTCTGCTCTTAAATAGGATGATGGAAACAATATTGTGCAGTGTTTGCGGAATATTTTTTCAGCATGTCAAAAATAGGCTCCATAATAAAAACTTCCTTTTGGGCAAATATCTCACCCTAATTGAAAAAAAAAAAAAAAAATAAAATCACATAAACATGTTGAATTAACCCGCATAGCTCCATAAACTACTTTTTGAATGCACTGTGCTCTTCCAGCCTCCGGGCAATCACAAAGTCCACTAAAATACAGTAATACTAAATCACACTACAGGGGATGTTTTGCCATTTCAATCCTTCAAAACACGATCAAACAGTGTTGTGTTTGTATGGTCATAAAACCAAAACTCTATATAGCACAGCCTGACCAAGCATGTACATCAGCTGGTATTTGCCAGACTGCTATTCACAGTAAAGGATGCTTGGTTAACCTGCTAGAAATACCCAACTTCATTTTATGGACTGACAACGCTGACATGGCTGCACTAAAAAAGTGTGCAGCATTCTAAACCCAGGCAGGAGCAATGAACTGAATGCACTTTGCACACTAGAATGTTGGAGGAAAGCAGATATGGCATTTGCACTTGTATTTAAGATACATAAGAAAAATGTTTAGAATTTTATGGTGACTGTAAAGGCCTTTTTTTTTTTAATTTAAATAACAAACATATCATACTTGCCTCCACTGTGCAGCTCGTTTTGCACAGAGTGGCCACATCTGATAACCCCCTCGGAGAAGCGCTTCCCCAAGGGGGCTACCTTGCGGGTGTGCTCCCGAGTCCAGCATTTGCGTCTATAGACTCGGTCCCGCCCCCAGCGCCACTGGATTTGATTGACAGCAGCGGGAGCCAATGGCTGCGCTGCTATCTATCCAATCAAGAGCCGGGAGCCCGTGGAGACACAGCGCGTCCCCACTGACTGAATAAAGGGGTTCAAGTAAAACGGGGGGGGGGGGGGGGGGGGGGCTGGTGAACCTTTACAACCCCTTTAAGTACAGAAGAATGTTTTAACAGTTAAATCTAATGTGATCAAAACTTATTTGCAGTGGATTATTGGTTTTCTCTAAGGAAAGTGGCTACATTTTCTGCAGCCTAATAAATGGCAAAGCTATTAGGTTTCAGGCACACAGCTAGATATAAGCCTCAAAATGCCATTTGTGTGACAGTCTTTCTCTATATTACATTTATTTTGTATCATTAAGGTGGTGGGAAGAGAGAGACACTGGAATAATAGAAGAATAATGCTACCAGCATGTGGCACAACTAGATTCCCAAAACCATATAGCAGTTTTGGGTGAAGGCTGCTTTTAAAGTAAATGTGTGATGAAAGAACATATGTGGCAGTCATTGTTGATCTCCTTCAAGTTGCCTGGCTGTTGTGCTGACCCACTGGTTTAAACACTTTCTAGCCAATGATCCCAAACATCCGAATGTATTTGTTCCAGGTTAGTGAACTACAGTAACAAAAGCAGAGGATCAGCATGACAGTTGTGCAATGAGCTTTTCCAGAATGAAAAGGGGGTTTCTGTTTTTCTAATGATAAACCAGTGGCCAGTGAAGCTGTCCATCATTGAGATGGGACATTAGGAATGGTAGTAGTATAGCTTAGGGGCATGTCCTGATACTCCCAAAAGTGTGGAGCCTTGCCTACCAAAGTGGCCTGGTACTGGGCTGCAGCAGGAATGTGTAATAGGCTGTTGCCTGTAGGCACCTGCATTTTATAGCTAAAGCAGTTTGTCCTTCACCACAATGAGAAATGCTCTTAGACCACCTGAAAAAAAAATTATTGTAGTGATATTTTGCTGCACACACAGCTTGTTCTGTCTAAAAATCCCAGGGAAAGACACCTCATTTTAGATACTTTTATACTCACGATAGTACTATTACTTTGTTACAGGGCAAGTCGTGGGTTAAGTTTTTAGTCACCCCCCCAATGCTAAACATAAGATGGCAAACTGTAATTTATCTGCTTCTTCACATAAACCTTACTTCAGGGGTCTAGGATTCAAAAGAATTAATCTTGATAAATATCTTGTTTTATTGACACAATGAACTGAAATGCATAGGGCAGTTCATACCTGGCTTGTAGTAGCGGTCAAGGATGCTGAGAGTGAGGAGGGCTCCATAGCCATGAGCTGCAAATGGTGCTTTTGCCAGAGCTGCCAGGTGATCCATGTAATAGAGGGAAGGACCGTCATGATCGTCGTAACCAGCCAGCAACAAGTTAACATGGTAAGGAGTCTGTGAACATAAAGAGTCATATTTAACCACAGCTATGCAACACCCATCAGCTTACCTGTAGAATAGAATGCTAAAAATTGAAACCCCGAAATACATGTACTTGAAAAAAAAAACTGCAAACCTTTCAGATATGCTATTCATAGTGTGAATAAACTAACTACAAAAGCATAAGACAAAATAACAAATCCAATATATTCACCTTAAAGTGTAAGTATATTGTATAATTCTGCAATGTTTACATTTTTGGTAAACTCATTAAACGAATCCAAGCTCTGCAAGCTGAGATAACATGCACTGCATTGATGCACTCATACAATTTCACATTACCCATGAGATAAACCTTCAGGAATATTCCTTTATCCCATTGTTTTGCAAATCTATGTACACTACAAACTGTATGATTGAATCAGTTCAGATGTTGCTGTTTTACTAACCTAACAGCTTATTATTCTAAATAGGAAACCTCCGTTTTGTTTGCAAATATTAAAAGATTCTAACTATCAGCAAAAATAAGTCCTTACGTTTAAAGAGCACCTGTCATTTCATATCCATCATGGCAGCACCCGTTAGCAGGCATCCACTCACCTGCTGCCGCCACGTCCCTCAGCTTGTTGCGTCACTTCCGCATCACCAGCCTTCCCATTAAAGTGAATGGGACTGTCGGTGAGTCAACAGCGGGTCAGGTCAGAGGAGGAGCCGCAGAGGGACAGAAATGCCAGTTGCTCTTCGAGTTGATTTAAATCAAGCCTTTTTACTAGTGATTTAAATCAAATCCACCCTGGTGGGGTGGTCAGGACAAATCTGATCATTGAAGGATATTACTCTGAGTTCCCAGCATAGCCAGAGAACTGATCATGATGTGTTCTCCTGCTTAGTGTGGTCAGTTTTTATTAGGGAAAGCAGAGGGACTGGCAAGAACACCATGGCTTTCACACGAAGGAAACAATACAAAGAGAACAGGATACTTTTTAAAGTGGTTGTAAACCCTTACAGACCACTTTGAACTACAGGTAAGCCTAGATTAAGGCTTACCTGTAGGTCCAAGAAATATCTCCTAAACCTACACGGTTTAAAAGATATTTGCAAAAAGACAGGCACCGCTGTCTACGGCGCATGCGCCGCAGACAGCGCTGCGCAGGCGTACCTAGCATGCCGCTAATGGCGATATGCCGTTAGTGGCGGCTCCCATGCGCATACGTGGGAGTGCTGTCATCGTGGCGCCGGCGCTGTGATCAGAAAGAAGTTGGACGCGCCGTAGCAGAGGGGACAGCGGTGACATCGCAGGCTCCTGTGTCAGGTAGGTGACACATAATGGGCTGCTTTACCTTTGCAGGAAAACAAGGAGGAAGTAAACCCATCAGGGTTTACTTCCTCTTTAATGCAAGAATTATGTTACAGTAGGTACATATCAGGAATACAAACTGTTGGGTTTACATTTTCTAACATTTTTATGCACAGTTAATTGCTATATTTGCTGATTTTGTTGATGTCAGTTTAGGCCATTTTCACGCTGGATGTGCTTTACAGGCACTATAGCGCTAAAAATAGTGCCTGCAAAGCGCCTCTTCTGTCACTCCAATGTGAAAGCCCCCAGTGTGAAAGTCCTGCAAGCAGCTTATTCGAGGTGCTTTAGGAGCGGTGTATACACCGCTCCTAAAGTGCCCCTACCTATTGAAATCAATGGGCAGCGGCGCCGAAACTGCGCTTTTAACCCTTTTCCGGCCACTAGTGGTGGTTAAATGTGCCCCGCTAGCGGCTGAAAAGCGCCGCTAAAAATAGTGGCGCTTTACCGCCGACGTGGCTCAGTGTGAAAGTGCCCTAAGTGTCTGAATCCAAGTTAATTCAGCATAGCTATCACTTTGTCTAGCAGACTGTATCTGAATTTACCTGCTGTGTGCTCATTTATTTTCAATGCATTTATTCTAACCTGTATCAATATATTGAGTTCATCTACCACTAAGCGTCCTAGTGTCCTTATATGGGCTTGCAGTGACTTTTATTTAACCAGGTGTGCCAGAGGGACTGAGGATTTCCTTGGAGTCAAGGCGCAGGATAGAGGGCCTAAAATTACCATGTGGCTCCTGGGGGGGGGGCACTACAGGACATGTGTACTTCAACTGTGTATTTGACTAACTGCCTACACCGACACCTTATTTAATGTCATCTGCAGATATTGACCCCTTACATAAATGGCTACAAAGTAATTCCTTAAATGCTAGACAGAAAGACATTACTGCACTAGAAAACCGCTATGTAATCTGCCCATTTTACTGTATATTTACATGTTACTACCAGTTTAGGTATGTGCAGTTGATACTTGAAATGACCATACAGCATAAATAATGAGCCCATTTATAAGAACATGGCAGCGCAGGGTCATGTGCAATGGGCAGAAAAGATGTTGCAGTTTTAGCCACTGTTTCCTAGATACTTTAATTTAATTAGCCGCTCTAACATTTATTTATGCCTACACATCCAAGACGCAGGCACAATTAACAAGAGGAGGATTTGGGGGGGGTTCTCTCAGTGTTTAAAGAGCGGTGCAGGAGATGTCTCGCCAAAGGTTTGTGCGACTCTCGAGATGCCAGCTTTCTGCATGTGTGAGATGCTCAGGCATAAATAAAAGGGTGTGAGGCAGTTTTAATTAAGCCAATACATCTGTGCCAGTTACCATGTCAGACTTCCTCTTGACACGGCTCGGGCACAAGAGATGAGCCATCTAATTTTCACCCATTCAAGGCTACAAACTGCAGTGCAATCCTACAGACCCCTTCTTTTACATCCAAGTTGAGACTGACCCCTTCGTATCACTCATAATGTCACTAGATGGGGTATTGTAACTTAGATCTGAATATTGCTGGAATGAAGGCAGCATGAAAGAATATCTTAAGTCTAGGATTTTTTTTGTAAGGAACCTAAGCTGAGAGAAATTTTAAAGCTGCATTTGTAGACATTCTGAAAATGCTACTTACCAGGCTGTCATAACGATCTAGTGATTTTCCGTGCTTTGTGTCAATACCCAGGATATGTTAAGAGATTGGATTTCACTTTCTACATGCTTCTTCTAGGGCAGTAACTGCCAGGCTACTAGCATTTTCAGATGGTTAAAAAAAAAGAAAACACCCACATCCCATGAATTTCTCCCTGCATAGGCAAAATGTATCCTACATTGACTGGTACTTAAAAGAACTAGGCAGAAACTACTGGTGCTGTGTGTAAATGACAGATTTCTATGTTCCCAATTAGCTGGTTAAAGAGGACAAGGCAAAACCCTTGTTGGCAATCACAGAGGTCAGACGTTTCATGTAGTTGGCCACCAGGTTTGCACACATTTCAGGAGGGATTTTGTCCAACTCCTCTTTGCAGATCCTCTCCAGGTCATTAGGGTTTTGAGGCTGAGGTTTGGTAACTCGAACATTCAGCTCCCTTCACATATTTTCTATGGGATTAAGGTCTAGAGACTGGCTAGGCCACTTCAGGACCCTAATGTGCTTCTCTTGAGCCACTCCTTTGTTGCCTTGGCCATGTGTTTTGGGTCATTGCCATGCTGGAATACCTATCCATGACCCATTTTCAATGCCCTGGCTGAGAGAAGGTGGTTCTCACCCAAGATTTGACGGTACATGGTCCCCCGTCCATCGAGTTGAGTTGTTACCAAAGAGCTCGATTTTGGTCTCATCTGAGCACAACACTTTCACCCAGTTCTCTGAATCAATCAGATGTTCATTAACTAACTTCAGGGCTTTTACATGTGCTTTCTTGAGCAGGGGGACCTTGCGGGCACTGCAGGGTTTCAGTCCTTCACAGCATAGTGTTACCAAATTGTTTACTTGGTGACTATGGTCCCAGCTGCCTTGAGATCATTGACAAGAATCCCCCATGTAGTTCTAAGGCTAATTCTTCACCGTTCTCTTGATCATTGAAACTCCATGAAGTGAGATCTTGCATGGAGTCCAAGACCAAGGAAGATTGACAGTTATTTTGTGTTTCTTCCATTTGCGAATAATCGCACCAAGCATTGTTGTCCCCCTCTCACCAAGCTGCTTGGCGATGGTCTTGTAGCCCATTCCAGCCTTGTGTAAGTCGACAATCTTGTCCCTGACATCCTTGGATAGCTCTTTGGTCTTGGCCATGGTGGAGAGATTGTAATCTGATTGATTCTGTGGACAGGTGTCTTTTATACAGGTAACAAGCCGAGATTAGGAGTACTCCCTTAAGCCTGGGTTCACACTTGTACGACAAACGCTCCGACATTGATTTTCACATGTCATGCGACATGAGCTCCCAATGTTTCCCTATGAGAGCCATCTTAACTGGTCCGACACAAGTCGGTCAGACTTTGCAAATGCTCCCTGCACTACTATGGTCCTACTTCAGCCCATTAAATATCACAAGTCAGATTTAAAGTAGGATCTTTGTCCTAACCATCCGACTTGTGACATCCGACATGGTGATTACAGCAGCAGTAAAAGTAAATTGATGTCACACTGGGATTGTTTTGATTGGTCAAAGGACAAGTCTACTATCACAAAGTCGGATCAAAGTAGTGTTCATTCAAGTCGGATGGATGTAGGACTGATGTCGCAGAGCAAAGTAGGAGGACAGTGGTATGACTGTCATGTAGTATCAATGTGAACCCAGCCTTAAGGCCGGGTTCACACTGGTATGACACGACTGTTGTACGACTGTGATCCTACTTTGCCTGGCTACATCGGTCCTACATCCATTCGACTTGAATGAACAAGATAAGATTTTGCTCCGACTTTGAGATAGTCTGACTTGTCCTTTGACCAATCAAATCAATCCCAGTGTGACATAAATTCCTTTTACTGCTGCTGTAATCACCATGTCGGATGTCACAAGTCGGAAGGTTAGGACAAGGAACCGACTTCAATATTCAATGGGCTGAAGTAGAACCAAAGTAGTGCAGGAACCTTTTTCAAAGTCGGACCAGTTAAGACAGCTCTCATAGGGAACCATTTATTTACACACATAATGTGACATGTGCTCCCAATGTCGGAGCGTTTGTTGTACCAGTGTGAACCCAACCTTTCAATCTGAAAACCACCATATTTTCTAAAACTAACAAATTTCTCTTTCGTAGAACATATGGCAGCAGCAATCTGTATACAAAAAAATTAGGCCCTTTTCACGTAGGTGGACCGATTGAGTCTGCTGTTAGTTTGTTAGGTGGACCCAATCGCACCATCCATTGCCCTCCATGGAGCGGCGGGTGTCAGCGGACATGTGTCCATTGAAACCTGCTGACATTCGATCCGACCCGCCAAAAACAGGACGGATGGGGGGAATCCGTTCCCGATCCACCTGATCGGACTGAATGACAGTCGGTCCGTTTACATCCGACCAACCATAGAGAACAGCAGGCTGTGTCCGCTATACATAAGCGGAGCAGACATAGACCTGTCATCTGCGGACAGATTGACCGCTGAGCACGTGGATCCGTTAGCAGAGTCCGCCCCGTGAATGAGCCCATAAGGGTTCCTTCCTCAGCTCACGTGATGGCACACTGTTTGAAGTCAGTACAATACAGACATCGCCTAAAATAAGAGAGTTTCAACCCTCATGTGTTACAGTGACTTCAACGACACGATAGGGATACAGGAGCAGCAGCACTAAGCCTGATCAAATGTTTTATAGTGAAAGCAGATCTTACCATTTAGGAGACAGCTAAAGAAATTGCTGGTAAGACCTACATCAATATCTGCAGGACAGAAGCAAGTAAGCAGTGAAGCTACCTATAATTAGACCCCATGGGTGGGGCAAAACTCAAAGGAGTTTAGCTAGGAGAAGCTTAGGCTAAAGCTGTATCTTCACCTTTCCATATTGTGGCTGGGCTCCGGTGTGTGGAGTTTCCACCTTATCTTCTGAAGCAATGAAATTTGCCAAAATCCTTGTGTTTGTAGTTCACTTGAAAGGGAAGCTCTTGCCCTCCAGAAAAGTGGAGATACACTTTAAACTAAACCTATACTTTGTCCACTGAGAGTGAAGTTAAATTATGTAGGCAGCTGCCATTTTTATACATGTGAAATGATACCTCTCTACTAGGGATGCCAATACTTTTGGTCAAGTATTCACTGATACCGAGTACCAATACCTTTGCGGTGTGATTTGAGCCCATACAAAAAGAATAGTGATGTCAGCCTGGGTCCACACAGGAGCGGTGCAAGAAACCGCATGCGATTCTTTGTAGTGCGATTTGAACGCATTCATTTTATATGGGTGAAAATCAGACCGCAAAGGTATCGGTTTGGGTATCGGAGCATATGCACGAGTATGAGCACTCATGCAAATGCTTAGTATCAGCACAGGTACCGGTGCAACCCTACTCTCTACCCCCCAAAATGCAAATAATACCTGGCATGTCTTTTAGCACTACAATAGTGCCTTGAGAGATAACCCCCCTTAAAAAAAAAAAGCCTTAACCACTTAAGGACCGTAAGGATTTGCCCCCTTATTGACAAGGCCATCTTTGGTGATATGGTACTATGTTGCTGTAACTGAGAAATAAAAAAAAAAAAGTAAAATCGCAATAAGCGTCTATTGATTGGTTTGTGCAAAAGTTATAGCGTCTACAAAATAGGGGATATATTTATGGCATTTTTATTATACTTTTTTTTTTTTTTTTTTAACTAGTAATGGCAGTGATCAGTGATTTTTAGCGGGACTGTGACACTGCAGTGGACAGATCGGACACTTGACACTTTTTTGGGACCATTGACATTTATTACTGTATAAATGCCACTGGCAGGGAAGGGGTTAACACTAGGGGCGATCAAGGGGTTAAGTGTTCCCTAGTTTCTAACATGTGGGGGCAGTGTATTGATAGGGAGTATAGAGAGATAGTCGTTCACGATCACTAGGAACAGCAGATCTCTCTCTACTTCGCTGATAGAGCGGGGATCTGTCCGTTTACATTGACAGATCCCCGTTCTGGCTCTCAGAGGAGCGATCGCCGGGTCGCCGCCGGCCACGCACACTGGCTCTGGCGTCGCGCGCCACCTAGAGCTCTTAAAGCGGCCGACGTACAGCTACGGTGATTTGCGCAGCCGTGCCAACCTGACGCAGTATAACTGCGGTGGCTGGTCAGCAAGCGGTTAAAAGAGTTGTAAAGGCAGTTTTGTTTATCTTAATGCATTAAGATAAAAAGCCTTGTGTGTGTAGCAGCCTTCCCAGCACCCCCTAATTACTTACCTGAGCCCCATTTCTCTCAAGCGATGTCCATCAATGTCTAAGCTGTTCGGGACACCCCTCCTGATTGGCTGAGACACAGCAGTGGTGCCACTGGCAACCGTGGTTGTCACAGTCAGTCAGCCAATCAGGAGAAAGGGCTGGGCCAGGTTGGGGCTCTGTGTCTGAATGGACACACAGAGCTGCGACTCGGCTCCAGTGCCCCCATAGGAAGCTGCTGACTGTGGGGGCACTCCATAGGAGGTAAGGGCCAGGAGCAGCAAAGAGGGACCCGAGAAGAGGAGGATCTGGGCTGCTCTGTGCAAAACCAACTGCACAGAGAAGGTAAGTATAACATGTTTGTTATTTATTTTTTTTAAACGAGCCTTTACAATCATTTTAAAGCATCAGCATTGGATTACATTTTTTGTATCCCTGCTGCCCAAAAGGGAGTCAAGTGAAGGTAAGTGAAATGGGTTGCACTTTCCCATCCCCTCTCTTCAGATGAACTTCTACTAGTGTCCTTTAAACAAGCTCAATCACCATTGCAATGACCTTCCTATAGCAACTTTTCCCATGTGTTATATGTGACATACTGTATATGGTTTATAAACAAATAAGCTAAATACACAGCTTGGATTACTCTTTACTTCAGGTAGTATGACATTTTAATGTATACACCAACAGTGGGCAATGATTTACAATGTAATTTCTTAGGATTGTTGAAATACTTTTCCGATTTAGCAGCTTGTAAAATTCCACTGAGTTCTCACCTCCAGGGGAGCTGTGGTGACAACAGACACCAAGACCGACCGAACGGTGAGACTGCACACGGGTGGTTACTGGCAGTGGTGAGACATCTGGGGGAAGGTGAAGTAACAGAGGTGGGGAGAGAGGAAAAAGAATCCAGCACAGCATGAATTGCACCCATGGAAAGTGACATGTACATGCAGGGAGCAATGTCAGAACACAATTAGTACCTTGGGTCACTAGCTGACACCTCTCAATCATTACCAAAGCAATGCAAGAAGATACAATGTTTTATTATGTGTTATGTATCATCAAATGCCGGAATTTCATGCTCTACGTACAATTAAAGAAAAGAAAAAAAAAAGTTTGATAGATTGTGTTTAGATCCTAGAGCACATGAAAAAAAAAATGTATTACACTCTCTATAATACTCCCCCTACTCACACATACAGTACATGACAGACCAAATATATATATTAATTACTTTGGAAGTCATTTGACACATACCCCCTAGCAGAGAAGGCAGCACTGAGGGTAGGTCGACGACACAGAGGTATCCCCCTGCTCTCTGTATGACATCATGGGGTCATCTAAGGTTGCTGATGGGAATGATCCTCAACAGCCTAGACATCTACATAGTCAAGGGGGAGAGCTGGATGTCAGGGAAACTGTATGTGGTCCACCGTCCAACGCTTTCTACTAAGTTAGCTCTATTCAAAACAGGTAGATGCTGGAGAATTAAAAGATAAGTTCACCTTTCATAACATTTTACACCCATTTTCAGTGTGTAACATGTAACGAACGGACCAGCCCCAGCCAATTCCCTGATCTGACAGCTAGTGGTGATCTTCTGACAACCTCCAAGACTCCCACCACCGAAAATCCAAAAGGTGGACACACCAATGAAGCAACAACTGCCCACACTAGCCAGGACCTGCCGCATAGGAGAGCAGAAGCCCGGCAGCATCAACAGCTCTCACGCTCCTATAGGAGCTGCCGCAACCACAGAACACTCAAGGTGTGGAAGGGGCAGCTACTAGAGGCACGTGAGAGCAAGTCCGGATACTCACAGCAGCCCTCCAGTCCACCCTGTCTACCGTCCTGGATCATCACACATGATACCTCAGCACCTCTACATGAAGTGTGCAAGCTTCTTAGATGTACGTGGATATTGGAATAAAGTATTGTTGGTTTTACTTACACTGACCTGGTGCCATGTTTTTCTCCTTTTTATCTGTTTCTGAGGGAACCCCAAACCTCAATAAGGAGCTGCCAGGTATGTATGCTGTTCAGTCACCTGCTGCCTTTTTTCCATTGATCTGAGTCATACTGTGGTTCTTACCTATTCATTGACTAGTTAGACTTGAATCATTGTCTATTACTTTTCATTTTCTGTTTTTAATAGTCCGCATTATTTTTATCTATTTTATTGTTATTTCAGTATATATATATATTACATACAGATACCATCTTATGTCAGTGAGCGTGGACTCTCTCACTTTTTAGTTAAATCGTTTGCTGTATGTTATTGGTGTGTGAATCGCATGAGTGGCTGAACAGAATTACAAATCTTTTGGCAGGAAAACACTTAACGCTGTATATAGATGTTTAGCTTTAATGAAGCAAAAGCAGCTTACTACCTTACCTAGAAAAATACATTCAGAACTTTAAATTCCTGCATTCACTGCAATATTTTCATAGGATTCCTGGTTTATTTAAATGTTCCCAAAGTGACTTGAACACCTTTCTTACAATTCAGAGTAAAGAAAAGCTTCTTTTGCTGAGCCGGCGAGTTACCAGCTCTCAGCAGGCATTTGCTGCTTAGCACGTCTACGCTCTCTCTTCAGGAGTGAGATAACAGCGCTGTCTCAGTTTCAGATCCCCCAGAGAGCCTTGTATAAGGGCTAGGGAATTTACACCTGTGATGCTGTATCTGTATCAGCAGAGTAAAGACAAACACCTACCTTATTACACAAAGGGTAGGAACCAGGCTAATGACATGGCAACAGGCTCCTTGTTTAACAAGTGTATAAACCTGTGTACTCCGTCCCAAATCATGATGCTTCTTTATAAAAAAAAAAAGCAAATTTTAAGTTCCATACTAGGGTTGTCCCGATACCACTTTTTTAGGACCGAGTATAAGTACCGATACTTTTTTTCAAGTACTCGCCGATACCGATTACCGATACTTTTTTTTTAATGTCACGTGACAGTGTTTTTTTTTTTTTTTTTTTAACAATGCTTTCTTTTTTTTTTTAGGGGGGGGGGTGAACGGTGTCTGTGTGTTTTTTTTATTTACATTTTTATTATTTTTTAGAATAATATTTTTTTTATTATTATTTATTGCAATATGTGTGTTTTTTTTTTTTTTTTTAAATCAGCCCTGTTGGGGGGCTTTTTTTAAAATATTAGGGGTCTTAACAGACCCCTGATATCTCCCCCTTGAGACAGAGAAAGAGACAGAGGATAGAGATTCCCCAGTCCCTTTCTCTGCAGCCTCAGCTGCACTGAGAATGAATGGAGAGAAGACAGCGGCTCCTCTCCATTCATAAACTGACACATTGTAATCACAGAAGATTACAATGTCTCAGTTATGTGAATGGACAGAGCCAGCTGACTCTGTCCATTCACAAAAGGAGGACATAGAGAGAGAGACAGCACAACGGAGGGGGACAGAGGAAGAGAGAGAGGGACAGCAGTACGGAGGGGGACAGAGGAACGGAGGGGGAAAGCGGAACGAAGAGGGACAGAGGAACAGAGGGGGACAGAGGAACGAAGAGGGACAGAGGAACAGAGGGGGACAGAGGAACGAAGAGGGACAGCGGAACGGAGGGGGGACAGAGGAACGGAGGGGGGACAGAGGAACGGAGGGGGGACAGAGGAACGGAGGGGGGACAGAGGAACGGAGGGGGGACAGAGGAACGGAGGGGGGACAGAGGAACGGAGGGGGGACAGAGGAACGGAGGGGGGACAGAGGAACGGAGGGGGGACAGAGGAACGGAGGGGGGACAGAGGAACGGAGGGGGGACAGAGGAACGGAGGGGGACAGCAGAACGGAGGGGGACAGCAGAACGGAGGGGGCATGGAGGATGCGGTGACAGTCAGCGGTGGTCACGTGTGGGGGAGTTACAAGCACCGATCACCGCTGTATGTCACTAAGCAGCTGAAAGCCGCGGGGGGAGAAGCTTGTAACTCCCCACACGCCAATCACCACTGACTGTCCAGGTATCGGCGGAAGCATTTGCCCGAGTACAAGTACTTGGGCAAATGCTCAGTATCGGTGCCGAGGGACAACCCTATTCCATACTGAAACTTATAGCATAAAACATACTTGTACTGCCTATAAAGTAATAAAGCTGGCATAAAGAGACCCTTTTCTGCATCAATGAGTTGGACCTTAAAGATCAGAACATCAATTATGTAGGGGGAATGAAACTCCCAAAACTTAACTTCTAATATACTTTGATATATAATAAAACTATCAAAATGAAATCATTTGCGATTGTCTCACAAAAAGACAAGAAACAAAGTTAAAGAATCTCTCTAACCTTCAGTGGTTTTCAGTCCCTGGACAGGAAGATGTACAAGAAGCTTTGACTATGGGTGGTTTTAGTTAAAGTTTCCAATCTGCAGCGTATGCTGGTCTTTTTCTTGTCCACCACTCATTTGGTGGCAAAATCCCTCTCTGCACTCTCTCTCCAAACCATATTGTTTTGGAGGTGGCAGTGGTCCCTCGAGGTGGCAGGTTGTCTTGCAAATGACAGGTGCAGGATGGAGTGGCTCTCTTTAGTCTTGTGCAACCTTCATTCCACTGACGACAAGTTAAAAGGAAAGGGTCTTACAAATGCCCTTGATTTTTTGCCAGTTCCAGGACCTGAAACACGACCTTAAGTTTATGATACAATGTGTTCATTTCTCTTTTAATCCATATTGATGATTATATACATTACTGCCTTGTTATCCGACAGGTTAGGCTACATTCACATAAGCAATGGGGTGAAGATAGTTTGCTGCATTCAGAGGTGGCTACATACTGCCTCTGGACGAAGCAACACTGCTATGGCCACCTACAAACTGGCCAATTAGCCACAGCCAGTTTGTGTGCAGCCAAAACTCTGCAGAGACATCCACCTTGGATGCATACTGGTCGGTAAGAGCCTCTATTCGCATGCAACGCTCTGATAGCTAGTTATAGTCAGGTCCATAAATATTGGGACATCAACACAATTCTAATCTTTTTGGCTCTATACACTACCACAATGGATTTAAAATGAAACGAACAAGATGTGCTTTAACTGCCGACTTTCAGGTTTAATTTAAGGATATTTACATCCAAATCAGGTGAACGGTGTAGGAATTACAACAGTTTGTATATGTGCCTCCCACTTTTTAAGGGACCAAAAGTAATGGGACAGATTAACAATCATCCATCAAACTTTCACTTTTTAATACTTGGTTGCAAATCCTTTGCAGTCAATTACAGCCTGAAGTCTGAAACGCATAGACATCATCAGACGCTGGGTTTCATGTGAGGTCAGGTGATTGACTTTGCATTTGCATAACATTCCACTTCTTTCCCTTAAAAAACTCTGGTTGCTTTCGCAGTATGCTTCGGGTCATTTTCCATCTGCACTGTGAAGCGCCGTCCAATGAGTTCTGAAGCATTTTGCTGAATATTAGCAGATAATATTGCCCGAAACACTTCAGAATTCATCTTGCTGCTTTTGTCAGCAGTCACATCATCAATAAATACAAGAGAACCAGTTCCACTGGTAGCCATACATGACCACGCCATGACACTACCACCACCATGCTTCACTGATGAGGTGGTATGCTTTGGATCATGAGCAGTTCCTTTCCTTCTCCATACTCTTCTCTTCCCATCACTCTGGTACAAGTTGATCTTGGTCTCATCTGTCCATAGGATGTTGTTCCAGAACTGTAAAGGCTTTTTTAGATGTTGTTTAGCAAACTCTAATCTGGCCTTCCTGTTTTTGAGGCTCACCAATGGTTTACATCTTGTGGTGAACCCTCTGTATTCACTCTGGTGAAGTCTTCTCTCAATTGTTGACTTTGACACACATACACCTACCTCCTGGAGAGTGTTCTTGATCTGGCCAACTGTTGTGAAGGGTGTTTTCTTCACCAGGGAACAAATTCTTCGCTCATCCACCACAGTTGTTTTCCATGGTCTACCGGGTCTTTTGGTGTTGCTGCGCTCACCGGTGCATTCTTTCTTTTTAAGGATGTTCCAAACAGTTGATTTGGCCCCACCTAATGTTTTTGCTATCTCTCCGATGGGTTTGTTTTGTTTTTTTCAGCCTAATGATGGCTTGCTTCACTGATAGTGACAGTTCTTTGAATCTCATATTGAGAGTTGACAGCAACAGATTCCAAAAGCAAATAGCACACTTGAAATTAACTCTGGACCTTTTATCTGCTCATTGTAAATAGGATAATGAGGGAATAACACACACCTGGCCATGGAACAGCTGAGCAGCCAAATGTCCCATTACTTTTGGTCCGTTAAAAAGTGGGAGGCACATATACAAACTGTTGTAATTTCTACACCGTTCACCTGATTTGGATGTAAATACCCTCAAATTAAAGCCGAAAGTCTGCTGTTAAAGCACATCTTGTTAGTTTAATTTCAAATCCATTGTGGTGGTGTATAGAGCCAAAAAGATTAGAATTGTGTTGATGTCCCAATATTTATAGACCTGACTGTAGATGTGAACAGTGGTGGCATTGTGCCATTGATATATAAAGTGCCAATCGGCCAGCTGCAGCTGTTTGCTCATGGTATATGCAGGCAGCGTTTAGAACTGCTACCTAGAGCCGCCACCCCTGGTTGATGCTGTCCAACAGTGTGAATGTAACCTTAGAGGTCTGAGATTCTGCTGTACCAGACAAAGGTCCTGCTACCTGCCTTTGACACCTACTAAAGTACAGTACATTCAAAAAATCTGTACCTGCAACCATACCTGAAAACTGAATTTTACCTATGCCAAGAGAGTGCAAACAAGTTACAAAAGACTCATGTCAAGAGGCTACTGCCACATTATTAGACTGCAAAAAAATAAATAATAATAATAATATGGAAATGGCACTTCAGCTGTTATCGCTAAATATCAAACTTAAATTCAAATTCATACATTATGTCATGTGGAAAAACATCAATTTGAAACTCATATCAAGTTTTAAAAACTTATTTGGATTCTATCTGTTAGCAATAGGTCACCAAAAAGAGGGGGCAATCTGTACCAATTGCTACATTTCAGAGGCTGTACAGTGGTAACAGCAGGGGCTCTGAACACTGTGATCTTTAACAATAGTTTTACACACCCCACTCCCTCTTAGACAGCACCATCTGTAGCACAGCGTTACATCTCCGGCATGCAAAACACATCTGCCTCTGCCAGTGTCCCCCCACTGAGTTACCCATCTGGAACAGGTGCAGAGAATCCAGGCACACAGAAGAATGGAAGGGGCAATGCAGGACCTCTATCGGAAGGAGGAAAAGGGCTGGCACTCACGGAATAAAGGAGTCAGGACCAAGTGTGGCACCATGTCACATCCTGCTAAATGTGTCTGCCAAAAAGCGTGTTCAATTACCCTCGTTAGCGGCATTAACTTTCGGCGTGTATAGCAAATGGATTTCAGCACTTGGGAGACAGGATACTTAAATATAACAGCTTTACCTGCACCATCTGTTTCAGAGGGTTATGCGAGCACCCGAATATTAAACTGTAGCTAGATGTTAAATGAGGAGAGGAGCTCACAAGGTTCCTGCTGCTTCCTTCCTAAGCAGCAGCTTGTCATACAGATGAGAGGATTTTTGCTGCTGTCAACATTCTCCCATAAACAATACTTTACTGGAAAGAAGAACAACGCTCAAACAACAAAACGCCAAACAGCTGTATTTACCAGCGATACAATTAAAAATCCAGAAAATATGCCCCGACATTTATTAGGATGCAATCACAAAAGCTAAAATGAAATTGGACACAACATATGATAAAGATTAATGTTTATTTGATGGTTCCCACCAGGAGAGGCAATACATGAGAACAAAACATGTAGGGTGCCTCCCATTTTTATTTAGACATGAAAGAAAAATGGGGGAAACTTTGACTGTTTCTGAAAATGCCAGTTGCCTGGCAGAGACAGTGGGCTTGCCAGCTGTCTCTGCGGGATCATTGATGTCTGTAGGGAACATTTAAATTGTTACATATCATAATGAACTCACCCTGCTTCTAAGATAGTCAGCCAAGTTTTTGCGTGTAAAGTTTGCAGCTGCACTGGGAGACAGTTCATACCCTAAAAATAAATAAAAATGAACGAGATCTTAGTAGGTCTGAAAATATGTTATTTTAATGAGGATCATGTCACTTTTCTCACAAAGAAAAAAAGAAAAGGATCAATTTACTCTGAGTATATTTTCTTCTAAAAGATAAACGTGTTATTCAATACCCATCCATTACATACAGTGCCTTGAAAAAGTATTCATACCCCTTGAAATGTTCCACATTTTGTCATGTTACAGCCAAAAACCTAAATGTATTTTTTTGGGATTTTATGTGATAGACCAACACAAAGTGGCACATAATTGTGAAGTGGAAGGAAAATTAGAAATGGTTTTCAAAATGTTTTCACAAATAATTATGTGAAAAGTGTGGTGCATTTGTATTCAGTCCCCCTGAGCCGATACTTTGTAGAGCCACCTTTTGCTGCAATTACAGCTGCAAGTCTTTTTGGGGATGTCTCTACCAGCTTTGTACATCTAGAGAGTGACATTTTTGCCCATTCTTCTTTGGAAAATAGCTCAAGTTTTGTCAGATTGGATTGAGAGTCTATGAATAGAAATTTTCAAGTCTTTCCACAGATTCTCAATTGGATTTAGGTCTGCACTTTGACTGGGCCATTCCAACACATGAATATGCTTTCATCTAAACCATTCCATTGTAGCTCTGGCTGTAGGTTGTTATCCTGCTGGAAGATGAACCTCCGTCCTTGTCTCAAGTCTTTTACAGACTTTAACATGTTTTCCTCTAAGATTGCCCTGTATTTGGCTCCATCCATCTTCCCATCAACTCTGACCAGCTTCCCTGTCCTCGATTAAGAAAAGCATCCCCACAACATGATGCTGCCACCACCATGTTTCACGGTGGGGATGGTGTATTCAGGGTGATGTGCAGTGTTAGTTTTCCGCCACACATAGTGTTTTACTTTTAGGCCAACAAGTTCAAATTTGCTCTCATCTGACCAGAACACCTTCTACCACATGTTTGTTGTGTCCCCCACATGGCTTCTCACAAAAAACTGCATACAGGACTTCTTATGGCTTTCTTTCAACAATGGCTTTCTTCTTGCCACTCTTCCATAAAGGCCAGATTTGTGGAGTGCACGACTAATAGTTGTCTTGTAGACAGATTCTCCCACCTGAGCTGTGGATTTTTGCATCTCCTCCAGAGTTACCATGGGGCTCTTGGCTGCTTCTCTGATTAATGCTCTCCTTGCTTGGCCTGTCAGTTTAGGTGGACGGCCATATCTTGGTAGGTTTGCAGTTGTGCCATACTCTTTCCATTTTCGGATGATGGATTGAACAGTGCTCCCTGAGATGTTCAAAGCTGAGGATATTTTTTATAACCTAACCCTGCTTTTAAACTTCTCCACAACTTTATCCCTGACCTGTGTGGTTCTTTCCTTGGCCTTTATGATGCTGTTTGTTCTCTAAGGTTCTCTAACAAACCTCTGAGGGCTTCACAGAACAGCTGTATTTATACTGAAATTAAATTACACACAGGGGGACTATTTATTAATTAGGTGACTTCTGAAGGCTATTGGTTTCAATAAAATTTTAGTTAGGGGTATCAAAGTAAAGGGGCTGAGTACAAATGCATGCCACACTTTTTAGATATTTATTTGTAAAAAAATTTGAAAATCATTTGGTCTATCACATAAAATACTAATAAAATACATTTACGTTTTTGGTTATAACATGACATTTGGAACATTTCAACGGATATGAATACTTTTTCAAGGCACTGTAAGGACAACTTGCTGTTCTAAGGCATGTTTGCAACAAAGGCATTTCAATGAGCACTTGCACTAAGAGAAACATGTAGACTCTCTGCTCTGTCCTCCTGCAGAAAATGCTACTTATTTGGCGGTCTCAGATTTTTTTGCGTCACTTACTCCAAACAAGCATTACTGCAGGTGAAATCAGAAAGTCAGACCTTCTAAACGGGCATATGTAACTTTATGTACTTCTACCAAGTCAGTGATAGAAAAAAAAAAAAGCCACTGGTATTAAAGCCAGGCTTCTAGCGGAAGTCAACAACGGCAGCTTTAGTTTGGGTTTCCTTTTAATTGCATAAGCTAACCAGTGTTGCATGTGCCTGTGCATTTAAAAGAGAAGTATTGGACTGGGAAAAAAATAATCATACTTACCTAGATAACTGCAGCACTGATGTTGGTTGCAGTTGTCCCTTGCCGCCTCCAAGCCTCCAAGACCGAGAACTGAGTGATCAAACACTGCTGATTGCCCAGCTCTCGGTTTTCAGCCTGCAGAGAGCTGGCAACTGTCAGTCGACGGCTCTCTGCCCTGCCCCTCCACCGCTCACTGGAGACTGAGCCAGCTCCCGGTCCAGAATTCTGGGTGGATCCTGACCATACAGTCGGGCTCTTTTCAGAGCCTGGATCAGGTCTGCGATAGCAGCCAACAGCTGGCTTTAGCCTGCTGTCAGCTGAAAATAGGTCCTAGGAGTGCAGAACTAACTGATCCATACGAGAAGTAGGGCCAAAAAAAGCTTTGTTACACTATGCATTTGAATGTATTAAAGTGAAGCATGCAGCAGTTTTTTCTTTTTTTTACAACAGATCTTAATGCAAGGCATTAGTGTGAACAGGCCCTATGCAATGCCCTATTATGCAATATTTTCCAGATTTATTTAGAGAATCAGGTGGTGAAATCATTAGTGTAAATTAACACACCTTACCTTTATACCTATCTGGAAGCATTCAAAAAAAGACCTACTTGTGCCGTGTTTTTGCAGTCCTCAAGAATCCTCCACAGGTCATGTTTTCAGTGTTCCCCTCACTGGATTAGAGGGAATAGTTGAACCCGTCAGGATTTTTGCTTCTGCTGGGATAAACTCCCCTAATTTCTTTGCTTCATTCTCATAGTCACCAGGACAAAGAAAGAGAGTGAATCTTGCCAGCAGTGACACAGATTGCACAAAAATTCTGGGGTCCTAACCCTTTCCTATCCAAAATGTAATAAAAAGCTTTCGCCAGAGACACACTTTAAGGAATTTTTTTTTAAAACTTGACCAATCAAGGGGAGTAGAGGGCTGTGAAACCTTGCTTCCACCACGTGAGGACCAGATTTGATAGAAGCTGAGATAATCATTAAGGTCAACCTAAAACAAATTTTTTTAAACCAAAAAACTACAATATAAATGATTCCTGACTCACCATTTCTCATTTTGTACAATTGCACATTCTTCTGAATGTACTCTGCAAACTGCACGGTATCTCCAGCCTCTCCCACACACAAAAGAAGAATCTTCTCACTCATCTTGAACATTTTGTCCACATCTGTAGTAAAAAGCACAGTGGCATATTTATAAAAAATATAAGCCTATTTTGCATTTTTTGCACACGTTTAACAATTTTAGGCCTGAAGATTGCATAAAACCCCCAAAACATTTATTTTCTGAAAGCAGAAACCCTAGAGAATGAAACAGTAGTAGTTCCAATTTTTTATGTCACACAATATTACCACAAAATTTTAGTTAAAAAAAAAAAAACACAACACAGTAAAAGTTAATTTTAGGGGGCACAAAAACACAATAAATTACCTAATTTTTTGGTAAAACACAAAAGCGAAGGTTGCACTGAGTAAATAGATACCCAAGATGTCAAACCTTAAATTTGCGTGCACCCGTGAAATGGTGACAAATTTCAGTACCCTATATTTTCTATAGGCGACGCTTTAAAAGCTCCCCTTGGGTCATCAGTTTAGCATAACAAAGGAGATCTGGTGCTAGAATTATTGCTCTAATTCTGGCGTACACAGGGATATGTAACATGTATAGCAATCAACGCTTTCAGGTGTAGGCTTCGTGCGTTTATGTTTGTACATTAGCCTATGGGGGGAAGGGGGGGGGGGTTATGTGCTTGGGTGTAACTTTACTTTTTTCCAATTTAAACAAAAAAAAAATATTTTTTTTAACTTCATTCTCCCTAATCACATAGGGGACAAAAAGTCCCCAATGTGGTGATTTTTTAGGTGACAGGTTCCCTTTATGAGACATGCAACTACAAGACCCTGCATGTCTTCCCTGTGCTCCACTGAATGTAATGCAATGCACATTGCACTGCATTACATTCTTTCCCAGCTTTGATGGTCGGGGAAACTGTCATTGGGGTCTGGCATGGCACTTTCAGGTCAGCAACAAGGAGAGGAGAGCGGACGTGTGTTCCCTCTATCCGGTGGCACCTGCTATGCTAGGCCTGCAGATGGGCAAGTGGAGCCCGTGATACATAGTGTGTGTGTGTGGGGGGGGCACACGTGAGGTGCATGGAGCATTCGGGTGGCATCTCAAGCGTCAGGACGCAATTTCTTGTCGCCTGGAGTTTGTGCAGCCCTGGATTATATATGCCTTTAATTGAACATATTGGTTAAGAAACACAAACACTAGGATGAAAGTGAAAATTCCAGTCTAAGATATAAAGGAATATGTTGATTAAGAGTATGAGAATAGGTGGTAATAAAAGTTTGGGGATTTTTGCTGAGAACGGATATGCAGAAAAGCAGGAAGCTGTGAGGAGCTGCAGATTCTTTCACTTTCACTTCCAGCAACTCACACCAACACCATGATGTGACAGATTTCTACAAGGACTCGCAGCTCTCAAACCAGCCCACACGCTCCAACATTCTCTTTGTTCACTACCTCCCATCTTAATACAGCTCCTCAATAAACACATTTTTAAACACTGTGCTTCTTTCAACTCTTCCCTGTGTTTCATTGTCAGGCTCTTACATCTGGCATAGGGGATAATGCAAATGCGTTATTTAAAGTTCAACTCCAGGAATTCTATTTTCTGCAAACTTAGATCTAGCTTTGCTCAATGTAAATATACATATGTGATATCCAGAGGGCCACTGAATGTCACTGTAGTAGTCTGCGATTCTAGGTGCTGCTCCACAGACTGCCCCTCTGTACAATGAACACGGGTGACTGGGACAGGGGGTGTTAGCTCGCTTGGCGCTGCCACCATTCATAGAATTATTTCATAGAAGTCATATTTTTTTTTTTCAATTAATACAAGGCGTTCTCTAATTGGATGAGGTGGGGACAGTGAATTCACCACCCCAATTTCTACCTCGTCCAATCACAAAATGTCTCCTATTTGTTGAAAAAAGGCATTCTATGAATAATGGAGGTGCTGAGTGAGTGACCCCACGTAGTCGGTGTGAGGAGAAGCTGCTTACATGGAATCTGGAAGATCATGGCTGTCACTCTTTCTAGCAAGGACTACTACAGTGATTTTCAGCATCTCCCAGAGGCCCTCCAAATATCAGATATACATACTTACATCAAGCCAACCTAGATTCTGGACCAATGCAAGTATGCAAAAAACATAATTCTCCGGAGTTCAGCTTTACCACAGAACTTTCACTTTGCTACTTGAGGCCTATATTTCCTTGGCTTCATGGCTAAGATTAGCCATAGAAAGATCGAAATTTTGATCCCTCTATGGGCAGGCTAGTTGTACTTAAGTTGATCAATTAATCAGTTCAATACAACCAGCCGGTTGTCTTTCTTTTTGTACAATTACTGTCCCCTGATATAGCAAGTAGAAGTAATCACATTCTGACAACAGGGAAATCTCCCGCTGTCAGAACACAATAGCGCAGTTGTTGGGATTCCCCCCCAATAACACTGAATGTGTTGATGGGTAAATCCAGCAATTTTCTTTCCCTCAACCCGTGGCTAAAGGATAGAAAGTTGCATAATGTATGGCCAACCTAAGCCTTGCCAACTTGCATCATTAAATTCAGTGAAAGAATGTCAAGAAACCGATGAAGGTGTTTACCGCTCAAGGAAAAAGCAGTTAGCTGGGTCCAGAAGCCAGGCCTTAGTAACAAAGGAAAACTAGTGTAAAAGAGGCACACAAAGTCAACTTATCTGTTTAATTTATCTCTATTTTTGTTAAGAAAATGATAAAAATTTCACGTGTTTACAGTGTAGCATGATTGTGTAATTGTCATTCAAGGTGTGACAGCGCTGAAAGCTGAAAAATGGCTTGGGCAGGAAGAGGGTGTAAGTGCCCGGTATTGAGGTGATTAAGCTTTGACAATAAAACCTGGAAGCTGACTGGTTTCAATGCAGAGCTGCACCAGATTTTGCACTTTCCAGTTTTAGTAAATCAAACGGTGTGTCCTAAATTTTCTTATGGGGCCCACAGTGCATGGATACCCAGTAAACACACAGCAGCGACACTAAACATTCTTATTCTTCAAAAATAATCCATACACATCCACTACTTAAAGTAGTTGTAAACCCTTATATATACCCAGTAAGGTGACTGGCCTCAGGTTATACACAGAGATGAAACAAATCCTACTACATACGTTGTATCTGTTTATCTGCAGCTGTCTTTCCCCTACAGCCATTCAAAGTGCAGAATTTACAAAGGATCTTTCAGCTCTGAAAAGCAGGGGGCGGAGAGTTGAAGTTACATCAGTGAGGAGAGCTCTGAGAGCTGATTAGAAGAAAGGGACACCACCTCCCCACAGCACTCTGGATTGAATCCCCAGTGCATGTCATTTCTAAAAATATGCGGTATAATAGCTTACTTCAAAGCGTCATGTGCTCATGTGACTGCCCACTGGTCTGCTGCCCTGGTCTGACATCAGCAGGGGTTTCCCAGCACCTCTCTCTGCAGTTATCAGGACAGGAGACTGGCGGACAGTCAGATGAACGCCGAACGGCGCTCTGAAGTAAGCTATTATACTGCATATTTTTAGAAATGACATGCACTACAGAGCTTACTGTTATATAACAGGGGGAACTATAGAAAAAAAAATGTTTCCTTAACAAACACTTTAAAGTCAAACTAGTGGCAGAACCTTTTTTTTGGGATAGAGTGTAGAGAGCTAAACACTTATTCAGTTTGCTCTTATTCGTCAAGTCACTAGGATGGACTCAAGTTGATGGCACATAAAGCAGAATTTTACCCATAACAACTTAATAAAAAAATAATGTTCTTTAGCAAGGAATATACATTCCACAAGAATAATTATGCTATCAAAATGAGTGTGTGCTGTAAATTGCCTCCAGCATTGCTACTGTTTGTTCTTGCTGAAGGCTGCCATTTTGCTGAAGCCCAGAGCCCCTGAACAGCAGTAAATCATAAACAGGATCTAAAGCCATTGATTTAACAGGTTTGGAAAAAATTTCTGGGATTGCCAACTGTCACATTTTCACCAAACCATCAAATGGCTGGTGTCAACTGACCACATTTGCAGCTCCATGGCAACTACAGATCAAAGGTTTAATTCTGCTAGAAGACTGTCAGGAGATCGGCCTCTACAAACTCAGCAGTGCCTAAAAATAGAGAGCAGCTGAGCATGTGCAGAGCAGGGTGAGACTGTGTATTAGTGAATTTTAAACAGTATAGACACTTATTTTTAATGTTTTACATAGCTAGACCTGCAAAAGGGGTCAGCCTGAAGTCATCTAGCAGGACTCAAAAGTGGAACTTCTGCTTATCTGTCTCCTCTCCCCCTCTGGTGCCACATTTGTCACCCTTTAGGGGAGAGGGAGGAACGGGGACCTGTTTTTGACAGGTATCGCTCCCCACTTCCAGGAGATGGGGCCCAGAAGTTCAGTCCTCTCCTCCTTCCTCCACCGCCGGACCAATTAGAAGGCGCAGTAGGGAACCAGCTGTGAAGCTGAAAGGCTTCACTACCTGGTTCTCTTACCAGTAATGGCGGCTGCTGCACCCAACTGAGGATCCTAAGATTGGCTACAGTGCCGACATTGTGGGCTACCTGGACAGGTAAGTGTCCTAATATTAAGAGTCAGCAGCTGCAGTATTTGTACCTGCTGACTTTTAATTTTTGTCTTGAGGGAGCTGGACCTCCTCTTTCAGTTCCACTTTATGAATAATATCAATTTTTATTGCTGTCTGTGCCCCCAATAGTGAGATTCCCCTCTCTATTTGTTTTGTTTACCAATATCATTGAAAGTGAAAGTAAGTGCCGGTTCACACTACCGCGACTTGGGATCCGACTTGTCAGACCTCAAGTCGCCCCAAGTCGCTTGACATCTGAAAGTCCATGTAAGTGAATGAGAGCCGTCTATATGTACGCTACTGAAGTCGCTCCGACTTCAGAAAAGGTCCCTGTACTACTTCAAGGCGACTTGTAGGCGACTTGTACCCATTGATTTCAATGGAAGTCGCCTACAAGTCGGATCATGGTCTATAGTGAAGCGACTTCACAGGAAGAGAAGATGTTTTTTTCAAGCAAACCCCTCCCTCCCCCAGAGCGGATTGTAGTTTGATTGGCCACTGGAAAGTCGCCTGTCTTGGAGGCGACTTGAAGTCGCCTTGTAAGTCGCCCCAAGTCGCGCTGAAGTCGCACTGAAGTCGCGCTGAAGTCGCCTTGCTAAGTCGCGCTGTAAGTCGTGTTGCCCCTGTGTGAACCAGCGCTTAGAGAAAATGCCAACCAGAAAAGTAATAGAGGGGAAACCTTCTATTAGGGGAACTAGTTCTGGTGACAAGCAGGAATTCCTAGAATTTGCAGGGATTTCCTCTCACTTCCTGTTTGGCTATGGGACAGGAAGTGAAGCGAAATCTCCCCAAATGGACACAGATGGCGAAAATAAACCTTACATGTGTTATAACCCCCCTTACTCTATCCTAAATGCAAATATAGTTTTGCCCATAACAAATTACTTTAAGGATCCAGACTTGAACAGGATTTTAGGTGTCACTCTAATTACACTAGAAGTTTTCTGCCCATTACAGAATCATTGGTCACAAGTACATAGTAAAACCATCACACAAAGTGCATGGCACAGTTTTATGTGTATATAAGCCCCAAGAACACATCATGTGGCATGGCGGGTCAGGATGGTGATCATGGCAGGCAGGTGCTGTGTGTGTGTGATGGCGGTGTGCACTCACCGTGCTTCATCTTGATGATACTGTTGGCACACACGGTATCGGCGGCCACCATCACGTAGTCCGACCCCTGAACCCCGATCAGATACTCCATGGCTGGACTGAGTTCTTCCTTTCTTGTAAATCAGCTCCCTGGGATCAGGACGTTACACAGCAATTCAGCTCAGGCCGGGATCCTGGCGCACTCCTCTGACGTCACGAGCAGCGCCGCTCGCAAGGGATGATGGGGATTGTAGTGGACAGCATGAATGACTTGCCTCTTTCCTCCGCAATGATTCTCTGTTTGAGGATTTTAGCTAAAATAATATCAAAAGTGTATTACTGCATTTGTTTTTGTGTAAAGCAAAAGAAGGGTTGAAAATAGTTTACTTGGGTTTAATCAGTCATTTTTTTAGTTCTAATTTGTCATCACGTGGTTGTGTACTTACATTGGGGGACATTTGCCAAGCAAATTATTGACAAATCAGATTGCCTCTTAAGCTGGCCATACATCGTACAATTTTCTTCAACTTCCTTTAGATTTACCTTCAACTATGTAATGCAAGGGGCTGCCTGATTGTATACAAACTGAAAGTGTTTAGGTCTGACCTTATATTATATGGTTTTGGTAAATCTAAAAGAAAATTGTATAAGAAATTGTATGATGTATGGCCAGCCTTAGGACTCGTTCATACTAGTGTGCCTCTCTGAATAGCAATCTGCATTCAAATCGCTGTTCAGAGAGCATTTGACAGGCATTCTATCACCTCGTTTATGGCCTACTTTAACCCCTTAAATCCTGAACTAGCGAGCATGTGGTTGCAGTGAATGTGCAGAGCGACCCCATTCACTTTAACAGGTCTCAGTCAGCCAAAAGTGACAGGGGGGGAATACCCCCCCGCACTTGAGGGTAGCGGTTGGGGGGGGGGGGGGGGGAGCAGCGCTAAATCACGAAGCCGGGGAGTTACCGCCCCCCTCCACCTCACATGTGATCAAGCACTAAATTAGCAAGCAACGTTTCTGTCATAGGTGCTTGGCTGGTGCTATTTTGTGCACTAGGCAAGACCAGCTACTTGCACCCCCCCCCCAAAAAAAACCAAAACTTCAGCATTTTAAAGGGGTTGTGAACCCCCGAGGGTTCTCCCCTTAATGCATTCTATGCATTAAGGGGAAAAACCTTCTATAATGCAACCCCCCCCCTCAGAGCCCCCTTTTACTTACCTGAGCCCGATCGTTCCAGGCTCAGGTAAGTAAAAGGGGGGCTCTGGGTGGGGGTGCATTATAGAAGGTTTTTCCCCTTAATGCATAGAATGCATTAAGGGGAGAACCCTCGGGGGTTCACAACCCCTTTAAAATGCTGAAGTTTTGTTTTTTTTTGGGGGGGGGGGGTGCAAGTAGCTGGTCTTGCCTAGTGCACAAAATAGCACCAGCCAATGGCTCCTGCTGCTATCAATCATTCAATAGATTGATAGCAGCAAGAGCCATTGGCTCCTGCTGCTGACAAATCCAGTGACACAGGAGCCGGGGGTGGGGAGGGGGAGTCTTGCTCTCTGTGTCAATGGATGCAGTAGCAGGACTAGGGAGTGCTCCCGCACGAGTGCCCCCATGGAAATCGGGTTTCCGTGGGGGCACTCAAGAAGAGGAGGAGCCAGGAGCACTGCTGAGGGACCCCAGAAGAGGAGGATCGGGCCACTCTGTGCAAAAACCCTTGCACAGAGGAGGTAAGTATAACATGTTTGTTATTAAAAAAAAAATAAATAAATTAACCTTTACAACCCCTTTAAGTAAAGCAACATGGTAGTTAAGGAGCAGGCGACTACCCCATCCTTAGCAACCGATGAGTCATCAGCTGTTAGCAGATTTCCCCATTGACAGCTGAATGTAAAGAAAAGAATTGCCAGCATTAAAGAAAAGAATTGCCAGCATTAAAAAATTACAGATAAAAATGGCGTGGGGTCCCCCCCAAAATCCATACCAGATCATTGTGTGAGCATGCAGCCCAGCAGGCCAGGAAAGGGAGGGGGGGAGTGAGCACCCCCCCCCGCTTCCTCAACTATACCAGGCCATGGGGGGGGGTGCATCAGGGCAGGGGGGCTCCCTCCCAAAGCACCATGTCCCCATGTTGATGGGGACAAGGGCCTCTTCCCCACAACCCTGGCCCCCAGATCCCCCCCCATGTGAATGAGCAGTAGTACATAGTACCCCTACTTATTCACCAAAAAAGTGTTAAAAAGAGGTAAAAGACAACAATGGTTTTTGACAAGTCCTTTATTAAAAACAAAAAAAAAATTGGCCCCTTGTGTAGATCCAACGTCAATCATGATGAAAGTCGGCAATTACCAGTTCGTCAAGCATTGGGAGATTATCATCATCGAAGCCTGAGTCCCAGCTGACATCACCGGGTCTAGAGGGAGAGCAGGAAAAGATAAAATCCCAGATTGTTTGGTGGTAAGAGGCTGCTGGCTACAAATTTCTTCCCATGGCCCAGTGGTTTGCTCAGTGGTTGTAAAGGTTCATTTTTTTTCCCTCCGCGCAGGGGGGGTTAGGATCGCCGCATTCCTGCCCGTTGCCCGCGGGATGGGGTCGATTGCCGCATTACCGTCCCTCTCCAGCGGGGGGGGGTCACTGCCTTTCTGTCTGTCTCCCATGGGGGGGGGGGGGGGTGTTGGGTGGTAAGGCGTTAGTTTGCTGCCCCCCCCCCCCCAAATATTGAGCATCGTCCGCCACTGATTTTACATGATACATAATTACATAGATACAGGTCTAAAATCCATATATTTTATACATTACTCATGTATGATATTACCTATATAAGAAAAGCAGGAGGGTAGTTAAAAAAATCTGAAAAACCCTTAGTGCCGGTTCACACAGGGGCGGCACGACTTGCAGGTCGTCTCAGCGAGGCGACCTGCAAACGACTTCTGAGGCGACTTGCAAAACGACTTCTGTATAGAAGTCTATGCAAGTCGCCCCAAGTCGCCCCCAAAGTAGTACAGGAACCTTTTTCTAAGTCGGAGCGACTTGCGTCGCTCCTATTAGAACGGTTCCGTAGCACAGAACGGGAGGCGACTTGTCAGGCGACTAGGTCGCCTGACAAGTCGCCCCTATGTGAACCGAGCCTTAGCCTAAAAAAGATAAGGACGAGGTGCAGAGAAATCCAGGGAGGAGTCATTCGTTTTCTATGCCTGCCAGCCGATGGAAGGATTGCCCACTGGTATAAGATGTGTACATAAACCGGATTGTCCAAAGGTACAGACTGAATAGGCAAAAATAAGAGTAAGGCTCCATTCACACTAAAGCGTTTTTTGATGCATTTTGCAGAAATGCATGGGAATTTTTTAACATGGGTTCCTATGGAACATGTTCACATCAATGCAATTTTGTGCCTCTGCGTTTTTGGAAAGGGTCAGGGACTTTTTTTCATGCAAAATGCAGAGTTTTGCATGTAATAGAATTCAATGGACCAGCATCAAAAACGCAAGTACAGCATTTTTACAGCATTTTTGCAGCGTTTTGCATTTTTTGATTTTTTTTTTACACTGTATACAGTATAAAAAAAAACTGTAAAAAAAAAAAAAAAACGCAAAAAACGCCGTAAAAACGATGTTCAAAAACGCGGCAAGCACCACAAAAAACACTGCAGAAATGCTCAAAAGCAACATGCATAGGTTTGAATCGAGACTAAAAAAAACACAAAACACGTCAAAAACGATGCAAAAACGCTGTAAAAACGCTGTCCCTGTTTGGTAACCTAATCCTTCTGTTTCTCTTTCCTCTGCAAATCTCTATTTTTTGGTCTGATGTATATATGTACAAATAAACTATTTAAAGTTTATTTAAACTGAAGAACAAAAATATAATACATTGCAGCTTGCCAGTTCTTAAATGTGGTGGTGGAAAAAGCCTAAAAAAAAAAAAAAAACCCCAAAAACGAACGCAGCCATCTCATTTACAGACTGGGATCCTGCAATATGTAAAATGTATGTTTTTTCGGTTTAGAAATGCTTTAACTTCCAATTTAATTTCAAATCCTAGCATAAAGGATACATAGTGGTGAAAATATAAGTGGGTTTAGGTGATAGTATTTGCTCTTATTTGCCCTTTATGGTCTGAATTATTAGACATGTGAAAGAGGTGTGGACTTTGACCTAATATTATGTGCTACGAGGTGTCCCGTTTTCCCATCTCAGAAAGTTGGGGGTATTTAATAGTGGATGCATTAGGACAGCTGTTCCATGGTACACTGTACGTTCAATGCCCTGACTGCCAGAAATGATGCTGCACTTCAGCTGGCATTGCTTCCAGAAGTTGGGCAGTGGCAGTCTCCAGCATGGGTAAGTAATCTTGGCTCTTACAGGTATGAGCCTTCCTGACAGATTTCCTTTAATGTGCAGCATTAACAACAACGTAAAAAGTGATTAAAAGAGTCTTGGCTGTCTTCCAGGCTCTTTTGTAATTCATTTGGAAGGTAGGTTTATGCAAGCTTTTTCAGTCTGCTGATTGAAATCCCCAAATGAACTTTAATAGATTGTTTTGGAGTAGAAAATATTCTTAGAAAGCCAGTATTAAAAATGGACAGTCTATAAGGGAAAGTTAAGGGCACTTTCACACTGGCGGGCGTCGGCGGTAAAGCGCTGCTATTTTTAACCCCCGCTAACGGCCGAAAAAGTGTTCAAAGCGGCGCTTTGCCGGCGATTCAGTGTCGCTTCGGCGTCGCTGTCCATTGATTTCAATAAGCAGGGGCACTTTAGGAGTGGTGTATATACCCAAAGCGCCTCTAAGATGCTGCTTGCAGGACTTTTTTTTTTGCATCCTGCCAGCGCAGCGCTTCAGTGTGAAAGCCCTCGGAGGGATAGGAGAGGTGCTTTGCAGGCGCTATTTTTACCGCTATAGCGCCTGTAAAGCGCCTCAGTGTGAAAGTAGCCTTACCATGGTGTAGCCTAATGCCTATTTATGATCTCAGAATTGAGGCATAGTTGGGCACTCTTGATAAGAGCCTGTGACCGCTCCTGCAATTCTATACCCCCTGCCACACTGGAAGATTGTGGGGGTGCGGTGGGGGAGGGGGACATTGATGGAAGAGGAATTCACCTAACAGTACAAGGGACTCTTCTTACTGACTGCTAGTTCACACCAGATGCAGTTCCGTGTGCTTTTTTTCTGCACTTATGCATGCACAGTGTTTTCCATGTATTCCATTGGCTCTAGTGCACACCATGCAGTCAGTTCCAGTCAGTTTCTGGTCAGTTTCTGCACTGGAAACTGACTGGAACTGACTGCATTGGTGTGAACTAGAGCCATTGGAATACATGAAAAACACTGTGCATGCATTTTTAGTGCAGAAAAAAGCGCACAGAACTGCATCTGGTGTGAACTGGCCCTGAAAGCTATAGCCCTTGTATTTTTATTTTGTCTTTAAATGCTATAAAAAATGTAAAAATATAAAAAAAATAATAATAATAAAACACTACTGTATGTATTTAATCAATGATTGCACCACACGTTATATATTGCAGCAAATATTGAACTTTGAGCAATAATCATAATTGCCCTCATTTACCCTACCTTATCTTTTATTTTGGGGATTAAATTGTGTTTTCGTGAAATAAAATTCCTTTTTTAACTACCACCGTTTTATTCTATAGGGCCTCTGCATTCAGAAAATATATAATGTTCTTGGAATTTTAAGCAGTCTTAAGCCGCATACACACGAGCGGATTGTCCGACAAAAAAAGTCCAACGGAAGCTTTTCATCGTATATTCCGATCGTGTGTGTGTGTGTCTCATCGGACTTTTTTTTTTGAAAATTCTGACGGACCTAGAAATAGAACATGTTCTAAATATTTCCGACAGAACCAATTCCTATCTGGAAACCTGCTCGTCTGTATGCTGTTCCGATGGACCAAAGACGACGCTCGATCTGAAGCAAGTACGAAATGGAAGCTATTGGCTACTGGCTATTGAACTTCCTTTTTTCTAGTCCCGTCATATGTGCTGTACGTCATCGCGTTGGACGGACGGACTTTAGTCGGACTGTAGTTTGACCGTGTGTAGGCAGCTGGCCCTAATATGAACAATACAGGCATACAAAATAATGGCAGATGGTGCTATTAGTAGGGGATATCAAAGAGTCTTTTTTTTTAAGGGTTGAAGAATTACAAACGTGACAGGGTGGGTAGGAATGGTTGGTAGTCGATATTGACAATGTGCTATGACTGGCAAATCAGCTGTGAAGGTGTATTGTGATGGTTATCATAGATAGTCTTTTCACCTATTCTCTGGGCAAACTGAAAAAGACGATTGGTCCCACATATGGAACCTGTGAAAGTCTAGATGCTTTTTGAAGATTTTCAGCATATGCACTTAACAGTCATCAAGTAAAATGCACACTTGCTGTTGAAGTACAGGTTTATGCACTAATCTATAATATTTTCTTTGGAATATTACTACTCAATGGGGCAACTGGAATGCAAGATGACTGGTGTTAACAGATCAATAAGACAATATAATAGATATCCTGAGGTGAAAATGGTATTATGGGCTAATGCCGCGTACACACGAGCGGACTTTCTATCCTACTTGGTCCGGCACACTTTCCGACGGACTTTGTCCGCCAGGTGCGCCGGACTTTAAAACGGACGGACTTGCCCACACACGCCGGGACTTTCCGGCGGGCTAAGTCCGCCCGTCTTTCCGACGGACTTTCGCCGGAGTTCCGGCGGACTTTCAGAATGAACGGACTTGCCCACACACGGACAAGTCCGTTCATTTTGAACGTGACTCAGGTGCGACGGGACTAGAGAAGGATGTCAATCTTGCCGCTTTTATCGGCGAGATTGACACCTTGCTAGCCCCGTCGCGGGGCATACCAGGCCCTTAGGTCTGGTATGGATTATAAAGGGGAACCCCGCTACGCCGAAAAAACGGCGTGGGGTCCCCCTAAAATCCATACCAGACCCCGATCCGAGCACGCAGCCTGGCCGGTCAGGAAAGGGGGTGGGGACGAGCGAGCGCCCCCCCCCTCCTGAACCGTACCAGGCCGCATGCCCTCAACATGGGGGGTGGGTGCTTTGGGGGAGGGGGGCGCCCTGCGCCCCCCCCCCAAAGCACCTTTGTCCCCATGTTGATGAGGACAAGGGCCTCTTCCCGACAACCCTGGCCGTTGGTTGTCGGGGTCTGCGGGCGGGGGCTTATCGGAATCTGGGAGCCCCCTTTAATAAGGGGGCCCCCAGATCCCGGCCCCCCACCCTATGTAAATGAGTATGGGGTACATGGTACCCCTACCCATTTACCTAGGAAAAAAGTGTAAGTAATAAAACACACTACACAGGTTTTTAAAATATTTTATTAAACAGCTCGGGGGGGGGGATCTTCCTCCGGCTTCGGGGGTCTTCTTCCGGCTTCGGGGGTCCCTCCGCTTCATCTTCTCCCGGCGTCCGGTTGGTTCTTCTCCGCTCTCCGGCCTCTTCTCCCAGTGTCGCAGGTCTTCGGCCGGCCCCTCCGCTCTCTTCATGTAGCTCTATTGCGAGCGGAGGTCCGGACTTCTGGGCTTCTTGGCTTCTTGGCTTCTCTTCTCTTCCCCCAGATGTTGACACGACGCTCTCTCCGGCTGGACTGGTCTCTGAGGGCTGCGTTGTGACTTATATAGGCGGAGACCCCGCCCCCATATGATGTCACAGTCCTTGGGCATGCTGGGACTGTGACGTTTTAGGGGGCGTGGTCGACCACGCCCCCTAAAACGTCACAGTCCCAGCATGCCCAGGGACTGTGACATCATATGGGGGCGGGGTCTCCGCCTATATAAGTCACAACGCAGCCCTCAGAGACCAGTCCAGCCGGAGAGAGCGTCGTGTCAACATCTGGGGGAAGAGAAGAGA
Source organism: Aquarana catesbeiana (assembly GCF_042186555.1). Taxonomy (NCBI): domain Eukaryota; kingdom Metazoa; phylum Chordata; class Amphibia; order Anura; family Ranidae; genus Aquarana; species Aquarana catesbeiana. The sequence goes on from NC_133325.1 coordinate 452,156,761, forward strand.
AGCCAAGAAGCCAAGAAGCCCAGAAGTCCGGACCTCCGCTCGCAATAGAGCTACATGAAGAGAGCGGAGGGGCCGGCCGAAGACCTGCGACACTGGGAGAAGAGGCCGGAGAGCGGAGAAGAACCAACCGGACGCCGGGAGAAGATGAAGCGGAGGGACCCCCGAAGCCGGAAGAAGACCCCCGAAGCCGGAGGAAGATCCCCCCCCCCGGAGCTGTTTAATAAAATATTTTAAAAACCTGTGTAGTGTGTTTTATTACTTACACTTTTTTCCTAGGTAAATGGGTAGGGGTACCATGTACCCCATACTCATTTACATAGGGTGGGGGGCCGGGATCTGGGGGCCCCCTTATTAAAGGGGGCTCCCAGATTCCGATAAGCCCCCGCCCGCAGACCCCGACAACCAACGGCCAGGGTTGTCGGGAAGAGGCCCTTGTCCTCATCAACATGGGGACAAGGTGCTTTGGGGGGGGGGCGCAGGGCGCCCCCCTCCCCCAAAGCACCCACCCCCCATGTTGAGGGCATGCGGCCTGGTACGGTTCAGGAGGGGGGGGGGGCGCTCGCTCGTCCCCACCCCCTTTCCTGACCGGCCAGGCTGCGTGCTCGGATTGGGGTCTGGTATGGATTTTAGGGGGACCCCACGCCGTTTTTTCGGCGTAGCGGGGTTCCCCTTTATAATCCATACCAGACCTAAGGGCCTGGTATGCCCCGCGCTCGCCGCAATAGGAAGATTTGTTTTTCCTATTGCAGCGAGCGCGAGATGCAATACCATCCCCTCGTGTCGTATTTGGTCTGTCGGACCAGCCTACACACGAGCGGGCTTTCCGTCGGACCAGCACACACACGAGCGGACTTTCCGCCCGAAACTGAGTCCGACGGAAAGATTTAAAACATGTTTAAAATCTAGGTCCGGCGGGCTTTTGGGAAGAAGTCCGCCGGAAAAGTCCGCCGCCGCCCACACACGGGCGGATTGTCCGGCACACTCTGGTCCGCCGGACCAAGTATGCCGGAAAGTCCGACCGTGTGTACGCGGCATTAGAGGTGCTCTCATTTCACAGTCTTCAATGACAGCTCTGTACCACAAAATGTTTATATGGAATGTGTAGGCCTCAAGACACACATGAAGAGCATAACAGCCTATTGGTGCACAGTAAAAGTGAATGCATTCAAAAGACTCACAATATACATATTTGGCAGCTTTTAAGGGTATATTAAGACTTTTCATTGGTTTAGTAGACAAGGGTACCTTTATGTTTTATTTTTTGGTATCTTTATTTTTATTACATGTGCAGTTCTTTATGAGGTCACAAATAAGTTGTAAAGATCTTTGTGTGACATATTGGGGTTGATTTACTAAAACTGGAGCGTGCACAATTTAGTGCAACTCTGCATAGAATCCAAACAACTTCCAGGTTTTAGCCCTGGTTCACACTGGAACATTTTGACATGCGATTTGACATGGCACCGTCCTAAGTAGTCAAAAATTATTTTCTGTACTACTTTTTGCGATTTTTGCAATTTCGGGCTGCGATTTACATTGACACGTGTGCAGAAATCTGCACAGATGTCTCTGAAATCGCGGCCGAAATCGGGACTGACATGCGGGAATGAAATTGTGCGAGTTCAGCTGAAATCGCACGGTTTTCTTCTCGCAGCTCAGTGTGAACCTGGGCTCATTGTCAAAGCCTAATTGAACAAGCTGAAGTTAGAAGCTGATTGGCTACCATTCACATCACTCCCCCACTCTGGAGCACTCTCCAGTTTTAGAAAAATTAACCCCATTGTCTGTAGTGACTCTCCGGTGACAAAGAAAACCCCCCAGCGCTGGGCAGGCTGACATAACCCCAGGGTGAATCCATGGGCACAGTATAGGAATGAAACAAACATTGGGTTCCAGCGATTTTGTGTCTTTTTCATATGTCTATACTCACAGGGAAAGAGGGTTAGGGCTTCAGATATCTCCAGCAACATATTTTCCATACTTCGACCACACTCCTGCTGCATAAAGAGAACCTGGACATCATTGTATTGCAAAAATAAGACTTATCAAGCAAGCACTGGCAGCACTGTCCTCAGAGCTCTGCAGCCAAGCCCCTCCATAAATCCTCCAAAAGAGTACTAGGATCCCCTTAGGGACAAACTCATTCTCCCTCCAACAGGACTTTTTCCCCTTGCTCTACACCTTGGGTGCTATATCCTCCTCGACCAGGTAGGAGAGCCTCAGGATCTGAGGCCACAGCCTGGAGAGAAAGAGGATTAACCAAGCCACTCCCAAATATTTATAGCCTTCCCCAGCATGCACCACTCCACCATAAACTTCTTAGTGGCTGATCGGGGACATGAATATTCATAACTTGGCATTGCTGCAGCTCACCTGACTATTACCAAAGGTGCCAGTGACACCTATTGACAGCAGCCAGGAATAGTAGCAACACTGAGTTTAGGGGAAAGCCACGTGAGATGCTGCAAATTAGCCTGGGCAGATCACCACCCTGAACTAAATTTAGCTTGTTGCCTCTGCTTTTGGCAGGGTGGCTACATGTGGTACTCAGTTGGCACCACAACAGATTTATATAACATACCCACCAACATTTAAAAAAAAGGCACAGCATGCCCAGGTCCAGTAAAACTGTATTTTTATTACAATTTCAGGCATCTCTCAAACACATATACTGTATACACATACACACCAGTACCAAAGGCCTGCAGATTAAGCCAGGAGAGCTGCTGCCCTGGTGTTTCATGCAGGGACCTGCTGTCAGTTTAAAGTGGAACTTTAGACACCAAAATAAAAATGGATGGAGAGGATTTTTAATAATTGATGGAGAGGATTTTTAATGCAGAAGAGCCATTCTTTGTCTCTTCTGCGCCAAAGCTGCTTACCTGCCTGTCCACCCCTGTACAGTAAGCTGCACAAACGCAGCTCACTGCATACATACAGCAATGTTGAATCTGACGAAACTCCTGCGCATGTGCAGGAGTGATGGTATCTCGGTCTGGCCGATGATGAAGACCAGAAAGCCAGCGGCCCAAAGATGTCAGCGGCCAGAGGTGAGTTGCTGAATTCAGGGTGAGTATAGTTCCACTTTAATAACCAATTCAGCATCAGGAGCCACTGGCAGCACTGCTGTCCTTGTGTAATCTGCACAGCTTTGCTGTCAGCACTGCTGGTCCCCAGAGTCAAACCCAGCTGCAGACTGACAGTTGGAGGGTGTGTAACAATATTATGTTGGAACTTATTTGTTAGGCGTGTTCTGGAGCTATCTTAGTTCCTAGTAGATGTTAAAGTGGAATTTAAAGCAGAGTTCCATCCAAAGTGGAACCTCCGCTTATTTGCTTCTTCCCCCACTCCAGTGCCACATCTGGCACATTTCAGGGGGGAGGAGGGAACAGGTACTTATTTTTGACAGGTTCTCGTCCCCACTTCCAGGAGATGGAGCCTTGGACGTTTGGCCCCCCTTCTCCTTCCTCCGCCGCCGGGCCAAATAGAAAGCCCAGCCGAAGCTGAAAGGCTTCACTGCCGGTTTCCCTTATTGGAGATGGCAGCAGCAGCAGCAGACAGCCGATCCAAAAATTCAAAAAGCCATATATATATATATATATATATATATATATATATATATATATATATATATATATATATATATATATACACAGGGCCTTTTTTTCTCAGAGAATAGGTGCAGGAACTCCTCCCTTCTGAGTCACCCCTAAACTCCGCCCCCTACCCACCTCCGAGCACTGTTCTTTGGTTCCACCCCTTCCCCACCTCTCCCAGACCACCCCTTTTAGAGAATACAGAACCAAGTATCATTTTGTGGTGCTAAGTATTTGTATTGAATTTGGTATTGATAACAAGAAAGGCAGTATAACAAATCTAGCAACAAAGGACATCCCAGTGACAATAGACCCACCCATGCGACAATGGACTCCCAACAGCCAGCATCAATAGACCCTCCGGCAGCCAGAAATTTTAGACCCTTCCCTCAACAGTAGATTCCTCCCAGCAACGATTGACCCCCTGCAACATAAGACCCACACCAGAAACAATAGACCTACCCAGCAACAATGGACCACCCTGCAAAAATAGATCCCCTCCAGCAACAATAGATTCCCCAGTAGCAAGCATCAATAGACCCTTCAGCAGCCAGCAACAAAACCCCTCCCTCAACAGTAAATCCCTCAGAGAAACAACTGACCCCCCCACACAACATAAGACCCACCCCAGCAACAATAGATCCCCATGAGCAACAGAAGATCTCTCCAGCAACAATAGACCCCTTCCTCTGCAAAATTAGATTCCCTCTAGCATCAATAGACCCTCCGGCAGCCAGAAATTTTAGACCCCTCCCTCAACAGTAGATTCCTCCCAGCAACGATTGACCCCATGCAACATAAGACCCACACCAGAAACAATAGACCTCCCCAGCAACAATGGACCACCCTGCAAAAATAGATCCCCTCCAGCAACAATAGATTCCCCAGTAGCAAGCATCAATAGACCCTTCAGCAGCCAGCAACAAAACCCCTCCCTCAACAGTAAATCCCTCAGAGAAACAACTGACCCCCCCCACACAACATAAGACCCAACCCAGCAACAATAGATCCCCATGAGCAACAGAAGATCTCTCCAGCAACAATAGACCCCTTCCTCTGCAAAATTAGATCCCCTCTAGCATCAATAGACCCTCCGGCAGCCAGAAATTTTAGACCCCTCCCTCAACAGTAGATTCCTCCCAGCAACGATTGACCCCCTGCAACATAAGACCCACACCAGAAACAATAGACCTCCCCGGCAACAATGGACCACCCTGCAAAAATAGATCCCCTCCAGCAACAATAGATTCCCCAGTAGCAAGCATCAATAGACCCTTCAGCAGCCAGCAACAAAAGCCCTCCCTCAACAGTAAATCCCTCAGAGAAACAACTGACCCCCCCACACAACATAAGACCCACCCCAGCAACAATAGATCCCCATGAGCAACAGAAGATCTCTCCAGCAACAATAGACCCCCTCCTCTGCAAAATTAGATCCCCTCTAGCAACAATAGATTCCCAAGCAGTCAGCCTCAATAGACCCTCCAACATACCCCAGCACCCCTTGCCATTACATTCATTCAGTGCTGCGTTCCCCCATGTTCCCGCTGAAAAAAAGCCCTGTATCTATCTATCTATCTATCTATCTATCTATCTATCTATCTATCTATCTATCTATCTATCTATCTATCTATCTATCTATCTATCTATCTATCTATCTATCTAAATATATATATATATATATATATATATATATATATATATATATATATATATATATATATATATATAGATCACCAAGGTCAGACGCTGGCAAAGGGCCCCTTTAATAATTTCCCAAAATTCCCTGGGTCCCTGAACAAGTCCAGGGAGTATTAATTCTTCAGTTTTCCTCCCTCAACATATCAGAGAGGTAGCTGGGGAAATGATCTGCAGCCAGGTGAGAGGCCCTCCACTGTGCAAACTTGCATGTGGACAGCCAGGCTACAGTCTAATAGTGTGTAGCTTTTCCAGAAGACCCTGCTACTGTTGGGAGTCCCCCCCCCCCAATTGCTACCAAAGTACTCCAGTGCCCCTCCCCTCTGCCATAGACTTCACTGTAAGGGACATTGTTTATTAGGATAATTGTAAGTATCTGTGTGCTGAACAGTTATACTGAAGTTGTGATTTTCGTCTTGATTCTCTGTTTAGGATTGAATCTTAAAGAGACTATGCTATGCAGCCACATTATCCTAACTGAGTCACAGTGACATTGCTTTCAAGAGTCCATGTTTCTGCATAGTTCCATGTTTTGTGCAGCTTTCATATTCAGACTTCATGTATCATCCTGAACCTGTGTTGCATTATTGCTTTCAACTTTGCACCTGTTTAAAAAACTTCAGGTTACAGTCCGATTACCTATATAATATTTTGGAGGTGTTTGCATATTGACCCAGATCAAAAGCTTTAGAGAATGCATATTTGATATAATGTAAAGCCCTGTGTAGAATACTTAGCTGAGTGTGGGTGTCAGGTGGTAGAGATGACCCAGTATGGGCACCGAAGTGCAGACTTGAAGCATATTCCTTATGACAGATTTTTTCTTTTCAGTGCATCCCTTTCCAGCACAATTCTCTGTCCACTGTCAGTAAGCCTAAAATGATTGAGACAGAGAGACATTTTGGTGACAGTACTGGCCCTGCAGCAGAAGATCTCCTCTTCCAGTATTGTGAAGGTCACAGCACATGGTACATGCCACACATATATGTAGATACCAGTGGCCAACATGTGGAAGCAGCTCCCAGAGTGAAGTATGTATTTTCTACTAAATTGTCATTTTCTGAGTATTACGGCCTTTTTTTACAGTTTCAGGAGCAGCAGTTTGCATCACTCTAAAATACATTTTAAATGAACTAGTGATCAAATGCTATAGTCCTATTTTTATCTTACTACTTTAAGGCAACAACTGTAATACCTTTCATCTTGCATTAGAAAATGTGTTTTAGCAGAGTGTGTGCTCTGAAAGATATGCATTGTCCTTTAAATAAAAAAAAAAAAAAATCTTGCTCTAGTGATAATTGCATTAGATTTCCTTTTACCTTTTGTCCCTTTGACAGTGGTCACCAGGTCAAACAGAGAGGATGAATTTTCCCAGCGGTATTACAAACCTGACATGAATTTCAACACTTGACAGCTCTAATCATATTTAAAAAAATGGCTTTAGATACATGTTAAGGATGGATAATCCATAGTTGCCAACATTGTAAAAAAATTTATAGGGACACTTTTTTTATTGGCTGTAGGCAGTCTTATTATAATTAGGGGGTGGGGCATGTGTTTGTAGGCGTGACATAGCAAAAGAAGAAAAATGCAGTGCACCATGTCGTAAAATGGGCGCGTTTTACGTGAAATAGTGGGCGTGGCTTTTACATCTGAACTCTGCGAGTTCAGATGTAAAAGAGGAACTCTGTGGACTCTGATGTAAAGGGGGACTCTTGTGATTAATTTCATTTGATTAGAAATGTTATTTAATTGCAAAATATATGTATAGTTTGTACAATAAACTAAAATTTTGCTGTGCGTCGCTAAAGTGTTCGGGTTTGACTTGAAGAAAAGGTGGCAACCCTAAAGGGAGGCCTGCAGTAGCCCAGTGGGTAATTGTATTGTGCAAGTATGGAAAGGGTCACTTACCTCTGGGGACTAGGTAGGTGTCAGTCAGTTGCACTGTCAGCGTTACTGGAATGGTGTGACCACCTATCCACCGTTGCAGTGACACTAACATTGCACCTGGTTGCCAACCACACATAACACCGTCAGGGGTTGATTTACTAAAGACAAATAGACTGCAGTTGACCTTTGCAAGTGCAGTCACTCCAGAGCTTAGTAAATGAGATAAAGCTTCACTTTGCAAAGAACACCCAATCACATGCAAGGAAAATAAAAAACAGCATTTTGGTTTGCACATGATTGGATGATGGAAGTCAGCAGAACTTCTGCTCATTTACTAAGTTCTGGAGCAACTTCACTTGCAGAGTGAGCAGTCTATTTGCCTTTATTAAATCAACCCCCTCAGTGTCACTTGAATGGTATGTACAGTAGGTGGCAGCATGGTGCACTACCAGTGTCACTCTAATAAGGATGGGAACCAGGTGGATCATCAGTCTCACTGGAATGGTGTGTAAGTGGCAGCCAGTGTTGCCAGCCATCAGTATTTTTACTGGTAGCAAGTAGAAACCGGGCACTTTTCTCCTGCCATTAAATGCTAGTGAAAGGAAAAGTTTGCCAAAAATATGGCTGTGATGCTCGGCTCGGAACTGCACATGCACAGTTCCAGTAAGGAGCTGGCCAAGACCATCTGAGTGTCTGTTACAGTGTGTTTGAGCAGCACAGGCGGAGGGCGGGTCTGGCGGAGGCGGTGCCTGAGTGTCAAGTGATGTCATGGTGCAAGGGAGCCAAGCGGCCAGAGCCTCTCATGCGGGTCTGCGGGATGGGAGCAAGGCAAGCCGGGAGTGGGACTGTTAGTGCTGTTTGGACTGGAGTGGACTGAAGGGACCACCTGGTGTGGAGACAGACTGTCACTGTGACTCAGGAGGGGATGTGTCATGTCGGTGAGATGTCATCATCATCTGTGCTGCTGCACACTACTTTCAGTGTCACTGTGAGAGTCAGTTTCATGTGTGTGTGTGTGTGTGTGCCTGCCCATTCTAACTTCTTTCACTCCTGAGTCCTGTCCCTGAGCTACTTAGTTACTATATGGAAAATACAATAAGAAATATGTTTTTTGCCACAATATCTACCTTAACCCCTTCATGCCTAAGCCTTTTTCTGACATTTGTTGCTTACAAGTCAAAATCCGTATTTTTTGCTAGAAAATTACTTAGAACCCCCAAACATTAGGGCCCGAGTGCTTAACATTTTTTTTTTTGCTTATTTATTTTTTTAAATGTTTTTTTAAATTTATTTATTTTTATTTTACACTGTCTCTTTATTTTTATTTTTTTTTCTGATTATTTTCATTGCTGTTACAAGGAATGTAAACTTCCCTTGTGACAGTAATAGGCAGTGACAGGTACTCTTTATGGAGAGATCCCTCCTTTGCACTTAAAAGCATTCAAAACGTCAAGTTTAGCAGTTTTGTATGCTGTAATTTTTTTAAATTTGGTGCCTTTAAGTCTTCAGTAAACCGGAGAAGTGATGTCATGACATTGCTTCCAGGTTACTACTTCCAAGACCCAATCTAAGCCTAGTCCAGCTTCGTTCGGGTCTCCGGCCAGCCGGCGGACATGCCGGCTGGTCGCTCGGGCCTCCTGGTGGGACGGGAGAGCCCGGGCAAGCCACGGAAGGCAGCGGGAGGGGGGGACGTCCCCTCCCACTCCTTGGGATAACAGCCGAGTGGCTGCTAGCCGCATCGGTTGTCATCCCAAGAAAGCTGACCGTTTGCTCTAAAAAATGGTACCGGGGAGATGCCTGCAGCTGCAGGCATCACCCCAGTACAACCCCTTCAAGCTGAGGCCGCATATTTGCATAAAAATCACATTGCTAATTGCAAATTGTACTTGTTTGTAGCTTAAATACTGAAATTTGCACCTAAAACTGTAATTGTGTAACTTTTCGAAATGTCAGTAAAAACTTGGCTGTGCCAGTACATTTTGGGTGTCATGTCAGTGAATTTCAATCTGGTAGATTGGCAACACAGGTGGCAGCCAGGTGCACTGTCAGTGTCACTGTTAAAGTGTACACCAAGGGGTTGATTTAGTAAAAGCAAAGAAACTGTGCCTTTTGCAAGTGCAGTTGCTCCAGAGCTTAATAATTCATATTAGGTAAACCTTCACTTTGCAAAGAATACCCAATCACATGCAAGGAAAATGTAAAAAACAGCAATTTTGCTTGCACATGATTGGATGATGGAAGTCAGCAGAGCTTCTGCTCGTTTACTAAGCTCTGGAACAACTGCACTTTGTAAAGTGCACAGTCTATTTGCCTTTAGTAAATTCACCCCACATTGCCTCCACCAGTCTGTAGACCCCACTAGTGAAGTAGAAAGCCCCTCTCATTTTTAATGTACCATTTGGCTTCACCCATAATTCAGCATGTTACACCATGATTAGCTCTGCCCACAATCTCAAGAATTAAAATTACAATTACAATTTCCAAAAATTCCCAGGTGTGTAGATAAGGGCTCTGGAGAAAAATGGTTTGCAATGTTATGCCAGGCCTTGTACACAAAGCTGTACAAATGAAATGTTCATCTCATCTATTAAATGCTTCTGATCACTTGTTGGTTCCTAGTGAAGAAAGAGTACATTGAAATAAATGACTCAGTATATAAATACATAAATGGTCAGCAAAGCTTCAGATTAACAATGTCATCATGGTCTGCAGTACGACTGCCCTGGTCCTTTGGACCATCCATTTGGAAAAGTGTTGATTTCATAGCGACAGAGAGAAGGTCTCTTCTCAGTGTTGCTTCTCCTTTCACAAGCTGAGATGTGTCCAGAGAAAGCGGGTTGAATGATGCTGGCTATAAGGCTGAGGACACTAATTTGCGGAAAAGAGTACTATGCGGAAATCTCTGGACTGAAGGTGAATATTGTACCAAAAGCTAGTTTGTTATTTTTATCTTTTTTGGAGCTATTTGTTTTTATCTTGTTATTTTTTTGGTTGGCATTCTGCTTTACTAGTAATTGACTTTGCTATATTGACTGACAGTTCTCCTGATTAACTGAGAATCGGCATTGCCCTAAATAGTGATATGGTTGCGTATAGTGATACCTTGGATGACATAGTAATATTATCTGATGCTTGTACAGGTTCCAAATAGAGAGAAGAGTCTTTACAAATTATATCATTATCAGCGTGTCTTCGTATTAGAATAATCTATTGAGAGACACTGCCTTCTAGTGACTACCTTTCAATAAGCAGCTCTAAATTCAATTGTTAATATTATATTGCTGTCTGTGTCCCTTATGAGATTCACCCTCTCTATATGTCCTTCTGATCATGATCACCGAATGTGAAAGTGAAAGAAAATCCAACATTTTTAGTGGTCCCCAGAACAGGAATGGAGGGGAAATCTTTCAAAAGGGACACTAGGTCCATTGATCTTAAAGTGATTGTAAAAGTAATAATAAAAAAAAAATAGCAAACATATCTATACTTACCTGCAATGGAATTGCACAGAGCAGCCATGAACCTCCTCTTTTCGGGTCCCCCCGCTGTAGTTCCTGCCCCCTCCCTCTGTCCAGTGCATGACTCATGCATGCTCACACCCTAGCCCCGCTGCTGCGTCCATTGACACACAGCAAGACTCAGCCGTAAGAAATTGTCCTCACTTGGGATAGATTTTCACTCACTTCCTGTTGTGGCTACAGGGTAGGAAGTGAATGGAATTCTCATCAATGGTACACAGATACCCCTTACAGGGATTTATACCCTCCCTTACTCTATTAAAAAAAAAGAAAAAGAAAAATGTTTCGCCTTCAGTTCTACTTTCACAGGGAAACAGAGTTCCAAAGAAAGAAAAGGACTTTCGAGGACTGTAATTCTGATTTGCAATACCTCTTTCTATAGTTATAGTGTGAAAGTAAATGTGTACAAATAAAAACAAAAACATAATTGATAATACTGTAAATTTTGAGGATACTGTGAGGAGTTAACCATAAAAAATTCTAAAGGCTAAAAGTCAAGTATGTTTATGAAATTCAATAAACTCCTGATTGATTATTACCATCTTGTTTGAGTTTTAATGACATAACTACACAGAAACGTTTAATGTACCCATTTGTAGAGTGTGGTGTTCACAGACTTTATATCTCTCATAGTAACAAGTAGGGTGTAGACAAATAGACTAGTAGGGAGATGAGCAGAAAGAAGTGGACTACACAGGAACCATGAGAGACCCAGCTGCTTTGTCTTTAAAATAACATTCTAGTATGTAAGGTTAGTATCAGTGGCAGCAGGTGGTATATTTTTTTTTGTGGGGGGGGGGGGGGTGGCAAACAATCCACCCAGTGCCACCCGGTCGGGTTCATCAGTCTATCGGTTGGTCACCAGCCCCGCACTTAACCCATCTAGGTCGCGGGCAGCGCTTCCCCTGGGCGGCGGCTTCACCCTGCATCTCCTCCTCCTGGTGCTTCGCGGCGGCTTCCCCTGCATCTCCTCCCTCCTTCTCGGCGGCCAATTGGATAATTTTTCCTCTTGGCCAATTGGGTAACGGGTCCAAGGACCCACTTCCTGATTGGCCAGGAGGAGAATCAGGAAGACAATAGCAAATATTAATTCGCTATTGTCACACAACTTAGTGCTCGGGGCGCAGTGCTCTGCACTCTGAGCCCACCCTCTTTTGAAGCCTATTAGAGACTCTGGCTCTAAAAAAAAAAAAAAAAAAAAAAACCCACTGGAATCTATGCGTCCGGTGCCCCGCATGTAGATTAGAGGGCCGGACACATGGATTAGGGGGGTGGCGCCCCTGCGTCCCATATGGACGGGCAGCCACTGGTTAGAGCGCAGAAAAAGTGTGTGCAGGCATTTTGAAGTGCCAGTAGTTGCCTGAGGCTAGAACAGTGAGGCAGTGACCAATGAAGATATCCACATTAAATAGAAGGTATTAGAACATTCTGAAAGTTATATTGTATGATCTCCCTATTTGTATGTGATTATGTGGGACCTCATAGACCTCATTAATCACATTTGTTATGGTCTTTTTATGCACCCCCCCCCCCTTTTTATGTACCTATTTTTTTATAATTACAGAGCTTTGCGAGGATTGTTTGCCACTCTGCTTTGTATTGTTTATCTTCAGAAAACATATAATAAAAACAATTGAAAGTTATAATATATATCAGTGGTCTCCAAACTTTCAAACCAAAGTGCTATCTAACTTCCCTTCAAACTTTAGGAGGGTCCAGACTGTGGCCAGGGGGAGTAGAAAATTCCCTGGCATCAGTGGGTGTAAACAATGCCATAGGCTTGGTGGTCAGTGGGAGTAAAAAAGATTGGTGTCAGAAGGAGGAATATTGCCCCATCATTGGTGTGGGAGAATTAGTTCCCCATTTCTGGTATCAGTGGAAGGAATAGTGCTTCAAGGGCCTAGGTGAAGTCAAGCAAAGGGCCATATCTGGCCCGCAAGCCGCAGTTTGGAGACCCCTGTTGTATATCTTCTTATGTTATGTGCACAGCAGTGGGATCTATGCTGTTAGTAGTAGTAATTAGGTCCTACCATATGACACTGTGTAACATTGGCCAGAAAATCTTTCTGCTAGAGGTGGACTAGTATTTGTCCAGTCACACTGATAAACATTTTAATTGAAGCAATGAATCAGAATGTCATACCTTGACCACATTTAACGACAAATTTGGTCATCAGCTGGAATTTATACTTTGGTCATTTATTAGCAGATTTGCACAAATAGAATACCTATTGCTCCCAGAGGGCGTTTTTCATTCACCATATGGAGAGATCTCTGATAGATGGTGGCATCATCCAATCTGATCTTCTTCTTTAACCGGGATCTTATGGGGAAGTATACAGTCAGCACTTAAGGGAATTTTCTCAAGGACAGGTAAGCCCTGTTACTACCTGCTATTACCTTTTTATCTACCGTATATAATTTCACTATTTGTCAACTTTTGGATTGTCTTAGCGTGACTGATATTATTTGAAGGATTGCTCACACTACTTCTGTTGTGGTAACCCTGCATTACTGCAATGCACAGTAGTGTACTGTTCACGCGCTATTGCTTTGAGGTGCCATTCAATGATGTGTGTTGAAGCGCACTGAACTGCAAAAAAGTACAGTGGGACATAATTTTTTGTGTGTTGAGATGTGTTACAGCCCATTCAATTTGAATGGGATTCCTAATGTAATGTGCCTCAACACTCAAAAATGCATGTGTTGTGTTGCGATGCAGTGCATCCTGGAGTGAATCGGCCAAGCCCTTCCAAATTCCCAATAGGGTCTGTTCTCATAATAACAATGCAAATCTAAACACTATAAGCAAGGTTTTAATTTACACTAATAAAGGGAACTTACAATAAAAAAGAAAAAAATCAATATAAAGAAAAAAAAAGTTGCACGGACAGCAAATACATTGAAATAATGGAATGAAAATGAAAAACTACTAGTGTACTTTTTTCTGTTACACATGGGGACGCAGGCTGCACATAACTTAATAACCAAATGCATAGGTGTGTACATCCTATTGCAAAGCTCAAACACATATGTGTGTGCATGTGTATATACAGTATACTGACAATGTCAGTAAAACAGCGGATATTGTCATTAGCGCAGAGACTGGTGTCAGTAGGCTAGTGGATGGTGTCAGTAGTTTTTATTTTTATTATTTTATTTTTTCAATTTTTTTCTTTTACATTTGTTTTTTAGGAGCCCCGTTAGGGGGCTTTGGTGAAATATCAGGAGTCCAAACTGGGGGAATCTGCACCACACAGAGTGGTAAGGATGTGCCCAGGCACACCTGGCACACCTGTGTGCACACCTATGACCAAATGTATAATCCCCAGAGACAACCATTTGAATAATAATAAAGAAAAACACTCAACAACAGAGCTGGGGTAAACATTTTGTGGGAAAAAGACGACGATAGGCCCAGCCACAATGGGATTGGTTTACTAAAGGCAAATAGACTGTGCAGTTGCACTCATTTTCCCCCAGTAAATGTGGTGAAGTTTCACTTTGTAAGGAATACCTAATCAAGTGCAAAGAAAAAAAAAGCATTTTTGTTTGCACATGATTGGATGATGGAAATTAGCAGCCTTTACCACATTTACTAAGCTCTGGGGAAAATTAGTGCCATTCCACTTGAAAAGTGCACAGCCTACTTGCTTTCAGTAAAGCAACCGCCTTTATGTACTGAAACATTGTGACTGGATGTGGCTGAAGGGGGGGGGGGGGGGGGGCAGAATTAGATCAGCTCAGTCTGAGCTGGCATAATAGGTAGGGAAACTTTCTGAATTTTTTTTTGAAAGGTGTCTAAACCTTAAAAGAGAAGTATGACTAAAGCTTTTTTGGTTATACTTCTTCTATGGATCACAGGAGTACAGTTTGTTCTGCACTCCTGTGACAGGTTTTCAGCCAACAGCAGGCTAGAGTCCGCTGTCGGCTGACTTCACTCAGGTCCAGGTTCGGGAAAGATACCGACCATACGGCCAGGATTCACCCAGTCCTGGCACCCTGGCCTGGCACCGGGCTCAGCTTCTTACTGATCCGCTGAGACCTTGAGCAATCCCCTCCCACCCACTCCACAGCCCATCACACCAATGAACGCTGGAGAGGAGAGTAGGGAGCCGCTGACTTACAGTTATTGCTCTCTGCTCAGAGCGTAGGGGGAGAACTGAGCGATCAGCAGTGTTTGATCACTCAGTTCTCACTGGAAAGCTGGCGGGAGACAGATGCAGCATTGGATTGATGCTGCAACCACCTAGGTGAGTATAATTGTTTTTTATTTTAAATCCCAAACTTCTCTTTTAGATACATATTTCGTGTTGGATGTAAAAAATACCGCGCTCTAAGTAAAAACAAAAAAAGAGCTGCGGCTACAGTGTTATACTACACCAAACAAATGTACAGATAAAGTGAAAAAGTCGCGCTAATCAATGAGATTTGCAAAAAATGAAAAGCAAACAATATTAAGTGAATATCACACAACCCATATCGTGAACACATATAAATGCATATGACATCTGCCAATAACAATGAGCGTATCTAGCAGCCCATCACGTGATTGTACATCAAATGTGCGAGTGAAAAAAAGTAAAAATGGAGTAATGATTGTAATCCAAAATCCATAAAAATCAGTCCATCAAAAACCATAGTTTTGTAGGAGCGAACATCAAAAAAATTCAGATATTGAAGGTGAGTCCACAGAGATGAATGGTGAAAGTTCACACCAAAGTGACTAGTGAAATATGAGAATCTCCTCCACCACCAAGAAGTACTGCCGCTTACCAGAAAGTGTTGGTCCCTTGTTATAGGGGACCACACAGGGCGAATGGCTGCAACCCCAGCCCAGGATCCTACTGGCAATCCCTGATCTCCACAGTGTCAGCAAAGGTGGTCAGCAGACAGGATCGACAGATACCGGTGTTATACATAAAAGCAGAGTAAAAGCGCATAAAAAAGATGAGCCGGCCGGCTTACACGAAGCCCGTATGCTTCCAGGACTCGGCGGTGACATCAGGGTGTAGCTGCTACTTATGTGCAAATAGGATCATGTGATAGCAATCTACCAATCAGTTATAGAGGAGTACAGCTTTTACTTTTGGCATCTGAATTAATTGACAGGGGAATAAAGGTGCGTCTGTAGAGTTGTGCATTAGAGTGAATAATTGGCTTCACCCTAAATGGACAAAGCACAGATTGACTTTAAAGTAATTTTTATGTGACCTTTAGACAAGCTTCGTCTTCCATGTTTTTGTTATTTATTTAAATAAAGAGATTTTTTGATCATCCATTAGAGGGAGCTCTTAGGAAATCAACAATTGTATAGAACTACAGAACAAGAAGCAGAATATGTACAGTATATGTCATAAGCCAATGTCGCCACCCCTAATTATGGAAAAACACAAACACATATTGGTATAATCATTTACATTAAAGCACAACTATACTGCATCTGAGCACCACAAACCAAATACACTATTTGATTAATTTTTAATATTAAAACTCCCACATTCATCCATATCTCCATGCTTTAATTTTGCTGAGAAATTAGTTTGAAAAAAATCTCCTAGCATTTCTGGCTGAGGCCATCTTAAGTAAGGGCAGATGATTCATGTAGCATTTACTTCCTGGGATCCATCTGCCTTTAGCTCAGGTATGCAGGCAGGAGGGCATGAGAAAAAACCCTACTTCCCTCCTGAAGATTCCTGGGATGTATGACATAATTTGCCTAGGAAGAAACCAGGAAACAACTGAAGAAATGTAAAAAAAAAGTTCAAAATAAGTAAATATGATATACTTTTCTATCTACTAATGCAGCATATGACCAAAAATAGTCAATGTAGATTGAGAGAGTGAAGTTCTACTTTAAGTAGATCTCTTTTACAAGCATCTAAACTAGACTGAAAAGACTATATATTTCCTTAAATTTGCCATAGAGATGAGAAAGGTCTCTTGCAGAGAAAAGGTTTACTTGGTTCCTGCCCTATTCTCTTCCTGTAAGTTTTAATTCTGAACAGCCGGCTCCGTTCAGCCTCACTGGTTCACCATGGCTCATAATTTGTGTTAGGATTAATTAACTAATTACCGACAAATGTCCGTTGGCGAGAGGCTGCCTCTGCATGTCAACTCCAAGTATTTAATTATTTTAATCATTTTCTTTCATCTTCACAATTTATGCTTTTGCAAGACAGTTTCAAGGCATCTTTTAATTATTATGCTGTTTTCTTTTTTTCCTCTTATTTTCCTGGGGAAAGATGCATATATCCTATCATATTAACCCTCTATAGATAGTAAGCTCTTACTTTGTGTGAGAGAATTTTAAAGGTGCCCTCTACAGTATGTTGTATTTATGCTTTTGTTTTTGCGCAAAACACTGTATTTGACTGGATTGATTAAACCATGCATTTTTGCTTCTTAAAATCATAATATAGTTTAATTCCCAAAGTCTGTTTTTTTTATTGTTTTATTTCATTTTACTCAGAATCGGGTCCAGAAAGAATATGATCCATTATTTAATTTTACGAAATTATGTAATTGATAGTGTATTTGTCTTTAATTACTTCATTTTTTTTATTTAAAATGTGTCTTGTAAACATGTAACTGCTAGGAAATGAGGAAAATCAGCAAATGATATGAACATTTGAAATCATGAATATTTAGCCACGTAGGGTTTTTGGGAAGTAGTCAAAAATTCACATGTTGTTTGGATCGCATTACCCAGACTAAGATTTGCTGTTAGGGACAATAAATTGGAAGCTTCACTGAGACAGGGACTGACATGAATGGCTCTATGTCCTTTGTAATGTGATGTGAAAAATGTTGATACTAAGTAAATGAATACATTTATGAATAAATAAACAAGTGAATCAATAAAACTGAATTAATAAATAAGATCTTTGAATAATCATTAGCATATCTTTATTTGCAGCCAGTGACAGTATAGATATTTGTGCATAAGAATTGTTATTTTATCTTTGAACCCTTAGGAAGCTTTTTAGACGTCATTCTATAGTAGCTTACCTACTTGCCAATTCATTTGCAAGGTTTGGACATACCCTAACTAGAAGACATTTAGTTTGTTAAAGCAATGGGGTAGATTTACTAAAACCGAAGAGTGCAAAATCTGGTGCAACTCTGCATAGGAACCAATCAGCTTGCATGTTTCATTGCCAAAGCTTAATTGAACAAGCTGAAGTTAGAAGCTGATTGGCTACCATGCACAGCTGCACCAGATTCTGAGTGCTCAAGTTTTAGTAAATCTACCCCACTGTGTATCATAAACATCATAAACATACTTTGTTTTTGCTTTATTGCATCTCAGCGCTGCTGATCTCATCCAGCTTCTTCAAAGCCACTTCCTGTCCACATGCATGCACTTCAGCGGCATTTCTCGGGGCAGGTTAATTAACTGCCGACAATAGTGGACTATGTCTGAATAATGAATAACATGGTTTGAAATGTCCAGTTGTAGTTTCGTTCGGAAACCCACGTGACAAAGTAACAATTCATCCATGACCAGGCAGGGGTGGCAGGGGATTCAGTCATGAAATGGCAGGGGAGGGCAGAAGGGACAAGTGCTCAGGGTGCAGCAGCTCTAAGTGAGGGGGCGCTGGGAGCTTCAACAGTTCTCTTCTCCCTGCCTCTCAGTAACAATTATGACTGCAGTGTCAATCCTATCAGTAGGGCTTTTTTCATCAAGACTGACTCAGTAATTGGTACTGCCTTCTCTGGCACTAACCCTGCTCTCACTGCTGTGACTTGTGCTAAAAGCAAAGGCTGTCTTCCTGTGCCAGCTTCTGTCTTTACTAGTGACAGTGCGCCTCAAGTGACAGCACCTCCTCAGTGCAGGAGGAGCAGCTCACAGGATCCTGGGCTGTCAAGCTGCAGAGCAGGGATCGGTCACACAGCATGACAGCCCAGACTCCTGCCAGACGCTTCTCCTGCACTGAGGACTGGGTAAGTAGCTTGGGGTGGGTGGAAGAGCTCTCTACTGGGATTAGGGAGGAGTTGCTTTGTAGTGGGGGGTTGGGGGGAGAGCTCTTTATCCAGGGTAAGATGGTTAATAAGCAGTGATGTGTGTTTGAACGCGAGTGCGAACCTGCCTGAGCTATGCTGCTGCTAGGCTGTCAAAGCAAACCACCAATCATAGGTGGCAGTGGCATTCCCCGCCCTGCAGCCTCACATATGCAAGGGGTGTGTATACAAAGGTAGGGGATGCCTCAGCTGCCAATGATTGGCACTTGACTTTGACAGCTTCCTGGAGGGATAACTCAGGCATCTGAGTTAGACCCCATACACACTATACAACTTTTGTTGTCTGATGTCCTTTATATTTACCAAAACCATGTAGTGCAAGGGCCTGCCTGATTGCATACAATTTGAAACTCTTAAGGTTTGACCTCATATTACTGTATATGGTTTGTTAAATCTGAAGGAAACAATCTACAGAAAATTGTATAGTGTGTATCCAGCTTAAATCCCCAGTGAACTTTGTAGTATGGAGAGGGTTGAGGTCAAGAGAAGAGCTCTGCATTAGGGGGATAAGGGAGGAGCTTTGTAGTGGTGTTTCTTCCAGTGACATCACCAAAGCAGGGACATTTTTGCCTTTTAGTGACACTTCTTTACATTTCTTCTCAGTGAAAGGCATGTTCAAAGGGTGGTGATAAATAGTGTGTATTCAGACTGGTCTGGAGTTGTAAGCAGGGTACCCCAAGGTTCTGTCCTGGGACCAATTCTGTTTAATTTATTCATAAATGATATCGAGGTTGGTATATACATACATATATATATATATATATGTAATATATTAAAAAATAGTAAAAGTAATGCACTTTAGACATGTGCAATCCATTCCGTAACGATTCTAAATTCGCCTGAATTTTGCATCTTTGGACATTCGGATGCATCGGAATGTCTAAAGAAAAAAATGACAAATTTCAATTAATACGAAAGAAATTATAGCAAAAATAACGAATGAATTTGGCATGATTCATTCATTCGTTAAACGTCTAATGAAACAAAAGGTCAACTTGCAGTATATCGTACAGTCCAATCAGCTGATTCATTTTGTGCTGGAGGTTGGATTACTGGTAAAGTGCATTCCTGAGAACTGAGTTTATTGTATTTGAGCAGAGGAGAAGAGATATTGTCATTGTGTTTGTTAATGGATTTAATAAACAAATTATTTTCCAAACTACGAATCGTTATCACAAATATATATGCATACATAAATATCGAATTATCTGAAAACGAATCGATTTGCTATAACGAATATTGATACTCTACAGAAATAGCAAATTACCAGAAGAAAATTAACGTAACATAACAAATATAACAGAATGAAATTATGTATTTTACAAATGAAGACGAAACAAAATTTTCCGTCATGTACAAGTCTAATGCACTTAGTGGCTAAAAATTGAATGCAAGTTACTTGCTAGGGGGAGAACCTTTGGGGGAATCCAGAATGGAAAAAGATCTGGAGTTCATAGCAGATCATAGGCTTAGCAACGGCATATAATACAAAGCTAGCAGACTATTGGCATGCATTAAAAAGAGTATTTACTCAAGAGACTATAATTCAACCACTTTACAAAACTCTGGTTCAGCCACATCTTGAGGATGCCATCCATTTCTGGTCACCAGTCCTCAAGAAGAATGTGCTTGACCTGGAGAGAGTCCAGAAAAGAGAGTCAAGAAAAGAGCTACAAAGCTAATAAGGGGACTGGAGGACCTCAGGAATGACTACAAGCATTAAACGAAGAGGCGCTTAAGAGGGGATATGATAATGATATACAGATACCTTAATAGTGATTCCACCATAGGGAAAACTATTCAGTCTCAGGTCGCTAAAGTGGACATGTGGCCACTCAATGTAGTTGGACGAAAGCGGTTTAACCTTAAACTGCATAAGAGGTTCTTTATTGTGGGAATGGTAAGGGTGCGGAACCCTCTTCCACAGTTGGTGATGTCAGTGGGGAGTGTCAATAATTTAGAAAAAACTCTTAAGCCGCGTACACACGGTCGGACTTTTCGTCTACAAAAGTCCGACGGACTAAAGCTGGCTGACAATCCGATCGTGTGTGGGCTTCCCCGGACTTTCAGCGGACTTTCAGCGGACTTTTCTAGCCTCAAATTTGACGGACTTTAGATTTGAAACATGCTTCAAATCTTTACGTTGTAACTACGCCGGACCCAGAAATCCGCTCGTCTGTGTGCTAGTCCGACAGACAAAAACCCACGCTAGGGCAGCTATTGGCTACTGGCTATCAACTTCCTTATTTTAGTCCGGTGTACTACATCACGTATGAATCCGTCGGACTTTTGTGTGATCGTATGTAGGCAAGTCCGTTCGTAAGAAAGTCTGCCGCAAGTCCGCCAAAAGTCTGACAAAAGTCCGTTGAAAGTCTGTCGGACAGGCTGTCGGACTTTTGTAGCCGAAAAGTCCGACCGTGTGTACGCGGCATTAGATGTGCTTCTTAGCAAACTCAATATACAGGGATATGGGAAATGGTATTAACATAAACACATCCACACCCACACAGGTTGGACTGGATGGACTGGTGGATTTATTCAACCATACCAACTATGTAACTATGTGATACCACTGTCTCAGGAACATTTTTCCCTTTTAGTGAAACCACCAAATCAGGAACATTTTTTTTTTCATTTCAGTCAAACTACCGATAAAGCAACAACTTGAGGCATCTGGAAGGTGGGGGATTGTGGGGTGGTGGCGTGTCAGAGAGGGGGAATGCAGTTTTCCATCATCGGCCAGAGTGCCGATTAACTGATGTACTGAATTTAGTAGCACAAATGGGAGACAGGCAGTGTTTTTATCCTACAGGAAGTGCCTGAACAAGGATCAACATGGCAGCATCTTCTTTTTTTTACTAAAAAATACATATTTAACATGTTGAAGCTTATATAAGATGTTATTGATTGGCTTTACATATGCTGTAATGACAATGCTTCCTTAGCAGGTACTGTATACACTATGCAGAACATGGTAAAGAACTGGGGCTCTTGTAAAAAAAAAAAAATTGATGCACTTAAAAAATAGTGGTTTTTTAATTGTGTAACCTAAGAAAGAAAAAAAAAAGGACAGTTGCAATCTGTTTTTTAATATGGGTTGCACTCCAATGTTTTATTTGAACCTAATGTTCAGGAAACATGCATAGTTTGAAACATCCTGTCTACCGAAAACACTCAGATATTTTGGATGGAACAGTTCATTTTGTTCATTAGGTGCTGAATAACTATATGTGCTGGGATTTAACCTTTTTATCTGAGATATGACTATAATAAAGTAAGTACACTTTAGAATTAAAGAGGAAGTAAACCCTGATGGGTGTTACTTCCTCTTTGTTTCCCTGCAAAGGTAAAGCATAATGAGCTACTATGCATTGCATAGTAGCCCATTATGTGACACTTACCTGCAGGAGAAGCCCGCAATGTCCCTGTCCTCCTCGCTAGTAGCGAGCGTCCATTTTTCACCCCTCTTCCTTCTGGGGCCGCGAACTCTGGCTCTGTGACTGGCCGGAGTCGCGTGACATCACTCCCGTGCATGCGCGCGGGAGCCGCCTTTAACAGCATGACCCAAGCTAGAAACGGCACAGCGTGCCCTTTCTAACTCCGGCGCATGCGCAGAAGAAATCACCCTACGGCGATTTGCAAATATCTCCTAGACCATTCAAGGCCTGGTAGGTATTTCAAGCACCTACAGATAAGCCTTAATCTAGGCTTACCTGTAGGTTAAAGTGGTTGTAAAGGGTTTACTACCACTTTAAGCATATCACTGTATAGACTTAAAACATGTTAAAATACTTTTTTAGCGGTGTCAAACCCAAAAACAAAATTTTTATATATTTATAGCTGACAAATTCCAATGCCGCGTACACACGATCGGATTTTCCAACAACAAAACCGTGGGTTTTTGTTCTCAGGATGTTGGCTCCAACTTGTCTTGCATACACACAGTCACACAAATGTTGGCCAAAAATTCCAAACGTGAGAATGCAGTGACATACAACACGTACGATGAGCCAAGAAAAAGGAAGTACAATAGCCAATGTGGCTCCTTCTGCTTGATTCAGAGCATGCGTGAACTTTTGTGCGACGGACTTATGTACACATGATCGAACTTTCCGACAAGTTTTGTTGGCGGAAAATTTGAAAACCTGCTATCAAACATTTGTTGGCATAAATTCCGACAGAAAATGTTCGATGGAGCATACACACGGTCAGACTTTCCGACAACAAGCTCACATCGAACATTTCCCGTTGGAAATCAGACCGTGTGTACGCGGCATTAGATGTGGTAGCTGCATTCGTGGTTTTTTTTGATAGCTGGAGTTTGACCTTAAATTGTTAACCAAGCCTAATCTAAATGTGCTAGTGAATCTAACACTACACCCCCCCCTCCCAGATTGACAATGCTGCTGTACAAAGGTGTCTCCAGTGCTCTTCCGCTGGAGACACCCTAAGATGGAAAGTTTGTTATTGGCTGTATCACCAAGGGGGAAAAAAGGGTGAAAAAAAGCCCCAAAAAATAAAACTAATGCAGCCACTAACATTTGAGGATTGATAAGCTGTAATATATTACATTTTTGTTTTTCCATTTAATGCCCCTTTAATATATTGTACTGTATATAAACTTATGTAACTCATGTATAAGTCTCTTAGTGTGTCAGAATAAATGTTTCTATACAACCCAAATAGCATGGCTCTTTTTATGAGAAAAAAAAATGAATACAATATAATACCATTAAAAATGACAGTAATCTTATTCTAAAAGGATTCTGGCCGATAAACATAAAGTGCATTATTTCTCCAACAACGTTGTGAACCTTGGAGAATGTTTGATGTTGTTCTACACTGACAGGACCTAATCACAGGATTTAATTTTTAGATTCAGAAAGTTTTTATTTTAGTTTGAGGCTGTAAATGCTCCAGGAAAAACCATTAGAACGCAGCAACATCGCCATTACTAAAGTAAGGCTTTATTATTCCTCAAATAATGAGGGGCAAAAGCAAGGAATTGTTATAAGGATGATGCCTCTGTCTGTCACTCGTACCTCTTGGGAAACATCTATGTAATCTGTATGCATCCTAACCGCAGGTCACTTTATAATGGGGACCGATTGACTTTTTTTCACAGAAGCAGAAGCTGCGAGAGCTGATTTCATGTCACCTACAATCCATCTCATGTTTGGAAAATCGAATGTTTAGAGCTCTTTAGGGAATACACATAGAAATAATACACTGAACAACAGTCTGCATCTTATACATCACATTTAATTTACATTTAACTTTATAAGCTAAATTGGCTAGAGAAAGAACAAAGCAAACGTATACTTGAACATATTAGTAAAAAATAATAATAGTCATAGTCATGATAATAATGTCCATACATAACTTGAAGCGAGCCTGTAAGCATGGAAATATTAGAGTTACTTATGGTGACTTATTGGTGATATGTTTTTGGAGGAACAGGCTTTGGGACTGTCATCCTGATCCTGGCTTCTAGGACCTCACAGCAGTCAACACTGCAGCTAAATTAGGGTTCATGTTGATGGGCATTCTAGTCCAACGCTGCATTTTTCAATTCAAATATGCATGCAGATGCAGTCTGAGTGGAAAATGCAGTGTTTGAGAAAAGTTGCAGTTGACTGTAGTTCAGACGTTTCTTAACAAGATATGCTGCGTCTACAGAGAGTGCAGAGTGCAAAGCAAGTCAAATGCAGCTTTAGACTGCCATGTGTTCTGCTCAGTAAAAGTCAATGGGATTTTGTTAAACCATGCTTGACGTGTTTCAAACGCACTTTAAATGCAGAAGAATGACCATGGCAATGTGCCCTAATTCAGAGAGATGTTGGACTTGATAAAACCTGTGAATGAACAATAAATGAACAGCACCAGGTCATGCTTGTGCTCTTCCCTCCTGTATGCATGTTCACACGTAGGGATGCGCCGAAGGTTCGGTCCGATCCTAGGTTCAAACCAAACTTTGCCTATTCGGGAGTTCAGTAGGAGTCACACATTGTACATGGAAGCTGTATTTCTACGGCTTCTATATATGACAGCTACTTGCTGTATTTGGCCATGGGTGCTTACCGTCAGGATCAGTTGCGTGTGCTAGGTCACCAGGTTTTTCTTTTCGGCAAGTTGGCAGGAGGTGGGCATTGTGAATTTACAATGAGGGACACTTTTGGGGGATTTTTATTTTTTTTTTAATAAAGGACCTGTCAAACATTTGGGTGTCTTTATTTCTAGGTTCAAACTTTTTTTGTGAATGAGTAGGGGTACTATGTACCCCTTGCTAATTTCTGTAAGGGGAGGCGGTATCTGAGGAGTTCTTAATTTAAAGAAGGCTTCCAGCTCCCCACTTGCAGACCCCCACAACCACCAGGCAAAGGTTTTTTCTTTCGCAGAGGCTCTTGTCCTCATCAACTTGGAGACAAGGTGCTTACCCAGGAGGACCCCCCTAGCAAGGCACCCCCCCATGTTGAGGAAATGGGGCCTGGAATGGTTCAGGGGGGCATACCCATCCCCCACCTCAACTATCAGTGGTGTGGCTGGATGGTGCGCCAAGCGTTACTTACATTTAGTGCAGTATGCGCCTAGGAATGCATGCCCAGAATGCAGACTGCTTGCCCAGTGTTTTATTACTTTTCTTTTACTATTTCAAGTTACATAAAGACCATAGTAACATCTAGGTGCATTATACGGTAGGAACTGAAATGATTGTTATTCCTTAAAGTGCAACTTTACCCATAACAACTTGATAAAAATATTGCTCTTTAGCAAGGAACATACATTCCACATTAATAATTATGCTACCAGAATTAGTGCATGCTGTAAATTGCCTCCAGCATTGCTCCTATTTCTTCTTGTCGAAGGCTGCCATTTTGCTAAAGCCCAGAGCCCCTGAGCAGCAGTAAATCTTTAGCCCGCGTTCACATCGGTGCGATTTGACAGGCCATTTGACCTGTCAAATGGCCTGTCAAATCGGAGCCTATTGACGACTTTGTGAAGCCACACCGATTTCCAAGAGTAGTTCCTGAACTACTTTTAGCGACTTCGGGGGCGATTTCAATAGACATCTGTGCATGAACCCACACAGATGTCTTTATGCGTTTGAAAGCCGTGCTCAGTGGGAATGAGGGCTAAGGCTGTCAGTAGATTGGTCTCTGGTGGCTCTGATTTTCAGCACAATATAAAATAATGGCAAAAAAGGAGAGCAACTGAGTATGTGCAGAGCAGGGTGAGACGTGTATTACTGGATTTTAAACAGTATAGGCACTTATTTAAAAACATTTTTAAACAGCTATACCTGCAAAAGGGGCCAGCCTGAGGTGATATAGCAGGACTGAGTTGAACACTAAAAAACCAAACAAAAAGATTTGGCTCTACGTATACTTTACTACATTGATTTTGCTCCAGGTTCCAATGGCTTTTAGAGTATTAGGTGCCAAGAATTAAACCAAGGCCTGGATAATGAAATTACATACATGCCTTTACATGAGTTACATCATAAGTGGCCACCCTGAAGAAAGAAGTCACCAGACTCAAAAAAATGCATAGAAGACAACAACAGTTTTGGCGATGGAGTGGCAGAAGGGAGCATGGGTCTCATATTGCGGGTAAACACATGGTTAAGTGTGCCATAATTATGGCTAATGCTATTCATATTTGTGCAATATTGTAAATATTGCTGCGGTCATCCCTTCTCTAAAGTCCCATTCAAAGGATAAGTTCATCTTTTTTAAGAAAAAATAAATGCACTTCTTTTTGCAGGTAAAAAATGTGCATTTATTATTTTTTTTACTTTTAACCTGTAAAGCACTGCACATGTGATCAGCAGGCCGAGGGTGCCTTGTAGGACTCCTGCACTCTGCCTATGTATGCATTTATTTGTGTGCTTTTTAGGACTCCATTGCAGCTGTATGTGTGCACTGTGCACTGATTCACAGTTTAAGGAAAATGCCTCTTCATCTTTACATTTTCTAAGAATTTTACCAGCCTTGGCTTGTTGTCCTGATTGTCATGTTTTACTATTCATCAAGAACTTGTCCTGTTTCTGTTCCTTTATTTTGTGTTTTGTACAGGTTGATCCAATAATTTTTAATGTTTTCCCCTATGATCCTAGGATTCTGTCAAAGTACACATTTATTAATAGTTTTAAGTGCTAACAGTGGCTCAAATTTAAAGCAGAACTTCACTCTCTCAACCAACAATGACTAGTTGTAATCCTTATGATGCTAGCATTAGTAAATAGATAGAAAAGTAAATCATATTTACTTGTTTTTTTTCTTACATTTCTCAGTTCAAAGAGCTCTTTTCCTTCATGAGCTGTTTGGTTGGAGAATCATCACTCACCTCTGCAAACACTAGGTTGGTTGGTTGGTTTTTGGTATTTTGGTATATACAGTGCCTTGCAAAAGTATTCACCCCCTTGGCTTTTTACCATTTTGTTACATTATAGTCTTTAGTTCAATGTTCTTTTAATCTGAATTATATTTTTATATTCTGAACTATTTTTCAGAAATAAAAAACTGATAATTGGCATGTCCGTATGTATTCACCCCCTTTGTTATGAAGCCCATAAAAAGCTCTGGTGCAACCAATTACCTTCAGAAGTCACATAATTAGTGAAATGATGTCCACCTGTGTGCAATCTAAGTGTCACATGATCTGTCATTACATATAGAGACATTTTTGAAAGGCCCCAGAGGCTGCAACACCTAAGCAAGAGGTACCACTAACCAAACACTGCCATGAAGACCAAGGAACTCTCCAAACAAGTAAGGGACAATGTTGTTGAGAAGTACAAGTCAGGGTTAAGTTATAAAATAATATCCAAATCTTTGATGATCCCTAGGAGCACCATCAAATCTATCATAACCAAATGGAAAGAACATGGCACAACAGCAAACCTGCCAATAGACGGCCGCACACCAAAACTCATGGACCGGGCAAGGAGGGCATTAATCAGAGATGCAGCACAGAGACCTAAGGTAACCCTGGAGGAGCTGCAGAGATCCACAGTAGAGACTGGAGTATCTGTGCATAGGACGACAATAAGCCGTACGCTCCATAGAGTTGGGCTTTATGGCAGAGTGGCCAGAAGAAAGCCGTTACTTTCAGCAAAAAACAAAATGGCACGTTGTGAGTTTGCGAAAAGGCATGTGGGAGACTCCCAAAATGTATGGAGGAAGGTGCTCTGGTCTGATGAGACTAAAATTAAACTTTTTTGGCCATCAAAGAAAATGCTATGTCTGGCGCAAACCCAACAACATCACATCACCCAAAGAACACCATCCCCACAGTGAAACATGGTGGTGGCAGCATCATGCTGTGGGGATGTTTTTCAGCAGTTGGGACTGGGAAACTGGTCAGAGTTGAGGGAAAGATGGGTGGTGCTAAATACAGGGATATTCTTGAGCAAAACCTGTACCACTCTGTGTGTGATTTGAGGCTAGGACGGAGGTTCACCTTCCAACAGGACAATGACCCCAAACACACTGCTAAAGCAACACTTGAGTAGTTTAAGGGGAAACATGTAAATGTGTTGGAATGGCCTAGTCAAAGCCCAGACCTCAATCCAATAGAAAATCTGTGGTCAGACTTAAAGATTGCTGTTCACAAGCGCAAACCATCCAACTTGAAGGAGCTGGAGCAGTTTTGCAAGGAGGAATGGGCAAAAATCTCAGTGGTAAGGTGTGGCAAGCTTATAGAGACTTATCCAAAGCGTCTTGGAGCTGTGATAGCCGCAAAAGGTGGCTCTACAAAGTATTGACTTTAGGAGGGTGAATAGTTATGCACATTGACTTTTTCTGTTATTCTGTCCTATTTGTTCTTTGCTTCACAATAAAAAAATCTTCAAAGTTGTGCGTATGTTCTGTAAATTAAATGATGCAAATCATCAAACAATCCATGTTAATTCCAGGTTGTGAGGCAACAAAACACGAAAAATGCCAAGGGGGTGAATACTTTGCAAGGCACTGTATTTTTTTTTTATCACAGCCATGATCTCTCTCTTGTGCCACCTCATTGGTTTTCCCATTGAGTATCTTGGTCCCCGCCACTACTCCCAGACACTGAGCAGCGATCACTATTTGGAGATGCTACGTTTTTTAAGTTCCAAGCTAGTTTTATAGGGTTATGTAGTTGAAGGCATCTACTACTGAAGAAGTGAAAGTATTCACGAAACGCATCGAGTTACAAGATGCATTCCTCTCTCCTATTGCAATCATCTTGGTTATGTAAAGCATGTATTTAAAAATATACCAGCTTACCAAAATCCTGGCCAACCGCCTCTCATCTTTTATTAATCTCTTTATACACAAGGACCAGGTTGGTTTCATACCAGGGAGACAGGGACCAGACCAAATTAGAAGAGCAATAGACATTGTTTCCATCCTCCAATCGAATTGGGAAGGGGGACCGAAACAGGAAGGTTTCCTCCTCTCCTTGGACCTCCATAAGGCCTTTGATTCTATCGAGTGGCCTTATCTTTTCTCCTTACTGGAGAAATGGGGATTCGGCCCTAGGTTTCTTGGGACACTAAAAGCCTTATACTCCACCCCAAGAGCAATAATCCGCTTACAAGGCCATTACTCCAAACCTCTATCTATAGCAAGAGGGACTAGACAGGGCTGCCCTCTATCCCCCTTAATTTTCGCCATTGCGATTGAAACCCTTGCAATCGCAGTCAGATCGGATCCCAATATTTCTGGGGTGAAATGTGGCGAACAAATCCACAAATGCGGGCTCTTCGCCGATGATATGCTCTTATTCATTACATCACCAATCACTTCCCTACCAAATCTGTGCAAACTCCTAAAGGAGTTCTCACGGATATCGGGCCTACAGGTAAACTACTCCAAATCATCCGCACTGAACATTTCCCTCAAACCACATGTGGTCTCCTCCCTCCAGAATGCCTTTGAGTTCAGATGGAGCGACACTTTTATTGACTATTTAGGGATCAGGCTCACCGCGAAAACAGAGCTACTCTATTCGGCCAACTTCCCTCACATTTACCGCAAACTGGAGTCAGACCTAGGCAATTGGGCTAAGGGAGGGATCTCTTGGCTAGGTAGAGTTCATGCAATTAAAATGACCTTACTACCTAGACTCCTCTACCTTTTCAGGGCCCTCCCGATAAGCATTGTAAAAGACCATCTTACTACATTCCAAAGGAAAATTATCAAGTTTATCTGGGGAGACAAGGGGCACAGACTCCAACAAAATACCTTATACTTGTCTAGATCCCAGGGGGGCCTAGGTCTCCCTCAACTTTTCTGGTACTATCAAGCGGCTAGACTCGCCCAGTTTTCAATAGTGTATGGGAAGACAGAAAAACCAGATTGGATCCAAATAGAGAGACAGGCTGTACCATCATACACCCTAGACTTCCTAATGTGGGTCCCTCCTAGAAAACGCCCCCCGATTCTCTCACCAACTCTTTCTCATTCCTTTAAATTATGGGACTCTCTAAGAAACAATCGGAGCTTGATCTCCAGTTGCCACCCACTTGCTCACATATTTAATAACCCGGACTTCGTTCCAGGTCTAGACATCAAAGCATTCCGTTGGTGGTTGGATAAGGGGTTGTACCGGATCGGACACTTCTATACGAGTTTAGGCCCTATTACCCTGGCCTTTTGTGTGAGCAAACTGGAGATGCCTACCTCGGAGAGATTCAGATTTCACCAAATCCGCCACTTCCTTGCCCACAACGGGGAGGCAAAATTGGCCCCCCACTCATTCACGCCTTACGAACCCTGGTGTGGCAGGTCTTCTGAGCAGAGGGGAGGCATCTCCGTCATATATCAGTCACTCGCCAATCAGTCAACCAAGACCCCATATATGCTCGCGTGGGAAGCAGACCTGTATATGCAGTGGGATCTTGATAAATGGAGGACCACCTTTTTCAGGGCATACAGGGGCATTAAGAACATTTCCATGATAGAGTCTAGTCTTAAGGTTTTTACCAGGTGGTATCTACCTCCTGACAGATTAGCCAAGATGTTCCCTTCGGCTGACCCTGGTTGTTTTAGAGGATGTTTACTTAGGGGCACACTGGTCCATATATTCTGGGAGTGCCCAAGATTGAGGACATTCTGGAACAAGATCTTCCTCCTGATAAAGAAAATCACCAAGGTCCATATCCCGAAAACACCTTCGATGGCTCTCCTAAATGACAATTTGCCCAGGGTCCCGAAGCTTGCCAGCAAACTCATACATTTTATTTTCCTGGGCGCTAAGCTCACCATAGCCAAGGCTTGGAAGAAACCCAAAGTATCCCTTAAGGCGACGATCCGGAAAATTTCCTGGATCATGGCCCAAGAGAAGCTGGCTAGCATTCTTGACAACTCAGTGGACCGGTTTGAGGCTACTTGGGAACCCTGGGCAAGTTTCGTTGGCATCTCCCTGATTCCAGGTGTGCAACCACAACTCAGCTGATTGCTACGGGGTTGCGGGGCGCCTCCCCGCGGGCTGGCTCCCTTTCCTCTCTTCTTTCTCCCTCCCTCCCCTCTCTTTTCTACACTCTTTTCTTTCTCGCTTTTCAGCTGTCGTAAAGTTCCGAACCACAGACAGTCCGATGGTCTTAGTATCACTCTTATTCCCTGTTGGAATAAGACAGTCAGATGGTCTTAGTATCACTCTTATTCCCTGTTGGTTCCGGCTATAAGGGGCTCTAATACTATAATGTTGTTCTCTAGCTGGTTGTTTATTTTTCAGCAATGTTTACAGGGCGGCGGGGGGGGGGCTAATGGAGGTTTCGCCGGTCACAGTGAGTTCCCTTTTGGGGTGCCGACGGAACCCCCGTGGCCGCCTACAACCGCCCCTTGGTTAGCCCAGAGATTTATCCTCTCTTTAGCTCCTTTCCTATGGTAAATGGTATTGTTCCTTTAGATTATCTGTTAAAACCACAGGCCGGAACCTAACCCTTCACACTTATTATTTTTTTTCTTTTATTGTCTGTGTTTCGATTGTGATACTTCTTCTTTCTGTAATACCTACCCCACAGGGGTCTAACTATATGTGATATGACCAATGTGCATTTATGATTCAGCGAATGTACGATATATGACTTCTTTTTTGAAAAATCCAATAAATATTTTGAAAGAGAAAAATATACCAGCTTGATGTACAGTATATATTGTGGTTAACCCATTGGCAATAAATTGATATTTTATGACTTTTGTATCATGCCTCATTTAAAGATCCATGGGCAAATATTGGTTGTGTGTATGTTACATATGGGGATGGAGGCATGATACGCTAGGCACCTGGTCACAGTTCTTTTTTACGATCATTTTTCAGAGGGTATTTGCCAGGTGGTGAGGTGGCATTATGTTTAAAAACCTATAAACCAGCACCAACATAACCACGTGTATTGCAGTTGAAGCCCATCCCCATCAGTTGAATAGTTCACATCTGTACTGCCTGCTGAACAGTGGGGATCTTTTTGCCATGCTGTGTGCAAAGCATCAAGGCTCCGGTATGTTTACACTCGCGTCAGCTGCCTTTGCGGGGAAGTAAATAATGTACTCCACTTAAAGTGGTTCTAAAGCCAAATAGTTTTTTTACCTTCATGCATACCTTGTGTAGCAGGTGCCAGCCGCCACCACTACCCGTACTCTCTAATCCCCCCCACACAGCAAACACTGTCAAGCAGCTGCAGGCTTTCTTTCCGCCCCTCGCCTCCTGTCAGCACGGACAGCAGGGAGATGCGCAGGGGATCAGAACGGCTTTGTTGCGGGCGGCTGTGGGTCCCCCTGCTCAGAGCGCTGCCACAGCGAAGACCGCAGGACCTGCATGTAAAAGCAGGGAGTGTAAAGCTGCAGGTGTGTGTCTCCTCACCTGTCCACAGCTCGCTCTGCCAACCCCCCTTCTTCCTGCTGAGGTCCACCGCCACTGCAGGAGAGACAAAACACAGGCTGTCAGTTCATCTTCCCCCCACTCAGCCCCCCTCGTCTCCTGTCATTCTGTCACAGCAGGGGAGGAGAGGAGAGAGAGGGTGGCTCTGTGAAATCTTGCTGCCAACGCTCCAGTCCCCTTTCTATTGGCTGTGGACAAGAGACGAATCAGAAGAAGACGGAGATCAAAGAACCCAAAATCACCAACCAGCTCCTTTGGGGTGGCGCTACACGTGGGGGCTCATCCGGGATCCTCTTTTCTACTAGCAAACCTCCAGGAAAATGCCCCAGAGAGTGTCAAGATGGACACTGCCGCTGCAACCCAGTGGTGTGAGGAGGAAAATGGTGAATGGGAGTCAAGTGTTGTAATCGACATCCCTGGGGTGGCCTGGACTGAGGAATGGATCAGTCAAGCTGTGAAAACACTAGTCCCAGATCAGAAGGCGTGGGTGATAGACGTCAAGCCAGATAAGAGAAATCTCGCACATATGCCCTGATAGAGTAGAGAAAAGGGATCCCTACTTGTTTCCAAAGGGCCAGCGTACAGTTGACTGGCGATGTCGGAGCTGATCCAGCTGAATGTATTGGATGTGAGCCTAGAAAGTTTGGGCCAAGCAGCATCATCGGAAGACGCTACCCCACCAGCACCTATAGCAATGATAGGACCAGAGTTCATTGCTGCCTTGGGAGCCTTCGTGGAAAAGTGCCAAAAGAGTAACCCAACATACACAGGGTCTGGATATGGAAAAGTGAGGGCTTTTTCAGGAAAGCAACCAGTGGACCGACCAGTGTGAGCAGCCCTTTTGGCAGCTGAAATGGAGTCTAACAACTGCTCCTTTTCTGGCCTATGCCAATCCAACCAAGCTGTATGAGCTGCATGTTGATACTGTTGAGATGGGTTAGGCAGGGTACTGTATCAGAAGCATAATAGACACCTGCGGCCTGTTGCTTATGTGAGCTGAAGTCTTACATCTGCTGAGAAAAACTACCCTATTCACAAGTTGGAATTTTTGGCTCTGAAGTGGGCAGCGGTAGACAAATTGAAAAACTACTGGTATGTTGCAGACTTAGTGGTCAAAACTGACAACAACCCACTCACGTACATACTCACCACAACAAAGCTGGATGCCACCAGGCACATGTCGTTGGCCGCCCTATCAGGGTTTCAACTCAGCTTAAAATACCGCCCAGGAATTGGGAACAAAGATGCTGATACCCAGTCGAGGAGACCCTATGACTTGGGGGTTTCCTCTGAAGAGTGGACTCAACTGACTCCAAAAGGGATACAAGCCTTGTGTCAGGGAGTGGACCATCAGGCCAGAGGAACAACTGGGGCCGAAGCCATCGGAGTCTCAGTGGCAGGTATCCCCAAATACTAATGTGATTTGTCCCAGGTCAGGGATAAGGGCCTACCTAAGCTTTCAGATAGGGACTTAAGAAAGGACCAGTTGAAAGATCCCCTTTGTAGTTTAACACGGAAGGCCCTGGAGGGCCAGCGCTCAAGCCGCGCTCTGTGTCAATGGTCGCGGCTTTTTATGAAGTGCACTTGACAAGCGGGAGGAGCCAGGAGCACCAGTGGGGGACCCAAGAAGATGTGGATCGGGGCTGCTCTGTGCGAAACCATTGCACAGAGCAGGCAAGTATAACATGTTTGTTATTTAAAAAAAAATAGGTTTACAGTCACTTTAATTTCACATCAGAGGTCCCTCCCCCCATCACATCAGAGTTCCTCAATTACATCAGAGTGACTCTTTGTGTCAGAGGACTGTCCCCCTCCCTAAACATGAGATCCCCTCGTCACTTTGGTCACCTCTATACATGAGCCCTCCAACACATCAGAGGCCCCCATAAGTTCATAGCCCCCATCACACAGACCCCACTCCTTATCAAGCGGCCCCTTAATTACACAGTCCTCTCTTCACATCAGAGTCCTACCTTTTGGCTCCAGCAACACGGCAGGGCGGGAGGTGGAAGAGGTGTGAAGGAGGCAGACTTCTGTCTTCTCCTGAACACTGGGGGTGACCCTGCATGCCACCTACCCATGATCAGTCATGCGCAAGCTGGCTACCAATGTGCTTCCTGGCCCTAGAGCATCATTGGTTGTTATGATGCTGGCTAGTGGTGCTCTGTGGAAACAATCTACATTTTTATACATGGTCGGTCCATATTTTTTATATTTTTCGAAAATCAGTTTCCAAAGAAAAAAGAGTCTAAAAATTTAAAAAATATATATATATATGTTTCTTACAAAAAAATCCTATATTTATACTTGGCAAAATGAAAATAAGTCACCTTTTAGGAAGAAAAAAGAACAAAATATTACATATATGGAAAAATGTAGTTGGGTAACCAGTAACTAAAAGTAACTGGAAAAAGGGAAAATTAACCCCATATTACTTTAAAATTAAGTTTAAATTAAATTATTTTAATTGGGAAAAATTGCATTTCATTAAGACAACTATACCCAAACTGCAGTTTATAGAACATCTCTTTACAGATCTGTTTGTTACTAATAATTGTTCTAGATATGCTATTCTGAAATTAGCAATATTTATGTGGGGAATGTCTAGGTTTAGAGGGTTAATGTGTGACAAAGCTTAGAAACTTGCTTTTATTTTGTGTGCTGATCCAGCAGGTTGACAAGAGAAAGTGAGAGAGAGCCAGAAGCAGATGATGCGCTGAGGTGTCTCAGACAGAGAAGATTTAATGTTCTTGCCTCCGGATCACCTGAGCAGATGAGAGAAGGCTGCAAGGAAGGTTTGCCAGAAATGGAGAATGCACCCATCATTTTTCAGACTGGCAGATATCCTCTGGACATATGTTAAATGCCTTTATGATGGGAAGGGGGATGGTGCGTGCAAAGCATTGTGTATTTGTGTATGTGTTGTGTATATAGAGTACTTAATGACAAAGTACATATCGAATGTGCAGAAGAATGGGCATAACTTGGCCTTGTTTAACCCAGTTTATCACAAGCATACTATTTAAGTGTATGATGTTCCTCATTTAACCTATGTAGTATTTTTTTATATTTTCTATTATATTTTAATATCATTTAGGTATTCATACAGTAACTTGGGTTGAGAGAGTTTAGAGACAGTGTAGAAATGTTTGTATTAGCTTTATATAGTATTTTGAAAAATAATTTTATTTTACATTTATTATACATTTAAAAGACTTCCTCAGCTCCAATAATTTTTCCTGACATTTTAAATATGTATCCATTTCCTAAACTGAAACCCATTGACCCAATTTTTAGTTTACCCATAAATAGATTCAGTAGCTTGCAGGCTTCATTTAAAACCAATTTCCTGGTTTAATGGGAATGTGTGCAGTTTAGGTTGGTCACTTCCCTTACTCCAAACATCCCAATCTTTTCCATTTGAGATGCCCATGTACATACACAATTAGAAAGGGACTTAAAGGGGTTGTAAAGGTAAAAATTTTTTCACCTTAATGCATTCTATGCATTAAGGTGAAAAAACTTTTGACAGTACCGCCGCCCCCAGCCCCCCCCGTTTTACTTACCTGACGCCTCGAATCTTCGCTCCTCGTCCTCGTCAGCTTCATTGCAGCTCAGCCTGGTCGCTGATTGGCTGCAGTGGATGGATTGAAAGCAGCGCAGCCATTGGCTCGCGCTGCTGTCAATCACATCCGATGACGCGGCGCGCCGGGGGGCGGGGCCGAGTGATACAGCGAGCGGCTATAGCCGCCGGCTGTATCACGGGAGCGCGCCCGCAAGCACTCACCACCGTGCGAGGGAGCTCGCATGAAGGTGGTAAATGCTTGCGGGGAGGAGCTGAAACAGCCGCCGAGGGACCCCAGAAGAGCAGGTTCGGGGCCACTCTGTGCAAAACGAGCTGCACAGTGAAGGTAAGTATAACATGTTTGTTATTTTTAAAAAAAAAAAAAAACACCTTTACAACCACTTTAAGATTAGACTATAAAAAAACACAATGGGGAATGTGCTCATGGCTTAAAACAGCCATGAATGGACATGAATTAACAGTAAATGGCTTTAAACATGCTTGTGATAAACATAGATCTATAGTCAGACAATAAAGTTAACAAAAAAAACATGTTTACATGTTTCTATATTTCTCTGTGCTCCCCTATTGTCAAAACAATTGTGGCAATAGAATGGTAATGGTGTAAAGCTTATAAGATTAAATAGCTGCATAGTTGAAGCAGCATTTTATTGGTTGAACTAGATCAGGGGAAGGCAACCTTTTGAGCACAGTGTGCGTAAAAATATTTTCACAGAAATGGAGCGTGCCGATTTTATAACAAAAAAATTTCAACTTCACACTCTCAATCACAAAAAGGATTTTTTTATAAAGCAAAAAGGTGTAAACTAGTAGTGAGAAATTAACCACTTATGCCCATTTGGCTGGCCAAAGACCAGAGGTTTTTTTGCGATTCGGCACTGCTTCGCTTCTTCTACATACTTTTGGTAAAAAAAATCGCAATAAGCGTTTATTGATTGGTTTGCGCAAAAGTTATAGCATCTACAAAATAGGGGGTAGTTTTTTGGCATTTTTATTAATAATTTTTTTTTTTACTAGTAATGGCGGCGATCAGAGATTTTTATTGTGACTGCGACATTATGGCAGACAGATTGGACACTTTTGGCTCTATTTTGGGACCATTCACATTTATACAGCGATCAGTGTGATTAAAAATGCATTGATTACTGTGTAAATGTGACTGGCAGTGAAGGGGTTAACCAGGAGGGGGCGCTGCAGGGGTTAAGTGTGTCCTTGGGAGTGATTCTAACTGTGGGGGGGATGGGCTATGTGTGACACGACACTGATCACTGCTCCCGATCACAGGGAGCGGTGATCAGTGTCACTAGGCAGAACAGGGAAATGCTTGTTTACATTAGCATTTCCCCGTTCTTCCTCACCGCGAGACGATCACAGGTATCACATTCACAGAGCTCGTGGCAGGGTCGCGCCCATTTGCTTGTCCATGCCATTCTGCCGACGGAAATGTTCGTGCGGCGGTCGGCAAGCGGTTAACATCCTGCACTCTCATGCCTCAGATCAGACCCAATTCCTGCAACTTCACACCTCAGATCACTGTCCCCCCTGCTCATCTGCCCCACCACTATAACCCCCTGCTCATCTGCCCCACCACTGTACTACCATGCACATCTGCCCCACCACTGTACTACCATGCACATCTGCCCCACCACTGTACTACCCTGCACATCTGTCCCACCACTGTACCCCCCTGCTCATCTGCCCCACCACTGTACTACCATGCACATCTGCCCCACCACTGTACTACCCTGCACATCTGTCCCACCACTGTACCCCCCTGCTCATCTGCCCCACCACTGTAACCACCCCCTGTACATCTGCCCCACCACTGTACCACCCTGCTCCTCTGCCCCACCACTGTACCCCCCTGCTCATCTGCCCCACCACTCTAACCCCCTGTACATCTGCCCCACCAATGTTACCCCCTTTCTCATCTGCCCCACCAATGTACTACCTTTCTCTTCTGCCCACCACTGTAACCCCCTGCACATCTGCCCCACCACTGTAACCCCCTGCTCATCTGCCCCACCACTGTATTACACTGCAAATCTGCCCCACCACTGTACTACCCTGCACATCTACCCCTCTACTGTACAACCCTGCACATCTGCCCCACCACTGTAACCCCCTGTACATCTGCCCCACCACTGTACCACCTTACTCATCTGCGCCACCACTGTAACTCCCTGTACATCTGCCCCACCAACGTTAACCCCTTTCTCATCTGCCCCACCAATGTACACCCTTTCTCATCTGCCCCACCAATGTAACCCCCTGCACATCTGCCCCACCACTGCAACCCCCTGCACATCTGCCCCACCACTGTAAACCCCTGCACATCTGCCCCACCACTGTAACCCCCTGCTCATCTGTCCCACCACTGTACCACCCTGCTCTTCTG
Source organism: Aquarana catesbeiana (assembly GCF_042186555.1). Taxonomy (NCBI): domain Eukaryota; kingdom Metazoa; phylum Chordata; class Amphibia; order Anura; family Ranidae; genus Aquarana; species Aquarana catesbeiana. The sequence continues at coordinate 452,195,332 of NC_133325.1, forward strand.
TCCCATCACTGTACCACCCTGCTCTTCTGTCCCACCACCTTACCACTCTGCTCTTCTGTCCCACCACTGTAACCCCCTGCTCATCTCCCCCACAAATGTTCCCACTTTCTCATCTGCCCCACCACTGTACCTCCCTGCACATCTGCTCCACCGCCATACCCCCATGCTCTTCTGTCTCACCGCTGAACCATCTTCTCATCTGTCCTAACACTGAACTTATCTGCTCATCTACATCACCACTGTAACCCCCTTTCTCATCTGCCCCACCACTGTACCTCCTGCACATCTGTCCCACCACTGTACCCCCTGCTCTTCTGCCCCACCACTGTAATCCCCTGCTCATCTGTCCCACCAATGTACCTCCTTTATCCTCTGCCCCAACACTGAACCCCCTGCTCATCTTTCCCACCACTGTAACCCCCTTCTGTCCCACCATTGAACTCCCTTCTCATCTGGCCCAACACTGAACCCCCCTGCTCATCTGGCCCAACACTGAACCCCCTGCTCATCTGGCCCAACACTGTACCCCCCTGCTCTTCTGTCCCACTGCTAAACCACCTTCTCATCTCTTCCACCACTGTACCTCCCTGTACATCTGCCCCACCACTGTACCCTCCTGCTCATCTGTCCCACCTCTGAACCCCTCCTGCTCATTTTCCCCACCGCTGCAACCCCCTGCACATCTGCCCCACCACTGTAAACCCCTGCACACCTGCCCCACCACTGTAACCCCCTGCTCATCTGTCCCACCACTGTACCACCCTACTCTTCTGTCCCATCACTGTACCACCCTGCTCTTCTGTCCCACCACCTTACCACTCTGCTCTTCTGTCCCACCACGGTAACCCCCTGCTCATCTCCCCCACAAATGTTCCCACTTTCTCATCTGCCCCACCACTGTACCTCCCTGCACATCTGCTCCACCGACATACCCCCATGCTCTTCTGTCTCACTGCTGAACCATCTTCTCATCTGTCTTAACACTGAACTTATCTGCTCATCTGCATCACCACTGTAACCCCCTTTCTCATCTGCCCCACCATGTACCTCCTGCACATCTGTCCCACCACTGTACCCCCTGCTCTTCTGCCCCACCACTGTAATCCCCTGCTCATCTGTCCCACCAATGTACCTCCTTTCTCCTCTGCCCCAACACTGAACCCCCCCTGCTCATCTTTCCCACCACTGTAACCCCCTTTTCATCTGGCCAAACACTGAACCCCCCTGCTTTTCTGTCCCACCATTGAACTCCCTTCTCATCTGGCCCGACACTGAACCCCCCTGCTCATCTGGCCCAACACTGAACCCCCTGCTCATCTGGCCCAACACTGTACCCCCCTGCTCTTCTGTCCCACTGCTGAACCACCTTCTCATCTCTTCCACCACTGTACCTTCCTGTACATCTGCCCCACCGCTGTACCCTCCTGCTCATCTGTCCCACCTCTGAACCCCTCCTGCTCATTTTCTCCACCGCTATACCCTCCTGCTCATCTGTCCCACCTCCTAACCCCTCCTGCTCATCTGCTCTACTGCTGAACCCTCTTTCATCTATGAAATGCATGATATGCCGAGTGGTGAAAGGAAGCAGAGATGAGACACATCTACCTGTCCTGGCACACTCATCCTACTGATCCAACTCTCGCATCCAGCACACATGCTTGTATGTGATGTATGTGATGTCACATACAAGCATTTGGAATAGATGTGCAATGATGAGCTCAGGTCAGGGGCATTTTCTGAAAGCAGTGGGCCTGTGTGCAGTATCATAAGTTGGGCCCCTGCAGCTGAGAAAAGGGTGACGCTCAGCGCCACAAGAAAAGTTGGGTGTGTTTTTCATTGCGCTGAATACTGGCTGTGGCTTAAAGGGACACAGAGTGCAGGGGTTCAGTAGTAAGTGTTGCAAAGGTTCAGGAATAATTTCAACAAAGTTCCCAGAAGCTCAACAGTAATTCCACAAATTGTCACCTGATTGTGGTTTTCTCAATCACAGTGAAATCCCTTCTTTCTGAGTTTGGTAGTGACAACCAAGTGAGTCATCTTCCTCCAGATAGTGGGCAGGGCTAGCAGGACTGATTGGCTTTAGCAGGGGCCAATGACAGTCCTCCTCCTGGAAACAGGGACCGCCCCCCCCCCCTAGCATAACTGCACCCAATCTCTTCCCATCACAAAAGCTGACGATTGCAGCTACAGCAAGGTTAGAGAACCAAGCAATGTTTTCCATCTTTTATAATGTGTGGGGGCACAGTGCCTCCCCCTCAGTGCAGGTGCAGCGTGGGGAACTCTAAATTAGAATGCATTAGTGTCTCACTGACACTTCCCTGCACTGCTCTGCTGATGGGGAGGGAGTCGAGTGCTGGCAAAAGATGCTTCAAGTACCGCTTGCGGCACCAATGCCGGGGGTTGCCTACCCCTGAACTAGATGGACTTTTGTCTTTTTTCCTTGTCAAAAATATTTTATTAAGTACAATAAAAATATACAATACAGATATATTATATAACTTCTGATAATGAATATGAATACAATGTTGTTCAGGGTATAAGAAAATTGTAAAAAGTATAAACAATTAGTAAACAATTATATATTTGACCAGATATATTGTTGATAACCTGTTAGAATGTGATCATTATAAATGTGAAAAATACCCTGAACAAACTAGAATTGATGGATTGCTTATCAGTTCTGAAGCTATAATTTGTAATTTGAGGAGCTTCAAAATCATAAGATAGATAGAGAGACGGAATAGAAAGGAGGAGAGTGAAGAGTAAAGAGTAAAGAGGGGTCCACCGGGGTGATCCAAAAGTCAGAGTCAGACATAATATGATCTATGTGATTTCAAATCATCTACCATGGCATTAAGACAGAGTCATTAAAAGATGGCGGTAAGAAGGACTTTTGTCTTTTTTCAAACAGACTAACTATGTAACTATGTAGCACATACAATATAGAAGCACCATACAGACAATATGCACATCTGTGAAGCTTTGTGTATTACAGAGTCTCTTGCAATAAGCTTTTGAACCATTATCTGAATTAATAGAATTTCCTCATTTAAAAATAAATAAAATAAAATAATAATAATAAATGTTTGCTTATTTTTGACAAGTCAACTGGATAAACTGCACAACTCATCCTAGTTCTTTTTAATGTTCATCTTTAGAGATGTATGCACATACCATACCACACTAACTATATAAGAAACAGCCATGGCTGAGTAAGAGGCATTTGGGTGTCATTAATTAATGGCATCATCATCAAGTATAAAAAGTAAGGGTAAGGGAAAAGTCTGCTCAAATGTTTCCACAGTCCAAACCCCTTGCAGTGTTTTGCGTTTGTCTCCCAATATTGGAGATCCATAGTTCCATGAAAGGGAGAACTCTATTTGGTGGTGCCATGCTTGTTCAGATCTCACTTCCTAATGTTTTAGGGAGGCTTTGAGGGCTTCAATAGTTTTCAGTTCATTGCTCCTGGATAACTATAAATCTTTTGTGGGAGGTATTTCTTGTTTGCACAAAGAATAAAGATTCTGACAGTGTCTATTTTTTATCTGTTTCTTGGCAAATGACTCCTGTGCAATAGGTAATGTTCCGGGTCTTGACTGAGATTGACCTCTTTTAGCTTTTGTATTACATCTTTCACTTGACACCAAATGGTTGTAAAATAGGGCATTCCCAAAAAAATCTATTGTAGCGTACCATCAGATCCTTTGCAATCCCAGCATAACTGAGAAGTGTGTGTGGAGAACAGCAAAGAGTCTTTTTATCTGGCTAACAACCATGAATAACCTGCAGCATCAGCAAGCATGGATACTCTGATACAATTACTTCACATTTCAAAGTGAACTTCAGTTTTGAAAGAGGGGTTACATTTTCAGGCTATCATATATTCTGGTTAACAGCTTTATGCAACTTGTACATGATTATTTTTGTGTATTACTAGATTTTTAGAAATTTGTGAAAGATCCTAAACCAAAGTAGCATGCTACGTTAAAGGCCTGATTGCATATACAGTAATAAATATATGGGGTTTTTTTTACATTTTTTTTTGCACTGATAAGTTCTGCAGTGAATCTTTGTGCTGCATGGCTACATGGCTCTCACACAAAGCAGCAGCTTGGGTGCATTTTTATGCCTCTAAACGCTGCTCTTAAAATACTGATCTAAATACAATGGGGTTGATTTACTAAAACTGGAGAGTGCAAAATCTTGTGCAGTTGTGCATGGTAGCCAATCAGCTTCTAACTTCAGTTTGCTCAATTAAGCTTTGACAATAAAAACTGGAAGCAGATTGGTTTCTATGCAGAGCTGCACCAAATTTTGCGCTCTCCAGTTTTAGTAAATCAACCCCCTGATGTGCATGGCTACATAGGTTAACACAGAACTGTGTTTAGGGCAATAAAAAAAAATGCCAGACGCCTCTAACCCATTAGCATGAGACCTAAAAGAAAACTTTTTAAAGTAAATGTTTATTTATAAAAAGAAGAGGTATGTCTGAGAGGGAATTTCTTCTTAGGTACAGTATAATCAGTGTTACAGAGTACAGACTACAACAACATGATCTCTGCATTAACAATCACAAATGACAACATTAACAATTGTAAAAATGTAAACTGGCCGAACAACAATAAAGCTTCTTAAAAGAGAACTCTTCGAGGTCTTTCTTTTTAAAATGAGTAAGCCATTCTCAGAGTATTGCCCAATTTTGTTTTAGTGAGGATGGAGCAACAAAAACTTTTACAACTGGAGGGGATCAGCAGAGGGTAAGGGGAAGGACTGGGGAAGAGGGGGTTAGAGCTCATTATGTAGGGGGGGGGGGGGGGATCCTGTTGCTCAAAGAGTGTCCCGTTCCTAGGGTGCTACTAGTTAGGAGGTGTATCCCTCCATAAATGTGAAACACACCAAGAACACCACTTCTGATGGAGAGCTTTCTCTATTCCTAGAACCACTTGTGAAGTAAAAACAATATTTTTCGAGAGAAAATTACTTAGAAACCCCAAACATTATATATATGTCACGCTTTAAAATTGTGCACACTCTTGGAATGGCAACAAACTATGTTGCCATAGGTGAGGCTTTAAAAGCCTTCACAGGTTACCAGTTTAGAGTTACAGAGGAGGTCTGGAGCTAGAATGATTGCTTTCGCTCTGATGTTCATGGCAATACCTCACATTTGTGGGGCGATCGCTGTTACATATGTGTGCAGGGCCAAGGCGTGCGTCGACTTTGTCTGGGAGCTTGGGGAAACAAGGGTGCTTTTTGTTTTATTTATTTATTTATTTTTTGTTACACTGTTTCTTGAAAAATAAATGTGATTACCTTTATTGCTGTTACAAGGAATGTAAACAACCCTTGTGACAATAATAGACAGTGACAGGTACTCTTTATGTAAAGATCTGGGGTATATTAGAGCTCAGATATCTCCTCTGCCCTAAAAGCATTTGATTACAACAAGATCGGTGTGTTCAGATGGTTTACCAACTTACAAATGGTGCTGTTTACATCCGGAAACCAGAAGTGACGTCGCTTCCTGTTTCCTATACTACAGAGATCATCAGGGACCTTTCGGTCTTCCACAATCTCTGTGTTAAGCCGGCAGAATCGGCGGCTTTCACTCCAGGCTTGCCCCTGGGATGGGAGATAATGGTAAGGCACCAGTCGGCGGTGGGGGATTGGTAAATGCGACCCTCCTGCTGCCTGTAAAAGCAATCCAGTGGCTAATTAGTAGCTCGGATGGCTTTTTGCAAAAAACACTGACCACTGGCTTCAAAAAACGATATCAGGATGATGCCTGTAGCTGCAGGCATTATCTCCTACAACCACTTAAAGCCAAATGACGTACATGTACATGATTTGTTGTTCAGTGTGAGATCCTCCATGAGTTTGATGTCTTGTATCCTGAGAGCAGAAAGGTGTGTCTGGGTTGTATTGATTAGGTGAATGATTACAGACATTTTGTACATCTTTCTTGGGAATGTGTGTGAACACTTTTAAAGCTGAAGACTAAATTTAAAAATAGACACAGATAGATAGCTAACATGATATATGCTTTGCCACAAAGAGGGATTAACAAAGCAAAATATGTCTGTTTTGTGATATAAATATTGGTGCGTTTTCCATGCAGCTAGTTAACACTGGTAGAAGACAAGTTCTCTATGTGGTGTTGCACAGACATGCCAAATCACAATAAAATATGCAACAGCTTCTATAAATGTCTGATTGCGTATACTGATGTAGCATCCTCCTAGATAGGTTGCTAGGTTTTTAGGTACATTTCGTTTTTGACTCCTCTGTAGTCAATTGAGCATTGTTGATTACTTTTGGCTGTTATGGTATTCACAGGCTGCAGGTTTGATTGCTCTCATCTGTGTGTTGTTCTTGGAACATAGGCGTGGAGCAAGGCAAATTGGCAGCATGAATATTTTTCTTGTTTCAGCCAATCCCTGGGAGAGATGGCCCAGACAGTGACTGGGAAGGGTTATAAATAGTCTGAATTACAGAACAGCGGGGCCTTCCTGCCAAGGGATTCCATCTGTTCAGGTGAGGGGTGGATACCCCTCACCTCAAGTTGCTAATCATCAAAGTCCCAGCTAGGGCTTGCTGGGGGGACCTATACTCGAGTCTTTCTTTGGAGTTATTTTGATCTCTGCTTAAGAATCCTGTCAGAGGAGTTGCTGGAGAGTGTTAGACTGAGTGTTAAAGTTCTTTACCTTCATGCATTCCACTTTTTATGTGGGACATATCTACTTACGGATTCACTGCAATATTATTGATTTATAAAAGACATTTTAAGAAATTGTTATTTGTTCACCATTTTTCTTTTGATATTATGTCACAGTATTATGTAGAATTCACAGGATATCACGTTATTTATAATATTATCGTTTGAAGAACATTTAGGGTTTTAACACATTTATGCATGGTATTATAAGCAATTGGAAATCAGGGTAGTAAAGGCGCAACAATTTTTACACTTATATTGACTTCACATTGTGGGAACACAATCAGATTGTATGCGGCCACCCAACAGAAGATTATCAGTACACTTTGCTGAGGCATTACGGGATAACACACCAAAACATTTTTTTTCATTAATAAATACACTACGAGGTTCATTAATAAATACACTACGAGGTAGCGGGATAATCTATTCACCTTTCATAGACTCTTTTACACGTGATTTGATTGTAGCCGTATTAGTGCAATTATGACAGAGAAAATTGAGTACTGTACGTGATACTTTTTTATTTGCACTAACATACAATTTTTCAGGACAAGCTTTCGGGGTATGTCCCCTTCTTCAAGGTCCAAGCAGTACTGATTCACAAATTTTTAAGCAGCATGTTAAAGAAAAAAAAAAAGGGAAAACCAAACACATACAAATCAATGGTAATAAAGATAGCAGCAGAGTTAGTGAGATAAGACAGAGGAGAGAGCTATAGAATGCAGGGGGGGATACTAGTCACAGAGGGGTCGTAAAACTTTAGCATAATGTGTAAGGAAACCAATATCTAAATTCAGGCCGTTATTTTTCGTGTCAAAAAGAAGTATCATTCTAAGTTCAAACGTTTTCCTTTCCTTGATAGTTCTGAAATTCCCTTTAAGAACTAAAACATTGAGGTCTTCTATAGTGTGGTCCGGCTGTGAGAAATGATGTCCCACAGGTGTGCATAAACTGTCTTCTTTATGTTCTTTGATGGTATGTCTGTGCAAATTCATCCTCGCTTGCAACTTCTGTCCTGTTTCACCAACATAAGATCCTTTGCTGCACCTTTTGCATTGGATGAGGTACACAACATTACTGGTAGTACAGCAGTAAGATCCCATGATATTGAAGGTCCCACTTGTGTGTGTAACACTTTTGGATAGATTGATCTGGCTGCATAGTTTGCAGAGTTTTTTATTGCAGGGTTTGCTTCCATTATTTGTGACTTCATAATCAGAGTGAAGTTTCCTGCTGATTAGTTTGTGTCTGAGGTTGGGTGGTTGTCTGAAAGCCAATAATGGGGGTTGTTGGAATATTCCTTTTAGAATTTCATCCTCTGTTATAATGGGTTGTAAATCTTTGATTATCTTTTTGATCCCTTCTAGTGCTGGGTTGTATGTGGTGACTAGAGGTACTCGGTTATTTGTTTTTTTCTCTGTGTATTGGAGGAGATTTTCTCTTCGGGTTTTCAAGGCTGTGTTTATGTTGTTGTTGATGGTTTTTTCTTTGTAACCTTTCTTATGGAAGGAGTCTGCCAGTGTTCTGAGATGTTTATCTCTGTCTTCTGGGTCTGAACAAATTTGGTGGTATCTGATGGCCTGGCTGTGTATGATGGCCCATTTAGTGTGTTGGGGGTGAAAACTGGAACTATGAAGATAGCTGCATCGGTCAGTAGGTTTTCTGTATATTGACGTGTGAAGCTTGTCATCCCTGATGTATACTGTAGTGTCCAGGAAGTTGACATGTGTTTTCGAATAGTCCATTTTTAGTTTGATAGATGGGTGAAAAGTGTTGATAAATGAGAAGAATTGGTTTACATTTTCTTCACCTTCAGTCCATATCATGAATATATCATCAATATAGCGATAATATCTGTATGGCTTTTGTTGTATGCTGTTCAGGAATTTGTCCTCCAGGTCAGCCATAAATAAGTTTGCATATTGGGGTGCCATTTTGCTTCCCATAGCAGTACCCATACACTGGAGATAGATGTCATTATTGAATGTGAAGTAGTTGTGTGTAAGAATGAATTCAATGAGCTGTGTCACATCCTCAGCCGTGTATTTGTGGTTTGGTGAGGATGATAAGAATCTGTGACATGCCGCCAATCCTTGTGAGGGATGTTACTGTACAGAGATTCTACATCCATAGTGACTAGAAGTGTATTTGGTGGTAATTGTTGTATATTGTTAAGCTTGTTCAGAAAATCAGTGGTGTCTTGCAGGAAACTCGCAGTGTTCATGACTAAAGGTTTTAGCATGTTTTCTACGAGGCCTGAGATATGTTCGGTAAGTGTATTCATACCTGTTATAATGGGTCTGCCTGGATTTCCTGGCTTGTGAATCTTGGGCAGCATGAAGAAGTCTCCAATTTCTGGATTATCCGGAATCGCATTTATGAGTTCTGAATGTAGGTGGCTTGGTATTGTCGCAATGAGACCTTTTAATTACTTAGTAAAATCCTGGGTCGGATCATAATCCAGTTTTTTGTAGTAAGTAGTATTTGCAAGCTGCCTCTGGCCCTCTTGTATATATTTGTCTGTGTCCATCACAATGACTGCTCCCCCTTTATCTGCTTGTTTGATGGTTATGGCCTGATTATTGTGCAGATCATGTACAGCTCTTCGATCCAGTGGTGAAAGGTTGTATAATATTTTCTTTTGCTGGGTGGATATCAGGGATGTAACTCGCAGCCTGAAGCTGTCAATATAGGTATCCAGTTTGGGGTTGCGTCCTTGTGGAGGTGTGAAGTTGCTGTTCTTTTTCTTTTTGTCACCTCCTATTGTCCTAGGATTCCTTTCCTTACTGTGAAAATATTCTTTGAGCCTTAGTCTCCTAAAGAATTCCTCCATATCTGACCATACCTGTAAATTATCCAATTTGGTGGTTGGGCAGAATGTGAGGCCTTTGGAGAGGACTGTTGTTTCTGGTGTAGAAAGTTGATGATTTGACAAATTTATGATTCTGAGTTCCTCTGTTATATCCACATTTTCTGTAAAGTCAGCATTTACACAAGGGATACATTGGGATTCTGGATCGGCTTCCAAGTTGCTGATAGCAGGAGTTATAGAAGTTGTGTTTGTTTTGTGTTGTTTAGGTTGTATCCAAAAGGTCTGCTCTTGGTGTAGGTTTTGGAGTTTCTTTTGCTTCCTGTTCATGGCAAGTTTTTGCAGTTGTCTTTGTAAGGTTTCGATTTCATTCTTAATTTGGTTGATGCTTGTGGGGTCCAATGGTGTTGAGGTTTCAAACACCAACTGCTTTTGTTTCAATATCATGGGATCTTACTGCTGTACCTCCAGTAATGTTGTGTACCTCATCCAATGCAAAAGGTGCAGCAAAGGATCTTATGTTGGTGAAACAGGACAGAAGTTGCAAGCGAGGATAATTTTGCACAGACATACCATCAAAGAACATAAAGAAGACAGTTTGTGCACACCTGTGGGACATCATTTCTCACAGCCAGACCACACTATAGAAGACCTCAATGTTTTAGTTCTTAAAGGGAATTTCAGAACTATCCAGGAAAGGAAAACGTTTGAACTTAGAATGATACTTCTTTTTGACACGAAAAATAACGGCCTGAATTTAGATATTGGTTTCCTTACACATTATGCTAAAGTTTTACGACCCCTCTTTGACTAGTATCCCCCCCTGCATTCTATAGCTCTCTCCTCTGTCTTATCTCACTAACTCTGCTGCTATCTTTATTACCATTGATTTGTATGTGTTTGGTTTTCCCTTTTTTTTTTTTTTTTTTTTCTTTAACATGCTGCTTAAAAATTTGTGAATCAGTACTGCTTGGACCTTGAAGAAGGGGACATACCCCGAAAGCTTGTCCTGAAAAATTGTATGTTAGTGCAAATAAAAAAAGTATCACGGACAGTACTCAATTTTCTCCATAGACTCTTTTGAAAGGAGGCATTCAGTTACCCAAAGGACATTGTGAGTACTGATCTGACCGGGGATTTTCTCTTTTGTGACTGAGCATCATTGGGATTGCTGGGCCATGTAGTTCCTCTCCTAAAAGGTACATATCGACCAGTCCCCTCTAGTTGGTGAAAGACTGCTAAGCCTGAGTATTGACAGTGTGAACCTTTCTCTCCTGAAAGGTTCACACTGTCAGTCTCTTCAGTGTTATCATGGGAGAACTGTTCTTTAACCTGGAAGTCAAGTAGTTTCTCTCCTGAGGGGTACATACAGCAGGGTGCACACATACACTTCTGCTTGTTGTCCCCAATGAGCAGTTTTTAGGGGTTTTGTTTTGTTGTTTTATTAGAGAACTTGGATAGGGAAGTTATATAGCAGGATACTCCAAATTGAACTATTCACACCGAGGACTCTAACTTCCTTTTCATAGTAAAACTTGACCAAAGTCCTTGCAAAGGCACACACAGACTTCTTCACAGCAGCACAGAGCAATGTCCATTAATGAAGTAGTAGACAGTTCTGGAAAAATGCTAAGAACACTAGCCAGGTGTGCAGTGTAATGCTGTCTCCCAGGGGCATGCTGGAGTATTTGTATCCTGAATATGCAGCGATGGGATTATATTGAGCCTTCAGCATTGCTGATACTAAATCCTGGATCTAATTGGTGCATCCGGTGTTGGCCTTCCTCCCTCTATTGGCTGTTCCCATAATTAGTAACACTATCTACATGCCCCTGCTGAGATATTTAGCTATATCTAATATACTTTCTAACTGCTGATTAAACTTTCTTATCCTACCGTGATTTGCATGTTTTTGCATTTCAATTTAAGATAGAGACATATTTCCTTCTCTGTCTCATCTGTGCACCTTGGCCGTGTCCTGAGGAAGCCTAATGGCGAAACACGTAGATATACAAGGGCTCACTGCACAATAATCATAGATGCTTTATGTTACAACTGTCATTTTGTTTTTTAGATATTTGTATTTTTCAATAAATTTATATTTTTTATACTGCTATATCTTCTCTACTGTTTCTTAGCCTAAAAAGTCCGCCTCCCTGGTAATACTCAGTACTACCTTATTTTGTATCCTCAATGTTTTATGGACGTGGCTTATCTCTGGTGCACTTTCATCCCCTTGTTTTGTGTCACTAGCCAGTGTTCTTCTTTGTGTGGGCCCTCTGACTTAGAGCACAAGAGGGTATGACTGTCTAAGGATCCTTAGGGTATCTGTACTCACAAGGGTCCTGCAGCTCCACCGGCAGCCTCTTTCCGTGTTGCCAGACCAGATGCACTGTAGACTCTCCCTCTGTCAGCTATGGTAGGACCAGGGTTGCCACACAGACTTCAGGCTCTCAGATCTCCCATCTGAAGCTGCACGTCAGCAATTCAGGTTCCTAGGTCACCCACCTGAGGCCACATGGCTGCAAGTGCTGGGGAGGCAAAGCCTCTCCTCCCCAGCCTGGTGCAATCCTCTCCTTGGAGTGGCCCAATGCCCATGTGTTCCTCAAACATAAATAGAGACACCCAGCATGCCTAAGAGCACCTCTCCTTACAAATGGCTATGGCTGCATGCATATTCATGCTGCTCATCTGCCTAGGCTCTAGGCCCAGAATATTTCTAGGTTGCTAGGCATAGTGCACTCAGACAAGATAAGATAAGACTCAGATAAGCAGCACCAGAGCACACTGAGCAGCCTACACTAATGCCCCGTACACACAATAAGAAAATCGTACTAAAAATACCGCTTTCGAAACGATCGTACAATAATCGGATCGTTAGTACAGAGCTTTCGAGAGCCAATCATGACAGTTCATCTGATATTATTCTATCGGACATGCACGAAAAAAGTTTTCGTATGATGCCAGATCGTATGATTTTCATTTAATCAGTACAGCTATCGTTCGAAAATGCAATACAAATGCATTACAACACATGACATCACTTCCGATTTTTTTTTCTGTCGTACGGGAATTTTCATGACTTTAGTAAACTCATCAGATTCGATCTGAGATTAGCATGCAAAAAAAAAAAATGGAGATCATTCATCCAATAATCTTATCGTGTGTACAAAGCTTAAGTGATCACAGCTTTCTGTTAAGCAAACAGCACATAAATTTACCTAGCTGTCTCCGTGCAGAGAAACCAAAAACTATAATACACTCATCCTAGCACCAACCTAAGAGGGTGGTGCTACACAAGTTACCCCAAAAATAAAACGAAACAAAGAAAAAAAAATATCTCTAGACTGTTCATTGAGCCAATTGGAGTAACTGTTGTGCCTGCCTGCATCTGCAATTATCTGGAAAGGACCTTGGGACCAATTCAGCGGGCCCTTTAGGGGGTGACCACAACACCAAAATAATGAAACACTTGCATCAATGTTCTAATTTAAACACAGTTCTACAACTGGACTGGCATAAATACCTTAGTGAACAAAAATTCAGTTTTGTGTCAAAATTTTGCCACATGTGGAGTAAGTGTGCTCAAATCTGGCATACCATCATGGGAGAAATTAAGTAATTGGCATGCACCACTTTTATTTATTTGTCGCAGGAAGTACTAATTAATCAGGCATTTAAAAATTTCACATTTTTTGGAGTGCGCCAGTCTTTGTTTAACCCCATCAAAGTTCCTATTTTTTATGATAACATTTTATTTAAGGGAAAAAGAAACACATTCTTTCTAACTGGACATAGACATAACATGGGAAAATGATTGGAGTGGCCCTGCGTCTTATTTCACACCTCCCTTAAGTCTTTTAGGAAAATATTAGGAAAGGTTAATATGTTTCTGGTGGTTGGCATATGGAGTGAACATGTGTGCATTGAATAAACCCTTGTCAATTTAACATGCACAGGTAAAAAAGTAAAGTTACGTTGCCTGCAGGGAAATTGTGCAATTCATGCCTTTTTTATTTGCGAGTTGCGACCACACCAGTTATGAGGCAGTGAAATTGTAATATGTTGTGTTGGTCATTAGGTAACACCTGCTGTGTTTAGAAATATTAGACCCTGTCTACCATCTCTCAGACTTTTACATTTTCTAACTAAAGAGGCAACAGCAGGCCTGTTTCCAAGAGGTTGCTATTGTGCTATTGTTAAGGTAAAACTTTTTTTTTTTTAGAGTGGAGAGGGATTAGAAAACCAGTAAGGTTTTTATTTCTGCCTGTGCCCCGTTTGAAAGATTCACCTTCTGTATTTGTCCTGGTGGCCATTCACTGAGATTGAAAGTGAAAGAAAATTCCAAACTTTGGGTTGTCACCAGAAAATGAATGGAAGGGAAAATCCGACAAGGGGTTTAACACTTTCTTATTAAGTCCAAACTGAAAAAAAAAGTCTGCTTAAAAATCAAGGGCTTGGCTAGAATGTAATGAAGAAGAATGATGTTTTGTATGTGTTTGAGTAATTATTACTATTATTATTATTATTATACGCGAGAAATGGTATATTCTGGACAAGTGACTGGCACAAGACCATGGGGCAGGATCATAGCTTCTTGGTAGCCTCCCCAATACCAGCATGTCTTCTTTTGGGAAGTTTTGAGCATCTTCCTTTTTGGTCTGCACTTCTAAAATAATGATATAAACAGTTTTTATCACCAAAAAAATACTGGTTATTGGATTTTGGCTTGATAATAATAATAGTGTTATTGGCATCTATGGAAAGAAGAGCGTTCTGAACATAAAATCAAAGTGGTTCTAAAGGCAGAAGGTTTTTTTTACCTTAATGTATTCTATGCATTAACCTCCCTGGCTGTATTCCCGAGTGTGGCTCGGGGTTAAAATTCAAGACCATTAGCGGTAACCCCGAGCCACACTCGGGATCGCATTGCAGGATCCTGGGGCGGCTTTACTTACCTTGTCCCCGGGATCCTGCGATGTACCCCGCAGTGTCCGAGGGCTCCGTCCTCCTCCGAAGCCTCTCCGTGCCAGGCTCCGTTCCCTGCGAGCGGCGCGACGCACGGGGGCGGAGCCTGGCGGCAAATTTAAAAAAAAGTAAAAATCATAACACATACAGTACTGTAATCTTACATATTACAGTACTGTATGAAATCATTTCACATCCCTTTTGTCCCCAGTGCTTTGGCCCATGCCCTGCATGCAGTTTTACATGATATACACTGTTCTTTCTGCCTGGAAACTGGAGATTGTCCATAGCAACCAAAAAGTGTCCCTTTACGTCAAAAGTGGCTTTAGACCAGCTAGAAAACAGCGATAGTAAATTAGAACACTTGCAGAATTGAGCGATAGTGAATTGTGGGGAAATTTATTTTATTACTATTTTTTTTTTTTTTTAATTATTTATTTTTATTTATTATATTATAATTTATGTTTTTGTGTTTCAAACTTTATCATACCCGGGATATCTACTAGACTCTGGTTTGGACAGATTTAAGTGTGTTATTATTAAGATTTACAGACCTACAATATAAAACGCCAAATTTCCATGCAAAATAATTGTACCACTTTCAGCACCTAAAATCCGAAATAATCATACCGCCAGGTAGGTTAAGGTAAAAAAACCTTCTGGGTGCAGCCCCTCTTATACTTACAGTACCTGGGCCCCATCTCGATCCAGCAATGCGCATTGGCTCACACAGCAGCAGGAGCCCATGCTGTCATTCATAGACAATGAGCCAATGAGGAAAGGACGGGGGTCAGGGCCAAGCTGCGCTCTGTGTGTGAATGGACAATGGCACAGCAGCGAGCCTGCTTGAGTGCCCCTATAGCAAGAGACTTGCTATTATGGGCACTTGGCAGGGGGGAGTAGCCGGGACCGCCGGCGGAGGACCCAAAAGGAAGAGGATCGGGGGTGTTCTGTGCAAAACCATTGCACAGAGCAGGTAAATATAACATGTTTTTTTTTATTATTAAATTACAACCTTTAGAATCACTTTAAGCCCTGGTTCACCACATTTCAGTGCGAGTTCGGGGGCAATCTGTGCGGGTCTATTGAAATCACCCTGAAGTCACCAAAAGTAGTGCAGGAACTACATTTGGAAATTGGGACAGTGCCATTGCCGGCAACAGGCTGCAATTTGGTATGCGATTTGACATGTCAAATTACATGCCAAATTGCGTCGATGTGAACGGGGCTAAATCACAGCCCTGTTTGGCAGGGTAGGAGACCTGATTTTCAATACTTGCAATGCTTTACTTGTAATACCTCTCCCAGACTGTGACTGGACAGTGAATTTTTCTGATGAGCAGTCTGAGTAATGTATCTATCTGTCACTTCACTCCCTCCTCTTACCAGCATGTTATTTGTCAGCACGTGATCTTATTGGCCTCTTGTGTAGTTCTCCCTCTCCCTGTCTGAGCCTTGTGTACAGTGGCTATAAGATGGTAATACCAGATCACATTAGGGTATTTGCATTTAAATGATGTGATAATAATTAAAGAATGCATTAGGTTGTGTCTTATAAATGCCTAGAGTTCAAATTTAGGCTTCATTCACACCTGAGCATACTGCAGCGACTCCTTCTGCACTGCGTTTTTTGGAGCTTTTTTTGCTTGTTTTTGGAGCTGCACCATTCATTTGAATGGGCCCCCCTCTGCTCCAAAAACCCTCCAAAGAAGCTCACGTACCAAATTTTGGCACAGAGCCAGGTGCGAATGGTCCTGCATTGTTTGTCGTGATTTCCATGTGTTTTGCCTCACTACAATAATGGCAAAATTGCACCACATTTAGGGTGCCATTAATAAATAATGACGTAGCAAATGTGTCCCACGCTTTGCTGCAATTCTGGAATCGCACGCAAAATTGCGTGATTCTGTCCTCGGTTCCAAAACATTCAGGTGTGAATGGAGCCTTAAAGTGATACTAAAGTCATTTTTTTTTTTTTGGATAAAAATATCAAACGTCATACTTACCTGCCCTGTGCAGTGGTTTTGCATAGAACAGCCCAGATCCTCCTCTTTTCGGGTCCCTCTTCTGTGCTCCTGGCCCCTCCCTCCTGTTGAGAGCATAGCAAGCTGCTTGCTGTGGGGACACCCGAGATGAGCTGCAGCTCTGTGTGTCAATTCAGACATGGAGCCGTGGCACGGCCCCTCCATTCTCCTCATTGGCTTACTGACTTTGACAGCAGCGGGTGCCATTGTGTCTCAGCCAATGAGGAGGGAGAGTCCCAGACAGCTGAGTCTCTTGTACAACATCGCTGGATCAAGATGGGGCTCAGGTAAATATTAGGGGGGGCTGAGGGGGGGGGCTGCAGCACTCAGAAGTTTTTTCATCTAAATGCATAGAATGTATTTAGATAAAAAAACCTTCTGCCTTTACAACACTTTAAGGTAAGTGGTTAAAGGAATTGTAAGGTGTTTTTTATTTATTTACTTTGTTACTGATGTTAGGCCGGCCATTCATAGATTGAAATTCGGCTGGTTCAGCAGGGAATGGCCAAATTTTAATCCGTGTATGGGCTAGCTGGTTGTCATTGTATTGATCAACTTGTGTACAACCAGCCTGCTGGGTTTGTCCCGAACAGTCAGTGCCGCTGGCTATAGCTGGCAATACTGATCATTGTATTCTGCCAGTGGGGAAGGATCACGGTGACACAATACAATAGTTCAGTGGCAGTCATTCCCCAATCCATCTTCAAATATGTGGATGGGGTAAACAGTTCATCCTTTTTTTTTCTTCTTTCAATTCGCTAGTTGAACAGAAAAAAAAAAAAAAGAATCATGTATGGCCTGCCTTATTTACAGAGCTCAGTTTTGAAAATTTACACCCAAAGGGGAGAAATCAGAACAATAGTTCATCCTCCTCCCTCCATCTTTGTCTATGCAGCTCTTTCTGCTGTGTCATTTATAAACTTTGTGCCTGAAATGAAACAATAACTGCTCAATCTTTGGGTAGAAATCCTAGGAATCAGTTTTCATGTATCAAACATTTAAAACAAAGAATTTGTATCTCCTTTATGCAATGGGGAAACAAAAGAAGCAAAATAGGGTCACAGTACAGTGTCTTCCTGGTTGTTGTAGTGTTGCATTTAACTCTGTAAAGAAAATATATTAAATTATGTCTAAAGAAAAAAAACTTTTCATTTGGGATAGAGTAGGTTATGAGCCTCATTTACACTTGCGAATGGGACCATTTGCGATTAGGTGCGGGAGAACCAGAGGGGGTTCTCGGCAATTAGCTGCGGCCTGGAAGCCTCTTTGAAAACAAGTGAAGGCTGGCAGCTATTCAGGGTCATTCGCATTTAATCGCTCATCAAGACTGTTTGGGTCCAAGGCTGATCATTCACAGGTAATTACTCCATTAGCGTTTATATGCGAGCAGGCGTGAATAGCGGAGGGAGCTGTCAGTCTCTTGTTGTTTTCAAGGGGGCTTCTGCCTGGAGTTAATCGCAGAGAACCCCTGCTGGGTCTCCTGCAACTAATCACCAATAGCCCCTTTTGCAGGTGTGAATGGGGCTTAAAACTTCTGTCCTGTAAACTCAATAGGAAATGAAAGGGTATCTTTCCCATTATAAGGGAAAATCAATCTGATAGAGTTCACAAAGGAAAAAGTCTTCCCACTGGAAGATTTCCTCTCTATTGCTGTTCCGTTCAGGTGCATCTGTCCTTTTTTCTGCCTGAACGCTCATCTCCTGAATGCGATTTTAGTGCATTCAGATTTCTGCCCCTAAATACCCCCACCGCTAAATGCCTGTAAACGCCTATGTGTGCATGGACACATTGGCTAACATAGAGGGGTGTATAGGGCAGGAAAAAAATAAATAAAAGTCAAATGCCTGTAAAACAAGTTTTTGACAGCTGCAGTGTGCATTAGGCCATAACAGGGACACAGTCAGCAACGATAATCTCACAGTGGCTTTAACTCCGTACCACAAAATCAAAAATAAAATGTAGCCATTAGTTATACTTTAAATACCTAAATAAATAACCTCAATTAGCATTTATTGTGTTCATAGTAGTTCAGAACTTCATGATCAGCATTTTGCTGATGTTGCTGGTTAGAAGCTGCAGACTGACAGTCATACTACCCATACTCTCATTATTCTAATATAAAGACATTGGGGGTTATTTACGAAAGGCAAATCCACTTTGCACTGAAGGTGCACTTGGAAGTGCAGTCGCTCTAAATCTAAGGGGTAGATCTGAAATTAGGGGAAGCTCTGCTGATTTTATCATCCAACTATGTACAAGCTAAAATGCTGTTTTTTATTTTCCTTGCATGTCCCCCTTGGATCTACAGAGACTTTACTTCCAAGTGCACGTTCAGTGCACTTGCAGTGCAAAGTGGATTTTCCTTTAATAAATAACCCCCATTGGTACCCACCTGCTCATTGCTCCCACATCTGAAGATCAGAACACCAGCTGGATTTTGCCAAAGACTGCAGTGTTGGAACCTGCAAATGTGGTGGAATTACCTTCATGAAAGGTAAGGTACAGGGGGTCCCCGACTTACGAACGCAATAAGGACTGTAGGTTTGTTCGTAAGTGAAATCTGTTCGTAAGTCGGAACACTGCTTGTAAGTGTAACTTCCGCAGGGATGTGAGATGTTCCGGCTTCCGCCTGTGCAGGAATGTGGCATGTTCTGGGGCTATTCTAGCCATGCAGTACATGAAGTACTGCAGTGTGGAATGATTGGAATGTGGCAAGCTAACTGCTCGGAGGTATCCAGGACCATCAAGGGAGCACAAGCAGCCGACATTGAGGCCCGTTCGTAAGTAGGAGTCGTTCGTAAGTCGGGTATTCGTAAGTCGGGGACCCCCTGTAATTTAAAGTCTAACTTTAACCAAGCTGGCCCAAACACATTATTTAAAGTGACATTAAACGTGGAGTTAGGCTGGCTATAGACCATGCAAATTCCTTTACTATAGCCATGGGTTGCATGAAAAAAATTAGCATTCCCCATCAGCACAGACAGCGCTGACACGGGGAATCCCTCCTGCCGAGACATTGGGGTTAATTTAGTAAAACTGAAGAGTGCCAAATCTGGTGCAGCTCTGCATAAAATAAGCTTCCAGGTTTTATTGTCAAAACTTAATTGAACAAGCTGAAAATAAAAGCTGATTGGCTACCACGCACAGTTACACCAGATTTTGCACTCTCCAGTTTTAGTAAATCAACCTCAATGTCTTCTCCCAGCAGGAGCATGCAGGAGAAGACAGTGATTATCTCTAGGGGCTATAGCAGCAGCTTGCAAAAATCGGAAGTGAATACGATCGATCAACTTGGTACATGCAGCCAGCCCATTAATGGCTCGAATCTGCTGAACCGGTCGAGATCCGAACCGTATATGGCCGGCCTTAAGCTTTAACCCAACTATCAAATCCCACCAACACTTAATTTTTAGTGCTCAATAGAAATTACACTTAAAGTATACTTAAAGAACATGGCTTCCAACTGTTCATATACAATATTTACCATGAGTGACATGCCATATGTGGTAAAATACAAGCTACTCTTACATCGGTAGACACAATTGTCTACAAATCTTTGTATATGTTTATGATTTGTTCCTCACTAACATTTCTTTTTTCACTTTAGAAAAGAAAATGAAGCTTGAAGCTACCACTGCCAATTACTGCAAGCATTCCTCACAACCTGCCTCCTCTCATCACTGTGTGTAATGAAGCAAAGTGTAATATTCCTGCAGGGCAGGAGTGGCCCAGGCACACAGAAGCTGTTCAACTGGGTAAGGTCATGTGTTGTCAGAGAAAGGTGAGAAAAGTGACGGAGGTATATGACCCGTACAATCAAAGGTTCAAGGAGCGGTGTAAATGATGTAATGTATTGAACAATTCATACAGGTATATGTAACTTTGTAAGCATATAGCTTTACTTATAATACAACTTAATGAAAAAAAAAAACAGTATCAAGGTAATATATTATTAATGCCAGTCTTCAACTTTAAATAGCAGAAAGTCATGCTATGTGTTCTGATAATATGCTGAAAGCGGATGTAACCAGATGTTCTGCACATTGGAATGCAAGTCTCATTTTAACATTTAACATTTTAAGAACATGTGTGCAGTTTGGAAAGTTAAAAACCAAGTACTCCTTTGGGTAGACGTGCACCTTAACTCCTTCCGACCGCCGTCTTCTGGTCCTTTAAGAGTTTCTAAATGCCAGAAGGCGGAGGTGGGCATTCCGATCATGTGACTGCTTTGATTGGCAAAGAAAAGTGATACCTGTGCGCAAATCCCAATAGCTTGTACCTGTATTTGAACTATCAGGTGCTAAGGGGGTGTGACCACATTTTAACACTACAAATTCTAAATGGACCCCCTGCACACTGCTACTCCCTTCCAAGCAAACTATGCAATGAAAAACAGGAATATTTAGTTCACATATATTGCAATACATGTTTTAAGCTGGCCAACTGCCTCTTCTGGCCAGTCCTACACTGCCATGCCACTGCAAATGCTAAGGTGGACACTATTGCCAACATAGGGGAAAAACACCCAAGGTGGGGGAGAGCTACAAGGTTCAGATCTGGTCACTGACCTGCGTGTCCCAGCGGTCACATGATTGGAAAGCTCATGATCACAAGTATCCATTTGGAGCTTTCTGGTACCCGCTGGTTACTGTGTCGGGTGTGCGCAGGGAGTGCGCTCTCCTCGCAATTATGTGTTTACTTAGGCCACATATATAAGGTCTCTCGGCTTTAATGCCCACCTGCTGAGAGGCTGCATACAGTGGATATAAGAAGTCTACACACCCCTGTTAAAATATCAGGTTTCTGTGATGTAAAAAAATGAGACAAAGATACATTATTTCAGAACTTTTTCCACCTTTAATGTGACCTATAAACTGTACAACTCAATTGAACAACAAACTGAAATCTTTTAGGTGGAGGGAAGTAAAGCTATAAAACAAAAATGATATGGTTGAATAAGTGTGCACACCCTTAATCTAGTACTTTGTTGAAGCACCTTTTGATTTTATTACAGCACTCAGTCTTTTTGGGTATGAGTCTATCAGCATGGCACATCTTGACTTGGCAATATTTGCCCACGCATCTTTGCAAAAACACTCCACATCTGTCAGATTGCGAGGGCATCTCCTGTGCACAGCCCTCTTCAGATCACCGCACAGATTTTCAAACATATTCAGGTCTGGGCTCTGGCTGGACCATTCCAAAACTTTAATCTTCTTCTGGTGAAGCCATTCCTTTGTTGATTTGGATGCATGCTTTGGGTTGTTGTCATGCTGAAAGATGAAGTTCCTCTTCATGTTCAGCTTTCTAGCAGAAGCCTGAAGGTTTTGTGCCAATGTTGACTGTTATTTGGAACTGTTCACAATTCCCTCTACCTTGACTAAGGCCCTTGTTCCAGATAAAGAAAACAGCCCCAAAGCATGATGCTGCCACCACCATGCTTCACTGTGGGTATGGTGTTCTTTTGGTTATGTGCAGTGTTGTTTTTGCACCAAATATATCTTTTGGAATTATGGCCAAAAAGTTCAACCTTGGTTTCATCAGACCATAACACATTTTCTCACATACTTTTGGGAGACTTTGTGTGTTTTTGCAAAATTTAGCCGGGCTTGGATGTTTTTCTTCGTAAGAAAAGGCTTCTTTCTTGCCACTCTACCCCATAACCCAGATATATGAAGAATACAGGAGATTGCTGTCACATGTACGCCACAGCCAGTGCTTGCCAGATATTCCTACAGCTCCTTTAATGTTGCTGTAGGCCTCTTGGCAGCCTCCCTGACCAGTTTTCTTCTCGTCTTTTCATCAATTTTGGAGGGACATCCAGTTCTTGGTAATGTCACTGTTGTGCCATATTTTCTCCACTTGATGATGACTGTTTTCACTGTTTTTCATGGTATATCTAATGCCTTGAGACTTCTTTTGTACCCTTCTCCTGACTGATACCTTTTAACAATGTGATTCCTCTGATGCTCTGGAAGCTCTCTGCGGACCATGGCTTTTGCTGTAGGATGTGACTAAGAAAATGTCAGGAAAGACCTACTAGAACAGCTGAATTTTATTTGGGGTTAATCAGAGGTACGTTAAATGATGGTAGATATGTACTGACTCCTATTTAATATGAGTTTGGATGTGATTGCTTAATTCTGAACACAGCTACATCCCCAGTTATAAAAGAGTGTACACACTTATGCAACCACATTATTTTAGTTTTTTATTTTTATATCTCCCCCCCTAAAAGATTTCAGTTTGTTTTTCAATTGAGTTGTACAGTTTATAGGTCACATTGAAGGTGGAAAAAGTTCTGAAATAATTTATCCTTGTCTCATTTTTTTACATCACAGAAACCTGACATTTTAACAGGGGTGTGTAGATTTTTTAAATCCACAGTATATGCATAAAGCTGGAGAAAGGTGGTTAAATTTGTGACAGAGCTAGGTCCTCCCACGCTGTGAGTTGAGGGAATTGATATGACACAGGATTTACACTAAGGCAAATTTCAAAGCTCTGGACTATTGTTTCTGTGCAGAGAAGAACTGAGTTTCAGTTTTGTATTCCCAGATTGGGGCCTGGAGTTTGAAGGCCCCCAGAGTGTCTTGGGTGGGATGGAGCGTTCAGTCCTGTGTCCAGGTTTTATTGGAGGGTTGCAGGTTGTGTGAGCATACATGTATACCGGGTCATTATAAGCCAAACATGAGGATAGCTCAGGGCATCCATTTTGGGGACAGAGCCCTGTCAGGAGAGCTGTGTGTTCCTGGTGGAGACTGCTCTCTATGTTGGGACCAGGAAAGTCAGGACAATTATGTGAGTCTGGGAGACCAAGTGAGACTGAGAAAGCTGAGACGACTAGTGAGTCGAGGGGGCTGGAGGGAGTCCGGAAGTTTCTGGAAGAGTGAGCATAATGAAACTTTACAAAGATGGAAAAGGATATAAAAAGATATCCAAAGCCTTGAATATACCAGTCAGTACTGTTTAATCACTTAATAAGAAGTGGAAAATTAGGGGCTCTTTTGATACCAAGTCAAGGTCAGGTAGACCAAGAAAGAAAAATCCACAGGTAACCACAGGAGAAATACAGGCTGCTCTCCAAAAAGACGGTGTGGTTGTTTTTAAGGAGCATAGTTCATCGATACTTGAACAAAAAAGAGCTGCATGGTTAAGCTGCCAAAAGGAAGCCTTTACTGTTCCAATGCCACAAAAAAGCCAATGAGACATGTTAAGGTGTTGTTGGGCATATTGTAACCAGGCTTTTTTGTGGACCTTCTACAGTAAAGGCTTCTTTCTGCCAACTTGGCCATGCAGCTCTTTTTTGTTCAAGTATCATCGTATTGTGATCCTTAAAAACAACCAAATCATTTTTTTCCAAAGCAGCCTGTATTTCTCCTGAGGTTACCTGTGTGTTTTTCTTTGTATCCCGAACAGTTCCTGTGGCAGTTGTGGCTGAAATCTTTCTTGATCTACCTGACCTTGGCTTGGTATCAAGAGATCTCCAAATTGTCCACTTCTTTTAAGTGATTGAACGTGCTGACTGGCATATTCAAGGCTTTGGATATCTTTTTATATTCTTTTACATCTTTGTAAAGTTACTGTTTTATACAGGTCTTTTGACTGTTCTTTTCTACCTCCTCATGACTCAGTGTCTAGCCTGCTTAGTGCATCCATGAGAGAGCTAACAAACTCATTGACTATTTATACACAGACACTAATTGTGATTTTAAAAAAGCTACAAATGTGGGAAATTAACCTTTAAATACCATTTTAACCTGTGTGTGCCACCTTCTGTGTCTGTAGCAAGGCCAAACATTCCAGGGTATGTAAACTTTTGATCAGGGTCATTTGGGTAGTTTCTGTTGTCATTATGATTTTAAAAAGAGTAAACACAGTTGATTGATAATAAATGGCTTCAGCCAAACACTAACCATGAGTGAAAGAAATGTTTTTGTTTTATCATTCATACTCTCTGAAAAATGGCCAAGAAATCATAAATTCTGCCAGGGTATGTAAACTTATGAGCACAACTGGGACTACAGAACTTAGCAAATCCACTTTGTGCACAAAAATACTTTAAAATGATACAATAACAAAATAAGAATACTGCATGGACAATATGAACACATATGAAATATGTGTGAACATAAACGTTATTATAAAATTGATAAAATATTAAGTGCCCATCCAAAACGAAAGGCTTATACGGTGCACTACAGACACCACACATATTGGGATACTACAAAATGTTACAAATAAAGGATCTAGAAAAAATTATAAAAAAATATATACAAACAATATAAATATATATAAAACAGCAACGTGTATAAATACAAATACATTACTAATTCATGTGCACTGGATGTCTTCTATTCTATACCGTGAAAGACTCACGTTGTCATCTATTCTATAATGTAAATGACCTGTAATAATATTATTACTAGGGATGGGCCGAACACCCCCCATCGGTTCAGTTTGCACCAGAACATGCGAACAGACAAAAAGTTTGAGCGAACATGCGAACCCCATTAAAGTCTATGAGACACGAACATGAAAAATCAAAAGTGCTAATTTTAAAGGCCTATATGCAAGTTATTGCCATAAAAAGTGTATGGGGACCCGAGTCCTGCCAATGGGGACATGTATCAATGCAAAAAAAAGTTTTTAAAACAACTTTTTTCAGGAGCAGTGATTTTATTAATGCTTAAAGTGAAACAATAAAAATGAAATATTCCTTGAAATATCGTGCCTGGGGGTTCCCTTAGCCTGCCTGTAAAATGGCGCATCTGTGTGATGTATAGAACAGTGCCACAGCAAAATTACATTTCCAAAGGAAAAAATTTCATTTAAACTTGCTCGCCGCTGTAATGTATTGCCGGCTCCCGGCAATATAGATGAAAAATCAGGGGAAAAATTGGCGTGGGTCCCCCCCCCCCCAGTCCATACCAGGCCCTTCGAGTCTGGTATGGATTTTGAAAGGAACGCCACACCAAAATGAACCATACCAGGCCACAAGCCCTCAACATGGGGAGGGTGCTTTAGGTCCCCCCCACAGCACCTTGTCTCCATATAAGATAGTATAGTGCAGCGCTAATGCAATGAAAAAAAGCTGTGAAGATATCCCAATGGGAAATTGGGGTATATATAAGTGCAAATACAGTAAAATTAATAAGCCACAATATTGTTGAAGTGTAGATCAACAGTGATAGTGTATATAAAGTGCATATAGTCCAAATGGTGACTATAAATGAGTGTGAACTGGTTGTCTGTATATAATCCACCACCGTAAGGAAAGAGGCTTACCAGACAGGTTGAACCCAACAAGGCGTATGCCTGATGAGTCAACCAAGCTTTTGGTGTAACACACCCAAGGAGGTACAGCAACCACGACTTCCAATCTAGACCGAATCGGATGTGGTTCCATGACGATTATGACATCAGTGAGTATCCACCATATGAATAGCAACGGGAATTCGTGAGCAGTTCCTCTCAGTGTGACATATAGCAAAAGGAGAAAAAATTGGGCCACATAGTGTGATTCAGTTTATATGTAAAACATTTATTAAACATGCTAAAATGGTCACTCACATTTGAGAAGACATTAAAAGCGTTTGGATAAAATCAAAGCAATGCAGTGGCATCAGCAGAGCCCGTCCAGATGTTTCGTCCTAATAAGGCATCCTCTCACCCCAGAGGATGCCTTATTAGGACGAAACGTCGAGAGTGACCATTTTAGCATTTTTAATTACGATATGTCACACTTAGAGGAACTGCTCACGAATTCCCGGTTGCTATTCATATGGTGGATACTCACTGATGTCATAATCGTCACAGATCCACATCCAATTCGGTCTAGATTGGAAGTCGTGGTTGCTGTACCTCCTTGGGTGTGTTACACCAAAAGCTTGGTTGACTCATCCGGCATATGCCTTGTTGGGCTCAACCTTTCTGATAAGCCTCTTTCCTTACGGTGGTGGATTATCTACAGACAACCAGTTCACACTCATTTATAGTCACCATTTTGATGTCATACATGGACTATATGCACTTTATATACACTATCACTGTTGATCTACACATCAACAATATTGTGGTTTATTAATTTTATTGTATTTGCACTTATATATACCCCAATTTCCCATTGGGATATCTTCACTGTTTTTTTTCATTGCATTAGCGCTGCACTATACTATCTTATTTGGTTTACTTTTTCACAAGCTATCTGATGTGCTGGCAGCTACTATTTTTTGTTTAAGACAGCGTGGTTTCTTTCAACTTTTTTTATACACCTTGTCTCCATGTTGATGGGGACAAGAACCTCTTCCCGACAACCCTGGTCATTGGTTGTCGGGGTCTGCGGGCGGGGGCTTATCGGAATCTGGAAGCCCCCTTTAATAAGGGGGCCCCCAGATGCCGGCCCCCCATGTGAATGGGTATCGGGTACATTGTACCCCTACCCATTCACCAAAAAAAGTGTCAAAAAGTAAAAACCACAATAGACAGTTTTTGACACAAAAAAAAGTATCCCGCGATCTACATCCATCGTCAATCACGCCGCCCAACGGACCCCAAAAAAAAACTCTGCCTCCATGGGAGGCCTCCAGGCGACTGCTGTCTTTTGGCTTTGACAGCTGTTATATAGGCAAGGACGGGGTCACCCGCTGACGTAATGTCATGTTGCAGCATGAGAATGCATGGCCCCATGTTGCAAGGATCTGTACACAATGCCTGGAAGCTGAAAACATCCCAGTTCTTACATGGCCAGCATACTCACCGGACATGTCACCCATTGAGCATATTTGGGATGCTCTGGATCGGCAGCATGTTCCAGTTCCTGCCAATATCCAGCAACTTTGCACGGCCATTGAAGAGGAATGGACCAACATTCCACAGGCCACAATCAACTAACTGATCAACTCTGTGCAAAGGAGATGCGCTTCACTGCGTGAGGCAAATGGTGGTCACACCAGATACTGACTGGTTTTTGGACCCCCCCCCAATACAGTAAAACTGCACATTTTAGAGTGGCATTTTATTGTGACCAGCCTAAGACACACCTGTGAATTAATCATGCTGTCTAATCAGCTTCTTGATATGCCACACCTGTGAGGTGGATGGATTATCTCGGCAAAGGAGAAGTGCTCACTAACACAGATTTAGACAGATTTATGAACAATATTTGAGAGAAATAGGCCTTTTGTGTACATAGAAAAAGTTGTAGATCTTTGAGTTTAGCTCATGATAAATAGGGGCAAACACAAAAGTGTTGAGTTCATCATTTTGCTCAGTGTATATAGTACCTAAAAAACAGGGTGATATGGATTGTTATTATTGCTATGGACTCTGTGGAAGTAAAAACTTTATTATAGTGTTTACTTCTAGTTCTTAGTTAATCCCACCCCCAGTGAGAGGGTATCCAGCATATAGAT
Source organism: Aquarana catesbeiana (assembly GCF_042186555.1). NCBI lineage: Eukaryota > Metazoa > Chordata > Amphibia > Anura > Ranidae > Aquarana > Aquarana catesbeiana. The sequence goes on from NC_133325.1 coordinate 452,223,265, forward strand.
CCAGTAAGTCTCCCATTGGCAGAGCCTCTGAAAACTCTCTGCCACTGGGAGCTTCCTGAGCATACCCTCAATCACCTAAACCTGTAGGGCCTGAGCAATGAGGAACACTATGTGTATATGTTTATTTGTACCCTCCTCGATGAAACGGCAATGTTCACCAAATTTCTTTCTAAGGCAGGGTATATGCTGGGCTGGCTTCTATGCAGAGTCTGGTCCGGTTTCCCTTCAACAGTTCAGGTGCTATTCAGGTGCAAATTTGACACTTATATCGCACCTGAACCATACTGAAAAATGCACAGGATCTTTTTTAATATGCACCGCAACTGGCCCGCATATATAGTATGTGAACCGACTCCACTGAAAGCCAGTCTGGTTCACATGTTATGCAAATTGGATGTAGTTTAAAATGCATCACATTCCCATATATGTGAACGGAGCCTCAGTGTTCGAATGATCCTGCTCACATAGTGTAATCCACATGGGCAGGCCAAACAATAGATGACAAAATCAGATGAACAATTATAAAACTGACCAACCTTTAAATTTTCCCTTTTAATGAGAAATTTTTTTTGTACATGTTGGACAAACTTCAGTGCAATTCATTTTGAGTGGCACCCCAGTGTACCTTTACAATGCATCTGTATTTCAGCTACTGTGTGGTGTGGTACACTGTAATACCAAAAAATCAGCAGGTATAGTTGTGGTTTGTCAGTTGTGGTTTAGTCAGCCTATTTGTTTGAATAGGCTTTCTTAATGCAACACATGTTAATATACAACACAACGTGCACCTGACCAGTGTGAATGGACCCTTGTTTTTTTTTTTTTAGATTTGGATGAGGAGAGAAAAGTTTACAGCTTATATCAAGATTTGATTACCAACTGTGTCTACACTGAGGAGATATTGCAATTGCTTTTTTTCTCTATGGCAGCTGTCACTGGGACAGAAAGCTAGGGGAAATACCACCAAAGTCAATTGGTGGACACAAAGTGCATTTTATCCTTTTTTAGTTGTTGATGGATATATACTTACATTAAGGTTTTTGTGACTTAGTTCAGTTTTAACAATAAAGGAAGGCCTTAAAGAGGACCTGAACTCTGAGAGTTGTTCACAAAAATGGCAAGCAGAGGGCATTGCCAGTAGGCTAGTTGCAGCTGATCTTTTCCGAGTTACTGACTTATTCTTTTTTCTGCGCATTTTCTCAGTATGAAGGCAACCACCTTAATAGAAGAATAAAGCTTTGCTTCCTCAAGTCAGAGCTGCTCCACTAATGATTGGTGATCTGATAACTGGTGAAAGAAAATTTATAAAGAAACAGGAGAGGTGCAGAAATCATAGATCCCCAGAATAAATGAAGCAGAAGCAGGGAAATGCATTCAGTGCAGATTCTGCTCCAGCAAACAGGGCATGACAAGACATGGCATCTCCAAATCCCACTCCAGCTCTGGTGAGATTAGCAGTGAAATGAACATACGCTCACACTGCGGATATACAACTTATAGGTATAGGTGCAAGAGTGCTTCACAAGCCAGTAGGTGCACTAATATTTTTTAGAAGTAATTCAAGACAGATAAAGCTGTCGGGGGACTGCTTAGACACAATTAGCATTTATATATGCTCTCTTAACATAAAACATCTTAATTTTTTGAGCTCAGGTCCACTTTAAGTAATTTGGATAGTACCCAAATAAGGCGTTCAACGGTACTGATCAGTTGGTCCCTTTATTTTTCAATCTATAATGTGGTTTATTGATAAATAAAAACCCACAAAAGCATGTATGAGGGATCAAACATAGGTATCTGAAAACCGAACTGAACATTTAGAAAATTTATAAAAATTCATAAACATTTATAAAAAAAAACTAAATGGGACTTAAAATTGCTAAATAAGATATTAATCAATTTTCTGTAATTGCAGAAATCCTGGGTATCAATCAGAATCCTTATTATGTAAAGCCACTAATAAAATTCAGTCTTTATATTTATCATTTTGCCACAGGAGAGGAACAAAGTGTTGAATACCATGCTTTTTCAACTGTGGTAGAAACCTTTCTTTGCCTTAGGCGTTCTTGAGACCTTAAATCCACCATGATACTTTATCCAAGTTCTGCCACCACCACGTCGGCCAAATCCTGTGAGGTTAATTCCAAAAACAGCATCGGCTCCCTGCTAATCAGTCTTATTTTTGTTAAACCCTTTACTAGACTCTGCTGAAACTCATGTACCATTTAGCTGCTCACTGAATTAAAAAGGGGAGTCAAGTGAATTCAAATAAAGGGGGGTGGGGAGCCTATTCATTTCTGCAGCTGGCAGCCCTCCCTTCTCTAAAGTCTGCCTTACGGGCACAGAAATTGTGAAAGACGGAACATGTGCTTACTACAATTTCTCCAATACACCTGCTTAACAGTTTCGTTTAGTTTCATGGCTATCAAGATTAGAGATTTACCAAATTGTGAAGATAAACGGTGCAGAACTGCACCGTTTATCTGTGGGACTTTGAATTAAGTGCAAGTCTTTGTCCTAGTGATTTTTATTGGTGGATCAGATGGGAGATGAGCTCTCATATGGCTTTATCCATCAGGGAGCTAGAGATGCTATAGAATGCAGCTTAGCCTTTAGATTACAAGGAGCATTTCAACATACAGAGACTCCCATTTGGTGTACAAATCTGGCCCTTTGTGAGAAATCTGTGGCTGAAGACTTCAAACTTTTTATGTTCTTGAATGAAGGAGCTAAAGCAGGATTCTTGTCCCTCTCTCACCTCCCTTTGCAAATGCTCTGTCAAGTGCTAAGTGTGCTAATCTAATTACATAGAGTATTGACAGTGTCTGTACATCTCTCTTGTTATTTCTTCACATGGACTAACACGTCTGCTCGCTGCTTGTTACTTAACACACTGTTCCCTTATTAAAACATTGACTTTGTGGGAAATGATATCCCTGTTTGTCCAAGTCCGCAGAGCAGTTGTTGGAGACAATGTATTAGACATGACATTGGCTGCAAACTAAACTGAGTCTACAGTCACAGCAAGTTATAGATGACTAGACTGCTTGGGGTTTTGTTCATGCAGTGTTACCCCCAGGTCTGTCTATAATTATTATAAAATTTATGTTTTATTACTTATGATTACTTTCCTTGGAAGAGTTAGAACAAATGTACATACAGTGATTACCACGCACAGATAAAAAAAAAAAACAAAAACATTTTAATGTATCTTCTTAAACAAGCAACAGCAAAAAGTATAAAGCTTTGTCCCCTGCTTCCTATCGCATATCTTGCATCTGGAAAGTTGACAATTTCTGTGTAATCTACCTTTTTCAATAATCCTATCTGACCCTCCCTTCAAGTTGAACTCTATCCCAAATCTTTTAAAATTTAATTTTGCATTGTTTGGTGAAAAGCAAGAAGCTTTGTAAGGTCTCTATTGATTGTTGGCATATCCATTGAGAAAATGTCCCAATTTCCTGTGTGTCGCTGGCCATTGTCTGCAGGACAAGAAGTTCCACAGAGGGCACACAGACAGCAAATAAACCCTAACAGAGAATTACCCTCCCCCACTCTTTGTAAAAAATAAAACTTTTAATGCTGTCTGTATCGCTTTGTGAGAGATTTTTTTTTCTACCTCTTACCCAGACAGGTATTATGGAAAAAACACAAGAAGTTCTAACCTTTGCCAACTGTATGAAAAAAGGTGCTCTTTATTGCAGAGATTTCCTTATACCAATTTTTTTTCATATATAGTTTTTTCCTGCATAAAAGGTTGTACATGTATGGTCATCCAAAGTGGTAGCCCTCAATCTTGTGCTCTTGCAACTCTTCAACAGATCTTTTTATTTTTGATCAGAAACATGGTACCAAAGCCCTATAGATGCTAGTGCTATGTGCTTATTCACAGTATTTCAGTAGCAGTTAACATCTTACCATGAGACTGAGAAGGGTTGGTCTTTATACCACAAAAATGAATGCAACAATACAGTATGCACTCAGTTTCAATGGAAAGCAAGGTTAAGTAAATCAACACTGGGATCAGGATCATAATACAGAAGTTGAAAACAACAGGCAAGGTCAAAGGCAGGCCAGGTTCCATGCAAAAGAGTTTGTGATTTGTTGTAGAAGAAGAGGAAGCATGATCAATAATCAAGCTGGTGTTGATAGCTAATGGTATCAGGTAGGAAGGGGAAGAAGTTAAGCCAAAAGTCTGTACAGAGGTTGCAGTAAACAGATAAATAACGTAGCAGCAAACAGCAACAAGTGAGATCCTGGTAAAGTCACAATAATATGACAAACAAAAAGTGCAGAGACATTGGTTAAGTAGGAAATCCAGGGAAATCCAAGAGAAACCTGGCACCATAGGGGTTGTCTTAGAGATCAGGCAAAGAACTATCCAGGATTTCAGGTGGCTCGCTGAGACACAAAGAAACTTCTGGGATTGGATCCCAACACTTTAATTAGAACTTACTTTTATCGATCAATGTGGGGCAATACACGTTTACTGCATTGGAAACTCAAGAACTCATAGTATGGGACAGAGATTTGTGCATAATGGTTCCTTTGGGTGACATGTCTACTACTAATAATTTTGTTTCTAAACATGGAGACTTTCCACAGCTCTATAAATGTTTCTAATCAAAGCAGTCAAGTACATTCACATCTCTGAAGGAAAAGCCAAAACAGGTACAGGATCTTATTAGTTTACTTGTGTGTATTGGTGTAGCACACAAATTGTTACTTTAAGGTCCATATGCTTTGAAGACAACTATAATCACTGTTGCTATACCACAGTATTGCTAAACCAGTGGTGATTCAGATGAAAAAACATTTTAACATGATCGAAAAAGATCTTCAGCATCTTGAAGGTTATGATATGGCCTTTTCAGAACATTATTATTATACAGGATTTATATAGCACGGTGCTTTACAAAATACAGGAAGAGGGATCAGAGGGCCCTGCTCTTGAGAGCATACAGTCTAATGCCCCGTACACACGGTTGGATTTTCCAATGCAAAATGTGTGATAGGACCTTGTTGTCGGAAATTCCGACCCTGTGTAGGCTCCATCACACATTTTCCATTGGATTTTCCGACACACAAAGTTTGAGAGCAGGCTATAAAATTTTCCGACAACAAAATCCGTTGTTGGAATTTCCGATCGTGTGTACACAAATCCGACGCACAAGGTGCCACGCATGCTCAGAATAAATAAAGAGATGAAAGCTATTGGCTACTGCCCCGTTTATAGTCCCGACGTACGTGTTTTACACCACCGTGTTCAGAATGATCGGATTTTCCGACAACTTTGTGTGACCGTGTGTATGCAAGACAAGTTTGAGCCAACATCCGTCTGAAAAAATCCTAGGATTTTGTTGTCGGAATGTCCGACCGTGTGTACAGGGCATAACAGTACACAAAACTCATAATCAAGTGGACCAAAATTTTTCAAAACATTTATCCTGTACAAAAATATTCATCTTTTTGCGTCAATTTAAAAATGAATGCACAGAAAATTTTTTCTGCCATTATGTTTACCCCCATATGAAAGATAATGCGAGAAAGTACTACGTTTTTCTCGCAGTAGCCCAGAGAATGCAATCATTTCCCTTCACTGAAATTTGCTAGCACAAGATGAATTCTGGTTGGTTGCTATAGAAATTGCACTTTGCACCTAGCTAATGCCTTGTGTGGTTTTACTGAATATACCCATCAGACTGTATAAATTGTTAAAGCTACATAGTGGGTGCACCCTGAGCTGATTCTTTTTTCAGGAAAAGACATTAGTCTGACAGTGTGTGTAGCAGGTCACGCTGTCAACTTCTGTTATGTTTCCAACATGAAGTGACAGATTCATCCACATCCACTTGGCTTTTTCTCAATAACCCTTTCATTACTAGAGGAGTCAAATGAAAAAGAGACCCACACAGGTTCAACAGTGACACAAAATAGTGCACAGAATACACACCCATTAATCTTTTAGAGTTCATTTTTTTTCTTTGCTAGCCTAATTTCAATTTTCTTTAAGATACATACGAATATATAAAAAATTTGTTTCCTAAATCTTGAAAATAAATATGCAGTTCCATTTTCGCAATTGTCCCTGAAGTTCTGAAGAAACCCAATACCAGCCGTTTCTTTGTAGTCAATTTAAGTTAGCAACAAGGTTGCTTGCAACCTAACTTTAAAGTGGTTATAAAGGCTCAAGTTTTTTATTTGTATTTTTTTTTTTATTTAAAAATGCACAAAAATGGCAAGTGGCAGGTGTGCCAAAAAACAATACACTCAACAGGGTAATAACATTCAACAAAACTACCACAGTCCAACAGTACCTGCAAATAGGACCGGGCTCAAGTATTTTTTACCTTCATGCATTCTATGCATGAAGGTAAATAATCGTCTGTGTGCTGCAGCCCCCCCAGCCCCCCTGCAGCCCCCCCAGCCCCCACCTAATACTTACTTGAACCCGATCTTCCTCCAGCGCTGTGCACAGAAGCCTCAGCTCTCCCGGGTCTCACCTTCCTCATTGGCTGAGACAGCAACGGGAGCCATTGGCTCCTGCTACTGTTAATCACAGCCAGTGAGCCAATGAGGAGAGAGCAGGGATGGGACCAAGCTGCGCTCAGTGTGTGAATGGACACACAGAGCAGCAGCTCAGGAGCAAGCCTGCTCGGGTGCAACCATAGCAAGCTGGTTGCTATGGGGTCTCTCGGCAGGAGGGAGGGGCCAGGAGTGCCAGCGGGGGACCCAAGGAAAGAAAAATCAGGGCTGCTATGTGGAAAACCACTGCATACAGCAGGTAAGTATAACATTTTTGTTATTTAAAAAAAAAAAAAGAACAAACTGCCTTTAGTATAACTTTAAGCACCCTTCCTCCCAAATGATTACATATCCCTAATATTTATTGCCACCCTAATAAATAACGTGTAACCTAACCTTTACCTTAAACACTTACTTTTAAAACACAATGACATTTTAAAATGAAGGAATTGCAAACAGATAGGCTCTTTATTGCATAAGAGATATGCAATGTCTCTTCTGCAACAAAAAAACCAAAAAACACAATAACATTCCAGTTTGCAATTCTCTGTAGAATGTACACTGTGCATGCACGGGAAAGATGTTATCCTGCGCCGGCCAATCAAGATGGTCACCTGGGAGAATATGCTGGCACCAGCAAGGGACCTTGGTCTGTTGTTCACGGTAAGTATTTTTAACTTTAGTTCCGCTTAAACCCTTAAAATGTACAGTATATTTAGGCAAAACTTTCTTTTCTTAGTTTTGGATATTTTTAAGGAGGTTACAACCCAAGTTAGGCTTTTACTGATAACTTCGGCTCAGTTTGAGAGATTTCCCCTCACACCTTGTCCTGCTGACACCATTTCACCAGACAGGAAATTAGGGGAACTCTCTAAATAAAAGCTAGACCGCGTTCCTGTTGAAGATTTTTCTTCACCTCCTGTCTGGTAAAGCCATTACAACTGGGACAGTAATAAACCAGACATGGGTTCTAACTCTTCTTATTCTGTTGAAAAAAGAAAAAATATTTTTAGCTTGAAATACAGTATACTGTAACTTTTTACATGGCACTGAAATTTAACCTCTAATGTGAACGATTTAAACTCTTCTCCCTGTCTGACAGCGTTTATGTACAATGAGCCATGCACAGGGCCAGTGCTAGACTATTTTGCACCCTAGGCAAGACCAGCTACCTGGACCCCCCCCCCCCCCCGCAAAAAAAAAAACAAAAAAAATCTACACATTGCCCCCCTTCCTGCTCCCCCTTTAACCCTACACTCCCCTTCCTGTATACACTGCCCCCTGCAATCCTACATCCCCTTCCTGTATACACTGCCCCCTTTAATCCTACACCCCCTTCCTGTACAAACTGCCCCCCTTGAACCCTACACCCTCCTTCCTGTACACACCACCCCCCCTTCCTGCACACACTGCCCCCCTTTAATGCTAGAGGGGGGCTGAGAGAGGGAGGGCTGAGAGAGAGAGAGGGGGATTGAGAGAGAGGGGGGCTGAGAGAGAGGTGGCTGAGAGAGAGGGGGGCTGAGAGAGAGGGGGGCTGGGAGAGAGGGGGACAGAGAGAGGGAGGACTGAGAGAGGGGGGAGGGGTTGAGAGAGAGGGGCTGAGAGAGGGGGCTGAGAGAGGGGGGCTGAGAGAGGGGGGTTGAGATAGGGAGGGCTGAGAGCGGGAGGGCTGAGAGAGGGGGGCTGAGAGAAAGAGGGCTGAGAGAGGGGGGATTTAGAGAGGGGGCCTGAGAGGGGTGGCTGAGAGAGAGGGGGCTAAGAAAGGAAGGGCTGAGAGAGGGAGGGCTGAGAGAGGGGGGCTGAAAGAGAGGGGGCTGAGAGAGGGGGGATTAAGAGAGAGGGGGGATTGAGAGAGGGGGCTGAGAGAGGGGGGCTGAGAGAGAGGGGGGCTGAGAGAGAGGGGGGTTGAGGGAGGGTGGGTTGAGAGAGGAGTGGTTGAGAGGGGCTGAGATAGAGAGAGAGGGAAGTGAGGGGGGAGATGAGAGAAATCCCTAGCCCTGTCCCTATCTGCAGTCCCTCCTCTGTCCCATTGTCCCAGTCTCTGTCTGAAGATCTGCAGGCCGGGTTTGATGCCAGTCTGTCTCCTTCTTGATCGCTCGGACTCTTCCAGTGGCTCCCGCAGCAGCCTGTGCCTCCTGCCTGGCCTCTGTGCCCCCAGTCAGCCTGTCCTCTGGGCCTCACATTAGATCGCTAGAGGAAGTTGGGGGAGCCCAAGCTCTGGAGGTGCAGGGTACACTGTATGTACTTCTTCTTGCCTCTTTGGTGGCCGGGTCAAGGAGGAGGCAGGGGAGCTCTTCTCCCGAGTTCTCGTTGATCACCTCAGTCCCTCCCTGATCACCACCGCGTGGTTATGGATGCCCGGCTACCCACACTCTAAGGACACTTCTGATTGCTGCCACCTCAGAACCTGACTCTCGGGAATAACAAGGGGCTAGTTTCCACGCACTAGATGGCCCACACTCGGGACAGCACCCCTTTAAATTTTGCACCCAGGCAGTAGCCCCGCCTGCCCCACACTACGCCACCGGTCACACAGCAGGTTAGAGGACGAGGCACTGAAAGCTCCAGGCGCCCCCTCCTCTCAGTGTACAGTAGGTAAGCCAGCGGCCGTGGCTGCGCCCTAGGTGGCAGTGTGCCCTAGGTGGCTGCCTAGTTTGCCTAGCGGTAGCACTGGCCCTGGCCATGCATGCACGCATGTTTCAATTTACAGCACTGCTCTGTGCCATGATGATGTGACTCCCATGTAGCTGAAGAGTTAGAACCCAGAAGGGTTGCTTGCCAGGTAGGTTTGCCATAATGGATGTTAAAGTTTACTCTACAGTAAATTAGTCTTTTCCTCTGTTATGGGAGCTTACAGAGTTGCCCTAAGACCAATGGGTATGGACCATAATTGTTAGTAGAGTGATAGCAGAGGGGAGAGGGAAGACATTAGAGATACATCCTAGAAGATTTTTAGGACGTATTTCCTGGTTAAGGAGCAAAAACGTTGTTGTCTGGAGCAGCAGAGAAGTTGTGATTGTGCAGGAGGTGTGTGGGACTGCTCAAGGTGAACTAAGTAGACTGCAGCGGTCCTGATCCTTAGCTTTCTGTAGGAAAATTGACATACTGTAAGGCTGGAGCACTATTAGAGGGGAAAAGGGTTATTTGTAATGAAGTCTGACTATAAAGAACAAAAAAGATATGAAGCTACAATTGGGTTTTAAAAGAAATATTTCTGTCTCGTTTGGTTTCATGTCACACTATGGAAAAGAGTCAACCCGTTTCATGTTTTTTAGCTTAGATTCCTTGCCAAGGAAGATGACTTTAAACCAAACTTTGCTTGCTTTTTTAAATTTGGTATTTATAACTATTCTATCACAAGATTAATAACTTGTGATACAACTGCAACTTCAGTTGTACAAGTGACAAGGAAAACAAAAAAAAAATGAAAGTGGAATTTAACCTCTGGATAAAGCGAAAAGAAACAATCCTACCTCTCTGTTTTTTAATTCTTTTTTTATTTTTTTTTAGTTTAATTCTGATTTAGTTTCCAATATTATAGAGGTAAGAATAATTGTCAGGGTATCATTACAAGCATATAATTTTTGTTTCCTGGGTGTAAATGCTGTGGAACATTTATCTATAAAATAAAAGTATTTGTTTCTCATTACTAGTTTACTCTTTTACCCTATCTAATTTCTCTACTATACTAATATATATATCTATATATAGATATATATAGATACATATCTATATATATTTATATAGATATATATCTATAGATATATTTATCTATATCTATAGATATATATCTCTATAGATATAGATATATCTCTATAGAGATATATCTATATCTCTATAGATATAGATATATATCAATAGAGATATAGATATATATCTATATATATAATCCAAGTGTGTCAGGACTCCTATGTATGCTGCAGATATGAACTGACACAGGGTCTTCGATCTCCTTCTACCCCAGAATTGGGTTCATTTACAGCCAAAAGAAGATCAATGAGCATGAAAATTACATTCACTGAGCTCCTAGCTTGCCATTCTGACATTATCTTGTAAATAAAGGAGATGGAGGTCATTCTTTCTGAACAGGAGCTGAAAGTGAGACATTGAGGGCAGAGTTTTTTAGTGTTTTTGAAATGCCCAGGCTGCTTTGTAACGACCTGAATCAATTGGATAGCTATAATATATTATAAATACAGTATATACAGTATCACCATGCAGGCAGAATCACAGTGTTTATAATATACCCTTGGCAGTTAGAGATAGATTAGTAGTACATGACTAATGGTTTAAACCAACTTGGGCATTTCAATTAAGCCTGACACAAATTTAAGGTTCTTTTGCTGAAATTTTTAAAAAATCTTTTACCTTTTCTAGTTTCAGATTTTTGGAGACCTGGTACGAGCCTATGATTGTAGAGAATATGGTGGAAATGGCCTTCTTCCTGCAGTTGATGATCTTTCCCTAATGCATCAGTGCACTGCAGCATAAAATAATTATTTATGGCACCTATCAGTGAAGACATTGGCATTGATTTACTAAAGAAGTACATTTAAAGTGTTACTAAACCCACAACAACAAAAAATCAGTCTGTATAAGCAGTAAAGCATGCTTGTTATACTCAATGTGGAACCTAAGGGGTAAAAGGAGTTGTAAAGGCAGAATATTTCAGCATTAAGATAAAAAAAATCTTCTGTGTTTAGCAGCCTCCCCAGCATCCCCTGATAGTTTCCTGATAACACAGAGCCTATGGGCCTATGGAGTCAGGCTGCACATGCTCAGTTTGGTGTGTATTGCTAGAGAGATTTTTTTCTTTTTGCGTGTGATCAGCACAGGGCCAATCAGCACTGTCCAGACAGAGGGTCAGAGGTCCTGCAGTCTCATCGGACAGTCAAAAAACTCCTCCTACAAGCTTTAACCAGTGCTCGGCTAGACACTGATAGAAGTCACAAGACTGCTCTAACTACTGATGGGAAACTTACAATACTCAGCAGTCATGTAGGGGATGGAGGATGAAACTACAGCATGTGGCAGGTGACATAGATATTTGAAACCCCTGGAAGAGTTTAATACCAAAAAAGTTTGTCAGAGGCTGCATCGCCCACCAGAGTGTTAAGTATACTACATCTAACATTGTGGAGAGTTGCTGTTTGGAACTGTTTGGAACTGTTTGGAACTGACAGGGTCTCCTTCAGCACAGTGGCTTAGTGGTTAGCATCTCTATCTTGCAGCTCTAGGGTCATCGGTTTGAATCCTAACCATGACACTGCCTAAATTGAGTTTGCATGTTTTCCCTATGACCGCATGAGTTTCCTCCCACATTCCAAAAACATGCTGGTAAGTAAATTGGCCTAGAATGTGTATGTATAAATTTGAGTTAGACTGGCAATAGATTATGTAATTTTCTTTCCTTCAAACACAGGTTAAAGGTAAGAAAACTGCTTGATTCCCCCATATCAACACAGTTAGTGTTGATGGGCGACTCTCTCCTGCTGCTCTATTGTATTCTGGCAGAGGGAAGTTTCCCTACCTATCAGAATACAATGATCACTGGTGGCGGCTATAGCTGCCAGCAGTGATCGCACAAAAAAGAAACCCTGACAGGCTGGTTGTACTGAAGCTGATAAATATTCCACTTCAGTGCAACAAGCCTACCTATAGTTGAATCAAAATTTGGCAAGTTCAGCAGGCATTTTGATCCATCTATGGCTGGCTTTAGGAACTTTAGATTGTAAGCTTCTTGAGGGCTGGGACTGATGTGAATGTACAAAGTACTGTATATATAAATTGTTGGCACTATGTAAGTACCTCAAATAAATAAAACAATAAGATCCATGGTATGTAAATGCATATATAAAACAGATCAATACAACATGTTTCTCCTTATGCCATAACCATACCAAAACATTTTCATGGGTTTCTTTTTGTTTAAGAAGTATTATCTATTGTTGTAAATTAAATTTTTATAATCCAAATGCAAAGTATGCCAATTTAGATGTCATAGACAAAGAAAGTGAGGCACTTTGTTTAGATCATCACCAACAGGGGATGTTTCCTTTAAAAAGAAGTCTCATCATTTGACACAGCTTTTAAGCATACCTCAGATTCTCCTCTGTGGTCTTCTGAATAGCCCTAGTGAAGTGCCTAACATATGCTACCAACATTTCATGTAGTCTGGTGAATTGTTCCTTTCTGACTGTTAATTGTGAATGCACAATGTGTTTATAAGATGCAGTTATGTACCATGCAAAGGGTAACAAAGCCATAAAGGTGTTATCAGCATGAGGTCCTCTGAAAAGACTTTATGGAGAGCAGAACTCTTCCGTCTCCCAGAGAGTTCATTACACAGGGACAGAGACTAGGATGTTAGTGAGAGATATGCGAGAGGCAGCAATATGTCTGCCTATTTATTGTTATTACATCATAAATAACACCATTAAAGATACACTACACTTTATACACACGTCTTGCAAATAAGTATGCAAACAGCAAAATTCTTTAAGTATGATTGTAAAAAAATTGCTATGCATTAAATACGTAGTCAATCATCATCATCTAAATATTTTAGAGCCTCAACACTTTCCGATTAGATGTTTTAAGGTCTGTCAAATATTGTGGTATTTGATCAAAGTCTGTCAGAGATGTGCCATGTCAGTTAACTGAAAATATATAGGAAAACTGTCAGTAATCATGAAGCACTTGGCATCTTTTGCTATAAAATCTAAACCTAAGAACACAGAACACAAATGTAATATACAGTGTATCCAGAAAGTATTCACAGCATTTTACCTTTTTCATATTTTATGTTACAGCCTTATTCCAAAATGGATTAAATTAATTATTTTCCTCAAAATTCTACAAACAATACCCCATAATGACAACGTGAAAGTAGTTTGTTTGAAATCTTAGCAAATTTATTAAAAATAAAAAAGGAAAAAAATCACGTGTACATAAGTATTCAGAGTCTTTGCTCAATACTTTGTTGAAGCATCTTTGGCACCAATTACAGCCTCAAGTCTTTTTGAGTATGATGCTACAAGCTTGGCATACCTATTTTTGGGCAGTTTCTCCCATTCTTCTTTGCAGGACCTCTCAAGCTCCATCAGGTTGGATGGGGAGTGTCAACGCACAGCCATTTTCAGATCTCTCCAGAGATGCTCAATCAGGTTCAAGTCCAGGCTCTGACTGGGCTACTCAAGGACATTCACAGAGTTGCCCCGTAGTCACTCCTTTGTTATCTTGTCTGTGTGCTTAGGGTCATTGTCCTGTTCGAAAATGAACCTTTGCCCCAGTCTGAGGTCCAGCAATCTCTTAAGGTAGGTTTTCATTAAAGATGTCTCTGTACATTGCTGCATTCATCTTTCCCTCAATCCTGACTAGTCTCCCAGTTCCTGCCACTGAAAAACATCCCCACAGCATGATGCTGACACCACCATGCTTTACTGTAGGGATGGTATTGGCCAGGTGATGAGCGGCTCCTGGTTTCCTCCAGACATGACCCTTGCCATTCAGGCCAAAAAGTTCAATCTTTGTGTCACCTGACCAAAGAATTTTGTTTCTCATTGTCTGAGAGTTCTTCAGGTGCCTTTTGGCAAACTCCAAGTGGGCTGTCATGTGCTTTTTACTGAGAAGTGTCTTCCGTCTGGCCACTCTACCATACTGGCCTGATTGGTGGAGTGCTGCAGAGATGGTTATTCTTCTGAGAGGTTCTCCTCTCTCCACAGAGAAACGTTGGAGCTCTGTCAGAGTGGCCATCAGGTTCTTGGTCACCTCCCTGATTAAAGCCCTTCTCCCCTAATCATTAAGTTTGGCCAGGCGGCCCGCTCTAGGAAGAGTACTGGTGGTTCTACACTTCTTCCATTTACGGATGATGGAGGCCACTGTGCTCATTGAGACCTTCAATGCTGCAGACATTTTTCTGTACCCTTCCCCAGATCTGTGCCTCGATATAATCCTGACTCGGAGGTCTACAGACAATTCCTTGGACTTCATGGCTTGGTTTGTGCTCTGACATGCACTGTTAACTATGGGACCTTATATAGACAGGTGTGTGCCTTTCCAAATCATGTTCAATCAACTGAATTTACCACAGGTGGACTCCAATCAAGTTCTAGAAACATCTGAAGGATGATCAGTGGAAACAGGATGCACCTGAGCTCAATTTTGAGTGTCATGGCAAAGACTGAGAATGCCTACTGTATGTACATGTGATTTTTTTCCTTTTTTATTTTTAATAAATTTGCAAAGATTTATAACAAACTTCTTTCACATTGTCATTATGGAGTATTGTTTGTAGAACTTTGAGCAAAATAATGAATTTAGCTGAGAATATTTTCCAGATGCACTGTACACTGCAGCTTACCAGTCCTTTGAAGTTGTGACTTACTCACTGTACTGTATTTAAGGAGAGCAGCATTGTCAGCCTAGAACAGGAAATGTGTTATGACTGCAGAACACCTCCCTCTTTCATTTACTCCATAGCAAATGGGAAATGTCCTGTAGTTCGCAGAGGTGAACTGGGCAAAACTGATTACAATGCATGAGATAACAATGCGAGTGCACAAGACATAGGACAGCACTCACTGTGCCAACAGTTATGTCGTGCATTTATCAAACAGATATAAGTGTAGGGACTCTTTCTTAAGTTGGAGTGCCGCTAGTTTATGTTTAGTGGGCAGATAGGCTGTAGTCAGCCTGAGCTCTAACTGTTATTGTTTCTGTATTCTCTGCATAAATTAATTCAAGCAAGTGTTTACAGCTTAAGAGATATAACAGATATGAGTGTAGGGCCCCTTTCTTAAGTTGGAGTGCCGCTAGTCTATGTTTAGTAGGCAGCTAGGCTGTAGTCATCCTGAGCTCTAATTGTTATTGTTTCTGCATTCTTTGGCTTTCCCCAAAGTTTGAGATATTTATTTATTTATTTATTTCAGGTACTTATATAGCGTTGTCAATTTACGCAGCGCTTTACATATACATTGTTCATTCACATCAGTCCCTACCCTCAAGGAGCTTACAATCTAAGGTCCCTAACTCACATTCATACATACTAGGGACAATTAAAACAGGATCCAATTAACCTACCAGCATGTCTTTGGAGTGTGGGAGGAAACCAGAGTACCTGGAGGAAACCCACGCAGGCACAGGGAGAACATGCAAACTCCAGGCAGATGGTGTCATGGTTGGGATTAGAACCAGCGACCCTTCTTACTGCTAGGCGAGATATTGTTTATTGCTGCCTGTTGCAGCCCAGTGTCCCTGGCAGATCAAGTATGGAGAAACAATATGATTTGGTTATAAATATTTTATATTTTTCTGGCACTAGGAATTTTATTTCCTGTGTCACAAGGTGGGTGATGATATAAACATTTGGGGTGACCTTGGAGAAAGGTATTTTGTCCTTCCAGGCTTTGCCTGTGGGGGGAGGTTGTGCTGGAGTTATGTTGCCCCCCAGGCCTTGTTATTGGATACATCCAAAAGGAATAGTGCCGGAAGATGGCTGCCTGTGCATCTTGGGAAGAAGCTTTGCTGTTGAATAGTGTCCTGGAAAGCGGGCTACAAGCTATTGTCGCTTGACATTGCAGGAGTTTTTGGCTACTCATTCTTAAAGCGGAACTTTACTCTCTTAATCAACATTGACTACTTTTAATCCTTATGCTGCTAGCATAAGTAAATAGATAGAAAAATATATCATGTTTTTTTTGTTTTAAACTTTTTTTTTACATTTCATTAGTTACTTCCTGGTTTCCAGGCCTAAGCAAATGATGTCATACATCCCAGGAGTCTTCAGGAGGGGTTTTCTCAACTAAGCACACCCTCCTGTCTGCATGACTGAGCAAAGGGCAGATGGATCCCAGGAATTAAATGCTGCATGAATTATGAATTATTATTTCTCATGCATTTTCATTTTCTCATATTTAGTATATGGATGAAAACACGCCTTACCTCGGAGATCCCTTCCCTTTCATTTCCTTTCCTCTCTCCTCTTTCCTTTCTTTTCTAAACCTTTCGCTATCCTACCTTTCTTTTTCCTTTCTTATACTCCTTGCTCTTCATCAGGTTCATATAGCATCACTTTTAATTATATTTCATGTTTCTGTGACGTTATTAACCATTGGAACTTCCTCTTACTTGAAATATGAAAGCGACAATTCCTTAACGCTTCTTTTATTTAAAACTTTAGATATTCTCAAATTATAATTTTATTGAGATTCCACTATTCTATCATAGTCTATGTTTAGACATTTTTGCTTTCTTAACATTATAGGAAATGTCTCTCTGAGTTGACAATTTTTTGTTTAAAGTAACAGACAACTTTATATTTTGTCATATTATAATGTTATACTGTACCTTACTATTGTATATTCCTGTATTGCTTTTGAACCTGTTCCCTGACTTATAAAACTTCAATAAACAAATTTGACAAGAGAATTAGCTGCCTTTACTCAAGATGGCCACAACAAGAATTGTTTTTTAAGGTGAAAATAAATCATGGAGACATGAATGAATGGGCGATTTTGCTTTGAAAGTATAAAAAAAATCATTAAAACTGAATTTTTGGTTTGTGAATCTCAGATGCTTTAAGGCACTTGTGTTATCTGGTCGTGTTTAACAGTCTACCAATACATATTTCCAGTCTTGGCTTAAAGGCCCATAGCTGGTAGTGCCTGATGCTAGAAGAAAAGTATGGAGTCACTTATTTTTCATATATTGGTTATTGCTTACTTAAAGTGGTTGTAAACCTTCAACATGAAAATTGAACAAAGCATATCCTTCTATAGTGTGTCTCTCAATCCAAAACACCAAGTGTCATTTCTCTCTGCTGTCTCCTTTATTTGTTATATGTATCTGTATGAGTGGACTTCAGATATTCTTGGGTGACTACTAATATTAATATTACAAATTAATACTAATATTAATGCTAATATCAGACTGCAGCATTTGTGATTTTGCCAATACTTCCAGTTAATATCACTGTTATTTTCATGATTATTGTTATTCTTTTGCATATTGATTTCTAATCTAAAGACAATTTTAGAAAATTAAATGACATCATATTTTATCATTCATAAGGTATGTAGAATTTGTATAGGTTTACTCCAGTACAGAACTATTGGGGAAAAAGATTGCTGACATGGGTCAGGGAGATGCAGAACATGTAGATGGTAACTTTATCTTGGCTGTTATACTATAAATTAATTTAAGCAAGTGTTTACAGCTTTTTTCATTTAAAAGGACTTCATATTCCCAGGAAAATAGCATACACATATAAGGGGGCTCTCAGTTTCTATCAGTGGCGGCTAGTGCTCCAATTTTTTTTTGGGGGGGCGGAAAATAACCCCCCCGCCAGGTCCGCACTTACCCCATCTAGGTCGTGGCTTCTCCTCCCGGCCAATCCGGTCTTAAGACCCGCTTCCTGATTGGCCAGGAGGAGAAGCTGGAGAACAATAGCGAATATTGATTTGCTAATGTCACAGGTGGGTGGGCTCAGTGCTCTGTGCCCCAAGCCCAACCACTGTGCCCCAAGCCCAACCTTTTTGAAGGCAATTAGAGCCTCAGGCTTTAATCATGCAATTAAAAAAAAAAAAAAACGTGTAAAAATCTATGCGTCCTGTGCCCCACATGGAGATTAGGTGTTGGCGCAATAGGGATTAGGGGGCGGCGCCCTTGCGCCCCTTATGGATCGGCTGCTGCTGGTTTCTATTCTTTTCAAACGTCATAAAGCTGTTTGATCGACAGAAATGAATCAATGCCCCAATACTTTCCCCTTTCTTTCAGAAATCAAATTATCAGCACTATATAGTTTTCAGGGTCTAATACAGTCCTCTGGCCCACTTCACCCAAAATAGCCACTTCAGATTTACATTTCTCATTTCATTAGTGGAAAATAACTAAATTCTATCAACCCTTATGCCCAAATCCACCCTTATCTATCTTCACTGGGAACCTAGCCTTTCTAGGAAATGAAAACAATGCATTATTTCATCAGCTAAAAAGCAAATAAGACATTTCCCCAGGGGAACACTGTAGCTTGTTATGAATGCACCATTATTTTGCCTCGAAACTTTCCCTTGATTCAAGATTTGCTTTCAATAAAATTCTGTTGTGAAAAAAAAAAAAGTTTTCACAGGAGATAGATTTATGGACTCTGAAATACTATGAATCTGTGAATTCCTCTTCTGTGACTGACCACTTACGAAAAAGAATGGGATGCCAAAATTGGTGTCACCTTAGTGCTAAACACCTGGCATTCATGCTACGCCCTATCTAGTTATATTGATGGAATCTTCCCTTAAAGAACATGTAAGCTATATTGCAAAAATTTCATATAAGCTTTGATATGCCGTTTCAAAAATCATGTTCAGTCTTTTTCAACCAACAGCTTTAATAAATAATACCTAGTAATTCTGCTATGTAGGTCTTTGTTCAAGTACTTCCTTTTATAGGGTGACAACCCTCAGTCTCTGTCTTCTATTAGCGGTCATGTGCTGTCATCCTGTCACATGTACATCTGGAGGATACCTTAAGGGCCATGCCAATGTTCACTGCTGCTGTCACTATCAGATGCCAGTCCAGAGCAATAATGTGCAGCTGACACTGTAGCATAAGCATACACAGTATATAGGAAGTGGTTGAAGAAGGCTACAGAAGTTCAACAACACTGAGATGCAAAAAACAGCTGATAACAGTATTTTCTAAAATAATTTAAAAAATGTAAATTGTTTGATAGTCAGTGCTTCAGCAAACCAAATGCATACTTGCCAACTGCTCCTGATTTTCACAGACAGCTCTGCTTTTTAGTTATCTGTTCTGTGATGTCTGTATCCCTGGCGAAGTAGGTGGCCAATTAGCTTGTTGTGTGCAGCAGTGGGTGGGTGTCAGAGGAAGCTTGGCCAGAAGCTTTCTTGCTCTCCGGATCCATTTGGTGTGAATTGTAATGCAATGGTTGGGAAAGAGCGCTGCTCCCAGTCAGCAGTTCCAGGATCCTCTGACAGAGCATGTGAGACGGTCATTACCTCCTACTGTATATCTCAGGGAGGGAAATGGATGTGTGAGGGGTATACATGAGAATTTTCAGGGGCTCTGTATGTGAGGGGAACACATGTCGGCCATCAGGTGTACTACTGAAAGGTAGGAGTTGTGGCCTTTTCTGTGTCCCCACTGCTGAGCTGGAGAACTGCTCTCAACTACCTATTCACACTGACCATATACTGCAACATATTGCTGCCAGCTGTTCACCTTCTAGGGACAAATACCCTCTATATACCCCCTCACCCCTTGCTCTTTGTTATACTTGAGGGTCCAGATCACTAGCCAGCTGTGTATGAGTAAAACAAACACTCTTTATTTTTTAAAAAGGCAAATGACAACAGCTTATTTTCAGTGTTAAACAAACAAAATAATCTATCACTCAAGTACACAAGATAAAACTTTGGCTCACCACCAGCATATACTTGTCCCACAACAGGGTTTTGGTCCCTGCCTGCTCTGGAGGTCCAAAAAAGTCACAAGAGCCCAGCAGTATCTCAGAATCCAGAGAGTTCACAGTTCTCTCACAACTGTGTCCTGTTCCCTTCAACACACCTCATGGACACCTACTGGCTGCTTCCCTCCCTTTTCATTTGTCTCTTACAGGCAGACTAATGCCCCGTACACACGGTCGGACTTTGTTCGGACATTCCAACAACAAAATCCATGAATTTTTTCCGACGGATGTTGGCTCAAACTTGTCTTGCATACACATGGTCACACAAAGTTGTCGGAAAATCTGATCGTTCTAAACGCGGTGACGTAAAACACGTACGTCGGGACTATAAACGGGGCAGTGGCCAATAGCTTTTATCTCTTTATTTATTCTGAGCATGCGTGGCACTTTGTGCATCGGATTTGTGTACACACCTCGGAATTTCCAACAACGGATTTTGTTGTCAGAAAATTTTATATCCTGCTCTCAAACTTTGTGTGTCGGAAAATCCGATGGAAAATGTGTGATGGAGCCCACACACGGTCGGAATTTCCGACAACAAGGTCCTTTCACACATTTTCCGTCGGAAAATCCGACCGTGTGTATGGGGCATAACACTTTCAGGTCTAATGTACACGCAGTCAGGGTTAGAGACTCTTTCCTATCTAAGATTCCTCTGAGCCTCCAAATTCAGGAACCCATATCAGGACATAACAATCCTAGAAAGACTCCATATCAGTTTTCTCTTTTTTTTCCACTAGATCTCCATGGAATCCCTCACACTGCATGAGTGAGAACTTCGAAGTACGCCAAATTGCTTCTTTTTATCCCCCCTAAATGGACCACGACCCAAAACAAAGGGGACACATACCACCCATCCAGGACCCATCCCTGGCATCCTGTACATCTGCTTTACTCCATTTTCTCCCGTCTTCCTCCTCACACCCCTTTACCATTCCCTCTCCCTCTTCACTGTACTGTCCCCCTCTTTACTGCCTTGTGTCTCTCTTCATCCTCCTATTCCCTCTTCACTTCCTGGTCCCCCTGTTTACTACCCTGTCACTGTTTTCACTGCTCTGTCCCCCTCCTTACCTCCTTACCATCCTGTTCCCCTCTTCAACCGCCTTTACCCTTTCCACTGCTTACCCTTTCACTACCCCATCCTCTTTTGTACTCCCTGTTTCCATCTGAACCTACAAAAACCTTCAACCCAGTGCCAAATTATGTTTTCTAAATATTAAATTATATTTTAAATGAATGCCTTGTCCCTATATACATACAAAGTACATTCTGCATCTACAATGGCTTGCTGCATGGACAGCAAAAAAAAAGGTGTATCTGGAATTTTTTTGTAAATGTTTGCAACTATGCCATAGTCATCCAGTTAGATTTAAAATCTACTTTAAAATCTACCAATCTGAACACATTCTACTTTATGGCTGATCTATCTCTTAGGCTGCCCATAGAGTAATCTTTTTTTTTTTTTTTTTCGTCCAGCCAATGGACTGAACAAAAATAAAACAAATGGATTCCTCCATTCACACAAGCAAGGTGGATGCAGCAATCCGCCCTGCTTTGTCATTGTATTGTGACAGCAGGATTTGTCCACTGTCAGAATACACTGATCAGTGGCTCATCAAGATAACATTTCTAACATTCCTGTTTGACAGAATTTGATCACTAGATTGACTTCTTTGGAGTGGGTACGGCCATAGATGGATCGAAATTCAGTCAGTCCCTGCTGAACCATCCAAATTTCAATCCATCTATGGCCAGTTATAAGAAGTAATTAACCCATTTATTATATTGCAGCTTACCAATTCTTAGATAGGATGGCTGTATTAGTTTTCTTTTTTAGGTTTTCTTTCTTTCAATTTGGTTTCACCTGACGATCCTGCCAGTAAGTCTGTTGTTTTTCAACAGCACAAGCTGTCCTGCAGATGAGGGCAGAGACAAACCATTTAACACTGGCAGAGGTGCTTACAATGATCTACCTTTGTTCATTCATGTAAAACCTCTATTCCCAGAGGAAAAAAAACATTTTATTGTAACTGCTTAAAAAGTATTATCTGGAGTTTAGCTTCAGTAATACAAGTAAAGGCGCAAAATCTGGAAAAAATAAATAAAAAACACCATAGATGCAACAGTATGTATGAGAGGTTATAGTATATTAACAACACTGTTAGAGGGAAAAGGGGGGGGGGTCCATAATCAATAAAAGTCCTTTTTAAACCAAAGGGAGAAGGGATGATGTTTAGGGATCCACATACAGGGCTGCCTTCAGAGGGGAACTGAAACCAGTTCCAAAACATCTAAGAGAAAGCACAAGGAGAGAGGCGCCTCTGGGCGTAGAAGTTAAAAAACAAT
Source organism: Aquarana catesbeiana (assembly GCF_042186555.1). Classification (NCBI taxonomy): domain Eukaryota; kingdom Metazoa; phylum Chordata; class Amphibia; order Anura; family Ranidae; genus Aquarana; species Aquarana catesbeiana. The sequence continues at coordinate 452,245,619 of NC_133325.1, forward strand.
TTATTAAATCACATGTACAGGCAACTCACATGTGTGAAGTCATCAATAGGTATGTCATGCAGTAAAAAGTACATCCATTGTGGAGATCAGATCAGTCATAGAATATCCTCCTGCTTGCCGAGCATGTGGCTGTGTGTGTTTAGGAAACCGCTAGATTGTTAAGCCGGCTGCGGTGGAGATGAACTCAAAGCAAGGCCTGGAACACAGGTGGATGGCAGGCGAGGGGGGATGACATCACTGGTAAGCGACGCGTTTCATAAGCGTTTGGGAGTTTAGCTTCAATTTGTTTAGCGTATTTAAATCTGCTAGTGCATCTAACACTTCCCTCCTTCCAAACTGACTATGTCACTATCCAAAGGTGTCCAGAATGTAGGCACTTTAATACAGGAGGCTACTGGCCAGATTACTGGGGGAAAACATAGGGGAAAAAAAGCCTAAAAATAAATAAATAATGCAGCCACTATATCTAATGATTGGTAAGCTGCAATATATTACATTTTTGGTTTTATGTTTAATACCGCTGTAAGTATAAACAAATATTATTATATTATTATTAATATTATTATTATGATATTATAATTCCGGATTTATATAGTGTCAAGAGTTTGCGTAGCGCTTTAAAATATAAAGTGAGACAGTACAGCGATTATTATAATTCAGGATTTATATAGTACCAAGAGTTTGCGTAGCGCTTTAAAATATAAAGTGAGACAGTACAGTTCAGTACAAGAAGGTTGACTGCATTAGTTTTATTTTTCTAGGCTTTTAGCCAGTAGCACACCTCCTGTATTAGAGTGCCCCCACTTTGGATGAAGGAGTACAGGGGCCCCTTTGGACAGCAGCATTGTCAGTGTGGGAGGAGGGGAGTGTTTGATGTACTAGAAGATTTATATACACTAAAAAATGTATGCCAAACTCCAGCTCACACTGAAGTTACACAAGCAGTTAAAGTAACTGTTTTTTCTTTTTGGGATAACATTTTTACATAAATAAACAACGGCTAATCATTGTAAGCACCCCTGTCAGTGGTAAATGGTTTGTCTCAACCCCCTAACTACTACATTTGCAGGAGGGCTTGTTCTGTTGAAAAACAACAGACTTACTGACTGGATCACCAGATGAAAAAAGAAGAAAGAAAGCCTAAAAAAAAAAAACACAAATGCAACCATCACATCCAAGAATGGGTAAGCTGCAATATAATAAATGTTTGCTTTTGAGTTTAATACTGATTTAAGGAAAAGACTTTAAGATTTATACACTAATATACATCAAATAGAAAGGTTCTCTGCTGTGTATCATGAGCATGAAACCAGGCCTGCCTGCTCACTGAATATTCATCCGTGTTTTGGACATTGTACAAGCCTAGGGGGTCTGTGTTTATGGGCCTCAGATGCATAGAACAGGTCCAAATGACTGAGCCTTAACCTAGTAATAGTATCCAACACACATTGTGCAGCCATGGGGAACAGATGTTTTATCCAGTGTGCTGTCATACACAAATACACAAATACCAGTATAAGGGGAAAAATTAATAGTGAGGAAATGATTTCTAAGTGTAATCAACATTAGCAATATAATTTGTAGATTATACTCGATTTGATTGTAGCCGTATATTAGTGCAAATAAAAAAAGTATCACGGACAGTACTCAATTTAGATTCTACTCAGTATTCATTTTCCCTCTTCAGATTTTGACCTGGCAGAATACGCTTTTTTAATGGGAAGCATCAATGTTTTTAATGGGATACCGAAACCCGTAAATATTTTATCCTGCTCGCAATTCAGTCACAACTATCAACATTTTTGCATTAGAAACATAAAGGGGTCAATTCACTAAAGGTTACGGCATGTGATATAAAGGTCACGTGACTCATTTTTTGGAAATATCGCATGAGATCATAAAAGAGTCAGTTCATCAAAGTAAAATATCAAATGTGAGGTAAATACAGCATATTTGTTAAAATAGTGAGGTAAATACTGAAAAAAAATTGATAAATCATTAAAGTCAATTCACTAAAAAACACACACATTCATTATTTATCAGCTGGTGTTTGCTGGTGGTATTTTAGAAAAGAACAAAATAATAATTAGAGGGATTCTGCACTGGCCAGGCCAGGGAGTGTTCATTTTGGCAGCAAATTTCAATTTAGTTTTAGTCTTAGGCTTTTGACTAAAATGCCATTTTAGTTTTAATCCCATTTTAGTCATCTGCAATTGTTTTAGTTTTAGCCGTATTTAGTTGAATAAAATCTTCAGTACATTTTACTCGACTAAAACTCATTTTAGTCATCTAAAATCGAATGGGTTTAGTTAAATTGTAATGCATTATCTCTTTATAGCATTTCTCTACAATTTCCAAACTCATTATATACCCCTGGAGTAAAAAATCGAATCTGTTATTGTTTATGGTATTAATGTTTGAACATGCATGGATATAGACAAAAACTCAGTCAAGCTCTACAGCACAACTGTAGAGTAATGAGCTGCATATCGGTGCTCAGGCTTGTTGTGTCCCAGGAACATCAAAATAGCAGGAAATGACAGCAACATGATTGCTTCTTCTTACAAATCTTTATTTAGCACTAACAGTACCAACGCGTTTCGGCCAAAGCCTTCCTCATAGCATTTGAACATGCACTACAGACACAGATTTATTTGTTATAAAATGTCTTTAAGGTAAACCAAGTTTTGTTACAAGAATATAGCTTTTTTGACAGAAGTGTAAACATAAAAACTCTGCGTGATAATGCCACCGTGCAGTGCACATTTACATGAATTTGTCTGCTTTCAGAAAATATATAATGTTTTTTTTTGGGGGGTGGTGTTTATGTAATCTTCAGGCTTAAATAGATTTTTTAAGCATGGTTGCCAAAACATCTCTGACAGCAAAAGGGTTAATCCTGCACAGATCAGACAGTGTGTTGCTCTCCCATAGTGGACAAGCTGTGAAGCCTATTGACAAAGAGCAGGTCACTTTCAGGGGCCCTCTATATATAAGTATGAAGTGTGTATCCACAGACAGCGGAGAGCCCACCGTCCTTCTAGGATCCATGTGATCAGAGCACTCTGTCTTCCGGGACACACAGCCTTCACCTCACCAGACTAATAGAGATCCAATCAGCACTCTAGGCCTGTATCTACAGAGGCAGTGTGTGAGAGGGCTAATTACACAGCCAAGCTCCCACCATCCTAATAGAACATCCCCCTTAAGAGCCCTTTCACTCTGTGGCACGGACCACGTTAGCGCTATTCTTATCGGCGCTTTACCGGCGCTGTGCGGGCGGGAGCGGGGAAAGACGCCCCAAAGACGCTGCTTGCAGGACTTTTTTTGTCCTTCCTGCAAGTGCACCACCCCACTGTAAAAGCACTCGGGCTTTCACAGTGGGGAGACAGAGGAGGTAGTTTACAGGTACTTTACAGGCGCTATTTGTAAAGCGCCTTCAGTGTGAAAGGGGTCTTAGGTTGCAGATAACAGCCATTGATGGTCTAACCATCCACTCGGACAGCCTCCTATTTACAAATGCCAGCCTCTATCCAGAGGGAGTAGGCTGAGCTCCATGGAAACCTGGAAGTTCTGAGGGTAAACGTCCCTGCCTCACATTTTCAATTTGTTTTCATTCGTCAACAAAAACGGAGTTGATTTTTGTCATAGTTTTCGTCAGTGGACAAAAATGTGGTGTACGTTTCATTTAGTTTTTGTCACTATAAAAATGACGCCAACGAAAATTATGACGAAAACGTTTTTGTTGATGAAATTAACACTGTGGCCAGGAAGTGAAAAGTATGCAATGTATCAGTGTGAAAATGTCCTCCTCTGAATGGAATGAAAATACATTATAACATTTCATCAGTGGGAGACAGTTTTGGGAATGAAAGCACCCTAGAATGTTTTGATAGATTCACAATAATGCTGTGTGCCTTCTGGTGCAATGTAATGCCCCGTACACACGGTCGGATTTTCTGACAGAAAATGTGTCATAGGACCTTGTTGTCGGAAATTCCGACCGTGTGTAGGCTCCATCACACATTTTCCATCGGAATTTCCGACACACAAAGTTTGAGAGCAGGATATAAAATTTTCCGACAACAAAATCCGTTGTCGGAAATTCCGATTGTGTGTACACAAATCCAACGGACAAAGTGCCACGCATGCTCAGAATAAATAAAGAGATGAAAGCTTTCGGCCACTGCCCCGTTTATAGTCCCGACGTACGTGTTTTACGTCACCGCGTTTAGAACTATCGGATTTTCCGACAACTTTGTGTGACCGTGTGTATGTAAGACAAGTTTGAGCCAACGAAAAATCCTAGGATATTGTTGTCGGAATGTCCGAACAAAGTCCGACCGTGTGTACGAGGCATAAGTCTGCAAAAAAAAAAAGTTATTTTAACTCAAAAATTCACGTGTTACCAAAGTGTTTGTGACTGTAAAATCTTCTCATAGACTAAACAGACATTCTGATGCTTGACTAACCACAATGATAAAACTTTTTACCAGGGACACATCTAAAGACAGTTAAAGTTGTTCTTCAGTCTGTTTGAAAAAAATACTGTAGCTGCTGACTTTTAAGAAAAGGACATTTACTTGTCCAAGAATCCACCATTGCCATTTATTCACCAGTCTTTCAGTCCCTGGCACTGGCATGTTAACTTTGGGAAGCCTGCTGTGACTGCTTGCGGCTTTACAGCCAGATTCCCACTGCGCATGCATGAGCCGCAAGGTCCCTCCTGGGACCTGTCTTGTGTCCCAGGAAGTTATGCACGGGGAGGGGGAACTTCCAGTGAAATTGGTTAGTCGATTTAATTGACAATAGGGACAAGTATCTGAGAAATATAGGTTTCCCCTCCCCCCCAAAAAATGTGCCAAACGTGGTGAGGGAAGGGGGAGGACATAAAGCAGAACTTCCCTTTTGAGGTGAACTTCTGATTTAAAGTGTTACTAAACCCAATAATATAAAAATAGTTCACCCCCCCTACAGTGCCCACAGCTTATAAATCTTCTTTTTACATTAAAATACTGCCACTATATACCTTTTTGGATGATCTGTATACCACGGTCACATCATAAACTGTACAGTTTCTCCAGTGCTGAGAGTTCAGGTAGGAGGAGATTTCCACTGCAGCCTGTATACACACCCACATGTGTGATGTCAATATCATGTGACCTGGCTAGCTCTGCGAACAAGAAACTGTTCTCTCCACCATAAAAGACAACTGAGCATGTGTAGGTCGGCTACCCTGCCTGTGTTAGCTGACCTTCCCCAGATAGACAGTGCAGGGAGGGAAGGATCTGTGCATACAGGATAAAACAGCCTTTTTACACAATGCAGAGGATTAACCCCTTAAGTTCCACAGTGAGTATAACAAGCATGCTATGCTGCATATACAGACTGATTTTACTGTTGTGGGTTTAGTAACACTTTTAGGTCTCATTCACACAGCCGTTAAAGCACTTATTTAAGCGTTTTTTAATTACAGATCTGAACACAGTTGCGTTGTTTTCAATGAAGCCATTCACACAGGTGCATAAACACGCACTGCGTGCAGATCCATAACACAAATCCAAACATCTGCATCAGAGAACATGCCTTTTACATGCTTACGCACATAAACAAATGTATGCCTATATAAACATGTAAGTACGTATGTGCATAAGCACGCAAATTAAGTCTAAAAGGGAAAAAATAAATGAACTAAAAAAATAAAAAAACGATGGACGCATACGCATCTTTACGCATTTTAATGCATCAATACGCAAGTATTTTACTGATCATTATGTAGGAACACATGCATAATAACATCAATCAAATTTTTATGGCCATGTGAATGAGCCTTAAGGCTGGGTTTACACTTTTGCAAATTTCCCCACATCCAATTTGAAGGACAGGAGACTGTGACCGGCTCTCAATGGCACCGGTTCACACACCCCCAGGGCGCCCACGGAGCATATTGCACAGAGGTCCTGTGCGTCTTTGGCTCCCTTTCAGGTTCGAATTCTGGCAAAAATTCGGACCTGATCCATCCTGAAACGGAGAACAGGGACGCACCGGACCCCTGCTGTGAGCCACATCCGTATTAGGTGTGAACCCAGCCTTAGGCTTGTGTAAGTGGACATTTTTTTCATCTACAAACACAGACCCTTCAAAGCAACAAACCAAAGCTTACAACACAGAATCCTGTGGGCAACAGGGGAACCTTTTCCTTTACTTTTTATCTGCTCCCATTTTGTGCCCTTTGCATGGTTTATGGATTGTGATGGGCTGATCACCACAAAAAAAAGGATACTGGAAGGTTCGGAAAATAAATGTGAAATAGATTCCACAAAGGGAATATTTCACAGTTATAACACGGCCATGGCTGTTCAAATTAATATGATTTATGATCATTTTATTGCTTTAATTCAATTAGCCGGTTTATATTTTGCTGTTTTTTTTCTAACTAGTAATTTCTTCTCTATGTAATATAAAATAGAAGAAAAGTAGACTCTGATAGAAGAGAATGAGCTTGTTACAAATCTTCGGACATATTAGCTCATAGCGCTTAAGGCAGCATCGCTTCATAATACAGCCTTGATTGTGTGTACAAGTTTATTATGTATTAGGCCTATTGTGGTATTCTTATAAATACACGTCATTCATAATAACATCGCATATGGGTTGAAAAGATAATTGTGAAAAAAAAAAAAGAAAACATTTCACTGAGAGAAAGGAAACAAAAAGTGAACGAGGGGCTACCTTCCAAATCACCTGAGGCATTACTTCCGCCACCCTCCCTGATTTCCTATTCCCACAGCCATACATATAAAGAGAGGTTTAAGCTTGTCTCCTGCCTTGGGCAGTCAGCCCTTCAGAGTTCCTTATCAATGGGATAAAATGCAGGCATGGAGCCTGAGGCAGCATCAGCTAACACTGCTCTTTTCTGCTTGTAGTCCTCTTTCACTGAACCTGCTCCTCTCCCGTGCCTGAAGAAGGTTATCACAGCAGCTTCAGCCCCTTGCAGCTTCTGGGGTGGGAGACTACATATTTGCCCTGTGGCTATCAATATGGCTGCTAAATCTTATTGCTGTATAGCAATCAGTGCAGCACAGATTAAACACTTATTGTGCCTAGAAATTCATTTAGCAGGCACTCTGCTTTTTACCTAAATCCTCTCTGCCAATAAACTGGACTCTTTGTTAACCCTTTAATATCATCATAGGCTCTTAACAAACATGCTGTGGACAGTTGGAAATAAAATAAAAAATACACATTTTATTATATAGGCATGTTAAAACAGGACCACAAAGAACAACGATGATGTGCAGTAAACCACAGCAGCAAACAATTAAAAATCATCTCTTAACCAACTTGGTTAAAATGAAATCTTATTTGGTCGTATAGTTACTTCGTTTTTTTTTTATATATACTAAAATTGTTACTTTGGTATTAATTATGCAAAAGAGAAACATTAAACAGTAACTTAAAAAAAGTCACACTTTTACTATGCACTATATCCAGGGCTATTTCCACGCCCAAACTCGCCCCCAACCACGCCTTCCATAGGGTAGAGAAGTACAATGGCAACAAATAATGGTAATAAGTAGAAATCCCCCTCTCCCAGTTTTCCTCTGCACAAATCTCCCTCTTTCCCAGTTCTATTCTCTGCACAAATCTCCCCCTTTTCTAGCTCTCCTCTCTGTACAAATCTCTCCCTTTCCCAGCTCTCCTCTCTGCACAAATCTCCCCCTTTCCTAGCTCTTCTCTCTGCACAAATCTCCCTCTTTCCCAGCTCTCCTCTCTGCACAAATCTCCCCCTTTCCCAGTTCTCCTCTCTGCACAAATCTCCCACTTTCCCAGCTCCCCTCTCTGCACAAATCTCCCCCTTTCCCAGCTCTCCTCTCTGCACAAATCTCCCCGTTTCCCACTTCTCCTCTCTGCACAAATCTCCCCCTTTCCCAGCTCCCCTCTCTGCACAAATCTCCCCCTTTCCCAGCTCTCCTCTCTGCACAAATCTCCCCTTTCCCAGTTCTCCTCTCTGCACAAATCTCCCCCTTTCCCAGTTCTCCTCTCTGCACCAATCTCCCCCTTTCCCAGCTCTCCTCTCTGCACAAATCTCCTCCTTTCCCAGCTCTCCTCTCTGCACAAATCTCCCCCTTTCCCAGCTCTCCTCTTTGCACAAATCTCCTCCTTTCCCAGCTCTCCTCTCTGCACAAATCTCCCCCTTTCCCAGTTCTCTCTGCACAAATCTCCCCCATCCTGCTCTCCTCTCTGCACACATATCCCCTTTCCCAGTTCTCTCTGCACAAATCTCCCCCATCTTGCTTTCCTCTCTGCTAAAAACCCCCACCTCTCCTCTCTGCTGAAATCCCCCCCCCCCCCCAGCTCTCCTCTTTGCTAAAATTTTCTCCCAGCTCTCTTCATTGCACAGATCCCCCTCTTCCCAGTTCTCCTCTGTACAAATTCCCCAAAACCTAACTTTCACTGTTCTCTCTGTCCATGTTCACCTTTCACCGTTCTCTCTGTCCATGTTCACCTTTCACCATTCTCTCTGCCCATGTTCACTTTTCACCGTGGTTTATCCTCTGTTACAGACAACCATATATTCCGGGATTACAATAAACTGTCTTAAAGTGGATGTAAACCTCAGACATGAAATATAAACAAAGCACACCTCTATAGTGTGTGCTTGTCTCAGTCAAAAGCGCTAAGTGTCATTTCTGTCTGCTGCCTTGTTCCTTTGATAAAAGCAGGGGTCACATCTGATGAGTTTTTTTCTGACACCAAGAGAAAAATGGTGACAAGGGAGGGCACAGTCTGTGATTGACAGCCTCAGCTCTGTTTCTGTGTGCTGTGCTGTGCTGTGCTGTGTGTGTGTGTGTGTGGGGGTTGTCCCTTCCCTTCAATCAGATCTCAGAGTTCTCCTCACTGATATAAGTTCAGCTCCCTGCCCCCTGCTGTGTAAATTCTGTACTTAGAATGGATGTAGGGGGAAAGAGTTCTGTAGATAAACAGGTACAACTTATGCAGAAGTATTTGTTTCATCTCTGTGTATCACCTAAGGCCAGTCACTTCACTGGATATATGGAAGGGTTTATAACCACTTTAATGTATACAAAATGACTCAGTTTTTTACACTTTAGGCCTCCTATTATAATAGATGCCAAACTGTGTATTATTGACTTTATGGAACCAGGTTTGGTGCATTGGAATGTCAAAGCACCAATGCCCTGTACACACGGGCGGACTTTTTGGCAACAAAGGTCTGACAGTCTTTCTGACGGACTTTTGATGAACTTCCGATGGACTTTCGAACCAATGGACTTGCCCACACACGATCACACCAAAGTCCGACGGATTCGTACGTGATGACGTACAACCGGACTAAAATAAGGAAGTTCATAGCCAGTAGCCAATAGCTGCCCTAGCGTCAGTTTTCGTCCGTTGGAGTAGCATACAGACAAGCGGATTTTTCGATAGGAACTGGGTCCGGCGGAGTTCCGACGTAAAGATTTGAAACATGTTCCAAATCTAAAGTCCGTCAGATTTTCGACAGAAACAGTCCGCTGAAGGTCCGATGAAGCCCACACACAGTCGGATTGTCCGCCTGATTCGGTCCGTCGGACCAGTCCGGTCGAAAAGTCCACTCGTGTGTGCAGGGCACTACTGCTGCTTTTATGTTTACATAGGTATGGCCTTTTTTCCTTTGATCCACCATCTTCAACTTCTTGGATGCCTTTAGTTATTTCCGTTTTACCCTTCTACAGTTTAATTCAATTTGCTAGTGCCTGCCGAGCCAGATTGATTATTATTTGGGGTAAATGGACTGGCCTTTTACATACTGCTGTCCATTATTGTTATAGTTAATATTAAACATATCTATCAATTTTACCAAAAGTAACATGTGCACATGTGAGCCAATCATCCTTTTACAGACGTGCATTAAAGCGGACCTGGAGGAATTTTACAACAGACTGAGAACATGCAATGTCTCTTCTGCAGTAAAATACATCTACCTGCCTGCTCGCAGCCTTTTGCAGACTGACATGTAAGCTGAACATGCACGGCCCCTGGGTGCCGGGATGACTGACTCCTGTTCATGCACAGGAGTTAATTTATCCAGTGTGGGCCAAAGGAGATGCCTTAAGACCAGCACCTGGTGGGAAGATGTTGGCGATGAGGAGTTTGCTGTACTAACATCTCATAGTCTGCCTGCTGTGCTATTGTGTTCTAACAGGGGGACTGCCCCCCTCCATAATGCACCGGTCAGCACTCGCAGTCATTGGCTGCAAGCGCTGATTGGATATCGATCAGCAGCAGTTTTTTTTTCAAGCATGTCCATTTAACAGAAGTCAGGCATTCAGCCAGCTTCCATCAGACAGGCTGCTGTACACAGGGGCTGAATGTCTGCTGGTTTCTGTTGAACCAGCCCATACTGACCGATATTTGGCGTGTGTGTACCAGGTTTAAGATGGCAGCTTCTTTGGTTGTAAAGGATAGGAGGGTTTCATTCCGCTTTAAACAAATTGTATTGAACAAAAATGCACAACACAAAAACATACAGGTTTGAAACCATTTATGGTTAGTTCCCACCAGCCCTCACGCTAAAACGTGAGACCTTATTAGAACAAGGGTTTAAAATCCAAGCAGTCTGACTTGCTTTTCAATAAACAGTCTCTGAAATTATCATCTTTAAAGTAGCTACCAATTCAAAGTGATTGTAAATGTTATTTTTTTTTTTTAAGTGTAGCACCCTCTAGTGTGCACGTGTTGAAGTACAGGGAAATTTATTTAACTCATGGTAAGTGTGAATCTGGAATCTGGGTCAGGGTTTATTGCAAGTCAGGCTGGATGACTTATACAGGCAGGTCTATGGTGCCTCCCCCTGATTCTGGAAATTTGGAGAAACTTTTAGAAGCTAGTGGGTGGAGGCCAGGAGGTTTGATCTGCATACTTAGGGGAACCTAGCCAATCCCCAGACATACTGGCCTGGCAGGGTGGCTAGGCCAGCCCTTAAATTTGCATGAGTCTTGGCAGCAGGAAGTCGGATGGAAGATGGAGTGCTGAGGAGACTGTTGGTGGCCTAAGAGGGGTCTCCTAGGTCTAGGGGAGACCCCAGCTGCGGGCTGGCATTGGGCTGGCTCAGGGTGATACATTCAGCAGAGCGGTTGGACAGGAAATCAGCACACCCAGGGACATTCAAGGGGAGAGACTGTCATATGTGGCAAGCTTTCTAAAAGAACATTGCTGTGCTTAGCCCTTATATTACCCTGGCCCGGGAGATCTTCAGAGCAGCCAGGGGAGACGGAAGTGCCTGCAACCAGTGTAGCTGGGAGCATATCTACCAGTGATGGCCCATCAATAGGGGGCGCAGGGGCGCCAGCCCCCCCCCCAAAGCTAATGATCAACAAAAAAAAAAAAAGTTCCTTTAAGTGCCTGCAGGCGCCAGACACACAGGTGTCTATGGGAAGCATGAGGTTTCTGCAATCATGTGATTGCAGCTGGGAAGCTTGATTGGCTTCCTTTAGCATTTCCTCAGGATGCAGAGCCGTGCGCCTCAACACTCCCACTATACAATTATTCTTTGTGATTGGCGGAGCCATGGAGGACATAGGGTGGTGCTTTTAGCTGAACTGCTTCACTTTCGGTCTCGCTGGTCAACTTTTCCCGGTCCCATGGTGGTGGAACACAAGGATTGAGCCTCTCTGAGTCGGCTGGTCGGCCATCAGACACTCCTGTACACCTCCCCGCCTGCTGCCACCTAGCCCGGAGAACACAGGATTGGACACTGGAGTGCCCAGGGCAATCGCTGCCCAGCCTGCATACAGGTAGGTGACCAACTGGCCATCCATCCAGTGCTCTATCCAGGGCTACTGATAAGGGAGGACCTCTGGACTGGGGAGGTGCACCTGCTATGCTATTGTCACTGTCCTGACTCCTGCTACAGCAAAACCTTTCACCTCAAACGTTACTTCTCCCTCTCTCAGTGTAATGGTAATCTGTACATTTTCCCTATCACACCGATCCTCCGTCCTCCTTCACTTTCTGCTGTTTGCCCTCCCCTGACATGTGTCTGTACTGCTCACACACACCCTGCATCCTCCATGTCAGATCTGACCATTCCCATCACTGACTGACACCCTTTCCATCCCACATTACTTTTTATCTCTTTTACCTGTTCAGCAGCTTAGTTCATTCTCTGCACTCATTTAAGGTGGCCATACTAGGAATTAAATAATAAAAGGAGTCATCTATTCTATGGCCACCTTAAATGATTGCAGAAAATGTACTGAGCTGCTGAACGGGTAAAAGAGATAAAAAGTAATGTGGGATGGAAAGGGTGTCAGGCAAACAGTCAGTATGTGGACCCCTAGAGAGGAATGGGCAGATCTGAGATCACACTTGTAAAGAAGACCTTAGGGGCCCATTCACACAGCTGGGAGGGGCAGTACAAGCAGGCAGTTGAGCTGAAGTTGTACCACACCCGACCACTCCATCTGAAAAGAGATGCATCCACTCAGTGCTGTTTAATGGCAAAAATTAAATGGCATTTCACCATGAATAGGGTGCACCACAACTACCCTGCAAGTTCGTGCAATGAACATGGCTGGGGCATTGTGGGTGTGCATATGATGGGCACAGTAAGGCTGCAATTGACGGGCACAGTGAGGCTGCATTTCACGGGTACAGTGAGGCTGCATTTCATGTGCACAGTGAGGCTGCATTTGATGGGCACAGTGAGGCTGTATTTGAAAGGCACAGTGAGGCTGCATTTGCTGGGCACAGTGAGGCTGCAATTGATGTGCACAGTGAGGTTGCATTTGATGGGCACAGTGAGGCTGCAATTGATGGCCACAGTGAGGCTGCAATTGACTTGCACAGCGAGGCTGCAATTGATGTGCACAGTGAGGTTGCATTTGATGGGCACAGTGAGGCTGCAATTGATGGCCACAGTGAGGCTGCATTTTATGGGCACAGTAAGGCTGCATTTGATGGGCACAGTGAGGCTGCAATTGATGGGCACAGTGAGGCTGCATTTGATGGGCACAGTGAGGCTGCAGTTGATGGGCACAGTGAGGCTGCAGTTGACGGGCATAGTGAGGCTGCAATTGATGTGCACTGTGAGGATGTAATTGATGTGCACAGTGAGGCTGCATTTGATGGGCACAGTGAGGCTGCATTTGATGGGCACAGTGAAGCTGCATTTGATGGGCACAGTGAAGCTGCATTTGATAGGCACAGTGAGGTTGCATTTGAGGGGCACAGTGAGGCTGCCTTTGACAGGCACATTTAGGCTGCAATTGATGTGCACAGTGAGGCTACAATTGATGTGCACAGTGAGGCTGCATTTGATGGGCACAGCGAGGCTGCATTTGATGGGCACAGTGAGGCCGCAATTGATGGACACAGTGAGGCTACATTTGACAGGCACAGTAAGGCTGCAATTGATGTGCACAGTGAGGATGCACATCAATTGCAGTGAGGCTGCAATTGATGTGCACATTGAGGCTGCATTTGATGGGCACAGTGAGGTTGCATTTGATGGGCACAGTGAAGCTGCATTTGATGGGCACAGTGAGGCTGCAATTGACTGGCACAGTGAGGCTGCAATTGATGGGCACAGTGAGGCTGCAATTGATGGCCACAGTGAGGCTGCATTTGATGGGCACAGTAAGGCTGCATTTGATGGGCACAGTGAGGCTGCATTTGACGGGCACAGTGAGGCTGCAGTTGACGTGCACAGTGAGGATGCAGTTGATGGGCACAGTGAGGCTGCAATTGATGGGCACAGTGAGGCTGCAATTGATGGGCACAGTGAGGCTGCAATTGAAAGGCACAGTGAGGCTGCAAATAACGGGCATGGTGAGGCTGCATATGATGGGCACAGTGAGGCTGCATATGATGGGCACAGTGAGGCTGCATATGATGGGCACAGTTTTATCTAGCAGTAATGATGCATATTCACTTGATAAATGGCCATTTACAGCCCTGCATTACTAACAGTTTAATTTTTCAGTTTGTTTGCGCCCCCCAAAAATTTTGAGCACCAGACGCCACTGATATCTACCCAATTCGAGGATACACTCCTGCATGCAGTTTGCCTCAGGTTTTCATGTGCTATATCCAAGAGGGACTGAGAGCTCCTAGTCTGTAATAGACTTTTGCAACTAAATCCACTAAGGACTGCATGTATATATAGGAAGGACAGTGGTCCAGGATCTTTTGCATAGAGGAAGGAAGTTGTCCCCTGTTGTAGTTTTTGATTGAAGTTGGGCATCCCGTGAATCCCTTCACCCATCCAAGTTGTTACCCCTAATAAAACATAAAAACAAAGCCAAGCCTTCTTGTGTCTGGATGCAAGTGGAGAATACATGTTGCCTGGCTGTGCAGGAGTAGGAGAGCCAGGTACCAGCAGTCCCTGCGGGGGTAGTGCTACAAAAGTAACAAACATGTTATACTTACCTACTCTGTGCAATGGTTTTGCACATAGCAGCACCAATCATCCTTTTCTTGGGTAACCTCTGGAGCTCCTGGCTCCTCCCCCTGCTGAGTGTCCCCATAACAAAGCAGCTTGCTCTAGTGTGCTCATGAGTGTCATTGACACACAGAGCGTGGCCCTGCCCCTGCTCCCTCTTCACTGGCTGTGATTGACAGCAGCAGGAGCCAATGGCTCCCTCTGTTGTCACTGAGCCAATCAGGAGGGAGAGAGACGAGGTAGCCATTTCTTACGTGCACCTCGCTGGATCTGGATCGAGCTCAGGTTAGTATAAGGGGGCTGGGGGGAGAAGCTGCTTGCAGAAGGTTTTTTACCTTAATGCAGAAAATGCATTAAGGTAGAAACCTTCTGACTTTAGAACCACTTTAGCAACCAGGAAAAAAGTTGTCAACAGGTATAAAGTACAGCCATGCCTTGAGGTGACTACTATCTGAAAAACAAGAATATACAGTAGATCATCATTTTGTGTTGATAGGTTGCCTTAAAAGCTCATTGGTACCGAAAAACATTTCATGGTGGTTGTTGGGAAAGAGCTGCCACAATATATACTTAAACTTAGTATGCAAAGAAACCCTATGTGACCAGATGCATGAATTGGACTGTGTACAACATGCTGAGAAAGATTAGCAATTGATTTAAAAAAGCCAATCCAGCAAATAACTTTCATTTTAACTTGGATCCTCTGATCCTTTTTGTAGTCATTTGTACTCCACAGACAGCTAGATTGCTCAGTGCCCAAACATTTCTTTAAATTGCAGTTATTGGACAATGGACGTCTAACAGCTATTGTTATCTTAAACTAAATGTATACTGTTTTTGCATAGTTTCTTTTTCCTTATTATGGTCAGGTCTTGCTGTCTACTACTTTGTCTAAAAACAAATTAAAAGGTTTGTCTATAATGTTAGTCTTGGATTGATTATGATATTTAGGCTATACCTTACCCTATTATTTAGATAAATTGATTCCACATAGTTGCTACCATTTATGATCATAATTTTATTACTATCCAAGACACATGAATATACTTTAATATTTTTACTGCATTTACAAATGATGTACATAAAATAATTTACATGTTTTAATATGTTCAATTTTAACAATTGCAAAAAAGAAAAGAATGACATTCCCCAGTGATATCGTAGGCTAATGGAAATCTGTGATTTATTTGATCATAGGTTAATAGAAATCTGTGATGTCTTTGACAACAATGATAACACATAGACATATTATTCAGCATTTTTGGAAAAAAAGGAACAAAGAAAAAAATTACTGTTCAACATCGTGCTAGACACAAACTGTAATTGTCTGTGATACCTATTGCAACAATTTACTTTACTGTATGTTCCCATGTCTCACTACAAACATAAAAATAAATGTTAGATTTGTTGTAAATAGTAGCAAAGTTCTTCTAGGCATTTTAAATTGTTATAGATATTTGTTACTAATGAACAGAATCTCATTTAAAATAAATTAGCAGAAAGGCAATGTCAGTGCTAGCATAGTCAGGGACTTTTGCATTTCCGCCATGGAAGATGAATTAAAATATTGACTTTGTATGCTTTTTTCAAGCTATAGTTATTTGGATTCTTCCACAGTTAAATGTGAATGCTTGATAAAATAATGGAAGATCTTTTTACCTTACTATGAAGATGGAAGAGAGAATTTGAAGAGATATAGATTAAATAGCTTGCACAGAAACTTCCTAACAAGCGTCAACTTTTCTGTGAGGGATAATGAATAACAAGCATTCAACATCAGCCCTAGGTTGTTCTTAATGGTTCCATCTTGGCTCAAATGTCATGTCAAGGGTAGGGACAGGAGCAGCAGCTGGCTGTTTACAGCCATCCAATAATATATATATCAACTGGTTAAATGAGATGGTCTATGGTATATTTTTACCATGATAAGAATGAAATGGTACTAAAGTTAAAAAGAGTTTAACTTGGTGCTCTTATCAATAAAACTAGTGCATATATGGGAGCCCTGAACTAATGGCTGCATTATCAAGTGGCACACTTGACACAGTTATCGGCGGTCTATTCTACACATGAAAAACCTGATTGGGTTCAGATGGAAAGACAAGCGATCTGACCGTTCACTCAATTTTGTGATGTGGCAAACCCCAACAGCTCGCTCAGCAGTCTTGGCCCTGACCCTGTCCCATTCCCTAGCCTTATGGAATAAATTGCGGATCCATGACCACTTAATCTCTCAGTTTACCCCCCTCACTCACTTATTTAACAATCTTAACTTCCCTCCAGGTATGGATGCTAGGACATTTAAATGGTAGCTAGACAAAGGTTTATATAGAATCGGGTACTATTTTACCCCAATTGGACCCTTTACCCTTGCCCACTGTGTGTCTAAGTTTAACTTGCCACTCTCTGAATATTTTTGTTTCTGCCACATTTCCCACTTTTTGAAATCACTATGCCCATGATTTCTCTATATGAAAAGTGGTGTAATAGAGATAAGGGTCAGAGAAGAAGAATCTCCTTGATATATGGTCTGTTGCTGCTCTTCCCAGAAAAGTTATCTTACATGGTAGACTGGGACAAGGACTTGTCGACTGATACGGCTTTGGAGATATGACACTCATGCTTTAATGCATCATTATGTGGCAATTTAAATATCTTCCTTGTTGAGATGAACCTGAAAGTTCATCTGCGTAGCTGGGATGTATGCAAGCTCCTCTCCTTTGTGCTTCCGCAGCTTCTCCCTGAGGGGCAATATATACCATATTTGGTGGGAGGGCCCCAAGATATGGGGGTATTGGAATAGGGTTTTCTCCTTGCTTTGTCGCATGCTGGGAGAAGCAGCAGGCCAACTGCCCCAATTTACCCTATTAAATAAAGCTATTCCTGGTATTTCCTGCAGTGCACAGAGATTAGCTTCTCCTTTTTCTCTGACAGCCAAATGTACGATAGCAGGAGCTTAGAAGATACCGTCTGTTTCCTTTACCCATACCAAACATAAAATTTTCTGGATAATGATCCATGAGAAGTTGGCACATGTGTTACTTGATGGGGTTAAACAATTCGAAAAGACATGGACACCCTGGGCCTCATATATGCATATTTGACTTGATGAATGACTACCCCTTTCTTTGTGGTTTCAGGGCACCCTAGGTCAGTTATTTTTCTCATTCTTTTTGTCTTCTTTCTATTTTTTCTTTCTCTATTCCTGGATTCCTTGGTTTATTTGGATTCCGTATATTGTTTTATTTCTTGTCTGCAATAATCTGTTCCTTTATTTTACAAATGTTTTTCTAGTATGAGCAAAAGCAGCAAATGGCTAGTAGTTTGGCTACTATTGGCAGGTCCACCTTGAAATCTTGTATGTTAATTTAACAGCTTGTAGCTGTGTTATGTGGACTATTGTCTTCCTTTTTGTTGTCTGCAATTGTAAACTGTACTGTATGCAGTTCTGTGCCTGTCACATTGAGGATATGACCATGTACTCTATTACTGCTGCTGTTCTTAATTTTTCTTGTTTTCTGCTTTGTAATCAATAAACATTTTGAATGCACAATAGTGCATACAATCACAGAGTGGAGCACTGCTAAACCATTTAAAGAAGAAATCAAGAAAGAGCCATTGGGGTTTAACTACTAAAACTGAAGAGTGCAAATTCTGGTGCAGCTGTCCACAGTAGCCAATCGGCTTCTAACTTCAGGTTTTTAAATTAAGCTTTGACAATAAAACCTGGAAGCTGATTGGTTTCTGTGATAAGCTGCATCAGATTTTGCACTCTCCAGTTTTAGTAAATGAACCCCATTGTGTTCTAAGATATTTACATACTAAATCTCATGTTGACCTTTCTGAAAAATGTTAAACTGTTAATGCATATGTAAAGCCAATATCTAAAAGAGATACAAGCCCAATACCTAGAATATTACATTTATGCAGAAAAAGCATTTCCTGATGTTAAGACATTTTTATTAAAAAAAAATGTAAGTATTTTCTTAATGCCTCTCTGGGAACTTGTGAGTGGTATGTTGGAGAGAGTGTTCATAAGGATGATGCTTCCAGTAATGTCACTCTCTCGTCCTAGGTTTTCAATCTTTTTCCCTCCTGTTAGCTAAACAGTCTTGTGGGCAGCCTGAAGCTATACGGCAGGTTGACAATGCCATCACTTCAATGTAAGGCAGTGGGTGAGTTTTGTCATATGTAAAAGGAAGTTCCAGGACTAGAAGGGTAAATGTTGAAAGTTACCCCCCCCCCCTTCCTTTTCCACTGCAATGTAAAATGGCAAGTAATTTTTTCTTCTTTTCTTATCTCCTTTTTTTTTTTCGCCCAACCTGTCCCCTAGCTAGCATTCTCACTAAGGCCAAGGCGAGAATGTTGTCACCAGTACTCTGAAGCCTCCTGGGATATGGACGTAGCCTTTTTTTAAACAGGAGGGACAGGGCCCAAAATAAAAAGTTGTTAGAGATCTGCCTAGGCTCTAAAATATTTAGGTTCATGTCTATAACAGTCATTTTCTCCTGGAGATAAGGCAAACTTTTTGGGTACTACCGCTCCTCAGTACAATTTTAATAAGTAAAGAACCCAAGTTAAAAGATCTAATCTGCTTCTGACTGCCTGATTCTGTGATTCCTCCTCTGTGCTAACTTTTCTTGTATTTGAACAAGATCACAGCCATGCACTAGACCAAAACATATAAAATAATCAAAATTATATAACATATAAAATAATCAAAATGATATGCATTAGAACATTTGTCTGTTGGATCTTCCTAACATATTTTACTTTGTGCTTAAATCAAGACTTCTCCTTCAATGAAAACAGTAGGCAAGATAAACACCAACTATGCTTAGAACACTTTGGGACAAGATGTTTCACACACTGAAAAGCTTTGTCTGGAGACAATACATGCCTTTTTGGATAATAGCTCCCATGTGTGAATTCACTACTAATTTTACTTTTTTTGCATGTATTCGACAAAACAAATTAAACAATTTTGACAATTAGGTCTCTTTACCATTTTACAGTTTGTTATGTACTGCAAATTGCAACACAAATGAATAAACACTAATAATTAATAACTCGTGTTATTTCTGGATGAAACAGTTGTAAGCTACCATAGAAGACATTAATATTTTGACAGGATGACAAAGATCTATCTATTCTTTGTTTTCCTTCATTCCTTCTTTCTGTTCTTTGTCTGAAGGTCAAAAGAACTTTGGGATGAAAGATGTTGTAGTTTAACTGATATAGAAGAGGCATGGTTTTATCTTTCAAAACTCTCATGCTGCTTCTTTAGTAGGTGATTTATTGTAGCCATGCTGGATGTATCTCAAGATCTCTTTGCGGTTGTCAAGAATAGTGTCAAAGCTTTCTTGAAGCCTGTTCTGCTGATCCTTAACCCTTTGTTGGAGGCCTCTGATCCATCTTAGGAGAGCAAGTCGTCTATACATAGTTAACTGTGCATGGTGTTTTTCCTTTTCTAACTCCTTTAGTTTCTCCTTGTCCTGCAGACTTTGGAAGGCTTCAGTTAGTGTTTGTGTAATAGATTCTGAATCTGTTGAGGACTCATCATCAGAGTTTTCTATTTCAGGAGCTTCTTGCTGTATGGATGTTGGGAGTGGTGTATTAACATCATCCCATGCGTCAATGGTGATACTGTCAGGACTATCAATGCTAAGTGAACTGCTAGCATAACCATTGTCTTCTAGTGGTGAACTGGCCCATTCATTACAGCCAATTGGTTTATCTTTAGGTGTATCCCCTCCCAGCTGCATAATTTCTGCACCTTCAGGTGGGCTCCTAACCTCTTCCTCTGATGAAGACAAACTAATCCCTTCAGACCTGGCTACTTTCAATTGTGCCATCGCCATTTTCTTTTGATGGGTCCTATTGTCTTCTGCAGCTAGTTTGTCTTCTTCCTCATTAAGTTTTTCTTCTCTGTCATCTCCTTCCCTCTTGTCCTTCCTCCAGTTTTCATTCTTATCATAGGCCTCCTCCAGAATATTAAAGTTGGTATCCTGCTTCCTGTCCTTCACATTGGCGAATGGAAGGCTTCCCAAAGATTTTGGCTCATAAAATGGAGACTGATGAGCACTGGCCTCAGATTTCTGTATGGCAAACATCTCGGACAAGTCTGTTCTTTTACCTGGGCAAACAATAAATTGATTGAAGTTAGCTGTTTCATCATGAGATATTGCATGTCACAAAAATGAAATGAGTACATTGTCATTTAAAGTATACCTCTAATTTTGTTGAAAAAAAAATCCCCTTTAGGCGAACTGTATATATTGCAATTTTTTAAATATTTTGTTGCGGATTTCTACCTTGCTCTGTCCTGAAGAAATAGCTGTTTATTTCACCATTCCATTTGCTTATACTGATTCCTAAATAGGATGGTCTTCAGTGCAAACACCTGAGCAAAGTCATTGTTCTATGAAATGAAAAAAATTGCATCCCTTTAACACAGGATAAGTATTAGGGAGTATCTCATCAAAATGAATGCCCTATTTTAGGGGATGCCTCAATTTTGACCTGCATTTTATTGAAGACTTGTGATAAAAGCAGCAAACCAAATACAAAAGTGTTGACCCCTGAATTTTGTGAAAGTTTAAAAAGGCAGCAGACTGAGTGGGCTGCACGCATGGGGGCTACAATGCTCAAAGGCAATCAGCCTTATTTCTTTTTCCATTTCAGTCCACCCCATTTTGCTCCATGTACAATAAAAAGATAAGGGCAAACAAAGGCAAAAGATCCACTGCAGCACGTATAAAAACACATCTCAATGTGGGGCATTGCTGATAAAGTGTTATAGTATTAACAAGCCCTAGAGCCTAAATCCAGTTTGTTAGGTCTTAGATATCTTTATTCCTACATGTATCCTTGTTCAGGTATCTTGCGATCACTTTGTATTTGCCTGACAGCTGTCAAACAGATAGGTGTGGTGAGATATACCTTCACTTTTTCTTTTACCTTACACCATGTAACAGGAACTGAGGAAAAATCTTCCAAATGGGACACAAACAGCAATATTAACTGGCAACATTTTTAAGCTTTATACACTATTCAAACCTGAAACAAGTTTTGGCTTAACTTGGGCTTCAATATATAGTAAATCAATGGGGGGTGCAAAACAGACAAAAATACAATTGAATGATGCCTAAAGAAACCAATGATGTGTGGGGAGAAAAACTGAGCTTTCTTCTCTTCTTATAAATATTTTCTATTTGCTTAAGTGTATTGTACACTAGCATAATTCTTCATAAATCAAATGCTAAGATCTTTCAACAATGCTCATGTGTTGTGCCTGTTCACTGTTTGTCTTTGGACTTTTTGTCAGATTAATGAGTATACAGTAGATGAGTAAAACATTAAACATCAGTGATTCACCCAATCTGTTTCGAAGTATAACTCATACAGCTGTCTTTGTTTTATTTTTCACAGTTTGTTTTAATTGAAAAAACAGAAAATACCAACCCATGCATACCAACCCACTAGAGGGATCTGAGCATGCAGCCTCCTGACACGATGATACCAGATTAGGTGCACTTTATCAAAAGGTGTGTGCCTCATGAGGTAGGCCCCAAAAAGCTCATCTGTCGCAAAACACCAGCCTGTTGCTAAAAAGCAGGGGTCCTGGTACTTCCAGTCTACTTGACTGCTTACCTGTCCACCATAGCCTGTTAAAAACCAAAAACAGTGATAAGAGTTTTATAGAAAAGATATCTAGGAACAAATTTATTCCAAACTACCTAAAGTAAAAATCTTATTTGTGAATTTGGATACATTTTCTTCTCATTTCCTGTTTGCGTCTATAGAATTGGAACTGAATGTAAATTTCCCCAATGGAACACAGATAGCAAAAAAAAACTCACAGGGGTGATAACCATTCTCCGCTCAGTGGTACCAAAACTTTCCTCTGGAATGATGGATTCATCGGTGTGATGATTTTTTTCCTGACAACCATCACTCATCTTAATAAGGAACTTCAGTCAAAAACGAAAAAAAAAAAACCAGAAGCAGCCTAAGATATTGTTAATCTATTAATATTTAGGGACTTCATTTTTAAAAACAGATTGTATTTACAAGTGAATCTTTTATTAGCACAGTGCTCACCTGTGCTTTGTCCGCATTTATTTCAAGTAAGGGCAGCTGAAGCCAGCGCCCATTCTCTTTCAGGATGGCAAAGCCTTTGTTTACAAGTTGCTACAGCAATGACAGCACCAGTAACGTCACTTCCGGTTTACTCGGCTGCCAATGCCGCTGATTTTAAAAAAATTACTGTATTCAGAATCGCCGTTTTTGGCGATCTGAATACTTTTAAATGCAAAGGAGGGATTTGGGGTCTTTTAGACCCCCGATCCCTCCATAAAGAGTACCTGGCACCACCTTCCTTGTGACACCAATAAAAGAGATCAGATTTTTATTATTTTAAACAGACAATGTAAAAAAAATTAAAAAATAAAATAAATAAGAAAAAACATTTTTTTTTAAAGCGCCCCCGTTCCACGTGTGCTCACACAGCAAAGAAAACACATATGCAAGTGGCGCCCGCAAATGTAAACGGTGTTGAAATCACACATGTGGGGTATCGCCACGATCGTCAGAGTGAGAGCAATAATTCTAGCAAAAGACATCCTTCTCCGTCACCTATGGAGATTTTTAGGTACCGTAGTTTGTCACAATTCCACAAGTGTGCGCAATTTCCAATCGTGACATGGTAGGTATCTATTTACTCGGTGTAACATCATCTTTCACATTATACAAAAAAATTGGGCTAACTTTACTGTTTAGTTTTTTTTAATTCATGAAAGTGTCTTTTTTCCCCAAAAAATGTGTTTGAAAGACCGCTGCGCAAATACCGCGTGACATAAAATATTGCAACGATCACAATTTTATTCCCTACGGTCTCTGCTAAAAAATATATAGAATGTTTGGGGGTTCTAAGTCATTTTCTAGCAAAAAATATGGATTTTAACTTGTAAGCAACAAATGTCAGAAATAGGCTTAGGCATGAAAGGGTTTAATCTGTACCAGAATGATGGGAAGATAAAAGTGTGGAGGAGGCTTGGAACAGCTCATGATCCAAAGCACACAACATTATCTGTAAAATACAGTGGAGGCAGTGTAATAGTATGGGCATGCATGGCTTCCAGTGGCAATGGGTCATTGGTGTTTATTGATGATGTGACAGAAGACACAAGCAGCCGTATGAATTCTGCAGTGTTTAGAGATATACTGTCAGCCAAGATTCAGTCAAATGCAGCAATGTTGATTGGATCGGCGCTTCACAGTACAGATGACAGTGATCCAAAACACACTGCAAAAGAAATCCAGGAGCTTTTGAAGGAACAGAAGTGGAATATTCTGCAATGGCCAAGTCAATCACTTGATCTCAAACCAAATCAGCATGCATTTCACTTACTGAAGGCAAAATTAAAGACAGAAAGACCCACAAACAAAGACCAACTGAAGACAGCTGGAGTTAGAGCCTGGCAAAGCATCAGAAAGGAGGAAACCCAGTCTTTGGTAATGTCCATGGGTTCCAGACTTCAGGCAGTCATTGCAGTAAAGGATTCTCAACAAAATATTAAAAATTAACATTTTATTTATGATTATATTCATTTGCCCAATTACATTTGAGCCCCTGAAAATGTGGGGACTGTGTATAAAAATGGTTGCAGTTCCTTAAATTTGTACTTTGATATTTATGTTCAACCCCTTGAATTAAAGCTGAAAGTCTGCACTTGAAATTCATTTGGATTGTTTCATTTTAATTTTATTCTGGTGGCATACAGAGCCAAAAGTATGAAACGTTATGTACTTTAAAAATAGTCTGAAGATCCACTTTCAGTAAAAGACATTGGGTAGTGAGCAAATACAGGATTCTTACTCTGCCTGTCAATAAAACCCCCCAAAGTGAAATATGTCTGCACCAAAAAAAGCATCCTGCACTGCTACTGAGCCTGGTACTTTAGTACAGCCACACAAGCAAGTGCTTTTCATACTATACGTGGTAACTTTATAGATTTATGTTACAGCTGACTGCTGTCCCCAACATGGTTGAGCAAAACTGGTCATACCGTCAGAATGGATTCAGAAGCTGACAAAGGCCTGTGGTCGTTGCAAGTCATTTGCATGTGCAAACATGTTTATGTGAACATGGTAATTAGGACAGGCACCCTGCACAGACATAGGGTCATGCAGGTACACAGGTATGCATGCCCAATGCCAGCCTTAGCACCAGAAGGCCTATTTAGGGAGCAGAATTGAGATAAGAATTTTCTGGATGTTGGATGGTCTTCAGCTATTATCCTTTATACTGAACCTGTTCTTGTTATTTGCTTATCAGTTGCTGACTCAGCTTGTCTTTGGACATACCTCTACACTGCCTTCTTTTTATTGACCCAGCTTGCTTTTGGACCTGCTATTTAGCTGCTTAGCCATTACTGAGTCAGCTTGCCCTTGAACCTGTCTTTGTTTTTCAGCCTGTTATTGACCCAGCCTGTCTTGGACCTCTTTCTAATTTGCCTTTCCCTAATCGACCTGGCTAGTTCATGACTATGGCTTGCTTGTACTAATTCCTTTTGTGACCTCAGCCTGCATCCTGACCACAAGTCTGCTGGCTACCCTGTAGAAATCAGACCATATGATTAAAAAAAAAACATTTTCTTTGCACATGATTGTTTCTTCTTAACTAATCCTAGAGACAGTAACTGGCAATGAGAGAAAGTACATATACAATTCTTCTAAGTTTAACCCTGGCCAATTTGACAGAACTAAGGCATGGCTGATGTTGAAAGATTACCTAGGTCTCTTTATTTCTCACATTTATGATAAATAAGCAGTTTTGATATATACAGTATATATACACTGAACAAAATTATAAACGCAACACTTTTGTGTTTGCCCCTATTTATCATGAGCTGAACTCAAAGAGCTACAACTTTTTCTATGTACACAAAAGGCCTATTTCTCTCAAATATTGTTCACAAATCTGTCTAAATCTGTGTTAGTGAGCACTTCTACTTTGCCGAGATAATCCATCCACCTCACAGGTGTGGCATATCAAAATGCTGATTAGGCAACATGATTACTGCACAGGTGTGCCTTAGGCTGGCCACAATAAAAGGCCACTCTAAAATGTGCAGTTTTATTACACAGCACAATGCCACAGATGTTGCAAGTTTTGAGGGAGCGTGCAATTGGCATGCTGCCTGCAGGAATGTCTACCAGAGCTGTTGCCCTTGGATTAAATGTTCATTTCTCTACCATAAGCCGTCTCCAAAGGCGTTTCAAAGAATTTGGTAGTACATCCAACCAGCCTCACAACCGCAGACCACGTGTAACCACACCAGCCCAGGATCTCCATATCCAGCATCTTCATCTCCAAGATCGTCTGAGACCAGCCGTCCGGACAGCTGCTGCAACAATCGGTTTGCGTAACCAAAGAATTTTTGCACAAACTGTCAGAAACCGTTTCAGGGAAGCTCATCTGCATGCTTGTCGTCCTCATCGGGGTCTCGACCTGACTGCTGTTCGTCGTCGTAATCGACTTGAGTGGGCAAATGCTCACATTGGATGGTGTCTGGCACTTTGGAGAGGTGTTCTCTTTACGGATGAATCCCAGTTTTCACTGTACAGGGCAGATGGCAGACAGCATGTATGGCTTAGTGTGGGTGAACGGTTTGCTGATATCAAAGTTGTGGATTGAGTGGCCCATGGTGGCGGTGGGGTTATGGTATGGGCAGGCATATGCTATGGACAACGAACACAGGTGCATTTTAATGATGGCATATTGAAGGCATTTTGAGATACCGTGATGAGATCCTGAGGCCCATTGTTGTGCCATTCATCACCTCATGTTGCAGCATCCTAATGCACGGCCTCATAAGGATCTGTACACAATTCCTGGAAGCTGAAAATAATCCCAGTTCTTGTATAGCCAGCATACTCACCGGACATGTCACCCATTGAGCATGTTTGGGATGCTCTTGATCGGCGTATATGACAGCGTGTTCCAAAGGCGTTCCAATATCCAGCAACTTCGCATAGCCATTGAAGAGGAATGGACCAACATTCCACAGGCCACAATCAACAACCTGATCAACTCTATGTGAAGGAGATGTACTGCACTGTGTGAGGCAAATGGTGGTCACACCAGATACTGACTGGATTTCGGACCTCTCCCCCCCAATACAGTAAAACTGCACATTTTAGAGTGGCCTTTTATTGTGGCCAGCCTAAGGTACACCTGTGCAATAATCATGCTGTCTAATCAGCATCTTGATATTCCACACCTGTGAGGTGGATGGATTATCTCGGCAAAGGAGAAGTGCCGATTAACACAGATTTAGCCCAGGTTCACACTGAGCTGCGGGAATGAAGCTGTGTGAGTTCAGCTGAACTCGCACGATTTCACTCCCGCATGTCAGTCCCGATTTTGGACGCGATTTCAGAGACATCTGTGCAGGTTTCAGCATAGATGTCAATGTAAATTGCAGCCAGAAATCGCAAAAAGTAGTACAGAAATCAGTGCGGCGCTGCAAATGCAGCATCGCACCGATTAGGACGATGCCATTGCCGGAAATTGCCGCCGATTTGACATGCGATTTGACATGTCAAATCGTACCAATGTGAACCAGGGCTCAGACAGATTTGTGAACAATATTTGAGAGAAATAGGCCTTTTGTGTACATAGAAAAAGTCTTAGATCTTTGAGTTCAGCTCATGATAAATAGGGACAAACACAAAAGTGTTGCGTTTATAATTTTGCTCAGTGTATATCAATCAATAAAATGTATTGGTAGGATAGATAATAAACTGATACTGTGCTTATTTAAACAATATTGTTTACCATGTTTGTGGTAATTGTGTCAAATGTGGTGTCTACAACAAAATTATTTTAAACTACACGATACCCAAACATAATAAATACTACTAAGAATGGGTAATGTTTGGCTAAAGCTGATTTTGAGCTACAATATACCAGGTCGCCTTCTGTGAACTGTTCCGCCTGACTTCCATTAGAATGTCTTTATGTTCCATGTGTTTATTTAGGGCTATCAAACAGTTATTTTCCACAAGATACTTTTTAGCCTTTAATGTGAAAGTCACATGAATATTAAGATACAGAAATAGCATCTCTGATCAAATTTATAAAAAGGACCCTTGTTTCTGTCATAGCCACAAGGATCTTTGACACTCCCCAACTAGAAAAGGTCACTAATCCTACAACAAGGGGGTTTCTGTTATCTAAAGATGTTATTCTTTCCAAAATCCTTCGTTTTGTATGGGGGATCGTAAAGAATTTATCACATGCTGTATACTAACATGTTTCCCAGGAAAACATGTTCTCTTCTTACTAGATATGACATTATCTGCCATTATTTTTAATGTATTTTTAATGTATTTTAATGTAAAATGCTCCTTTTAATTTTTATTCCTTCACTCTTGGGGCTAGAGTGGCACTCTTGGCACTCTTTTTCTTTTTTCCCCTAACAGAAGAAATAGGGCCGATGGTATGTTGTAGCATGTATGTTCATTGCCTTAAGGTGTTGGGGTACCATTTGAAAAAAAAATAGCATTAGACATTGCAAAGAAAATGACACAAATAAGCAAAAAGGGTCCTGTTTTGGCTTCATATTGAACCACATGGAAAATAGTTTGAGCCCGTACCCACAGTGAAAGTACTGAATGATGGATTATAGTACAGCTAAGTAAAAAATGTCATACTTTTTACGTTTGGCTTCTTTTAAGCCTTTCCTGTAAATACAGGAAAGCCATTCTAATAAAAAACATTAATAAGACAGTGCAAATTAATTGAAAGCTGTTTGCTGTGGGTGAATGCACTTTGCACTACCCTATTAGATATGTGTTTGTTATTTTCCCAAGTGGAGAACTCTGCCAATGTTTAATTCACAGCTAACGTCTGAAGCAGAGAGAGAAAAAAAAAGAGGGTATCATCCCTAAACAAGGTTTAAAAAATAGAGCACAAACCTAAATACACATTATGGACAAAATCTGCAGAGCAATTAAAAAAGAACTGTATATGCACACTTCCATAATCTAGATTTGTTACAGTTTGGGGAAGGAATCAGTTGTATGAAACAAGAACATTCTTTCCTATTAAAAGAACTGGTGACCATATACTGTACATGGCAGCCAATTGGCAATTTTTACCACTTTTACCAGATGGGAATCAAAACAATTTCCACACTGATCAAAGAAACCTGTAATCAACAAATTAAATTACTTTGATAGAAACTTGGTGGTAGGTTGTATTGATTTGTTTGCCTGAAAATGGACTTCTGCGCGATCAACAAAAAAGCCATGTTAAAGCATCAGTAGAAAAAAAAAATTTCTACATGTGTTCAGAATTGCTTGCACCACTTGTGGAAAATATTGTTTATATGCCAAAGTATTCTCCCAATTTCTAAGAATCAATGTGAGTACTTATAGTTACATAGTTACATAGTTAGTCAGGTTGAAAAAAGACACAAGTCCATCCAGTTCAACCAAAAAAAAAAATATTGTACAATCCAATATACCCAATACTATACCCACAGTTGATCCAGAGGAAGGCAAAAAACCCCAGCAGAGCATGCTCCAATTTGCTACAGCAGGGGAAAAAATTCCTTCCTGATCCCCCAAGAGGCAATCGGATTTTCCCTGGATCAACTTTACCTATAAATGTCAGTACCCATTGACTATTGAAGTACATCCTTATTGGACGATGACTGTATACGCAGCTCACATTTGGTGATCCAATTGAAGTGTGGTTGGTGGGGTTCTTTGATGTTCCAGTGCCCGCCCAGGGAGTGGTGGTGCTGTTGTTTCTTTGTGCTTAAGGTGGGTTCCACATAGTGAATTCATAAAGGTAGCAAAAGCCTATATATATAGATATTGTATAATATGTTATTGTCTTTTTGTAGATGAGTGCTGTAATGTCTCTATAGGCCCTGATGAAGCAAAGTCTGGCGAAAAGTGTCGGCACATGAGGACCTATTATACCAGCATTCTCTTTTGGTGTAAAAGTATACACAGTGAACTCTATCAGCACTAGCATTGTTTTTATAACCAATATGTATATTTGATGGATTTTAATCTTTGTGATCAATAAATTGTATGATTTTATATCAAATTGTTTGTTCTTTGTGTGGCCTGTACAGTCCGAAATCACGTTTCGTTTACTTTCCTAATGTAAGTATTTAGTTTAAATTCAACTACATTTCATTTAAATTATTTTTTTTGTAATTAAATAGGTTAAATTATATGTAAATTCTAACAATACATTTTTTTCATTTGCTCCCTTTTGGTCTGTTAACCACCTCAGCCCCGGAAGATTTGGCTGCTGAATGACCGGGCCATTTTTTGCGATTTGGCACTGCGTTACTTTAACTGACAATTGCACGGTTGTGCGACGCTGCACCCAAACAAAATTTACGTCCTTTTTTTTTCCACAAATAGAGCTTTCTTTTGGTGGTATTTGATCACCTCTGCATTTTTTATTTTTTGCGCTATAAACAAAATAAGAGCGACAATTTTGAAAAAAAACACAATATTTTGTACTTTTTGCTATAATAAATATCCACATTTTTTCTCAGTTTAGGCCGATATGTATTCTTATACATATTTTTGGTAAAAAAATCGCAATAAGCATATATTGATTGGTTTGTGCAAAAGTTATAGCGACTACAAAATAGGGGATAGATTTATAATTTTTATTATTATTTTTTTTACTAGTAATGATGGCGATCTTCCATTTTTATCGGGACTGCGACATTATGGACACATCGGACACTTTGGACACATTTTTGGGACCAACGGCATTTATACAGCGATCAGTGCTATATAAATGCACTGGTTACTGTAAAAATGTCACTGGCAGGGAAGGAGTTAACACTAGGGGGCGATCAAGGGGTTAACTGTGTTCCCTGCTACATGTTTCTAACTGAAGGAGACTGTCTAGAGGAAGTGACGGATTGTGGTTCCTAGCTAATAGGAACACACGATCTGTCACTCCTCTCAGAACAGGGAAGTGTGTGTTTACACACACTCGTCCCTGTTCTGTCTCTCGTGCTCGCGATCGCTCGTGGCTGACGGTCATCCCAACTGTTGGGCACAAGCATCGGAACCTCCGCTTTGCAGCGGGCGCGCGCGCCTGCTGTCTTGATCCAGTGAGCCGACGTATAGCTACAATTGTTTGCGGGATCGTGCCGGCCTGCCACAGTAAAATGACGGCGTCTGGTCGGCAATCGGTTAAATATACCATTAAAAGTGTTATTATTATTATTATACAGGATTTATATAGCACCAACAGTTTACGCAGCGCTTTACAAAGTGTTTTATTATGTCTGTTCTACAAGTGAAAAAAATAGCTGTTCAACTAGCCAGAAATCTTGTAAGATGATAACTCCCTGTGCTTTATGCCTCTGTACTGCGTTAACAGTGTCCCCTGCTATGGTTGCCACCCTAGGACAAGAAAAGCAATAAAGGCAGGATTACCAGGTGAAAATAAAGGAAATAAAGGTGAAAAAAGAAAACTAATGTAGCTGACACATCTAAGCACCACTAAGCCACAGGACTATCATTTTTTGTTTTTGGGCTTAGATACACTTTATAGGTTATTAAGGGTTAAACACAGATATGGTAAGAGACAGGGGCTAGGGTGTGAAAGCTTAAAGGGTAGATTAGTGTTAAGGTTAGGAAGGGAGACAAGGTTTAATATTGAATAATGATTTATTTTCAGAATTAGGTTCGTTGTTTGGGTGTAGTCTACAGTAAGAATTGAGGCTGGGTTTTCAGCCCGAATTTTTGGCTGAATCTGAACCTAAGACGGACCAAAAGACGCACAGGACTCCTGTGCAGTTCGCACTGGAGCCGCTGTGGAGATGTGTGAACTGGCTCCATAGAGTCGGTCACAATCTCTTGCTATGCGAATTGGATGTGAGGGAAATCCGAATCGCAATAGTGTGAACCCAGCCTAAATGTTAGTTTTAACAAAGTGCTAAGGGTTATAGTGTATGTATAGCCCAAACTTTTTTTATTAAGTTTTGGATAGAGTATGGAAACATTAAAGTGATTGTAAAGTCTCGTGTTAACATATCACACACTCATGCTTCTCAGATAAACTATCATCTTTCCTTAAAGTGATACTAAAGTCTTGTTTTTTTTTTTTTTGTTCAAAAATAACATGTTATACTTACTTGCTCAGTGCAGTGGTTTTGCACAGAGCAGCCCCGATCCTCCTCTTCTTGGGTCCCTCTTCTACGCTCCTGGCCCCTCTCTCCTGTTGAGTGCCCCCACAGCAAGCAGCTTGCTATGGAGGCACCCGAGCAAAGTCACAGCTCCGTGTGTCCATTCAAACACAGAGCCTTGGCCCGGCCCCCTTTCTTTCCTCATTGGCCGACTGACTTTGATTGACAGCAGCAGGACCTAATGGCGCGGCGGTTGCTGTCTCAGCCAATGAGGAGGGGAGTCCTGGCCAGCCCAGTGTCTTGTGCAACATCACTGGATCTAGATGGAGCTCAGATAAGTATTAGGGGGGCTGTTGCACACAGAAGGCTTTTTATCCTAATGCATAGAATGCATTAAGATAAAAAACCGTCTGACTTTACAATTATTTTAAGGCTCCTGTCAGTTTATTTTTTGATTGCTGTGACCTGTTGGGGAGATTCCCCTTCACTTCGTATCCCAGCATGTCTTTACAATGTAAGGGGAATTTTTATTTTATTCAGTTGTCACCGGGGCATTAATACCTATTTAAAAGCTTCCCTTTTCTTCCTGTTTTGATTATAACTGTAAAGTACTGATTTCTCCTTCATTTTCTGTTTTTTATGATAATGGCCAGTAAAACACACACAGCTTGTGAATTTTACCAAGAGGTAAACAAACAGCAATAAAAAACAGACAGGCCTTCGAATCATTTCATACTATATGCAAAATTGCAATTTTTTTTTGTATGTATGCTTTTTACTTTTCATAGTTAGGTCAAGGTCTGTATCAGTGTTGGGGGGGAATAGGTTAACGTGAACTTGTCACTTTGCTCATTCGGGATAAAGTAATAGGCCCTCATAATAACCCAATTCTTCTGCTACTAATGCCCTGTACACACGACCGGTTTTCCCGTCTGAATAAACTCTGAAGGTTTTTCCGACGGGCTCCTAGGTGCTTAGGACATTCAGTGCTGCAATACACCTGAAGGTTAACAGCAGCTGTTTCTCTATGGGAAACCTCGTCCACAGCGGCTGACTGCAATCTGCATATTTGAATGCTTCTAATAGACCGGGAGTTTGTGAGTGTATCTCTTGTCCCTGTTTTGCTTATGTACTATCTAGTAAGTTCACTGCACAATGATCTATTTTTTCTTTGCTTGCTTTGCATAAAACCTTTATCCTGAGAGCCGAATCACCAGCAGTATTATGGCTAAAGTGGGATGCAAGAAAAACTAAATATCCTGATACAAACGATCTAACCCAGTGAGTCAATCAATCTGGATTAAGGGAAGGAACTGTTTAATTATTTTTACTTTCCCCCACTATTTATCTCTGTCTGGACATTGTACTCAGAGTGTCATTATTATTTTATTTATATTCACCGTCACATCACCAATTTGAAGATTTATTTTGGCAATTTTAACACATGTATTAGCACCATAATTATTTATCTATTTTATTCACATGTATGCATTTTTTATTCCTGGATTTAAGCTTAGTCGCAGCAGCATATTGTGCACTATTTATTTAAAGCGCATCAATTTTATACTTAGTACTATTTATTTGGTTATCTGATCACCCTATATTGATAGCAGCTTTAATTTACTGATTTTATCATAGCACTAACTATATTGGTATATATATATTTTTAAGCACAATTTATTTATATCACACATATCTATCCACATCAGCGCTTGGTTTTTATTCATCATTTTTTTTGCAATATAATAATATAACAGTGGCTGTAGATTGAAAAGGAGAGGTCATTTTTAGGAACATTAAGGCTCCATTCACGCTTGCGTGACTTGTCATGCAACTATGGACACATAAGAGTTGTTTTAGTAAAGACAAATAGACTGTGCACATTTGAAAAGTGCAGTTTCTCCAGATCTTAGTAACTGATAGAGAGCTCTGCTGACTTTCATCATCAAATACTGTGCAAACAAAAATGCTGTTTATTTTTATTATGCTTGCATGTAATAGGGTATTCTTTCTAACGTGAAGTTTTACCTCATTTACTAAGATCCGGAGAAGTGCACAGTCTCATTTGCCTTTAGTAAATCAACCCCTTAAAGTAGAACTATAGGCAAAACTTTTTTTTTCATTGTGGATAGAGGAAGAGAGGGTTATAACCCCTGTCCATTTATTTTTTTCACCATCTGCGCCATCCCCATTGCAAAGATTTCCCTTCACTTCCTGTCCCATAGCCAAACAGAAAGTGAGAGAAAATCACTGTAAATCAAGAGAATTTCTTGGGGACCCCCAGGTCACCAGAACTAGTGTCCCCATTGGAAGATTTCCTCTCTATTACTTTTCTGGGGACAATCCAAAATGTGGGGTTTTCTTTTACTTTCACTTTCAATGATAAAGGTAAACAGGACAAATAGAGAGGGTGAATCTCCTTAACGGGGGCACAGACAGCAATAGAAACTGGTAGGTGTTCTAATCCCTCTCCACTCTATCCAACACTAAAAAAAAGTTTTGCCTTTAGTTATACTTTAAAGTCGCATGACAAGTCGCAGCCCATGTATTTCAATGGAAGCCGTTCAAATCTATGGTACTTAAAGTCGCAATTACTTTAAAAAGGTTCCTGCGCTACTTTGATGTGGCTTTCATGTGATTTGAGTGACGCAGACTGCAATGTAAACTCAAATATCGCATGAAAGTCACATCTTGACTTTATCAATGTGGCAGTTGTGCAATTGTCAAAATCAACAGCCAAAGTCGCATCAAAGTTGCAATGTAAAGTCGTAATGGAAATCGCAAGAATTTGGAGTCGCACACGTGTGAATGGAGCCTAAATTACAAAATGGCACGTCTAGAAATTATACATGCTATATTGCTTATATTTATCTTTTTTTTCCGCAAGGTTACCCTTTAAAGCGGTAGTAAAGCGTGGCCTTTAAAAAAAAAAAAAAAAAAAAAAACCCTGCAAGACAATGGCACAATGTGCTAGAATGCATCGCATGCAACGCCTACCTTAGAATGAAGCCTTGCAGTGGCGCACTGTCACCGCTGACAGGGCTTCCATCTTTACCCGGTCTTCCTTCCGGGTTTGTGTGACTGGCCAAGCCGCGATGACATCACTCTCGTGCATGTGCACAGGAGTTACGGCTGCAGCACAGAGCTCTGACTGGATGGCACAGTTATGCCGTCTCTTCAGAGCGCATGCGCCAGTGACGTCACCCGCTCTATGCATTGTGAATATCTTCTAAACAGTGCAGGTTTAGGAGATGCCTACAAGTAAGTCTTATTATAGTTAAAAAAGACTTTACTGTGGGACCCGAGGTGGTCTTACGCTCTTCCAACATTGCACCCAACCAGCCTAGGCCTCTCTAATTAACCTTCTTCACTCCCCAGCCTGGGGAAGCTTCCCTTTCCTTTCTTTCCACCTTCCTTGGACAGGGTGACAGGAAGAGGTGCGAGGGGAGAGGGGAAGGAGAGTAGAAGAGGAAAGGGTGATAAAACTCTCCCTTCGCTCCTCTTCCGGTAACCCTGTCCCCCCTTCCTTTTTCTCATCCCCTTCCTCAATTAATTTCCCCTTTTTTTCCCCCTTTCGTTTGTATGTTTGGTTCAGGTTTTGTTCACCCCTCACCCACCTCAGCCCCTGAGTCCTAGGGCTCAGGCACTTTGCGTTGACCCCTGGCCCTGGTTGGAGGGTCATTGTTGGTTAATAGTCTACACCAGGGTTTCTCAACCAGGGTTCCATGGAACTTTAGGGTTGCTCCAGAGGTTGCTAGGGGTTCCTTGAGCAATTTGCAATTTCTTCCTCTCAGATAAGTTCCCACTGAAACCATTGATCTTTTTAGCTATCTGTAAGGGGGTAATTCCTCACAAAGACCAGAAGTGTAAGGAGCATTCTTCCCACTGACCATCACACTAATGTATCATGAGTTGTAGATATCATCATTTTTAGTAGGGGTTCCCTGAGATCGGAAAGATATTTCAAGGGTTCCTTTGTGTTGAAAGGGTTGAGAAAGGCTGGTCTACACTCTATGGCACATTTTCTCTGTGTTTTTATGTGAAATCCTACATTGTGTCTATATGTGTTCATATACCCTGTGTGGGAATTTCACAACTGTTCTCTCTTTTATATTGCAATAAACATAATTGTACCAGAAAAAAAAGACTTTACTTCCACTTTAAAGTGGTACCAAAGGCAGAAGGTTTTTTTATTTTAATGCATTCTACGCATTAATATAAAAAACCTTCTGTTTGTAGCAGCCCCCTCAGCCCCCTTAATACTTACCTGAGCCCCAGCTTTTTCCAGTGATGTTGCACAAGAGACTCGGCTGTCTGGGACTCTCCCTCCTGAGACACAGCAGCGGGCGCCATTGCCCCAACTGCTGTTAAAGTCAGTGAGCCAATGAGGAGAGAGATATGGCAGGGCCAAGCCACGGCTCTGTGTCCAAATGGACACACAGAGCAGTGGCTCAGCTCCGGTGCCCCTATAGCAAGCTGCTTGCTGTGGGGGAACTCGCCAGGAGGGAGGGGCCATGAGCACCGGCGAGGAACCCGAGAAGAGGAGGATCTGGGCTGCTCTGTGCAAAATCACTACAACAGAGCAGATAAGTATAACATGTTTGTTATTTTTAAACAAAAAAAAAAAAAAAAAACAAGACTTTAGGATCACTTTAAGGAAAGATGATAGTTTATCTAAGAAGCATGGGTGGGTGATATGAGGGAAATTTAGGTTTGCCAAAAATTCTGTGTCCAAATGGTACCTAAAAATAACACACTGTGGGAAAACCGGATACATTCTGAACATTCAAATATGATTAGTAGTATATGAGCGAATAACGTCAGTGCTTAATACTGTCACACTGATACATTAATATTATGCAGGGTTTATATAGCGGCAACAGTATGTGCAGTGTGTTACATGAGGTTCAAATATAATATTATTATGATTTATGTAGCAGTAACAGTTCGCGAAAAGCTTTACATGTCATTCAGCTACATTATTATTAAAAAACAGTATTTACATAGAGCCAACAGTTTGTGCAGTGCTTTACATGAGGTTCAGACATATTATTCTTATACAGGATTTATGTAGCGCCAACAGTTTGTGCAGTGCTTTACATGAGGTTCACATTGCACTGTATGTTATAATAGCCTCCTCTTTATGTTAGCTACAGCTGTATGATGTCTGATTTGTTGTCCAGTAAGGCATGATGTAGGTTATAAGTGACTCCAGTACCTGCTGTACAAAGCTCCATCCCAGCTCAGCCTGTATACAGAAGGAAGTGGTGGCTGCTTCCTGTAGTGATTGTGTGGTGCTGAAGGACAGCGACCAGCAGATGTACAGCTTCCTGCATTCCTAGCTGTGGGTGCCCCATATACACTGCTCTAATCACTTCATCCTCTGCACTAAGAAAAGGTACTCACATCTTGTTATAGAAGAATGGACACAGATGGCACGCCATGCCGCATTAGTGAATGAAGGCTGCCCTAGCTATGCTTAGCTGTGTAACATACACATCATCAGGTAGCAACATGATGTCCTTGAACCTCCACATTGTACATACAGAAAATGTGAGCACACAACTACATGTGCATTCCACAATTCTGTACCCTGCATCTGAAATATAATATAATACATATATTCAGACACTGATAATTGCATTTCTGCACTGAATCAGTAAACCTAAGAGAAGAAATGCATTTATATACTACTGCATAGAGCAGGTCAGTGATTATAAAGGCAGGCTGCTTGATCATTCGTTAATAGGAGCAAATAATATATGCTCTATGTGTGCTGTAACCTCCTTGTATCTTGGATAGATAGATAAATAGATAGATAGATAGATAGATAGATAGATAGATAGATAGATAGATAGATAGATAGATAGATAGATTCTTGTATCATAGATAGATAGATAGATAGATAGATAGATAGATAGATAGATAGATAGATTATTGTATCATAGATAGATAAATAGATAGATAGATAGATAGATAGATAGATAGATAGATAGATAGATAGATAGATAGATCCTTGTATCATAGATAGATAGATCGATAGATAGATAGATAGATAGATAGATAGATAGATAGATAGATAGATAGATAGATTATTGTATCATAGATAGATAAATAGATAGATAGGTAGATAGATAGATAGATAGATAGATAGATAGATAGATAGATAGATAGATCCTTGTATCATAGATAGATAGATAGATAGATAGATAGATAGATAGATAGATAGATAGATTCTTGTATCATAGATAGATAAATAGATAGATAGATAGATAGATAGATAGATAGATAGATAGATAGATAGATTCTTGTATCATAGATAGATAAATAGATAGATAGATAGATAGATAGATAGATAGATAGATAGATAGATAGATCCTTGTATCATAAATAGATAGATAGATAGATAGATAGATAGATAGATAGATAGATAGATAGGTAGATAGATAGATCCTTGTATCATAGATGGATAGATACATAGATAGACAGATAAATAGATACATAGATAGATAGACAAATAGATACATAGATAGATAGACAAATAGATACATAGCTAGATACGTAGATAGACAGTATATCATCACATTGATTTAATTTTACACAAATGCAGAAAATAATAAAGCTGTGTCAATTCATGTTCAAATGATTTAATAAAATGAGGCCATATCCATGACTAAGTAAAAAAGCAATGTATAAATGGGAAGATCCTAGACATCCTGGTAAGCAGGTAAACACTGGCATGGCTACATCAGTGCCCAGATCTATGTACATGAGCCATCTTCTCTGTATGAGTACCCTGTGCCCTGGCAGATGAATGCAGACAATGTCAGAGGCAGAGATATGAGCAGATGTCATGTTGTCACCTACCGTCTAGCTGTGTGATCTCCCCTCTCTGCTCGGAATACAGGCTGCTCCTCCTGCTCCAGCTGTAGGAAGGGAAAGGTTTTCCTTAGCAGAGACAGGAAAGCGTCAATGGTTACACACTTCCTATGGAGTGGAGCAATGGAAGAGGCAGCTCCTGTACATACACTGACAGCTGACAGGCGCCACTTTCCTAAGACTCCTCATTTCCTACAAGAACGCTCATTGTTCTGGGTTTGCTCCTGGTATTAGCACAAGCAGTGCTTCAGGTTCTACATGATGCCATTTGGTTTATTACTGCTCACAACAGACAGGACCTACTCTTTCTAGAAATCCACCCCATTTTATTGTGTAATCATCCCTTTCTTACATTCTGTACATTAACCATTTACTGAGCTAACCCCTACTGTGTCCCTCCTAGGGACTGTCTGCTAAACCCTTTCCTTACCTTCACACATCCAATAACTGTGTCTGTCTTAGTTATATAGTTAAGCATGATACATACTATACAATTTTCTGTAGATTTTTTTCCTTCAGATTTACCAAAACCATATAATATGAGGTCAAACCTTAATCGTTTCAATTTGTACGCACTCGTGCACACCCTATCACTACATGGTTTTGGTAAATCTGAAGGAAATCAGACAAAAAAAAAGTTGTAAAGTGTGCATGAGGTCTTATGCCGCGTACACACGGGTGAACTTTTCGACAACAAAGGTCCGACGGTCTTTCCGACGGACTTTCAACGGAGTTACAACGGACTTTCGATGGACTTTCTAACGAGCGGACTTGCCTACACACGATCACACCAAAGTCCAACAGATTTGTACGTGATGACTAAAATAAGGAAGTTGATAGCCAGTAGCCAATAGCTGCCCTAGCGTCGGTTTTTGTCCGTCGACTAGCATACAGACGAGCGGACTTTTCAACCGGACTCGAGTCCGTGGGAAAGATTTGAAGCATGTTCCAAATCTAAAGTCCGTCAGATTTTCAACCAAAAAAGTCCGCTGCAGGTCCGATAAAGTCCACACACGGTCGGATTGTCCGTCGGACCAGTCTGGTCGAAAAGTCCACTCGTGTGTACGCGGCTTAAGTGAGGTTAAAAAAAGAAACAAGCCCATCTAGTTCAAGACAACCAAAAATATATATTAAAACCCCCCATATACACAATCCCATACCCACAGTTGATCCAGAGGAAGTCAAAATAACCCCAATAAAGCATGATCTAATTTGCATCAGTGGGGGGAAAAAATCTTTCCTGATCCCCTGGAGGCAATTGGATATTCTTTGGATCAACTACCCCTTCATTGTATCTGTTTGTTATGATGCATACCCTTTAAAACCACTTCAGCTCCGGAAGGTTTACCCCCCCTCATGACCAGGCCATTTTTGCGACGCGGCACTGCATACTGACAATTATACTGACAATTTCACAGTTGTGCAAAACTGTACCTAAACAAAATTGATGTCCTTTTTTCCCCCAAAAATAGAGCTTTCTTTTGATGGTATTTGATGACCTCTGGGGTTTTTATTTTTTGCGCTATAAACAAAAAAATACCAACAATTTTGAAAAAAAAAATATATATATTTTTACTATCTGCTATGAAACATACCCAATAAAAAAAATGTAAAAACATCTAATTTTTTCACCAATTTGGGCCAATATGTATTCTGCTACATATTTTTGGTAAAACAAAATTCCAATAGGCGTAAATTGATTGGCTTATGCAAATGTTATAGCGACTACAAAATGAGGGATATTTTTATTTATTTATTTTTTACTAGTAATGGCAGCAATCAGCGACTTATAGCAGGACTGAGATGTTGGACAGTAAGGCTCGGTTCACACTAGGATGACTTGTCAGGCGACCTAGGTCGCCTGACAAGTAGCGTCCCGTTCAGTACAATGGAACCGTTCTAATCGGAGCGACGCAAGTCGCTCCGACTTAGAAAAAGGTTCCTGTACGACTTTGGGGGCGACTTGGGGTGACTTGCATAGACTTCTATACAGAAGTCGTTTTGCAAGTCGCCCCAGCAGTCGTGTGCAGGTCGCCTCAGTGAGGCGACCTGCAAGTCGTGCCGCCTCTGGTGTGAACCGAGGCTTACTGACGCTTTTGACACTTTTTCAGTCTAAAAAATATCCACTGTCACTGTACTAATGACATTGGCAGGGAAGGTGTTAACATCAGGGGCGATCAAAGTGTTGGGGCCTGACAGTGGCGTCCAGTGCTCATTTTGTTTTTTTTGGGGGGGGGGCGGGTGGACAACAAACCACCTGCCAACCCCCCCTCCCTGTTCACTCAGTCCGTCAGTCAAATGGTTGTTCGCTCGGTCAGTCAAAATCTCCCCCCTCCCCGTCGCTCAGTTAAACGGCAGTACAAAACACAACCCTGCGTCTCCTCGTCGGTTTCTCCTCTCAGCCAATCGGGTCACAGGACCCCCTTCCTGATTGACCGGGAGGAGAATCAGGAAGACAATAGCAAATATTAGAGCCCACCCTTTTTTGAAGCCAATTTGAGCCTCATGTTCTAATCATGTACTTCTAAGAAAAAAAAAACCCATTGGAATCCATGCATCTGGCACCCTGCATGTAGATTGGGGGCCAGATGCATAGATTGGGGGGATGGCACCCCTGCGCCCCTAATGGAGTGCCGACACTGGTGTCTGACCAGTGCTTTTCTATTGCGGGTGAGGTGCTTGTACTAGGAGGAGGCATGGATCGGTGCCCCTGCTTAGCAAAGTCACAGGATCCATGTATTCTGTAGTGACAGAACGACGATCTGCCTTGTTTACATAGGAAGAGTGACGTCTTGCCTCTGTACCGAAGCATCAGCGGGTGCCAGTGGACATCGAGGCCACCGTACCCACCAATCAGCTCCACATGTGTCTAAACACAGCGGGAGCGGGCCGACAGCGGCGCGCGCCACAGACTCGGAAGTGCAAGATCACGTACTAGGATCCTGTGATCCTTGCCCCCCGTATATATAGAGTATACAGTCAGCAAGCGGGTAAAATAAATAATAATAAAACATTTAAAAAAAAAATAACCCTGGTGTTACAGTATTACCTCTGTAGCGCCCTGCTCCTGTTGACCAGGTGCTCGCAGGTAAATTTGTTTTTTGGCTGAGCTGTAACCAGCTCAGATTGAATATATATAGTTTACTGGATCTGTTCTGGAATTGACTTGGTTGTACAGTTCCCACTGTTGCCAGTAGGTGTCACTGGTACCATGGGACAGTGTGCGAATAACAACCTAGTGAAACTTTAATGAATATTCTTCTTTCAGAAACAGCCCAGCGCTGTGCTTTCTGGGAGAGAGTATTTATGGGACAGATGCCATGTGCTTGTGGAAGTTCTTACATCGTGGCCCTCCGGGCTGGAGGCTACGTCACTGCAGCTGAGCAAATAGGCCCTGAAGCCTGTCTGGGGCCTACTACCGCATAGGTGGTCCTTAGGCTGTCTTGCCTGCTAGGAAGAAGCCGAACCAAGCTGAGAAGATCCAGGGGAGGACCCTTGCTGGAGAGAGCCAGGATGAAGGCTGGTCCCTCAGAAGGGTCTGGTGACTTACTTGAAGGACGCACCTATCTCTAATCTACTTTCACAGTACCGCCGGGTCGGTTTAAAGGTTCTGGTACTGTGAAGAAGCTGCTCTACAATTCAGTCAAGGTACCTAACTATCTGGTTAGTTTGTGAGAGAGACTTATCCAGGCGTATGCTGGCTGCTAAGCCTGTGAGAGAGGCTTGTCCAGACATCTTACAGGTTGCTAGGTCTGTGGCAGAGATCTACCCAGCCATACAAGATTTACAGAGAGAAAACTGTGTTTGTCCTTTATTCTGAAGAGTCTGTAAGTGATCTGCTACAAAAAGGTATCTGCAACTCCCCTTCAACCTCTTTACTGCTACTTCTTTCAAGTTTGTTTTTCATTAAAGCATTGGAAAAAGAACTAAGTGGCTGGTGCATACATTGGAGGGCATACGGCCCAATATAGATTCTAAGTTCCTGATGTGGTGAAACTACAGGTAAGGGGTGACGGCAACAAACCAATTTAAATCAGCAGCTCCTTCAGGGGTCAATGCTACACCTCTAAATAGTAACTATTAAAGTAATATTAAAGTCTTGTTTTTTTTTTTCTTTTTTTCTTGTACAAAAGGTTTTTATTGAACAAAATATACATCAACAAATAAGTACAAAACGGTGATGGATACATCATGAGTTAACAGGTATAAGACTGCCGGTATCCGGCGAGAGAAACTATTATTCAAAAATTTAAGCCTGGACTCAGGCGGTACAATGCCGATGCCAGGTGACATACCAAGACATATTCTCATCCCGCGTATTCTGGCGTAGTGGTATGGTATCAGCACATATTAATATGATTGCAAACATACAGGAATAACTAAGATTTCTAAACGAGATGTTGTTGCAATACATAACGTTTCATGAAGAAATAAAAAATAAAATAAAATAAAAAATAAAAATATAAAATAAAGAGAAAACAAAAAAAGAACCAGTACTAAAGTCAGATTAAATTGAATAACCTTAAAGAGGATAAAATACCTCTGAATGTACTAATTTGTGTATTATATTACATTTTCGGTCCTTATAGAATTAAGCCCGAGGGCCTGAATAAGGAGAAGGAGAGAGAAATTGATAGTGGGAAAGAAGGGGGGTAGAAAGGAGAAAAAGGAGGGAAGGACCCTGGGGTGGGGGGAACGGAGGCTTGTTATAGAGAAAGGAGCGTTTGATCAAATCTTGATGGGCGATTGTAAGTCACCCAGGGTTGCCATATCCTGAGGAATTTATCATGAGTGTCCATCAATATGGCCGTAAGTTTCTCATTTACCATGATATCATTCACACTATTTTTAACTGCTTCAAAACTAAGGTTCAGGGTTTTCCAGGCCCTTGCTATGGTGAGTTTAGTTGCAGTGAAAATCTGTGCTGCTAACTGACATTCAGGACAAAGAAGTTCTGCAATTGGATTACGTAAT
Organism: Aquarana catesbeiana; assembly: GCF_042186555.1. Lineage (NCBI taxonomy): Eukaryota > Metazoa > Chordata > Amphibia > Anura > Ranidae > Aquarana > Aquarana catesbeiana. Next base: position 452,289,107 of record NC_133325.1, read on the forward strand.
AGTGCATATACTCTAACCCTTATGCCCCGTACACACGGTCGGATTTTCCGATGGACAATGTCCGATCGGAGCGTGTTGTCGGAAATTCCGACCGTGTGTGGGGGCCATCGGACATTTTCCATCGGATTTTCCGACACACAAAGTTGGAGAGCAGGAGATAAAATTTTCCGACAACAAAATCCGATCGCGTCAATTCCGACTGTGTGTGGCCTGTTCCGACGCACAAAGTGCCACGCATGCTCAGAAGAAATTCCAACATGGGACAGCTCGTTCTGGTAAACTTAGCGTTCGCAATGGATACAGCACTTTCGTCACGCTGCAATGTTAAAAATGGTTTAATACAGCGCACTCTCTTCTTCTTTATAATGTGACAAGAATTAAGTAGTTTTGCTGCTCATATTCACACACACTTCTCACAAACTTTTATTTGTGTTTTTTTAGTGGGATTCCCTCAATATATTGTTATTAGTTGTCACATCTGACAGTTTTATATATATTTTTTTTTTTTTTGGATTTTCAGCCTTTTTTTTTCTTTAATGTTTGGATTTTTTCCAAGGCTGATCTTTGTTCAATGTTATTTTTATTTTTACTCCAGAATATTTTTGTGTGTGTGTTTTGTGTGTCAAGTTACCCCAACACCATTGATATCTTTTATTATTTAATCTCCAGGAGATTGTTTGGTGTTGGTGTCCCTTGTTCATTTCACATTGTATATTTGAAATGTACCTGAATCCTCACAAACCAACTGTCATTTTTGAAGTAAAACACATAGGAGAGTATAATTCAAAACAAAAATCCTTTATTAAGGGGTCAGAACCAAACAAAGAGGAAGGGAACACTGGATCAACAGGAGAAATTAGCGAAGCCTGGGACCCCCACGGCAGACATCAATTCTTCAACATCAAAATTGGTGGCCTGAGAAGTCCATATGTAAGGGAGGGCAGTCTGGTCCGGGATTCACAGAGACTCGGATAGCAGCAGATGACATCTGTGTCCCCAGGCTGTGGTACCACAAGAGGCTGCATCTTTTGGCCGACCAGACTGGATCCAGGGCCATAACTGTCTGGTCTTCCTTCCACGCTTCCTTCCGGGCTGTGGCTGTGCAGTTGGAGATGTGGCAGGAGGAGGAGGAGGACCTGGAGGAGGAGGAGGACTGGGGGGACCTGGAGGAGGACTGGGGGGACCTGGAGGAGAGGGAGGAGGAGGAGGAGGACCTGCAGGAGGAGGAGGAGGACCATCCCAAAGATGTGTGTGAGGTGTAATTTGGCCCCTCATACCTTTCTCCAGAGCCTCTGATATGAGGGCCTCACACATGGCTTTTTGGCCCTCCTCCATCCTCTGCATTTTATAGGCTATGAAGGCAGCAATGTTCTCCTGCATGGTGTGGGGTGCTCCCAGGACCTCTGTAGCCCTCCAAAAGAATGCTATAGCAGCCTCCTCTAGGGCACTCCTCCTACTGCCACTTTCTGTTTTCAGGGGGGGTGGAGGGACCTGCTGATCAGCCAGCCGGCTCCTCCTGGCTGAGACTTCCCTGTGTATGAAAAAGGGACATGGTTTTAGTTTTTGCATCATCAATCACAATCCTAAATTAGTACTCCCAACTAACATCTAGTTAACATCATTGATTGGACAAGCAGAAATATTTAGAGGAATGCTATACCTGGCTCAATCTGGGCTCCTCCACATATTGCCTGGAAGGCCCAGGTTGGGCGTCAGAAGCCTCAGCCAGGGGGGAAGGAAGCGTGGAAGGAAGACTGGAGAGGGATGGCCTGGGTTCAGTCTGGCCTGCCAGAAAGTGCAGCCTGTCGTAGTACAACATCCTGGGGACATAGATGTCATCTGCTGCTCCGGATCTCTGTGAATCCAGGACTTTCTTGCGCTCCCTTAGATATGTGCTCCTCAGGCCACCAATGAAAATCTTTAAATAAGTGATGTCTGCCGTGGGGATCACCTGCTTCACAATTTCACACAATTGCTCCAGTGCTGCCTTCCTCTTTGCTTGGTTCTTGAAATGGGGGTGGGTAATCTCCCACAGACAGGGCAGCTCACTTAGCATATCTATGAATACTGACATGAAGTCAGTATCTTTCATTAAGATATCCATGTTCACTGCAAGACACAACACAAGACAAAGCCTAATGTCAGACAAAACTCTCCTAATCTTGTTACAATATAGGCCTCAATCTAGAAGCAGTATAGACACAAGTTTGTCCCTTACCTTCGTTCTTATGATCGGCGCGTCCAATGCTCCTTCCTCCGCTCACAGATTGTACGTAATACGCACGCGTGTTACGCTTTATACACACTGCGCATGCGTGTAACTCCGCCCACCCCTGACGTTCTTTCTAGTCTATTCCCCGCCCCTTTTCGTTCGGCGCAGTGGGGGAAGAACATGATGGCGGAGTTATAGCAGGTGCGTGCTAATTCTAGCAACGAGGAGGAGGAGGAGGAAAGCCCGGATCCAGGCACGTCCCGATCCAGAAGGAGACGAAGGCCACAAATATGTCGTTTGGGGAGATGTTGGAGATGGTCGACATCATGAAGAAGTCCGATTATGACGGAAAATATGGGCCTTACCCCAACCCCAATATCCGAAAGGCCAAAATCATGGCGAAAGTGGTCAGGAGTCTTGAGAGGAATTTCGGGGTACGAAGATCTAAAGATCAGCTCAGGAAGCGGTGGTCGGACCTGAAGTTGAGAGAGCCAGAGCAGTACCGAAAGATCCGGAGAGTGCTGCAAAAAAGTAAGTAGTTGTGCTGTGTTCCTATTCTTTCTGTCTTTATTACGTTCGTTCTGCTCCATATGCTTTTATTAATTGTAACGTTTAAAAAGGTCAACTTTAATGTTCATGGGCCCATTATTCGTTCGTATCAAACATTTTTCTTTCGGCCTCTAGAACACCATTGTTTAGGCCATATGCATTTTCACACATTTTTGGGGGCCTACTTGGATGCCAAATATTTGTTTGTGTAGATGGGTTTGTTACTAGAATGAAATGCCAACTAGATTGTGTGTAAGGAGAGGACACTGAGCAGCTGTTTTCACATCTGGACACTGGAGCACTAGTGTGGGACACAAGAACACCATTTTTATTAGGGGGGGCACACAGGTGCTCCAGTGTATACTATAGGGGGGGCTACATCTGTGAAGCTTGTACTAAACAGGTAAAGTATTGCAGCTTGACAAAGGACACTAAAAAATATACATCTTGGAACTTGGCTAAAATAGACAATTGTACCCCACTTCCAAGCAATGTTTCCTATTTCTAGTTCTGCCTTCAAATATCTGTTTGCTAAGTATACCATTTTTGTTTTACATAGGGGAGAAAAGACTCGGACACCCCTCATCCCAGGAGACCAGAGACCCCCCCCCCCCTCTGGAAGAAGGGGAAATACCAACCCAAGAAGCTGAGCAGGAGGAAGAAGAAGACGTGGTGGAGATTGGCACCACAACAGGTGAGTGTCTGCGACCACAGGCTCAGGTAAAAGAGATGGATGGTGGCAGATTTTTGAGACCTTTTTTTTTGTTCTTTATCTCTTTTTAGGTGATCGTGATCCAGAACGCTTTACATCTGAAAGTGCCCAGATACTCATCGGGGAGATCATGGGGTGTAATCTCCAATTGCAAAATATCCAGCAACAAATCAGTGATGTTATTAAAAAAAATAATAACATCATTGATTGGCGAATTTAAACCCCACAAAATCACCTGTTTTATCGTACGTAAATTTTTGCAATGTTTAGAAAAGCCAAATTTGGAGGATGCACACAGTGTGCCAACATGTGCTATCTGCCATCACGGGAGATCAATGGACGCGTTTTGGGGGTGCAACCCCTTCCTCAATTATAAAGTCGCATTGAGGAAGGGCTTGCTCCCGCAAAACACGTCCCTTGATCCCCCCTGATGGCAGATAGCACATGTTGACATTCGTAAATTGGTGTGCATCTTCCAAATTTGGCTTTTCCAGGGGTGATTTCCCCCCATCTGAACGCTATATCAAACACAGTTCCTAAATACTCATGTCTGATATAGCCTTCAGGTTTTACCATATGTGAACTTTGTAAGTTCAAGTTTTTTGGCTTTCTTGTTGGTTTTACACAGGCCTGTTTTATCTGAAATGGATATTTCGATTTTTGATAATGCTACTGCAAACATTGTTATACAACAAACATGTTGGTTTGTTTTAAAAACCTTTGGGAATAAAAAAGTGCCTTACTCAAGAATGTGTGGATTATTGTGTCAACACTACAACACTTTTGGGGTGATGTAATTGCTGTTTTATGCAAAAATGGGGGTTATTTCCTAAGGTCAAATACACTTTGCACTACAAGTGCAGGTTCAGTGCAGTTGCAAGTGCACTTGTAGTGAAATGTGTTTTTGCATTTAGGAAGTACCAGCCAACACTGTTTTTTATAAGGTTACCCAATCACGACATTTTCTGCACTCAACACATTTCTGTCAGGGTCAGCTAAAACAAACACAAGCAGTAAATGTCCACAAAGAATTTCTTTTGGTTGTTTTTTATTTGAAAAAGGTGTCACAGATTGTCTGGCATATTGATAGCCCCCCTACCCGCAAAGAACTCCAGGTAGCGTAACAGGACATCACGGGCATTCAGGGAGGGCAAGCCAGGACGGCCACTTTCAAGCGCCGTCAGTGTTGATGGAATAGGGATTCCGGCCTCAGGCCCAACTGAGCCAGCATAGTTGGCTGAATGTTTTCTTAAAAAATTATGGAGAACACAGCAGGCAAGTATTACATGGTTCAGTTTATACTCCGCCATATGGATGGGTGTCAGAAATAATCGGAACCGGCTGGCCAGGATTCCAAATGTGTTCTCCACCACTCTTCGGACTCTGGCCAGTCGGTAATTAAAAACCCTCTGTTCCGGGGTGAGGGTCCTCATCGGGAATGGCTGCATCAGGTGGTCCCCCAGCGCAAATGCTTCATCAGCAACGAACACAAATGGGAGACCTTCAACATTGTCCTCTGGAGGTGGCAAGTCCAAGCTGCCATTCTGGAGACGCCTGTAGAACTCCGTCTGGGCGATCACTCCACCATCGGACATCCGGCCATTCTTCCCCACGTCCACATACAAGAACTCGTAATTAGTCGACACCACCGCCAACATCACTATACTATTAAACCCTTTGTAATTATAATAGTGCGACCCCGAGTTGGGTGGTGGGACGATGTGGACGTGTTTCCCATCAATTGCCCCTCCGCAGTTAGGAAAGTCCCACCGCTGGGCAAAGTGGGAGGCCACAGTCTACCATTCCTGTGGCGTTGAAGGAAACTGTTGAGGAAAAAACAATAAATATTACTATTTTTTCAAAGATACATGGCAAGCAGATTATACACAAACATTATGGGGCAACCTCCAGATAGCATTTACTAAGGGGAATTTAACAAGGCCAAAGTATAAGGTACACCTATCATATTCCCCCTCCCCCCCTCTCATGGGCCATTTCTAACATTATAGGGGGCAGGAACTCTTGGACAGGTAACCCTCTTCACTTCATTGAGAGATGAATGCCTAAATAATGGGTATTACAGCCCCTCCTTAGTTACACTATTGGCAGACCACTGGACAGGTAAGAAGTGTCATAATACAAAGATATAAATACACACTGTACACATTTGAGGACATTTGAACATTCTGCTATTACCTATCAAGATAATAATAGGATACCAAAACTTTAAACAGTACCATTGGAAAGTATACAGGCAGGCCCTTGCACTACATGCTTTGGGGAATTCATCCATACATCTGACCAGTAAAGAGGTGGGTATAGTGTGTATGGGTTTGGCAAAGTCAGCAGATAGATGATTGAGGATAGAGAATTGGGATCAGCTGACTTAGCAGTTGGGGGGAGGGAGGGTTAAAAAAAATTTGGGGACACCACAAAAAAAACCCTCTGGCACTCTGCCTGAATTTAAATCAAAAATAACATTTCCAAACATTTTAGGGGGTGTTTGGGGTAAAGCACTACTATGGAGCTGATAAAATACATTGTTAAGTGACTACATGAGGTGAATATAGGGCAGGAAAGACCATGCTGGGGAGGTTATTGAAGGGCAAATATGTATGAAGGACATAAAATAATAATTACCTAAAAATCCAGCATGCATGAGAACAAAGGGGACATTCACAGCATATTACAATCATGGTAATTAGGGAATGAGGGAAGAAATACAATATATTATCAAACATTCAATACAATAAAATGTGATATAAAAGGATAAAAATCTTACCTTCATATACTCCTTCTGCAGGACCTGGATGATGGCAGAACAGGTCTCTGGGATAATGATCCCCAGAGCCTGGGGGGAGATGCCTGTCGAGAACTTGAGGTCCTGCAGGCTTCTCCCTGTGGCCAAATACTGCAAGGTAGCGACCAACCTCTGCTCCGGAGTGATGGCTTGCCTCATGCAGGTATCCTGCCTGCTAATATAGGGGGTCAGCGAAGCCAACAAACTGTGAAACACGGGGTCCGTCATCCTGAGAAAGTTCCTGAAATCATCAGGATTATTCTCACGGATCTCACGGAGCAAAGGCATATGAAAGAACTGGTCACGCTGAAGCAACCAATTCTTGGTCCATGAACTCCTCCCCACCCTGTTCATGGACTGGACTTGTGTCAAGGTCAGGACCCCAACACCAAGCCCCCGCACAGCACGAACTCTATGAGGAGTACGCATACGAAACATGGCTAGAAAACGGTCGGCTGCTCAGAACGAAGTAACAGAACGCACTGAAGAACAGCAAGGCCTGTGAAGAGCGACCTGAAAAACAGCAACGAGCGGGCAAGATCGCACAGAAAACTCTGATATGAAATGACTGCACGCACTGAAGAGCAGATACAAACCCACAAGCACAAACTGAACAGCAGAAAACAATCTGAAAGCTACGAGTCTGAAAAAGCGCGAATCGTCTCTCACCAAACTTTTACTAACACGAGATTAGCAAAAGGAGCCCAAAGGGTGCCGCGCTTGGTTCTGAACCGGCCTTTTCTAGTCTCGTCATACGTGGTGTACGTCACCGCGTTCTTGGCGATCGGAAATTCCGACAACTTTGTGCGACCGTGTGTAGGCAAAACAAGTTTGAGCCAACATCCGTCGGAAAAAATCTGAGGATTTTGTTGTCGGAATGTCCGAACAAAGTCCGACCGTGTGTACGGGGCAATAGTCTGCAGACCCTGGGACAGGTCCACCAAATATGCGCCATCGTGCCCTCCTGTGAGCACCTGCGAAAACAAAGGGGGGAGTAAGATGGGATAAAACTTGCTAATCTAGCCGGAGTATAGTACCATCTATAGAAGACTTTATACGCGTTCTCTACAAAAAGAACATTCTTGGAACATTTAGATAGCGCTGTCGTCATGCTATGCCAGTCCTCCGGATCTAATTGTTTCCCAAACTCAGCCTCCCATTGGAGATGATAGGGTCTCAATGGTATTGTCTTGGAATTATTTATAGCGGTATATATTAGAGAAATCAAACCTGAGGATTGGGGGCGTGATCTACAAAGGCTTTCAAATGGTGTCATGACAAAGGGGGCAGAATGAGATATTGTAAGCTGTCTGAGAAAATGTCTAATTTGCAGGTAACTGTAATGCTCCCTAAGGGGGATATCGTGTGAAGAACGTAAGGCAGCGAAAGAGATAATCTTGGTTGGGGTGAAAAACGAATGGATATCTATGAAGCCATTATTGGACCACCACTTAAATTGCAGTGGATTATCACAACCTGGTTGAAATAAAGGGCAGTGGAGGATATGAAGTAGTGGGAGATGAGGAGAAATTAGGCCTGCTGAATACTTGACCGAATCCTACAATTTGAGGGAATGAGCTAAACAGGGACCTATTGTAGGGGGGCGATGTGCCTTAGGAAGCCAAGGAAGAGAAGCTAGAGGTGTTGGGTGTGCGTCGACCAAGTCAATGGTGGCCCATAGGGGCATTTGTTGCTTTACATGAAGATGAGATAGTGGGGCGATACCCGCTGCTATATAATATGCTTGCAAATTAGGAACTGAAAGGCCACCATTGACTCTGCGTAAAGCACTTGTCTCTTGATTCTAGGCCTCTTTTGGCCCCATATAAATTGCATAATTTTAGGTTGGTGTATTCGAATGATATGGGGAGGCACTGGAACTGACAAAACTCTAAAATAATAGAGCAATTTGGGGAGGTACTTTATTCGTACCCTCGCTATTCTGCCGAACCACGAAATCGGATTGTGGACCAAGAGGCTAGCATAGCCTCGAGCTTTCGAAAAAGCGGAGGAAAATTAGCTTGATATAATCCCGAGTATTTTGGGGTAAGTTTAATACCCAGATAGGGTAAAGAGGTTAACCACTGAAACGAAAATGCCGACTGCAGGGCTTCTAATACCGAAGATTAATAGACATCGCTTTAGATTTTGCCGGATAAATTGAAAGGCCCGAAAACGAGGCGAAAGAGTCTAAGAGAGAGAATAAATTGGGGAGGGAGATTCTGGGTTTAGTAATGGTTAATAAAATGTCATCCGCAAACAGGGACAATTTGTGCGCGTTGCCTGCTATTTTTACTCCTGAGATATCTGGATGAGAGCGTATGGCCTCCGCCAGGGGTTCAAGTGCTAGTATAAATAGAAGGGGGGAGAGCGGGCACCCCTGCCGTGTTCCCCTTTTAATAGGGAAAGTAGGCGATTCATATCCATAGTAACGCGCTTTAGCCTGAGGGGAGTGATATATGGCTGAGACCCAGCCCAAAAAGGAGGTGCCAAAGCCGTAGTGTGTAAAGACCTGTGTCAAATAGGGCCAGGATAAAGTATCAAAAGCTTTATTAACATCTAAAGAAAGAAACATTGTACCCAAGGACCTTTCATGCACTATATGTTGGATTTGGAGGAGTCGTCGAATGGCATCACTTGCCTGTCTGCGGGGGACAAATCCCACCTGATCTTTTTTTATTAGGCGTGGTAGGAAAGAATTCAAACTGTTGGCCAGAATTTTCATCAATATCTTCATGTCAATATTGATTAAAGAGATTGGCCGAAAATTTGCCTATGTGGAGTGATCTTTGTCTGGCTTAGGAATCATCACTATGTTGGCAGTTAGCATGTCCGTGTAAATGAATGACCTCCTTTGACCGAGTTATACATAGTCGCTAGGTGTGGGGCTAGGATTTCTGCAAATTTTTTATAATACAAAGCAGTGAAGCCATCCGGACCTGGTCTTTTGCCCACTTTCAGTTCCTTAATGCACTGGAGTATCTCAGAGACCTGTATATCTCGGTCCATTAGGGAGATATGGGGTTCCGATAGGGAAGGTAAAGATAACTTATCTAAAAAATCATTCAGGCCCTGTGTTGAAGAATGATTTAGGGGGGAGTAGAGTTTAGTAAGTCGGTAACGGAATTCTTCCAGAATCCGCTGAGGGTTACCCGTAAGGATATTATGACGGGTGCGCAGGCTTATGGGAGTAAATTTCGGAATAAAGGTTCGCAATCTGTTAGCCAACTGCGCATTAGGTTTGTTTGCCTTAGAATACCAGTTCTGGCGGGCCCAACGTAAGGTACGGTCCGCTTCATCTGTCAGACATAGATCCAAGTCTGGCTTTGTCTAAAGCTCTGCGGTTAGCAAGGGTGGGGGTTAGTTTAAAGGTCATCGAGCAATCCTCTAAGATCTGTTCTAACTTGCGTCGTGCCTGAAATCTTTCTCTCTTACGCTGAGATGCTATTCGAATAACACGACCCCGGAGGACTGCTTTATAAGCCTCCCATGATGTTATTGGGGACAAGACCGAACCTGCATTAAGTCTAAAGTATTCCATAGAAGCTTCTTTGATTTCATTGAGGATCGGTTTGAATGATAAAAGTGAATCATTCATCTCCCAGGGAGCTTGTTGTGGTTTGTTGAGTAGGGAAGGACAGACAGTTAGAACTGGGTCGTGATCAGACCAAGGGACTGTTAGGATCAATACTGCATCTATTAAAGGAAGGTGTTTCCGTAACATAAACGTATGGTCAATTCTAGAGTGAGAATGGTGGGGATGAGAATAGTGGGTATAGTCCCTGCCCATGGGATGAAACTCTCGTCATAGGTCTACTAGGTCCAAATTTTGTAGGGCCCGCCAGAATTTTTTCGCCGCTGGAGGGGGGACTTTGTGGTCCGCCGGGTACTTATCAAGGGCCGGATTAAGCGTCACATTCGAATCACCCGCCAACAGGAGGGTGCCTCTTTGGTGGACCTGTAACAAGGAACAAACATGAGACAGAAATGGGACCGGATTTTCGTTCGGGGCGTAATAGGTCATAATGGTTACTTCGTTATCCTGAACAGAACCCTGTAAGAGAAGATATCTGCCATTAGGGTCAGCTATCTGTTTATTGCAGATAAATGGGACCGATTTTCGTAGAGCTATAAGAACCCCTCTCTGTTTAGAAGGACCATTAGCTAAATATACTTGGGTATAATTCGCTGCGAAATATTTGGGGCAGGAAGAAGAAGAAAAATTAGTTTCCTGTAAACAAGCTATATCTATCTTTTGTTGCTTGAGGTATTTAAAAACTTTAACTCTTTTTTGTGGGGAATTCATACCCTGAACATTCAGGGACAGCCAGTGAAGGGTCATTGGGACTGAATTATAACGCTATGGACTACTCCATCCGCACACCCCAGGTGCCAAGGGAAAGGGGAAAGGGAGGAGGAAAGAAAAGTGAGAGAAAAATAGTAAAAGCAAGGAAGAACATAAGGTATGAGAATACCGAGAAGAACTCTAATTAGAGAACGTAGTGGATACATTGACGTATCACGCCATGGGCAGCAAGGCCCACAATGGGGTGGGGCCATAGCCAAGACAAATATCTTAGCCATGTGCCATCCCATGGGGGAGCAGTGGTCAGTCGGAACCACCGGCCTATAAAGAAGATAATTCAAATAGACTATGTAAAATTGACATAAAATGTACTTAGAGATAGCAACAAAACAAACAACGTTAAATGAGTTACAGTATGAAAACCTCAGTGCAATATTGGCAATTTGAGGGTGTGGATGCAGGGGTCCCCCCCGCCCCCCAGGGAAGACAGCCACAAGACTTCCCCCCAGAAAACGGGGCGAGACCCCACACCCAAGTCAATACGCCAGCCCCTTCACCCCACTAAACAGGAGCAAGGGGATCCGGCGAGTGAACAAAACAAACACACAACCTGAATAACCATCAGTGGAGGCTTGTCCCCAGCCAAAAACCTTATACCCTTTACCCCCCACCCCACCAGGGCTTAAGAGTAATTTGCTTATGTCTGGTGAACCCTCTTCTCCATGAGGGCCATCAGCAATGTAGAGGTGGTTCGGGTGCAAACTATTGTCGGAGACCCCTCAGGGAGACTCATGTGGGTTGGTCCATGCCCAAGACCGCCATCCCACAGGTGGGGCAGCCTACAGTAGGGCAACGATCCTCCCAACAATTCTACAGTCAGTTCAAGTGGGCAAAGGTACGGCAGGGGGACGACCTCCAAAGGAAGCAATTGAAAACCTCCATTTAGGTTGGAAATTAGAAGTCAGTCAGTGACACACCGAGCCAAACGGCCAAAAAAGATGAACTGCACATCATGAAGAAATGGGATTTTTCATCCATTATTAGCTTGATGGAATCTTTGGGCCTGCAGGTCACGCAGCGCCTGGGATCCAGATTGTGATCATTGTGATGCTTGAGGAGGTTTACGAGGGGGCCTTGAGGGACCTGGTTGAGAGTTGGAAACCTGAGCATCAGGTTGAGACAGAGGAATGTCCAATTGTAGATCCTGGAGATGTTGCTTTAGGCCTGATGGGGAGGTGGCATGGAACTGACGACCTTGGTGGGAGAAAGAAAGTTTAAAGGGGAACCCCCATCTGTACTTGATCTGATTGGATTGTAGAACTTGGAGATAAGGCTTGAGACCTCGGCGCCTGGCAATAGTGACCGGCGAGAGGTCCGCAAATATTTGAAGGTGGTTGCCTTGAAAAGAGATATCCCTTTGTTCTCGGGCAGCTTGTAAGAGTTTCTCCTTGGTCCTATAGTAGTGGAATTTGATGATAACGTTCGGAAGGTTTAGGGGCCAATGACTGATGAATGCGGTCAAACTCTAGCCTTTCCATCGGGATCTCAGGGGCCAGTTCTTGAAAAAAAGCGGTGGCTGTTCCTTGTAGGTCCGTGATCGTTTCAGGGAGTCCGCGAATATGAAGGTTATCCCTGGGGGCCCTGTTTTCTGCGTCCTCCAGCTTATCTCTGAGAGCGTCCAATTCTGCGGACATTTTGTCCACCTCCTCCTCATGGCCCTCCAACACAATAGTAGCCAAGTCCATGCGATGTTCCAATTGGTTGGTGCGGTGGCCGATCTCTTTAAGGCCTCGGACCAAGTCCGAGGAAAGCTTTCGGGAGGCAGCCGTTATCTCATCTCTTACAATGCTACGGAATTTGGCATCAGGGTCAGCAGGATGGGGACTCATGCGATCTGTGGGGAACAGATGAAGGCTTTCAGCCGGAGAACCATGTCCCAAATCCGAAAGTTGTGTATCGTCATCAGGTTCTGGGGGCTCAGGCGCCATTTTAGATCTGCCTTTGCCTGGGGCCGAGGATTTGTTGCTGCTCTGCCTGTTTTTTAGCTTGTTTTTTGTAGAGCGGTACATTACCGCTTGCGGCTCCAGGTATTCCTCTATCCTTTGAAGTAACGTGGTCTCTCTCTCGTTACTTCTATGTCAGATTAGTCAGGGTAGTAGTTTCCGATGGCGCGGAGTGGAGGAATCAAACATCCATTTCCTTCGCTCACGCGTATGCCCCCCTCTCGGACAGTGTCTTACATTGTAAAATAAAGGGCTCCTTTAAACTTGATAAAAAAAAAACATTTTTGGTCAATAGCCCTGTTGGCCTATGTAGTGCTTGTAAGGGGGTGATTAATTAGGGCAAATAATGTTTTAAGATCTGTGAGAAAGTGGGCAGCCGAGTCTCAGTAAAAAAGAAAAAAAAAGAAATGTTTTTGGGAGTCTCTGGAGTACCAAGATGGCCGCCACCCTCCAGGAGTAGGCCGAAGCCGCGGTCTTTCCTGAGGAGCGGCCGCCGGATGTGCAGGGTCCGCTCCGTTTAGGCCTAAAACCCCCAGCCAGGGACAGATGTCAGTGCACAGGGGGACAGATACCCCTAAGGTTGTCTCTCAGGTGGCGATGGTACTCACTGCGGTCCGGGGGGAGGCCTGTATGACTGTAGCTGAGGCCGGAGACCTCCAGGAAACATCCGGCCGCAGAGCAGAGCGGATTCTAGCTCCGTTTTTTAGCTGGTCCTGTGGCCACTGTCTTCCGGGGGTGGGGTAGCCCACAGCCAAGGTCCGGGTACCCGCTCCTTTGGTGGATTATGCCGTCGGAGGCAAAAGGACGCCAGACCTTTCGTAGGCCTCAAGATGGCGGGGGCCGCCGCGCTGTTAAGTCCGGTGCCGCCGAACCGGGTCCAAGTTTACAATAACTAGTCCTCTGGAGCAAGCTGGGGAGAGTCCAGGCACCCTAAGATGCGAACCTGGAACTCTCCAAGGCAAGGATGGGCTGCGGATGGCGGCGGATTAGCCCTGGGTATGGAGAGCTCAGAGTCAGCACGTCCTCACAGATTCACCACCAGGACACGCCTTTTTTTTCTTTTTTTAAACAAACATGTTATACTTACCTGCCCTGTGTAATGGTTTTGCAAAGAGCAGCCCCGATCCTCCCCTTCTTGGGTTCCCCTGCCGGTGCTCCTCCCTCCCTCCAGCCGAGTGCCCCCACAGCAAGCAGCTTGTTATGGGGGCACCCAAGCCGAGCAGCTGCTCTGTGTGTCCATTCAAACACAGAGTTGTGGCTCAGCCCTGCCCCCACTCTCTTCTCACTGGTTCACTGACTTTGATTGACAGAAAGTTGAGACTCTCGTGCAACATTGCTGGATCGAGATGGGGCTTAGGTAAGTATTAGGGGGGCTGAGGGGGGCTGCTGCAAACAGAAGGCCTTTTATCTTAATGCATGGAATGCATTAAGATAAAAAACCTCCTGACTTTAGAACCACTTTAAATATTAATCTAATTATTAATATCCAGTTATATTATGTGCATTTAAGAATGCATCCAGACCTTTTTAAAACAATCTACAAATTTCATATCTTCATCTTTGTTGTCAACTATCCATTTTTCTCCTCGTCAAAAATCCTCCTTATCTTATCATCCCTCTTCCTTTCTTTCTTCTCACCACTCATATCAGTATGACTATTATTACCGTCTTTACCATTACCACCATCATCATCACAGTTATTGGCACTTTGATTAATTCTTAAGCCTTGTACACACGATCGGATTTTCCGATGGGAATTGTGTGATGACAGGCTGTTGTCGGAAAATCCGACCGTTTGTACACTCCATCGGACAATTGTTGTCGGATTTTCCGTGGACAAATGTTGGATGGCAGGCTTTAAAATTTTCCGTGGACAAATGTGTGTTGTCGGATTTTCCGATTGTGTGTACACAAGTCCGTCAGACAAAAGTCCAAAGTATAAACACGCATGCTCGGAAGCAAAGATGAGTCAGAAGCGGTCAGTCTTGTAAACTAGCGTTCGTAGTGGAGAATTAACATTCGTGACATGGCAAATTATGAAATTTGAGCACAATTCTAATTCTCTTCTTGTTTAATGGGATAATAATGAAGCTGCTCTGTTGGTGATACTGATGCAGTTATTGCAAACAAATTTTCAAAGGCTTTTTTTTCTAGTAATATCATGAATAATAGTATTATGCTTGTTATTTATTTATTTATTTTTTGGTGCAAGTTACCACAACACCATTATCCCATAGTTTTTAAGATCAAAGATACAACTATGTTGGTGTCCCTTGTCAATTTTACATTGTATTTTTTACAATGTAACTGCCTACTCCCAAACTGTCATTTGAAGTAAAACACATAACCAAGTATTATTCTCCACAATCTTTTTATTGTGCATTAAAAAAAGAAAACAAATAAAATTAGACTTGCTATCTGCCACTAGAACTTAACCAAAAAGTGCATTCTATGCATCCAAAAATATAGAAAACATACCAAATCAAATCATTATTCAACCAAAAAATAAAACAAAAGCCTCATGCATGTGTCCTGCTTCTTAATATAGTGGGTCAACAATGCTAAGAGTTGGTGAAAGCAGGGATCCGTCATCCAGAGATAATTCCGAAAATCATCTGGATTATTTTCCTGGATCTCCCGCAGCAAAGGCATATGACATCATTGGTCACGATTAATAAAACAACCAATTTTTGGTCCAAAAAATCCTTCTCCTCCTATTCCTGGACTGAACTTGGGTCAAAACAATAACTCCAAGGCCAATAATAAATAACGCGTTATCTCCTACGATTCCGCAACATGTCTGGTTGACGAATGGCCATTCAGAAACATACTGAAAAGTGTGAAATGAAAAGCACGAAATGAAAAGCACAAAATGAAAAGCGCGAATCAACACTCACCAAACTTCTACTAACATGAAATTAGCAGAAGGAGCCCAAAGGATGATGCTAAAGAGCTGAAAAAACACGTAATATGTCACTACGTTTGTGTTTGTTGGCCGACAATTGTGTGCCGTTTGTATGCAAGACAAGTTTGGGGCCAACGCCCTTTGTCTGCGGTTTTGTTGGCGGAAAATTCGATTGTGTGTACGAGGCTTAACTCTCCATTTCATTGGCTCATCCATTCCCTGTCCAATAAATTTTATATATAGCCAAAACTTTTTTTTTTAATGGAGTAGAAAATTATTTTAGATTAATTCCAGGTATGGTATATTTTGTACAAAGTTAAATTTCTTCAGCTTGGACCGACGTCTATGTATATTGTATATACCATATGTGGCTGATGCCTCTGGAGGCTAGTAATGACTGAAGTAGACACCGTTACTCCAGTGATCCCCACTTGCTTCTGGGTCCCTAGCTGAGCAGTCGGCCTGCTGCCTTCTGAACACAAGAGGTTAGCTGCTCACCACCATTTAGAGAATGTTTGCATTTTTTAAATGAATTCAAAGCTTTCTCTGATTGACATGAGGTGGATAGGCGATGTTATTTTTTTCAATATAAGACATTCTTAGATTGAATATGGTGGGGCAGTGACATCACAATCTCCACCTCATCCAATCAGTGAATGCTTTATATTAATTTAAAAAAAGGCGTTTGGATAATGGCGGCCCTTCTGAGTGAGCAACCCTCTGGCACAGTAGATCACAGTAATCACTGTAGTAACACAGACTACTGCAGTGATTCTGTGCCTCCACAGTTGTCCATAGCAGGGATCGCAAGGGTCACCATTGTGACCCAGCCCCATGCTCTAGGAGGCCCGTGTGGCCCACTTGTACGCCTGGATGGGAGGGCAGCGGCATGTAGAGTAAGCGAACCCACCATGTACCTGTTGAATGCGGGCTTCTCCTCCTCTCCCTCCCGCAGACATTCAGCTGCTGCAGAAGGAAAATGGAGGGTATCGGTTCCTCCGCTGCTTACACCACCTCCCTATCCCTGTCCTGCTGCCCCGGGCCCCTGTGTGTTCCCCTCGCCCCACCGTAGCGCTGCTGGGTTTCCCCCTCCCACCTCCCGCTGGCTGCTGCGGGGGATCTGTCAGAATGAAGAGCGGGGAAGGGGCACATAAATGTGTAATTTTCCTGCCCTTCCCATGCTTAAATAAATAGAGTTAGTGATTGGTACCGATCACTGACTCTGTTTTTTGTTTTGTTTTTTATTTATTCATAGCTGGGGCATAGTAAACTCTGTTTACTGTGTTTACTATGCCTAACTCTGTTTACTATGCCTCAGTTTATGAATGAATGGGAATCTCTGTACAGAGCTATTACTGTTCATTCATTCATTTTGTGCAGCTGAGGCTGCAGAGAAAAGGACTGAGGAATCTGTCCTCAGTCCCTTTCTCTGTCTTTAAAAGTCATCAGGCCTGATATTTCTGCCCGCGGTGAAGCTCTTGTTCTGGGACGTCGTCATCTGACAGCGTCCCAGAACGGCCGTTCTCGAGCGACCGCGGGGGTGTGCAGCCAGGTGATCGCGGCCGCGCCGTGTTGCTAGGACACGGCGCGACCCCAATCTGTGTAAAGAACCACGTCCGTGGCTCTTTAACCATGTGATCAGCTGTGTCCAATCAGAGCCGGTCACATGTAAACAAGGAAGTGCCGGTAATCGCTCTCCTCGCCTCACACTGACAGAGTGTGAGGCGAGGAGAGCCGATCAGTGGCATCTCCTCACTGGGGGTCATGTAGGCATGTAATCAGGGCACTGATTACATGCCTACATTTTATATAAATATAATATATTTATAATTTATATTTTATATAAATAAAATGTCACAATACAGTGCCCACTATTGCCCATCAATGCCAGCATACAGTGCCCACCAGTGGCAGCAATCAGTGCCCACCACTGCCCACAAGTGCCACCAATCAGTGTCCATTAGCCATGCCAGTCAGTTCTGGCAAACAGTGCTGCCCATCAATGCCCATCACTGCTGTCCATCAATGCCCATCAGTATCGCCCATCAGTGCCACCCATCAATGCCCATCAGTGCCCATATATACTGCCTATCTGTGCCGCCTATCCATGCCCACCGTATCACCTATCAGTGCCCACCAGTGCTGCCTATTAGTGCCCATCAGTGCCACCTAACAGTGCCCATCAGTGCCACCTATCAGTGCTCATCAGTGCCACATATCAGTGCCACCTATCAGTGCCCATAAGTGCCACATATTAGTGCCTCCTCATCAGTGCCACCTCATCAGTGCCCATAAGTGCCACCTCATCAGTGCCCATAAGTGCCATCTCATCAATGCCCACCAGTTCAGCCTATCAGTGCCCATCGGTGTCGCCTCATCAGCGCACATCAGTGAAGGCGAAAAATTACTTAGTTACAAAATTTACTGACAGAAAAAAAGTAAAAAACTTTTTTTTTTTCAAAATTTTTGGTCTTTTTTTTGTAAAAAATAAAAAACCCAGCGGTGATTAAATACCACCAAAAGAAAGCTCTATTTGTGTGAAGATAATGCTAAAAAATATGTTTGGGTACAGTGTAGCATGACCGCGCAGTTGTCATTCAAAGTGTGACAGAGCTGAAAAATGGCTTGGGCAGGAATGGGGTCTTGGTGCCTGGTAGGCAAGTGGTTAAGAAATGACAATTAAAATTGTAAAAAAAAAAAAAAATGGTAAAAAAAAACAACAAAAATAAAAACTATTGACACCAGTGGCAAAACTACCATAGTCACAAAGGTTGCACTTTTGCGACTGGGCTCTGGCACTCCACCACTGCTGCAGGACTGTGATAAAGGGTCCCACGATGGGAGTAAAGGGCCCGTCAGTGGGATCAGTGGGAAGGGCTCTGGTCGGGGGCCAGGGGGTGCCCTTTATGGTTTCTTGTTACACCTCTGTAGGTATATATATATATATATATATATATATATATATATATATATATATATATATATGTGTATCCTTACATTGGTCCATGCTAGACCAATGTAGATGCTACAAAACCATACCGGGAGTTCAGTTTTTAAACTCCAAACACCAATCAGTTTTTTTTTTTGCTACCAGTGTCCCAGCAGGGGGATTTACCTCGCTTTTTTTTTTGGTCCAGTGACCAAACAGGTTTTAAAGCTGAACTCCAGGCAGATATATTACCGTAGATGTATCAATGCAACCATGTTTTCATAAATACATAATTAATTAGTGAAAGCAGCATAGAGCAGAACTGAAAAAGGGGGAGGGAGAAGCAGCAAAATGAGCCAGTCAGATGTGATGCACTGCAAGGAGCATACCAATAGGAGGTGAGAGCAGAGTGACAGAGAGTTGAGCTCATCAGTTCTGCTTCTCCTTCACTGTCCATTCATAGGGGGTGAAAATGTGCTTAGCCTGAAAAAAGAAAGCTAATGCAGTTACTACATCTAAGGACTAGTAAGCTGCACTACCTTACATTTTTATAGAAAATGATGAGTGCAACTACTACCTAAAATATTAGTTTGGGATTCCAAAAACATGTATATTCTTCTAGCTGGATGCACCACCGATCCCAGCTGCATCAGTCCTCTGCCATTCCTAAGACCAAAAACTGGGTAACCAAAGGCCGCTGATCACTCAGTTCTCAGTCTTCAGTGAGCAGAGAGCCAGAGACTGTCAGTCACCATCAGGGCCGCCATCAGGGGGGTACAGCCGTCACAACTGTAAGGAGCCCGGGGGCCCGAGGGGCCCACCCGGGCCAGAAGAAAGCAGGACGGGTGAAGGGGAGCAGTACACAGCTTCTGCTGTTCTCATCTCATTGAGCTCAGACATCGAGCTCTTTACTGCCACCTCTGGCTACTATGTGCATGTGCACCCCTCGTGTGATCTGTACTCTCAGCAACATGTCAGCTTTGTGAAAACAAGCTGGCACTAGGTAGGAAGACCTTCTTTACAAGTAGGGGCTGTGAGGGAAAAGGGGGGGCTGTTTGTGTACAGGGAGGGGCCAGAGTCTTGGGTGGTAATAGATTTGTGTATGTGAGGGGCTGGCATTTATACAGGTGTGTGTGTGTGGGGGGGGACTGGCATATATACAGGTGTGGGGGGGCTGTCATATATACAGGTGGGGGGGGCTGACATATATACAGGTGTGAGGGGGGCTGACATATACACAGGTATGTGGGGGTGCTGACATATATACAGGTGTGTGCGTGGGGGGCTGACATATATACAGGTGTGTGGGGGGGCACTGACATATATACAGCTAAGTGGGGGGGTGCTGATATATACAGGTGTGTGTGGGGGGGGCGCTGACATATATACAGGTGTGTGTGGGGGGGCGCTGACATATATACAGGTGTGTGGGGGGCGCTGACATATATACAGGTGTGTGTGTGGGGGGGTGCTGATATATACAGGTGTGTGTGTGGGGGGCACTGACATATATACAGGTATGTGGGGGGGGCGCTGACATATATACAGGTGTGTGAGGGGGGCTGACATATATACGGGTGTGAGGGGGCTGACATCTATACAGGTGTGAGGGGGGCTCATATATACAGGTGTGTGGGGGGGGAGGTGCTGACATATATACAGGTGTGTGGGGGGTTTACATATATACAGGATTGAGGGGGGGTCTGAGTGTGTAAAGGTGAGGTGGCCGGTGTTAGGATTCGGTGGGATGGCCCTTTGGCAAACCCTGGGGAATGTTGGTGGTCAGGCTCGGGGGGGGGGGGGCTCAGGCCTAAAGCTGTGTAAGGGGCCCAAAAATTTCTGATGGCTGCCCTGGTCACCATCTATCTGCTCTGCCCCTTTAGTGTTCACTGAAGCGCTGGGCTGTGGTGGGGGTGGAAGTGGCTGGCTCAGTTTCCCAGAAAGATTTCCCCTTCCCTCTTGTTCTGTGGACAACTGTAAAATGTTGGATTTCCTTTCATTGAATCTCCCCAATGGGGACACTGGCGGTAATAAATAAAACTTAAGAGAGAGCATCTAATCCTTCCCAACTCTAGCCAAAAAAAAAAGTTTTCAAAAAGAACTTCATAGATTTATATGTATTTCAGGAGGACTAAAAAAAACCCCACTTTATTCTCCATAAAACAAATACAGTATAGGAAGTGGGCTGAATTACCTGAACCTGTAGTCCCATAATGTCGCTGCCCAATTTAGCCAGCTTAGCTCTTGGTCTGTACCACCATATAGTGTTCTTTGGGTCCTTTTTGATTCCTTATTGGGATACCCAATGTTATTACAGAAGCTTTGTTGTGTGCACAGTCCCTAAAAAATGTTGCACACACTAGCTTACTAGATTTTCTGTCAGTGGGCAAGGTTTAGCATCAAGATGAAGCTTAATTATGTCTTAGAAAAAGGTAATATGCCGCTCATTTGTTGTGGCAGGAGGTGGAGGAGGTGGAGGAGGAGGAGGATGGTCCAACTCACACAGGTGGGTTTTGCTCCTGAGTTTGCCCCTCAAGCCGTTATTTAGGGCCATATATATAACTTCCTCACAAAAGAGGCGTTGGCGCACCTCCATTTCCTGCATTTTGTTTGCAGCCATGCAGGCATAGGCCTCAAGAAGACTGGGGGGTGTTCTGAGGGCCGCAGAAGCCAGCCGAATTAACCCAAGTGCTGACTCCTCCACGCTCCTCCCCTTCCTGGGCCTTTTTTGTTGAAGGCGGAGGGGAGGGACCTGAGATTCGATCAGGCTACTGGCTACTAGCGCTATACAAGTCACTCATTCATTCATTCATTCATTCAGGCTACAGGCTACTGGGCCCAGCCACCTCCTGGCTGCCATTTACCCCCGCCACCTCCTGGCTGCCACTTCCCTATGCAACCTGCTGGCTGCCAATTTCCCCTGCCACCTCCTGGCTGCCACTTTCCCCTTCCACCTCCTGGCTGCCACATTCCACAGCCTCCTCCTGGCTGAGGCTTTCCTGTGTATGAAAAAGGGACATAGTTTTAGTTTATTGTTCATCAATCACACACATTTTGAGAAATCTGTTTAACAATGCTATACCTGACAAGCTGGGCTCCTCCACATCTTCTTCCTAGGTGGAGGACCCAGGTTGGATGTCAGAAGCCTCAACTGGGGTGGAAGGAAGAGTGGAAGGAAGGGTTGAGATTGATGGCCTGATTTCAGTCTGGTCTGACAGAAATTGCAGTCTGTCGTAGTACCACAGCCTGGGTACATAAATGTCATCTGCTGCAGCTCCTGATCTCTGGGAATCCTGGACATTCTTGCGCTCCCTATTATAAGTGCTCCTCAGGCCACCAATTTTGTACTTCAAATTCAAAGTTGATGTTTGCCATGGGGATCTGCGGCTTCACAAATTCCAGCAATTTATCCAGTGCTGCCTTTCTCTTTAGTCGATTTGTATAAAAGGGGTGTTTTGTCTGCCACAGACAGGGCAGCTCTCTGTACAAATCAATGAATTGGGGGAGGAAATCATGATCGTTGAATCAATCCATTTTATCTGCAAGACACAACACAAGACAAACCCTTATGTCAGGCTAAACTCTCCTAATCTTGTCTCAATATAGGCCTCAAGCCTCAATCTATAAGTAGTATAGGCCACTGATGCCCCAAGTTAAAATTGTTCCTTTGTTAGAATGATCGGCGCTTCCGCTACTCCTTCCTCCGCTCACAAGCACATGGCAGAGAAAGAACAAGTGCATGAAGACAGCAGCAACGACGAAAGCCCGGAGCCACAAACGTCCCGATCCCGGAGGAGATTTAGGGCCTCAAATATGTCCTTTCCATCCTTTGTAGAGATGGTGGACATCTTGAAGAGGGCCGACTATGATGGGAAGCATGGACCTTACCCAAACCCAAATGTGAGAAAGGCCAAGATCATGACTAAAGTTGTGAAAAGTCTGCACAGGAATTTTGGTGTACGACGATCCAAGAATCAACTGAGGAAACGCTGGTCAGACCTGAAATTGAAGGAGCAGGATCAGTACAGAAGGATCAAGAGAGTTCTTCAAAAAAGTAAGTATTTGTTGTGTGTTCCTATTATTCTTATTACTTGCATGCTACTCCATATGCTTTTCTTTACTGTTGTACTGTTTAAAATGGCAACTTTCAGGTTCGTGGGCACTGTAATCGTTCGTAGTAAACATAGTTTGTTCGCCCACTAATACAATGTTTTTGGCAGATGCAGGTTAACTACATTTGTTCATGCATATTTGTCTTAAAAGAAGTTTATTACATTGTTGTCTAGATGGGTTTGTAACTAGAATAAAATGCAAACTTGATTCAATGTAAGGAGAGGACACTCAGCAGCTGTTTACACATCTGGACGCAGGAGCACTAGTGTGGGACACCAGAACAAACTTTTTAGGGTGTCCCATACAGGTGCTCCAGTGGATACTAGGGGTGTCTCCATGTGTGAAACTTGACCAAAAAAGGTAAGTATTCCAGCTTGAAGAAAGGGAAAAAATCATGTCTTCAGCTTGGAACTCTGCCAAAACAGACAATTGTACAACACTTACAAGCAATGTTTCATATTACTATTTCTGCCCTCAAATACCTGTGTGCTAAGTATACCTTTTTTTCTATTCACATAGGGGAGAAAAGATTTGGGACATCAGAGGACACCAGGGACCCCCAACCTCCTAAAGAAGGGGAAATACCCACACCACAACCAGAGGATGTGGAGGAAGGAGAGGTTTATGAAGTGGGCGAAATAGTGACCACAACAGGTCAGTGTCTGAGACCACACACAGCTTCAGGTAATAGATGTATACCTGCATATTTTTAATACATGGTGTGTTTTTTAATTTTAGGTGATGCGGATGTTGTGGAAGAAGAAACACATTTCACAAGTGCAAGTGCACACGTCCTCATCGGGGAGATCATGGTGTGCAATCGTGATTTACAGAAGATCAAGGAAGACATCAATAATGTGGAAGAAAGACTCAAAAACATCATTGATGTTTTAGGCAGAATATAAAACACACCAAAATTTAGCAAATTGTTTGTATTTTTACAACTTTAAAAATTTGAAAGCCAAATTTTGAAGATGCACACAGTGTGTCAACATCTGCCATCACAGGATATCAATGTACGCATTTTGTGGGTGCAACCCCTTCCTTGCAACTAAAGTAGATGAGAAGAAGGGGTTGCACCCCCAAAACATGTCCATTGATCCCCCATGATGGGAGCTAGCACATGTTGACTTTAGGCATGGGATCAGGAGAAAAATCCCCATTTTGACTCTCAAATTGTGTGTATCTTCAAAATTTGGCTTTCACAGGGGTGACATCACCCCATCTGATGAAAGCAAGATCAACACAGTTTGGACATACTAATGTCTGATATTACCTTCAATTTATCAAAGTTGAACTTTGTAAGTTCCTGAGTTGTGTATTGTTTTATGTTTTTAAAAACATGCTTGTTTACCAAAAAAGGATATTTCTACTGTCCAAAAATAAAAATATGTTGGTTTGTTCAAAAACCATTTTCTAAACGCACACGTGAATGTGCACAGAGTAAAAAATGTTCTAATCAACAATGTGTGGCTTCTTCTTTCAATGCTCAATAGCAGTTTTTTCCTTAAGTTGGTGTTTACAGTGACAATGGGGGTTATTTACTAAAGGCAAATCCACTTTGCACTACAAGTGCAGTTTCAGTGCACTTTCAAGTGCACTTTTGCAGCGCACTTGTATTGAAAGTGGATTTTCATTTAGTAAATAACACCCACAGTGCTTTATAGTTTGCAACAATCAGGCCATTTTCGTCACTCCAAAAAATTAATTCATGGTGCTGAAAATGATGATCCTTTATCCTTAATGCATTACATACATTAACAACAAAAACAAGGTGTGTGTGTGTAGCAGACCCACAACATAATAGTTAGTTGAAGAAGAGATTGTCACCTCATGCATCAAATAAATCAAGTTTGCACTATTGAAGAAAATGGCCAAAAAGAAAAGTCCATTGGATAACCTAGGAGACAGCTAAAAGAAACACAAGCAGTAAATCAAAGGAAATATTTTACTGTTTAAAATACACATTTATTTAAAAAATGTTTCTTATACATTTTCTGGCATATCAATGGCCCCCCTACCCGCAAAGTACTCCATGTATTTTAGACAGAACTCGTGGGCACTTTGGGGGGACAAGCCAGGACGACCAGCTTCAAACGCCGTCAGGGTTTGGTCTTGAAATCCGGCCTCAGGCCCAATTGAGGCCACATAGTTTATAGAATTTCTCCTTAAAACGTGGTGGAGAATGCAGCATGCAAGGATTATATGGTTAAGTTTATATTCCGCCATGTTGATTTGCGTAAGGAATAGGCGGAACCGGCTGGCCATTATCTCGAAAGCATTCTCCACCACTCTTCTGGCTCTGGCCAGCCGGTAGTTAAAAACCCTCTGGTCCGGGGTGAGGGTCCTCATGGGGAATGGCCGCATCAGGTGATCACCCAGCCCAAACGCTTCATCAGCAACAAAGACGAACAGCAGACCAGCCACGTTGTCTTCCGGAGGTGGCAATTCCAAGCCACCACTCTGGAGCCGTCTGTAGAACTCGGTCTGGGCGATGACTCCACCATCCGACATCCGGCCATTCTTCCCCACTCATATGTCACCGACACCACCGCAAACATCACTATACTATTAAACCCCTTATAGTTGTAATAGTGTGACCCAGAGTTGGGGGGTGGGACTGTGTGGACGTGTTTCCCATCTATTGCCCCTCCGCAGTTGGGAAAGTCCCACCGCTGGGCAAATTGGGAAGCCACAGTCTGCCATTCCTGTGGCGTTGAAGGAAACTTTGGAGTGAAACAAGAAAAATAAAAATAAATACTTTTGCACATAACATTGCAAGCAGATTAGACACAAACATTCTTGGCCAACATCAGTATAACATTGATTTTAGAACTTTTAGGGGGGGGGGGTGTTTTGGACAGGTAACCCTCTCCACTTCATTGAGAGCTGAATGCATAAATAATGCATGTGACTTTGGCCAGCCCCTCCCTACTTACACTATTGGCAGCCTACTGGACAGGTAAGAAGTGTCATAATACAAAAATATAAATACGCACTGTACAAATTGAAGCACATTTTTACATTCTGCAATTATCTATCAAGATAATATGAGAAGAAAGCTTTAAACAGTACCATTTGAAAGTATTCAGGCAGGCCCTTTCACTACATGCTTTGGTGAATTCATCCATAAATATGAACACAAAATAGGTGGGTATAGTGTGTAGGGGTTTGGCAAAGTCATCAGATAGAGGATTGGTATCAGTTGACTTAGTGGTTGGGGGGAGGGAGGGTTCCAAATGATTTTGGGACCCCAAAAAAAGCCTCTGGCACTCTGCCTGAATTTATGGACACAAATAACATTTGTACACATTTTAGGGGGTGTTTAGGGTAAAGCACTACTATGGAGCTGACAAAATACATTGTTAAGTGACTAGGCTAGGTGTGTATGGGCCCGGGATATCATGCTGGGGAGGTTAGTGAAGGCAAATATGCATGAAGGACAAAAAAGGAACTTTCAAAACTTACAGCATGCATGAGGATAACGAGAACATTCACAGCATATTACAATCATGGTAATTAGGGAATGATGAAAGAAATACAATACATTAGCAAACATTAAATACATAGAATGTGGTGTTAAAGGAGAAAACTTACCTTAATATAGTCCTTCTGCAGGACCTATATTATGGCAGAACAAGTCTCTGGAATAATGATCCCCAGAGCCTGGGGGGGAGATGCCAGTCGGGAACTTGATGTCCTACAGACTTCTCCCTGTCGCCAAGTACCGCAAGGTGGGGACTAGCCTCTGTTCAGGAGTGATGGCTTGCCGCATGCAGGTGTCCTGTTTCGTAATATAAGGGTACAGCAAAGCCAACAGACGGTGAAAAACGGGGTCCGTCATCCGGAGATAGTTCCTAAAATCATCAGGCTTATTCTCATGGATCTCCCGCAACAAAGGCATATGAGAGAATTGGTCACGCTGGAGCAACCAATTCTTGGTCCATGAACTCCTCCCCGCCCTGTTCATGGACTGGACTGGTCAAAGTAAGAACCCCAACACCAAGCTCCTGCACAGCACGAACTCTACTATGAGTACGTACCCGCAACATCGCTTCAAAATGGTCGGCTGGTCGTAATGGACTAACAGAACGCACTGAAAATCAGAAAGGCCTGAGAAGAGTGAGCTGAAAATCAGAAACGAGCGGACCAGAACGCACTGAGAATCAAATACGTAATATAAAAATACGCACTGAAAACCAGATACGAACTGACTACATGCACTGAAAACCAGATATGAACCCACAAGCACAAACTGAAGAGCAGTAACAATGTGAAAAGCACGAGGCTGAAAAGCGAGAATCGTCTCTCACCAAACTTCTACTAACACGAGATTAGCAGAAGGAGCCCAAAGGGTGGCGCACTGGCTATTGAACTTCCTCTTTATAGTGTCGTCGTACATGTTGTACGTCAGAATTTCCGACAACCAGGGAAGGGGGCAACATGTGGATGGCCAGGTATGTACCCCATGGCCATCCCCATGTTCCCAATGTGCCCAGTCTGTGCCCAAACTGTGCCAATCAGTGCCCACAAATGGGCACTGACTGGCACCATTATATTTCAGTGATGCCCAGCAATGCCACCCATTAGTGTCAACAGTGCCACATATCAGTGTCCATCTGTGCCACCTGTCAGTGCCCATCCATGCCCATCAGTGCCCACCTATCAGTGCCCATCCATTCCATCTATCAGTGCCACCCATAAGTACCCATCAGTGCCACCCATAGGTACCCATCAATGCCACCTACGAGTGCCCATCAGTGCCGCCTATGAGTGCCCATCAGTGCTACCTATGAGTGCCCATCAGTGCTGCATACCAGTGCCACCTATCAGTGCCCATCAGTACCACCTATCAGTGCCCATCAGTGCTGCCTATCAGTGCCCATCATCAGTGCCCGTCAGTGCCACCTCATCAGTGCCACCTCATTGGTGCCACCTCATTGGTGCCCATCAGTGCCACCGTATCAGTGCCCGTCAGTGCAGCCATATCAGTGCCCATCACTGAAGAAGAAAACGTACTTATTTACAAAAATTTTTACCAGAAACAAAGAAAAACTTGTTTTTTTTTTCAAAATTTTCGGTCTTTTGTTATTTGTTGCGCAAAAAATAAAAACCACAGAGGTGATCAAATACCACCAAAAGAAAGCTCTATTTGTGAGAACAAAATGACAAAAAAAATGTTTGGGTACAGTGTTGCATGACCATGCAATTGTCATTCCAATTGCGACAGCGCTGAAAGCTGAAAATTGGCCTGGGCAGAAAGGTGTCTAAGTGCCTGGTATTGAAGTGGTTAATCACTGCTGGATTTTTTATTTTTTCCTAAAAAAAAAAAAAAAAGTTTAATAAGTAATTTTTCTCCTTCACTGATGGGTGTTGATGAGGCGGCACTGATGGGCACTGATAGGCTGCACTGATGGGCACTGATTAGGTGGCACTTATGGGCACTGATGAGGCGGCACTTATGGGCACTGATGAGTTGGCACTGAGGAGGCACTAATATGCCGCACTAATGGGCACTGATAGGTGGCACTGATATGTGGCACTGATGAGCACTGATAGGCGGCACTGATGGGCACTGTTAGGTGGCACTGATGGGCACTGTTAGGTGGCACTGGTGGGCACTGATAGGCAGCAGTGGAGGGCACTGACACGGTGGGCATGGATAGGCGGCACGGATAGGCATGGATAGGCGGCACGGATAGGCGGTACATATGGGCACTGATGGGTGGCACTGATATGTGGCACTGATGAGCACTGATAGGCAGCACTGGTGGGCACAGATGGGTGGCACGGATAGATGGCACTGATGGGCACTGATGGGCGACACTGATGGGCATTGATGGGTGGCATTGATGGGCAGCAGTGATGGGCATTGATGGGCAACAGTGATAGCCAGCACTGACTGGCATCACTAATGGCCACTGATTGCTGGCAATTGTGGGCACTGATTGCTGGCAATTGTGGGCACAGATTGGTGGCAATTGTGGGCACTGGTTGGTACTGATTACTGGCACTGGTGGCACCTTATTGTAATCAGGGCACTGATGATCAGTGCTCTGATTACATACCTAGATGTCCCCCTGTGAGGAGATGCCGCTGATCGGCTCTCCTCTCCTCACACTCTGTCAGTGTGAGGCGAGGAACACCGATTACTGGCATCTCCATGTTTATTTGCTTGATTGGACACAGCCGATCACATGGTTAAAAAGCCGCGGCTCTTTACAGAGATCGGACATGGTGCGGCCTATGGGTCAAGGCCACTGTAAGAATGCAGACAGTTTCTCTGGGTCAATCGAAAATCTGGCAGTAGAAATTACATAACCCAAAAATGTAACCTGTCCAGGATGGAACTCGCACTTCTCCAACTTACAATACAGGTTATTTTCTCTCAACCTCTGTAGCACATGGGAGACATCTGTGTGGTGGTTCTCTAGGAATTTTGAATAAATGAGAATATCATAGAGGTAAACCACCACATATTTCTGCAGCATAGCTTGGAGGACATAGTTAATTCCTGGATAACTGCAGGAGCGTTGCAGAGACCAAAGGGTATTATAAGGTATTCGTAAAGTCTGCTCCTAGTATTAAACACAGTTTTCCATTCGTCGCCCTCCTTAAACCTCACGACATTGTATATCCCTCTCAAATAGAGTTTAGTGAAAACCGTTGCTCCCTTGAGATGGTCAAATAATTACATAATCAATGGGATCAGATAAGCGTTCCTAATTGTAATGCGATTGAGACCCCTATAATCGATACAAGGTCTCAGTTCACCACTCTTATTTTTCACAAAGAAAAAGCCAGCACCGGCAGGAGACGAGGATTTGCAAAGGAACCCCCAGGAAAGTGAATCTGTAACATAGTCCTCCAGGGCTTTATCCTCATGCCCTGTACACATGGTCGGATTTTCCGACAGAAAATGTGTGATAGGACCTTGTTGTCGGAAATTCCGACCGTGTGTAGGCTCCATCACACATTTTCCATTGGAATTTCCGACACACAAAGTTTGAGAGCTTGCTATAAAATTTTCCGACAACAAAATCAGTTGTCGGAAATTTCTATCGTGTGTACACAAATCCGATGCACAAAGTGCCACGCATGCTTAGAATAAATTAAGAGACGAAAGCCATTGGCTACTGCCCCGTTTATAGTCCCAACGTACGTGTTTTACGTCACCGCGTTCAGAACGATTGGATTTTCCGACAACTTTGTGTGACCGTGTGTATATAAGACAAGTTTGAGCCAACATCCATCGGAAAAAATCCATGGATTTTGTTGTCGGAATGTCCGATCAATGTCCGATCGTGTGTACAGGGCATCAGAGACAGATGTATGTAAACCCGGCCACAAGGAGGAATGGCACCAGGTTGAAGGTCAATAGCGCAATGAACTTTGTTTAAAAACATCACTAAATTCACGGTATTCCTGGCAAGGAAGAGAGTGAAGACGTGCACATGACTTTAATCACTTTCTGAAAACACATATTACTGCATTGTGGCGACCAAGAAAGAACCTCAGCATGACGAGGTTCAAAAGAGGGATTTTGCCTCTGTAACCAAGGATAACCAATGACCACTGGGTAATGAGGTGAGAAAATGAATTGAAATTGGATTATCTTATGGTGAAGAGCCCCTACAGCCATGGTCAACGGAGAAGTTTCATGAGTCACATGGGCAGGCTGTAAAGGTCTCCCATCAATAGCCTCAATAGCAAGTGGGGTTGCACAAAGCTGCAGCGATATTGAGTGCTTTGACACAAAGGCGCTATCTATGAACAAGCCTGCAGGCCCAGAATCGACGCAGACTAGGAAAGGGTAATCGGAACTAGAGTCTTATCCTTCAGAATAGCTATGGATGCAAAAATGCCACCTAAGGTCTGTCCCCTACAGGACCTCAGGTGCGGGCATTTGCCAGACGGGTAGGATAAGACTTGTGACCTGCCTGGCCACAGTAAATGCACAATCTTTCCCTCCTCATAAAAGCCCTCTCTTCGGCAGAGAGACGCGTGAAGCACAGCTGCATGGGCTCTACTTCACTGGAGGACTCATGCCTAGGAGGCATGAGAGTTGAGGGAGGCATGGGTGGGAATGCAAAGCTCTGAGCCAAATGTACAGGAGGCTTCTGCAAGCACTCCTTAAAGGAAGGTCTCTCTCAGAGTCTGGTATCAATAAGGAAGGCAAACAAGATCAACTCCTCAAGATTGCTAAGTATGTCTCGGGCTGCAATCTCATCATTAATGTTATCTGAGAGACCATGAAAAAAAGCAGCCACGAGGGCCTCATTGTTCCAACCAACCTCTGCTGCCACAATACGGAATTCAATGGCATAGTCGACAACGGTTCTCCTACTCTGTTTGATGGACATGAGACTTTTGACAGGAGAAGTGAGTGGGAATATCAAATATCCTTTTAAAAGAGGCCACAAACACAGGGTAATTCTGGACAATGGATTTTTGCAGCTCTCATAGAGGGTTTGCCTAAGCCACGGCTCCATCAGAAAGCAAGGAAATAACGAAGCCTACTTTGCTTCTGTCTGTAGGGAACTCCTAGGGCAGCATCTCAAAATATATTCCAACCTGGTTGCAGTGAACTAGATTGCCCCTAAACGCTTGGGAAGCAAAGCGGAACAAGTCATACCTCTTACAGAGGTAGTATTAGAGGCGAGTGCTTGCCCAGAGACCAGAGCAGCAGCAGGGATGGCTTGCAACACTGGTTGTACCGAAGCAACCAGACTGGGAGGATCCAGGTGAGCAGTACGAATCAGGAGCGTCTGTAAAACTATGGCAAACTGATCTATGGGGTGGTCCTTTCCAATCTGGAAAAAATATTACAACTTGGTAGATTGCCTACATCTTCTGAATTCATGGCCTACGCCTAATGTCAGGGACCATGAATCAGGCAGAGACAGAAAAGGCAGTTAAAATCACACCTTTAATGTAATTGTAAAAAATAACACAGATCAGGAACATAGTCAAAAGCAGAAGCCAGGGTTAGGAAGCCAAAACAAATAATCAGATGAGCCAGAATCAGGGAGCCAGGAATCAATGTAGCCAGAAGCCAAAGATCAGACTTAGGAACCAGAAAAAACGTCAGCCAGGCAAAGCCAAACAAGAACACAGCAGAGAGACACACTGGATATATTGACCAAGGTGAAGGTACTAAAGGAATGAGCACAGCAGTTTAAATAGCAAAAAGGGGTTGCCTGTAAGCTGGGCTAATGAGGCAGGTAATGGTAACCAGGTGAGTCATTGTGGAAACAATGAGTGTCTGGTAATTATCAGACAGCTGAGCAGCCAGAGCACTGAGAAGAGAGCTGCTAAAAGCCCAGCCTTGACACAGTTCCATCTCCTGCTTTTTCTTAGGTAGTATAGTCGATACTCCTCACCGTAGGATTATCTTAATAAAGATAGTTCACAAACATTCTATTCAGCCAGTACTGCTGTCAACAAAAGAACTGCATAATAGAACATGGAGTCATTACATCTATATGATTGGTCCAGAACCAATTGAGGAGGAGGTCCTGGTGTTTCAAACCAGGCTTGCCATAATGAGTAAAACTTGCGGTGTGCATGTCTATGTTGGCATGTCAATTTTTAACGCATCAGCATAGAATTGACCTGGTCATTTCACTGTTTAGTTGTGGGAGCATATGAAGATAACCAAAGTCTAGCAATCTGTTTATGGGCAACTGTATATACAGTAGCCTGATTACAGTAATATATAGAGGAGTAGGGAATACTTCCTCATCAACTGCTCTGTGAATACACACTAATGGATCCATTGGCACTTTAAATGTGAATACAGTAGATATGACAATCGTGACCTCAGTCCAGTACCTAAAGAGTTTTGGGCATCTCCACAACAAGTGAACCAGATCTCCCTCTTGTCTCTCGCATTTAGGGCAAAGGGGAGACTCTTGCCGGCCCCACTTAAATAATTACACTGGTGTGCGATAAGTTCTATGTAATATAAACAGTTGTGATAATTTGTATGAGGGAGAAACTGAGCTTGGGGTATGGATAGCAAGCATAAATCCCATACATTTCCACCAAAATTACCTAGGTCTTGCTCCCATTTACTTCTGCATGGCAGCTTGGTAGGGTCTTGTATAGTAGAAGCCAAGGTTGAATATATTCTAGAAATCATACCTTTTTTATTCCTGTCCAACATCACCTCTCCAAGCAGAGCATGCTCTGCTAATACCAAAGGAGAAGATCAGGTCTGAGCTTGTAAAGCATGCCTCAACTGAAGGTATCTGTAAAATGGTTGTCTAGGTTAGGCAAACTCCTCCTGCAGTTCCAGAAAGCACTCTAATACATTCTGAGAATATACTTGAGAAATGTATCTTATTGCCAAAGCCTCCCAGGTTTGAAAACCTTCAAGTTTAGATAGCTCCTTATAGGAGGGGTTATACCACAAAGTAGTTTCCTTAAGAAAACCTGTAATTCCTAAATGTTTTTTAACCGTTGCCCATAATTTCTGCATCAGCGTAAAGGTGGTAATCCCACCATAAGTGAACCATAAGTGAAATTTAAATCAAGTCCACAGATTGTGATCAAATCCCTAAAAAAACAGCTCAATCAATTACAGGGTGTGTAATAGAAGAAACCTTCTCCAATCTCCCCTTTTGGACACATGCTCCCCTTATGGATTGGCCCTCATCACAAAGGTCTTATTAGACCTTTATCTAAATCACTGGCACTCCCAGCTGAATGCTCCCAGGGCTCACACATTCTTCCTCTGAGCTTTCACTCAGTCAGTCCATCAATCCTCCCCAGCTCAAGTAATATAGTATGGATCAGTGCTCCTGTGGACACAGCAGGTGATGGATCCAGCCGCAGCCTGGTTCCCAGAGCACACAGGAGGTACACGACTGCGATGACGTCATATGATGTACTCCTGGAACCAGGGAGCTCCCACCCAACAATCATATAATCATATAGTCTGGGTGGGAAGTGTTTAAAGAAAACACTCCAATGCTGCTCATGGGGCTGGATGCTGCTATATTTACCAGCAGGTTTGTTCTGGGCTTTATATTATACACATATACTGTATTTATGATATTAATTTGGTTTGATTTGTTTGTGTTTTTTGTTACATTGGTTTACAAATTAGCTCAGCATATTTCTATACAAATTCCAGTCATTGACAATAGGGTACTCGTGTTTCCAAATTCAGCTGGAAAAACAATTTCCACACTTCTCACAAAAGATACAAAGGGTGGGGCAACAACCTTTTCACATTTATCAAATGTTTTTAGTGAATTAAAGATTTTTTATGTTTTAAACCAGCCAATAAAGAAGCACTTGGAAAGACACCAACTTACGTCAAATAGGAACCCAAAGGAAAGAGTTGGGAGTTGATGCAGCAGTGGATGTTGCCTCAGAAAGTGTCAATGTCAGGCAGAACATTTTTGAATGGCCGTAGAAAACTGGGTTGTCAAGCGACATGATAGAGCAGATGTTTAGGGATGGTGATGTAGCAGATGATCAGCATTAATGGTGAAGCATATGATTGTGGCAGAGTGGAGCAGAAAATCTGAAGTATGGTGGATTAGATTGAGATCCTGTGAACTCCCCAGTCATCCTGAATGATCAACATTTGTCCTGCTTATATTTCCCAATTGTAGGATCCCTCAGAACTTACAATTGCCCTGCAATAGTCCCATAGTGAATTCTGCCTCTACTAAGCCAGAATAAACTGCTAACTGCCTCCAGCCTAAAGGAAAGTATCTCTATTTACATGGGTGTGCCTTTGACCCTAAGTGCCCCAGAGTTGGGAAGTTTATGGTACCTTGGTGTTTGTATCATTACCCTGTATGCTCCCAGAGTCAGCTATTTTTAGCAGGAAGCTGAATCATTTTTGTGACAGTGACGGGTAGGGAAGGGCAAATCTGCATGGTTCACAGAGAAAAGTGAGTTTGCAGTGCCACAGAATTTAAGTGAACGGGAAAATTGGTCTGAAGGCTTACATGTGGCTGAACGAAAAAAAAAGGAATAAGTAACAGTTTATGCCCAGCTTTAGTGGGGCCAAATCGACTTTTTTATTTCTTTTCTTCGAAGGAGCAGGCTGAAAAAGTTTTCTCAAATGAACAAACTTCTAACACTGTATGTTGTTTCCCTTCAGGAAAGTCCATTGATTCAAAAATTGTATGTTAAAAACAAGCAGGATTTTAAAGTACTTTGAAAGACATTCATTAAGTCATTGAATGTAATGAGAATTTTTGTAAGAGTGTTTATACACGCACTCCTTCGAAAATCTACTATTGTATGGCAAGCATTAAAGTAGCTGCATAAAATCTGTAAGGTTTCCAGAGGTCCCCATCAGAACATAGTAGTTTATAGATGGCTCCAGGCTGTGATACTGCTGTGACCCATCACTGGTTTGCAGCCTATTGTGTGTTGTGTCTTGGAGGCAGGGGAGGTTGGAATTAAAAGAAACATAACATAGAACTCATGGTCTTGTGCCAGGCTAAAAGTTAAAAATTCCAACGCCTCACAGCAAGTTGAATTTTAGTACCAGTTCTGCTTTGTTGCAATGAAAAGGTTAATTTCCATAGCTAGAAACTTGCAGGAAATGACATGGCAGTACTGGGATTTAGCTCCAGTTGCCAGGTCATTATCAGATTGCTTATATCCGGAATTATGGAGAGGTAAACAAACCGCAGCATGTGTAACATAATTTTTCTGAGTCAGGCACACTGTGCACTGCAAGTACTGGCTATCAGTGGATGATTAGGATGAGTGAGGGAGAGGACAACATGGATGAGCTGTGTCTGCTACAACAAGTAGGAGAGAGAAGAGGAGGAACTGTGTTTGCTATAGGAGGAGCTTTGCCTGCCACATGGAGGAAGAAGAGCTGTGCAGGGGCAAAGTGGAGGAGGCTGGAGTGAGCTACTCCGATTGGGTTCACACCGGCAGGAGTGGGGATATGGGAAGATGTCAGCAAAAAGTGTTTGTGGTTTGTGTATGCAGTGTGTTTAATGTGTGTTGTATGTATGTGTATGAAGTGTGTATATATGTTGCATGTATGGCAGCAGTCAGGAAAGCAGCAGAATGGAAACTCTGTGCTGCTGTGAGATCAGAGATTCTTTATCCCTAATCTCCACGGGCTGAGGGCAGAGGAGGCACAGAGATTAATAGAGACTAGACTGGAGAAAAGACAGAAGTTATCCCACAGTACCTTACACTAAGTGAAATATCCTTTCCAGGTGCAATGGTAGACCTTGAGAGAAGTCCACTTCCTAGCCTTCAAAAATGTAGGGATAAACTAATCTGATATGCCCCTGTCCCTCAGGACCTAGGCCTCAACAGCCAAGCCATTGAAACCAGCGACTGAGAAGCAGGATGATAGACCAATTCCCAGGACAGAAGATCGGGACAATCCAGGAGGGCCCACAGAGAGTCTACCAGTTCCTCCGTTGCAAGTTCAGTGCAATAAGTACCCTCCTGTCCCTTCTGTATTGAATTGTACTGTAATTGTACTGTCCCCCCTCTACATTGTAAAGCACTGCGTAAACTGTTGGCGCTATATTAATCGTGTATAATAATAATAATAAGAAGAAGAAGAATGACTGAAATGGCCTCCATCTCAATTATGAGCAGTAGGCTGCTTGGAAGCTTCAAGGGGGAAGAGCGTAGATCAGTTTGGACTGATTCCACTGAGCCACCAGGCCATCCACAGCAAAGACCCAAGAATCTTTGGTTCTGGCAACAAATCTGTCCAGTCTGTTGTTAAACCTGATCTAGCAAGTGTCCACATCAGCTGTCTCCTACCTATGACAGAAAGATCAAAAGACCTCTGGGTAAAGAGACCTTCTCCGGAATCCAGGCATTGATGACTGAGGAAGTCTACCTGTCTATTTTCCATGCTTGGAATATACATAGTGGTCAGGGCCAGAAAGTAAAGTTCTGCCCAAGCCAAAATCAGGCTTGCTTCTCTTTGAGATCTGCAATTTCTGTTACCTAGCAGATTGTTGATGTAAGCCACTCCTGTGGCATTGTCCACCTGAATCCCGGTCAGGTCCCCTTTAAGCCAACTCATTCCTGTGTTGATGAGACAACTGAATTGTCCTAAGCTTTAGAATATTAATTGGGTGTCAAGCTTTCTCTGATGACTAAGTCCCCTGTATAGAGAGGATACCCAGGACTTCTCCCCAGCCTGACAGGCTGCCACCATCTTGACCACTGGGAGGAAAGTTTTCCCTGTTTTCAGCGCCCAACTGCAAAGTCAAGCCTAGTCCTGCTGGTCAGGCATATGGAAAGATACAGAGAGAAGATCCAGATAGACTGAGCCTACTTTTCCAATGAGGCCAGAATGTTGATTTGCAATACTCTGAAGTGAAACTGAGCATATGGGACAGCCTTGAAGGAAGCAATTATCAAGCCCAAAGCTCATGCAAAAACAAATGGTAGCTCCTGGACCAAAGGGGTCCAAATGTGGGAGCAAAGAGAATGGAATTTCTCTAGGGGAAGAAAATCCCTGGACAGGGCTGTATCAAAGACTAGGCCCAGATACCCCAAACAATGCGTTGGATCCAGCATTAATTCTGGAGATTTAAGATCCACTCAAATCTCTGTAGGGTCTGTATGATGTGTTGAACAGGGGCTGACAAAGGAGGAGATTGTCTAGAAATACCACCATGGGGATACTCTGAGAACAAAACATAGTGAGAACAGGGATCAGGACCTTGGTGAATACTCGAGCACTGGACAGGCCAAAGGATCAAGGGACAGGCCATAGCGCAGGTAGCATTGATTCACCAAAAGAAAAGGGATGTACAAGTAAGCATCCTTGATGTCTATAGAGTCCTGAGAATCTCCTGTCTGAAAGGAAACAGTGACTAACTGTGCAGATTCCATGCATAATTTATGAACTCTGTTGAGGATCTTTAGATCTAGTATGGGGCAAATGCCTCCTTTCGCTTGGGGACAGTGAACACGATAGAATAAAAATCATTGTCTCCACCTCTGGACAATGGCTATGACCCACTGCAGGAAGGCCTTTTAGAACAGAGTAAAAATACACTAACCTTTGCAGGGATGTTTGCAAGTTTGACGACATGAAGAGGGATGGAGGCAGAGACCATAATTCTAGCTTGTAGCTCTTGGATACAATGTTCTGCACCAAAACATCTGAAATATCCTGGGGCCAAGTGGCTGAAAAGGCCAACAGACACTCCCCACTACCACTCTGACAAGTGGGGGTCCAGAGGTTTTAAAGAAAAGAAAGGAAATCTTTTTCTTGTCAGGAGCAGATGGTTTAGCCAATGGAGTTTTTGTCTTTTTTTCTAGGGCAAAAGGGTACGCTTTCTCCCCATGAATTCCTTGAGAGAGATGTCCTAGGATTTGCTAAAAAAGTGTTCCCTAGCAAAGGGCTTCCGCACAAGTTGTTTCTTGCACAGAATTTCTACAGGCCAGCATTTGAGCCAAAGAATCCTCCAGATATGCACCAAGAGGAGACCCATTCTGTATACTTGGTGAATGGTATCTGCTAAACCCGTCAACACAATAGCTCATGGTCATGGGCTCCAGTTGTTGGAGGACAGAAGGATCCCTTTTTTGTATAGAACCAGGATCCCAAGCTATGGCCTTGGACCAGACAGCTAGAATCTGTTAGGTAGACATGGTAGCAATGGCTAGTTGCATAGCAGACCTTTCAAATTAGGTGGTGTACAAGGTATTAGATAGGGCCTCCAGCTTCTTATCCACAGTTTCCATAAACACTGCAATGTCATCCATAGGGAGTGTTAAGGCCCGTACACACGATACAAAAATCGGAAGTAAAATTCAGTTTTTCGGATCGTTAGTATGGTGCATTCGACATCCGATTCCGGTTTTTCATGCAACAAAAGCTGGACGTGCAGACTATAAAAAATTTTTTGTACACGAACTCAACGTTCGATTTTCGTTTAATCAGTACGGTTTTCATAGAAAGAAAATCGTAAGAGCAAGACTATGCATGCTCAGAAAGGAAAGAACACAAAACTATTCAAAACATTACGTCACTTCTGAAGTTGTATTCTGTCATAAGAAAATTTTCATATGTTGAGTAACCTCTTCACTTTCGACATGAGACTAGCATGCAACAAAAAAAGGACGAATGGTCATCCAAAAATCTGATCGTGTGTACGAGAATTTAGAGTCTTGTTAAAACAGAAAATATCAGGGCCTACAACAGGGACAGCCCACAACTCTAGGAGCTTCTTATTATTAGGATATTGTTGGGCAAAATGGGTGAAATGGGAGGTATGTCAGCAGCTGGAACCTGCCAATGAACAGAGTTCTCGAAACAGGGTGAGGTACCATCCCTATCCTCCTCTTTAGGAAGAGAAGATGCAGCTACAGCCAGAGGATGATCCAGGATGGACTCTGGGGGGGAAAAGGATAATGGAGCGTGCTTGTGCCTCTGCGAACTGAGCCCTACAAATGGCTGAAAGTTTACCCATAAATTCAGACATTGTAGCAGAAAACTGCTCTATTAAGAGGTCGATCCACCCCTAAACGGGTTAAGGATGTCTTCAGGAGGGTAGCTGTCTGGGCTTGGAGAATCAGGACTCAGAGGAGAAATGCTGCAAACCCCCCTTGAACTATTAACTGAACCTAAGCTGCCTAATGGCGCTTATTGCATCTGCCATAGTATGTAAAGAATTCCCACTAGTATTACTCAAGGTAGGCACTGCAGAGCAAGAAGGGTTATGAGTCTATGACTCATCACTGTAGGCAGAAGGGAAAACGAACATCCCAGAGAATCGCTGTGCAGTTGTACTAAAGAAGAGGAAAAGATATGTTCAGACTCCATTTTGTTGCCAAGGCCAAGAGTCTAGTAAGGGAAAAATGGCACCAAATAAAAAAATGGAACCATACTTTTCCCAACACCAGCTTCATAGTAAGCGATACGTATCCAGCACTTCACATTTTAAATATTAGGGGCCCACAGCACAGCACTCCCAGGCTTCCAGAGAAAGGCAACACTTAAAGCACCTGTTGTGTTTATGACAGATTTTTTATGCTTTTTTTAGTGTTTTTGAAAAAACATCAAGAAAGCTTGTTAAACACAGATGAAATTGTTTTTTTTTAGGGAGAGGTGCTTAAAGAGGAAGTGATGTGAAGGAAATTATGTGCTGGTGTGTGGTTAGTTTGTGGTGCGATAGCAGGCATTTTTATGAATTCTCTGCAAGATGGATTAGTATACTTTGGTCTCTTTGACACTTGGCTTGGTCCAGCTCAAGATGATCATGGAAAGAATGGCCCAGCTGAAAAAGAGAAAGGTATTGTTGTTGGTATTGGGTGCATCCCATAGTCTTGCAAAGAATTTCCAAGGGGCATTTCCATACCCTATAACATGAATTGCGGGCATACCCACTAAAGTTTTTTTGAATACAACCACATGAAGCTGTCCATGTTTGGATACCCTTCTTGAGATTGTTAGACCCTGACTGATGCAAGCCACAACTGATATGAGGCGTCCCATGTCATCAGAAGGATATGTCCTTTTAACTTTGCAGTAAGTCATGTCTAAGTATTCTCTTTATTGCCATTTCTAAAGCCAATTACCCCATCAAGTCCCCCTGCCTTGTGATTGACAGTGAGCAGATTCCAAAGCTGATGCTTGCCTCAATATCAGGTACTGAATCTGCCCACCTCTTCTATGAGTACTGTTAGATTAATATCAGCCTTCATGACACTTGCTGGCACTGACTCTTGCTGGCACCAACAGTGGCTGGAGCTGCACTGTCTTAATTCTCTGTTATTTCCCAGTGTATTCTAAGATACAGGGACCTCCACTGCCTCTCCCCCAGCACCCAGCTAAATACTTCACTAACGTTCCATAAATGCAGGGTAAATGCTCTTTAATAACCAATGCTGTCAGCAGCAGGGATGAGTCACTGGTTGTTAGGACACCGACAGGTGCTGGCTCATTAACTGCTTGCCGCCCACCCACCGTCAAATGACGGAGATGCAGTGCGGCTCTCGTTCTGGAACGAGAGCCGCTCTGGCCATTCTGGTCTGATGACCCTCCTTCAAAGTACCCGAATACCAATCACCAGCCCATCAGAGTACCCGAGTACCTATCTGTAGCCCATCAGAGTACCCGAGTACCTGTCACCAGGCCATCAGAATACCCGAGTACCTTTCACCAGGCCATCAGAGTACCCGAGTACCTGTCACCAAGCCATCAGATTACCCAAGTACCTGTCACCAGCTCATCAGAGTACCCGAGTACCTGTAACTAACACAACAGAGTACCCAAGTACCTGTCTGCAGCTCATCAAGTTACCCGAGTACCTGTCTCCAGCCCATTAGAGTACCCGAGTACCTATCTGCAACCCATCAGAGTACCTGAGTACCTATTTGCAGCCCCTGCCTCATAGAGTATACCTTGGGGTGTTTGCTTTCCAAAATGGGGTCATTTTGTGGGTAATTCCATTGTCCTAGTGCTCAAGGACCTTCAAAGGTGTGATAGGTAGGAATGAAATGAGATGTGTAATTAATGCTCCTTGAACGCTTGAAGGTACTACTTCAATGTTGGGCATCTGTATGTGGCCAGGCTGTGTAAAAGTCTCACACACGTGGTATCGCCATACTCAGAAAGAGTAGCAGAATGTATTTTGGGGTGTAATTTTTACTATATACATGCTATGTGTTAGAAATATCTCACAAATTGACAACTGTGTGTAAAAAAAATGCGTTTTCATTTTTTTTCCACATTTTCCAAAAACTTCTGTAAAAAAAAAGAACCCTTCAAAAGACTCATTATGCCTCATAGATTATATGTTGGGGTGTTTGCTTTCCAAAATGGGGTCATTTTGTGGGCAATTCCATTGTCCTGGTGCTCCAGGGCCTTCAAAAGTGTAATAGGTGGTTGAGAAATGAGATGTGTCATTTATGCTCGTAGAACGCCTGAAGGAGCTACTTCAATGTTGGTCCTCTGTATGTGGCCAGGCTGTGTAAAAGTCTCACACATGTGGTATCACCATACTCGGGAAGAGTAGCAGAATGTATTTTGGGGTGTAATTTGTTGTATGCATATGCTGTGTGTGAGAAATAACCTGATAATTACAAAAAAATTACAACTTAAAAAAACTCACCATGCTACTTACTTAAAGTGGGGTTCCACCCAAAAAAAAAAACTACATGAAAAATTAAAAAAAAAAAAAAATACAAAAAAAAATTTGGATATTTTTTTTTTTTACTTACCTCTAAATGCCTGTTGCTAGGTGGTCCCTTGTAGTCTGCCTCTTCCAGTGCCTGGGCTGGTGACATCACTTCCCCCTCGGCACAGGAAGGGCTCAGCTCTGCTCCCTCCCTCCTGTCAATCATCTGGGACCCATTACAGGTCCCAGGTGACTGAGCGGCCAATCACGGCGCGCGGCACCGCTCGCGCATGTGCAGTGGGTGCCAGGCTGTGAAGCCACAGCCCGGCGCCCACAGTTGTAATGCCAGCGCCGCTGAACGGAGGGGGAGACGAGTGGGGCTTCGATCCCCCGCATCGCTGGACCCTGTAAGTAAGTGTCCAATTAAAAGTCAGCAGCTGCAGTATTTGTAGCTGCTGACTTTTCATTTTTTTTTTTTTTTTTTACTGGACCTCAGGTGGAACTCCTCTTTAATACCTTGGAATGTCTACTTTCTAAAAAGGGGTCATTTGGGGGGTATTTATACTTTCCTGACTTATTGGTGCCTCAAGAAATGAGATTCACCTGATGTACTGAAGACCTGATCAGATGTGATCAATTTTCAGTGATTGGCACCATAGGTTGTAGACTCTATAACTTTCACAAAGACCAAATAATATACAATAATTTGGGTTATTTTTACCAAAGATATGTAGCAGTATAAATGTTGGCCAAAATTTCTGAAGAAAAATTACTAATTAGCAACATTTTATGACAGAAACAAAGAAAAAGGCATTTTTTTTCACAAAATTTACGGTCTTTTTTGTATGAAAAAAAGGACGCAAATTTCATATGGGTACAGTGTTGCATGACTGAGTAATTGTCATTCAAAGTGTGAGAGCGCTGAAAGCTAAAAATTGGTCTGGGCAGGAAGGGGGTGTAAGTGCACTGTATTGAGGTGGTTAAGGTGAATAACTCAACACCAAGTTTACTATATGGACCCC
Organism: Aquarana catesbeiana; assembly: GCF_042186555.1. NCBI lineage: Eukaryota > Metazoa > Chordata > Amphibia > Anura > Ranidae > Aquarana > Aquarana catesbeiana. The sequence continues at coordinate 452,331,752 of NC_133325.1, forward strand.
TTATGTATTTGTACATGTTGATCATATCCCCCTTAATCTCCTCTTCTCAAAAGAGAATAAATTCAGTTCCTCTAATCTTTCCTCATAGTTGAGCTCCTCAATGCCTCTTATCAGTTTGGTTGTCCTTCTCTGCACTTTCTCCAGTTCCCCAATATCCTTTTTGAGAACTGGTGCCTAAAACTGTGGAAGTATGTGCAAAAGAGATGACTTCACTCCAATCTTCAGAAGTATAAATGCTTTAATCATAAAAAATACACGCATAACATCACTAAACCATGATACAACAGGACTGTAGCAGCAAGGTTAACATGTTTCACAAACCAAATTGCTTAATGCCCAAAACAGAACTTCATATTCCAAATGAGGTCTTACTAATGATTTGTACAGGGGCAAAATGATATCTCTCTCTCTGGAGTTCACACTTCTCCTAATACAAGAAAGGACTTTGCTCACTTTGGAAACTGCAGCTTCGCATTGCATGCTAGTATTGAGCTTATGATCTACCAAAACCCCCAGATCCTTCTCCACTATGGATTCCCCCAGTTGTACTGTGTCAAACGCTTTTGCAAAATCCAAGTATACCACGTGCACAGCCATCCTTCTGTCCAAGGTTTTACTTACCTCCTCATGAAAAGAAATCAGCTTTGTTTGACAATATCTTTCTTTCATGAATCCATGCTGTCTGTTGCTTAAAATATTTTTTTTCCAGCAAGAACTCATCTATGTGGTCTTTTATTAAACTCTCCAGTATCTTCCCAATTATAGGAGTTAAACTAACAGGTCTATAGTTACTTGGTAAAGACTTTTATCCCTTTAAAATATAGGCACCACATTGACCCTACGCCAATCCAGTGGTACTATTCCAGCCATTAACATTTCCCTAAAAATTTGAAACAATGGCTTTGAAATGACAAAGCTCAATTCTTTTAGGATCAGTGGGTAGATGCCATCTGGTTCAGGTGCCTTATCCACCTTTATTCTGTAAAATATTTCTTGGCCATAATAATTTTGAGCCATTGTGGATCATTTGGGGCTGTGTCAATACCATCACCATTTTGGACTTGGACTTGAGCTCCTTTGTATACACAGAGCTGAAGAAAGTATTTAATACATTTGCCTTCTCTTTGTCCCCAGTCACCCACTCCAGATTATTTTGTGAAGGGCCTACATGCTCAGACCTGACCTTTTTACTATTAATATACTTGAATCATTTTTCTGGGTTTGTCCTAATTTTTGCATCCTTGATTTCCTTTCTACATATTCTATTATATTCTTTGTAACATTTAAATGACGATAGTGTTCGTTCATATTTATATTTTTAAAAGGCTCTTTTCCTATTATTTATAGCTTTTTTAACTTTGGCCGTGAACCACGTAGGTTTTATTTTTAGCCTTTTAACCAGTTCCCGACTGGCTCATGTCTTTTTTCAGGGGCAGAATAACACCCCTGCATGAAACCCTGTACCCGTACGGGCCGCGCTCGCAACCATCGGATTCGTTCCAGAACCAATCAATCTTCAGGTCCAGGCCAATGATTTCTGGCCTGGACCTGCTGATCAGTTCTGGCGAATGAAATCCTTCTCCTGCCTGTAAGTGTAAACACAGGCAGGGGAAGTGATATCATCTTCCCTCGTGGAACTCTTTTCTGTTCCAGTGAGAGGAGAGAGGACATCAAACTATAAGTTGCACCAACACTACAATGACACCAGTACATGTAGGTACACTTGTCACCCCCCGATCACCCCACGATCGCTCCCCTCAGTTAATCCCTTCACTCCCTGTCACTGTGTCACCAATTGCAGTTTTCACTGTAATCAGTGTTAGGGCAATTAGTAGTAGGCCCCGGTAGGTCTATTGTACCCCCTAACCCCCCTAATAAAGGTTTAACCCCTTGATCACCCCCCAGTTAACCCTTTCACCCCCTGTCACCAGTGTCACTAGTAGATCTTTATTCTGATCACTGTATTAGTGTCATGGGTGATGCCAGTTAGCAAGTTAGTTGATTAGTTTCACAGTTAGGTTTTTATAGCGTTAGGGTACCATATTACCTAATAAAGGTTTTAACCCCCTGTCTGCCCCCAGTTAACCCTTCCCCCCCATCACCAGTGATCACCATATTAGTGTCACGGGTGAACCAGTTGTACCAGTAAATTTAAAGGCCACAATGTCCAATCAAAGGTACACTAGTGAAGAGGCCTACATGTTTCTGAGCATGACAGATGAGGGTGAAGAGGAAGTCACCCATCTGTCAGATTCAGGCTCAGTATTCGAACCGGTAGACAGCAGTCACTTATGTCACTTGATTTTTATTCGCTGTTTTCCACGGAAGATCTCTATAGCTCTATTGTGGACCAAAGCAATTTGTATGCTGGTCAATTCATCGCCGCTAATCCCCAGTTGACCCTTGTCAGAGATTGAAGACCTATTACGATCTCCGAATTTAAGACCTTCCTGGGCTTATCCCTCCTCATGGGCATAACTAAAAAAAGTGAGTTGCGGTCATATTGGCATATTGGTCCACTGACCCAATTCACCATATGCCATGTTCTCTGCCTCCATGACCAGGACATGATACAAGCAGATCTTGCGGTCCATGCATTTTAATGACAATGAACTCTGTTGTCCTTGGAGTGACCCTGAATACGATCGGCTCTACAAAATTCGGCCCCTCGTAAACCACTTCAACCAACAGTTCACAGCCTTGTTTACTCCCGATCAAGTTGTCTGCATTGATGAGTCCCTGATTAAGTTTTCTGGCCGCTTATCATTCAAACAGTATCTTCCCAGCAAGTGTGCCAGATATAAGGTCAAGATGTATAAGCTCTGTGACAAGGCAACAGGCTATACATATAGTTTTATGGTTTACAAGGGAAGAGATAGTCACGTGGAGCCGCAGAACTCCCCCAAACTACATAGGGAGCGCTGGTAAAATTGTGTGGGACTTGGTGTCACCCTTTTCAGAAAGGGGCACCACTTGTACGTGGACAATTATTACACGAGTGTGACACTTTTAAGTCACTTGTTTAATTATGGAATTGGCACATGTGGCACCATGCGATCTAATCATCAGGGCTTACCCCAGCGGCTTGTAGATTCCCATCTTGGGCTGGGGGAGAGAGCCTGCTTGAGATGTGATAATTTGCTCGCAGTGAAGTGGAGGGTTAATTGGAATGCTTTTGTTCTGTCCTCCCTTCATGCAGACACGACAGTACAAATTCCTACGGCGACTGGTCTTGTGGAGAAACCCCTCTGTGTCCATGAATACAACCTTAATATGGGAGGGGTGGACCTCAATGACCAGTTGTTGGCGGCATACTTAATTGCCCGTAAGACCAGATGCTGGTACAAAAAAGTGTCTGTATACTTATTCCAATTGGCTCTGCTGAAGGCTTATGTGCTATACAAAGCGTCAGGATGAACTGGATCCATCCCTAAATTCCAAGAAGAGATCATCACAGCCCTTCTGTTTCCAGACGGTGCTGTGGCCCAACTTCCCAATCCAAATGCAGTGAGCCGACTGCATGCGAGGCATTTTCTGTATGTTTCCCTGGTACCCCTACCAATTGATCACCCCAAAGAAGATGTCGTTTCTGTGGCAAGCGCGGATATAGGTGTGACACCGGCTATTGTTGTCCCTCCTGTCCTGGCTAATCTGGTCTTTGCATCGGTGAATGTTTTGCACGCTACCACACACTAGTGGATTATTAGCATAGGGTACAGCACTAAGACTAAGACACACTTTCACAGGGTCTCCAAAGATGCCATTGCATTTTGAGAGACCCAAACCTGAAACCGTTACAGTTACAAAACAAAGTGTAAAAAAAAGTAAAAAAAAACAAAATAATATATAAAATAAAAAAGCCAAAAATAGTTGTCGTTTTATGCCCCGTACACGCGGTCGGATTTTCCGACGGAAAATGTGTGATAGGACCTTGTTGTCGGAAATTCCGACCGTGTGTGGGCTCCATCACACATTTTTCCATCGGAATTTCTGACACACAAAATTTGAGAGCTTGCTAGAAAATTTTCCGACAACAAAATCCGTTGTCGGAAATTCCGATCGTGTGTACACAAATCCGACGCACAAAGTGCCACGCATGCTCAGAATAAATTAAGAGACGAAAGCTATTAGCTACTGCCCCGTTTATAGCCCCGACGTACGTGTTTTACGTCACCGCGTTCAGAACGATCTGATTTTCCGACAACTTTGTGTGACTGTGTGTATGCAAGACAAGTTCGAGCCAACATCCGTCTGAAAAAATCAATTTTGTTGCCGGAATGTCCGATCAATGTCCGACCGTGTGTACGGGGCATTATTCTCACTCTATTCTCTCTCTATTGTTCTCTCTCCATTGTTCTGCTCTGTTTTACTGTATTTTTAACTGCAAACTGTTTTATTGTTACTATGTTTTATCATGTTTGCTTTTCAGGTATGTAATTATTTTAAACTTTACTGTTTACTGTGTTTTATTGTTAACCATTATTTTCTTTTCAGGTATGCCATTCAGCTGCAGCACTGATTTATTTATCTTGACAGCAACAGCGTTTGCTCTCATGATACGTAAATCGGTGACTCCAGCGCTGTAGGAGGTGATTTCACCACCGCAGTTAAAAAAAAACACCGGTGCATGTATGCCCATCATTAGAAGTGAGAGGATGCAGGGTGGTATTCTAATAGTGGGCATACCCACTGATCAATCTCTTTTTTCGTTCAACCCACAGGCTGCATGAAAAAAAGAACATTACAATATATGCCTAATAAGGACCAGCGACGTACTGGTATGTTGCTGGACTTTGAGTGGTTATACCAGAATGATGCCTGCAGATTTAGGCATCACCTAGGTATCGTTCTTTTCAGACAGCGGTCAACTTTCAGGTAAAAGCAATCCTAGCCGCTAGAATGCCTTTACAAGCAGTGGGAGGGAGCGCCCCCCCCGCCATCGCCCCCCCGCCATCGCCCCCCGCCATCTTCCATGGTTTCTCGTGCTCTCCTGTGCCACCGGGGAACCTGAGAATGCAGCCGGTGGTTCCGCCAGCTGACTATAGAGCTGATCAAAGACCAGAATCGCTCCAATCATCTCTATAGCCTAAGAAACCGGAAGCTACAAGCATTTCATGATTTCGATTTCGCTGGATATAAACAGCGCCATTGGGAAATTGGGAAAGCATCTTATCTCATCGATCTTGGTGTGGTCAGATGCTTTGAGGGCAGAGGAGAGATCTAGAGTCTAATAGACCCCAATTTTTTTTTAAAAGAGTACCTGTCATTACCTATTGCTATCATAGGGGATATTTACATTCCCTGTTATAACAATAAAAATGATTTAAAAAATTAAATGAAAGCAACAGTGTAAAAACTTAAAATAAAAAAGCAAAATAAATCATTTTAAAAAAAGCAACCCCCCCCCCCCCATGCAAAGGCGAATGCAAGCGTCGGTCTCGTGTCATATGTAAACAGCAATTGCACCATGCATGTGAGGTGTCACCGCGAACATCAGATCCAGGGCAGTACTTTTAGAAGTAGACCTCCTCTGTAAATCTAAAGTGGTAATCTGTAAAGGCTTTTAAAGGCTTTTAAAAATGTATGTAGTTTGTTGCAGCTGCACGGTTGTGCGCAATTTTAAAGCATGTAATGTTTGGTATCTATGTACTTGGAATAAGATCATTTTTTATCTTTTACCAACCATTTGGGCAATATAGTGTGTTTTAGTGCATTAAAATTCAAAAAAGTGTTTTTTTTCCCCCAAAATAAGTGCGTTTGAAAAATAGCTGCGCAAATACTGTGTGAAAAAAAAATTGCAACACTCACCATTTTAATCTGTAGGGCCTTTGCTTTAAAAAATATATAATGTTCGGGGGTTTAGAGAAATTTTCTAGCAAAATAAAAATATTTTGTTCATGTAAACAGAAAGTGTCAGAAAGGGCTTTGTCTGCAAGTGGTTAGAAGAGTGGGTGATGTGTAGCTTAAGCTTCTAATGTTGTGCATAAAATACCAGGACAGGTCAAAGGTTTTTTTTTCTCACAAAGTTGTTACTAAATGATATATTGCTCAAACATGCCATTGGAATATGTGAAATTACACCCCAGAATATATTCTACTGCTTCTCCTAAATACAGGGATACCACATGTGTAGGACTTTTTGGGAGCCTAACCACGCACAGGACCCCGAAAACCAAGCACCACCTTCAGGCTTTCTAAGGGTGTAAATTCTTGATTTCACTCCTCACTACCTATCACAGTTTCGGAGGCCATGAAATGCCCAGATAGCACAAAGCCCCCCTAAATGCCCCATTTTAGAAAGTAGATACCCCAAGCTATTTGCTGAGAGGCACATTGAGTCCATGGAATATTTTATATTTTGCCACAAGTTTCAGGAAAATTACAATTTTTTTTTCTCAAAGTTGTCACTAAATGATATATTTCTCAAACATGCTATGGGCATATGTGAAATTGTAAAATAAAATACTGCGCTTAACAAAACCTGCTTGAGCTGCGACTAAAAAGTAGTAAACTGCATAATCTGTAAATAAGAAAGTCACGCTAAAGATGTGAAAAAGGCCAGAATCAAGTGCCTATAGCCTTATAGAGGGATATCTGAACATAAGTGACAATCACTATGCCTTAAAATTAGAGTGGTGAAACACAAGAATTGCTCCTATGTCTGCAAAAAATAAATGAACGGTGTTGTGACGTGATACAGGTGATAAATAAATGTCTCAAAACAACCTAACAAAGATATAGCAAACAAAAATCACTGTGACAGATGAATATCTCCAAAAAAACGTGAATAAAAAATATGTAAAAATTAAATAATGTGAACAAATCTTAAAGGTGCAGATATTGCCCCTAATTACAGTACACAAAGCAAAGTTGGTAATATGTGAAATTACACCCCAAAATACATTCTGCTGCTTCTCCTGAGTACGGGGATAGCACATGTGTAGGACTTTTTGGGAGCTTAGCCGCGTACAGGACCCTGAAAACTAAGCACCACCTTCAGTCTTTCTAATGGCGTAAAATGGTGATTTCACTCCTCACTACCTATCACAGTTTTGTAGGCCATGAAATACCCAGATAGCACAACCCCCCCCCAAATGACCCCATTTTGGAAAGTACACACCCCAAGGTATTTGCTAAGAGGCATGGTGAGTATTTTGCAGCTCTCATTTGTTTTGGAAAACGAAGAAACAAAAAGGAAAATGTTTTGTTTTTTTCAATTTTCAAAACTTTGTGACAAAAAGCGAAATCTGCAAAGTACTCAACATGGCTCTCAGCAAATAGCTTGGGGTATCTACTTTCTAAAATGGGGCATTTAGGGGGGCTTTGTGCTATCTGGGCATTTCATGGCCTCCGAAACTGTGATAGGTAGTGAGGAGTGAAATCAAGAATTTACACCCTTAGAAAGCCTGAAGGTGGTGCTTGGTTTTTGGGGTCCTGTACGTGGCTAGACCGCCAAAAAGTCCCACACATGTGGTATCTCTGTACTCAGGAGAAGCAGCAGAATGTAGTTTGTAGTGTAATTTCACATATTCCCATGGCATGTTTGAGCAATATATCATTTAGTGACAACTTTGTGAAAAAAAAAGTATTATAATTTTCCCGAAACGTGTGGCAAAATATTAAATATTCCATGGACTCAACATGCCTCTCAGCAAATAGCTTGGGGTGGGTGTCTACTTTCCAAAATTGGGTCATTTGTGCTATCTGGGCATTTCTTGGCCTCTGAAACTGTTATAGGTAGTGAGTAAGTGAAATCCCAAATTTACACCCTTAGAAAGCCTGAAGGCCTTTCTTGGTTTTCGGGGTCCTGTACGCGACTAGACTGCCAAAAAGGCCCACACATGTGGTATTCCCGTACTCAGGAGAAGTAGCAGAATGTATTTTGAGGTGTAATTTCACATATGCCCGAGGCATGTTTGAGCAATATATCATTTATTGACAACTTTGTGAAAAAAAATAAATTATTGTCATTTTCCTGAAACTTGTGGCAAAATATAAAATTTTCCATGGACTCAACTTGCCTCTCAGCAAATAGCTTGGGGTGTCTACTTTCCAAAATGGGGTCATTTGGGGGGTTTGTGCTATCTAGGCATTTCATGGCCACCAAAACTGTGATAGGTAGTGAGGAGTGAAATAAAAAATTTACACCCTTAGAAAGCCTGAAGGCGGTGATTGGTTTTCTGGTACAATGTTTTTATTGAAATATGAAAAAGGGAAAACCCAGATAATGAATTCCCACGCAGGGGATATATACAAAAAACATAAGAAAAGGTTTACATGAAAGTACATAATAAAACATATTTTAAGGGTGTATTTTATCAACTGACATTGACCTGTCAGCCAGGGCCGGAGGTCAGTGCGCTATGCCCAAGCCATGAGGCCCAGGGGCTAAGGCAGACAAGGGTGAGTGGAGTTGTCTGCAAAACAGGGAAGAGGGAGACAAACAAATACGAGAAGAGAGAAAAGGCTGGAGGCTAGTTCAAGTTGAATTTACAGACCTAAACTAGTCGGATTTAGATTAGGGAGTGCGTAGGACCACCACGGGGTCCATACCTTAAGAAATTTTGCATGGAAGTCGTGGAGGATGCTGGACATTTTCTCGTGGATCATGAGGGTCGTCAAGGAATTCTTCACCTCTGTGAATGAGAAGGTTTTTTCCAAGCCCTCGCTATTGTTCGTTTGACGGCAATAAATAAGTATGTAGCTAGTTTCTGTTGGTGAGAGAGGAGGCCCGGGAGCGGGTAATGGAGTAATGCAAATTTGGGGTCTTTGCGGAAGGGAGCATGAAATAGGGAGGAAAGTAGACCAAAGACCCTTGACCAGAAGCCTACAAGACGGGGGCAAGACCACCATGTGTGCAGTTCATCTCCTCGTTGACCACAACCTCAAAAGCATCTGTCATTGCATAACCCATGGGCAGGCCACCATGAAAAAATGTTGGGTTGTTCCAGGCCAGGTGGGAACATAGGGTTATTCAGGAGGGGAAGCAGCGGCAAGAAAGGGGACATAAGCTTGCCCGAGTATTGTATCGAGTCCCATAATTTCAGACTGTGTGTCATGAGGGGGCTGGCAGAAGGCGGTCACATTTTAGAGGGTAGACATAATAAGGCCGAGATAGGGACAGGCGCACAATTGGGTACCTCTAGGAGAACCCATAGGGGGATATCAGAAGTTGCGTGGAGCATGGAGAGTTGGGAAATTTGGGCTGCTTGGTAATACTTTGCAACGTCCGGAACGCCCAGCCCACCACGTAACCTATGGGCATAGAGAGTAGAGCGGGAAACCCTGGGGCGTTTATGTGCCCAGATAAGGGCGAGAAGTCTGTTCTGAAGTAGCCGCAGATAGAAGGCAGGGACCCGGACAGGGAGGGTTCGAAAAAAGTAAAGAATCTTTGGGAGAATGGTCATCTTGACTGCATTGATAAGGCCGATCCAGGATAAAGTGGGGAATCGCCAAGAAATCATAAGAGCCGTGATTGTGCGCAAGAGTGGGTAGTAGTTGGCGGAGAAAAGGGAAGCGTAAGAGGGGGTCAACTTGACGCCCAAGTAGTCCAGGGAGGAGCTTGCCCAGCGGTAAGGGAAGGAAGATTGGAGATGTAAGACTAGGGGACCTGGGAGAGTAACGTTCAGGGCGGTAGTTTTGTGTGGGTTGATATGGAGGCCAGAGATAGTTGAAAAGCGGGTTAGAAGGGCCTGGAGATTTGGTAGGGTGACGATGGGGTTGGTGAGGGTCAGGAGGGCATCATCAGCAAACATATTCAATTTATAGTTGTCACCTGCATAAGGGATGCCCGTGATATTAGGGTCTGCCCGAAGGCCAATAGCTAGCGGTTCAAAGGGCAAGAACAAAGAGGATCGGGGATAGAGGGCAGCCCTGCCTCGTTCCCCTAGAGATAGGAAAAGAGGGCGAGAGGCAACCAGCATAACGAACTGAGGCAGAGGGGGTTGAGTAAAGGGCTGTCAACCATGACAGGATCGAGTCGCCAAAACCCCAACGTTGTAGCACGTAAGTAGATAATCCCATGAGAGGGTATCAAAGGCTTTATATATGTCAAGAGAAAGGAGAAAGCCGGGGATTTTGCGTTGCTGTAGTAAGGTGATCAAGTGGACAACTTTCCGGACATTGTCCCCCGCCTGACGGCCAGGTACGAAGCCAACCTGGTCTCTATGAACCAAGGAGCACAAATATTTGTTAATGCGAAAGCATAGGATTTTCCCCAAAAGTTTCACATCCTCATTTAGTAGGGAAATTGGACGAAACGCCTGGGGTTCATAAGCCTCCTCTGTGGTCTTAGGAATCATGGAGATGTGAGCTTGTAATGAGTCCGGTGAGGGCAGCGCACCTTGCTTCATGCAGTTGAAGTAGGCTGTCAGATGGGGGAGCAAGAGGGGAGAAAACTTAGTAACGTAGTATAGGCCGGTGAAGCCATCTGGGCCCGGGGCCTTCGAAACACGAATGCCCTTGATGGCCTGAGCCACCTCCAGTTCAGTATTGTCAGCATTAAGAGTCACACAGGCTGCTGAGGAGAGAGGCGGAAGATGAAGATCACGGAAGAAGTCATCCGCGAGATTAAGAGGGAAGGGAGAAGGTTTGCTATAAAGCGAGGCTAGGAAGTCTGCCAGGGCCGCAGTGATTTTGTTCGGATCCGAAGTGAGGTCTCCGTTGGCAGTACGAAGATGGATAGGTTTATGGCTGCGAGATGTAGCATTGAGTTTCTTAGCCAGCACTGTGCCCGGTTTGTTTGCGCAGGAATAAAATTTATGTTTAGTCCATCGTAGGGCCCTCTCAGCTCGGTCGGAGGCCAGCAGGTCTAATTCGGCTGCAAGGGTGTCCCTAGCTTTCTTGTTTGCTAGCGAGGGGTGGGAATTCCCCTCTGCATCAGCAGAGGCCAAAAGATCTGCAAGCTCCCGGGTCCGCTTTTCCTTATGGCGTTTGCGGGAGGATGCCAGTTGTATACAGTGGCCTCTCATGGTAGCCTTGTGGGCCTCCCAAAGAGAGATGGGCGAAGACACGGAGCCTACATTTTCCTTAAAGAAAGTTTGGAGTCGTGTATGGATCTCAAGGAGGGCATCTTGTGATGTAAGGAGTGAGTCATTTAATCGCCATTGAAAGGTAGGGCGTGTCAGACCTGAGAGGGTTAACAAAAAAACGATAGGGTCATGATCAACCACACGGAGCATGAGAATAGGAGATTGCGTCTAAAGGCAATTAGAACCCCCCTCTGCTTCTCGGGGGCGGAAGCCAGATAAAATGTAGGAAAGTGAGAGGAAACAAATTTCGGGGCAGAGGAGGAGGAAAACCTGGTCTCTTGCAAGCATACTACATCAACGCAACTAGATTTTAGATGATGAAACACCTTGGATCGTTTTACTGGTGAATTAAAACTATGAATATTGTGGGAATAAAACTTCAACGGAGATTGGGTCATAGTGAGGAGATGAAGGTTAGTTCACGTGATGGTATCCAGCAGCTGCAGTTAAGGTCGGTAGTTATCCCGGTCAACGACTTTTGTGGACTTCCAGCCTTAGGGAAGAAGAAAAGACAGGGAAAGGTGCAAGACAAGAGACAGGACGGGGGAAGGAAAAAAAACCCCACAAAAACAAAAATACAAAAACAGTACAAACGTACTAAGTGCGCCACGTTGGGCGTGGACCACGTCTTCGGCAAGACGTGTAAGGCGGGGGGGGCTCGACCGCCGGACACATGGCCATTCTAGGTCTTGACAGCTCAAAATTTAGCAAGAAGAGGGGGGTGCCGGGAAGAGGGGGGGGGGGGAATCACTGGCTGAGTCAACCAAGTGAAAGAGAGAGGGGAGAGAGAGAAAAAAAACAAAAACAAAAAATTTTCTTAAAAAGGAGGGGGGGCCCAACTAAGGGGGTAAAGCTAGTAGCCAACCTGAGGATAAATTACAACGAGAGATTGCCATTTGAACTTTAAACATAGAATTGTTTTATATCAATAAAGAACACAAATGGAATAAGCAACCCCTGAGGTTCGGATCATACAGTTAGACCGGACTCCAGCCAGCCAGCCTGGGGTACCAGGCATAAAATCCATCAAGGGATCTCCGGAAGCCCGCCACTAGGCCCAAACGCCACCAGGAAGCGGGCCCCCAGAGAGCCCAAGTAAACTAGTAAAAGAGGCTGGACATTAATTATCAACCTGGAAATGAGTCACAGCAATTAAGCACTACATAAACATATAATTCAGTATGACCTGAAAACAATATTAAACATAACTTGCAAATAACACTGGCGATGTACATCATACAGTCAGGCTAACCTCCAGCCATCCGGCCAGGGGGCTCTGTTATGGGGTCCACCTAGAAGTCTCCTGGAGCCGATCACCAGCCGTTATCGCTAGTGTAGGGCGGGCCCCCAGAGACCTCTGATAAAATAAAGGGCAGAAGCATCGACGGTTAAAGCTCAGACAAGAGCATGCAGGAGGTAGGGAAGGGAGGGTCAGGACCATGAGAGACAGGGGGAGGGAAAGAGAGGGGGAGAGGGGGGAGAGGGAGGGGAGGGAGGGGAGAAAGAGGGGGGGTGGGATGAGAAAAAAGGGGAGGGAGGAGAAAAAAAAGGGAGGGGGGGCGGTGGAGGGAAAGAGGGGGGGGGCGTGGTGGGCTCTCATGTACCATGCATCTTCAGGACCATACGCTTAAGGGGACGGGGAAGAACCCTGTAATTCAAATAAAACAAAACAGTGGGGTTCTGGATGCGATGGAGCTTATGGTGTTAATACGACATGGAAGTCCAGAGTGGAGATCTTGAGGAGGTAACTTGGGTGGTGAGTGGCAATAAGAGTCAGGTGCTGCACGGTTTGGAGTATGCCAATGCGTTTGGAAAGTCCCGGAGCATCACAATTAAGTCTAACAGGGTGCAAAATCAAGTGAAAGGGCTCAGAGATCTCCAATCAGAGTGTGTAGGAGAAGTGGAGGGCAGTCATAAACAAGGATGGTGAGACATCAAAGTCCGCACCAGTAGGTTGGGTCAAGGCAGGCTGGTGGTGGGGAGGTGGGCACATAACCCAACCCAAGCACGGCCATCATTGGGCATGTGTGAATGGGGAAAGTCACAAGCCAATATCGAGGGGGGTCCGATCCAACCATCACTTACGGGGGATGGTTGGTGAATTACAAAAAGGTCCGGAGGACCAAAGGGGAAGACAGGACTCACGGTTTCAGAGGTCATCCTGGATCAGAACGTTGGGAGCCAGCCATAGATGGAGCGGGAGGGGGCGGGCGTCTTGGCCCTTTGACCTTTCCCCACGTGCGACCCGGGAAGTTAGCGGAGAGCTGGGGGGGTTGATCCAGTTGGGCTTCGGGTGTTTTTAACAGATGGTAGCAGTTGGAGAGAGTCCAGGACGGACTGTGCTTCGTCTGGTGAGGTCAGCGTGTGGCTGCAACCATTGTATGAGAAGGAGAGCTTGAAGGGGAAGCCCCAGTGGTACCGAATTTGATGCGACTGGAGAGCTGAGGTGTAAGGCTTCATCTGTCTCCTTTTCATGATCGTGGACTGGGAAAGATCTGCAAATACTTGGTAGTGGTATCCCTGGAAAATAAGATTGGGCTTGTCCCGGGCCGCACGAAGGAGGGTTTCTTTGGTGCGGTAATAGGTGAACTTTATAATGATATCGCGGGGTGGTCCCTCTGATTTCTTGGGGCCGAGTGACCAATGAATGCAGTCAAATTCCAGCCTGTCAATGGGGATGGCTGGGACAAGCTCCTGGAACAGGGCCGTGGCAGTGGAGGTGAAGTCCATGACCGTTTCGGGGATGCCCCGAAAGCACAGATTACCCCTGCGGGCCCTGTTCTCAAAGTCCTCCAGGCGTAGTAGAGCTACATCTAGCTCTATCTTGATATCAGAGATGTCCTGCTCCTGGTTTTCTAGGACAGTAGCAGCGGCATCCATCTTGTCTTCCAGGTCATTGGTGCGGGAGCCGAGCTCCCTGATCTCTTTAGTGAGGTGGGTAGCCAGCTTGGTGGTTGCTGTTGATAGCTCTGCCTGCAGCATAATCTTGAAGCGGTAGAGGAGATCACCATCCCGCAGTGACGGCTGCTGGAGCGGGTCCCCGCCTACAGCGGGAGACTGCTCTAGATCCTCGGCTATAAGCTGGGAGAAGGGGTCCGGACTTGAGGCCGGGGCTTCAAACATGGCATCCGGCGGGGAGGCCCCAGGCAGTGTGCGGTCCGCAGATCGTGAGCTGGATGCTCGCGTGAGCATTGCCGTTCACTCCGCTGGATGCGGGAGGCAGCGGGTGGTGGTGGGGGACGGGGATACCCACTTACTTAGCTTATTACGAGGCTGATGTGTCCGGGCGGTGAGGAGTGAGGCTAGGATGCGGCCATCTTCGTTCGCTGCTCACGAGCGCCCCCCGGTGATTGGTTTTCCAGGTCTTGTGCGTGGCTAGGCTCCCAAAAAAAACACAAATGTGGTATCCTCGTACTCAGGAGAAGCATCAGACTGTATTTTGGGGTGTAATGTCACATATGCCCATGGCATGTATGAGCAATATATCATTTAGTGATAACTTTGTGTACATTTTTTTTTTCATTTTTCAATCACTTGTGATAAAAAAAATAAGATATTCAATGTGCTCAACAAGTCTCTCAACAAATTCCTTGGGGTGTCTACTTTACAAAATGGGATAATTTGGGGGGGGGGGGGTTGTATTGCCTTGCCATTTTAGCACCTCAAGAAATGAAATGGGCAGTCATAAACTAAAAGCTTACGTAAATTCTAGAAAATGTACCCTATTTTGTAGACGCTATAACTTTTGCACAAACCAATAAATATACACTTATTGAATTGTTTTTTACCCGAGACATGTGGCTGAATGCTTTTTGGCCTAAATGTTTGACTAAAATTGAGTTTATTGTATTTTTTTAATAACAAAAAGTAGAAAATATCATTTTTTTTTCCCAAATTTTGGGTCTTTTTTGTTTATATCGCAAAAAATAAAAACCACAGAGGTGATCAAATACCACCAAAAGAAAGCTCTATTTGTGGGGAAAAAAGGACGCAAGTTTCATTTGGGTAGAGCTTTGCATGACTGCACAGTTAATGGTTTGAAATTACCAGGTCCAGCAGAGCATCATTCCTAGTCAGGGCCTCAGTAAACTGTACCAAAAAATTGTCTTGTAATAGGTTTAAAAACCGTTGCCCTTTAACTTTTCCAGCAGTGCCATTACTCCAGTCAATTTCCAGGTAGTTAAAATGCCCCATTATTATCAATGTCCCAGCCCTTGAATCCCCTTCAATCTGTGCAAGTCTCCACCTCCTCATTAACACTGGGAGCTCTATAACAAACTCCATTGATAACCTTGGTAGTACACACACCCATGTACAATTCCACCCATAATCCTTTAGACTCATCCCACTCTCCATCAACTAGGTCCTTTTTCATACTCGTGTGAGACAAGGGTGCATTGTGTGCATGTACAGTGCCTTGCAAAAGTATTCACCCCCTTGGCTTTTTACCTATTTTGTTACATTAATTACATTAATCTGAATTGTATTTGATGGACCAGAACACAATAGTCTAAGTTGGTGAAGTAAATTAGAAAAATATATTATTGATTGGCATTGCCACTCAAAGCTCAAAGACTGGGTCACCATTGAAAATGACATGAGCACAATCCCACTTCAATTCTATCCCTGAGTACCCAAAACAAAATACCCCCTATCTGTGAAAACACATCCACTCATTGGCACCTCCCTAAATATTTTCCACAATCTTGCAAAACAACCCGAATTCTCCACACCCCAGAGCCCACTCACTCCGTTACAAGACAATCCAGATTTCCCACCAGGCCTAGGAAATCACCTTTTTGCCTCAGCCGACACAAAGATGCCTCTCCTTGCATTGCATTGTTTTAAAAATAAGACGGTAAAAGACTTTACCCAATTTAAAACAGAGAATAAAATGCCCCTCCTACCCATGTGGTCATACTTCCAAATGCGAAGCTATATTAATAATGCTGCTCACAGAAATCATTTCACGAGAGATCTTACAGAATTTGAAAAAACGTGCTTTAGTGGGGAACAGGTAGCGAAATCTACTTCCACTTCCTATGCATGGCTGCAAAATCTGAAGATAACGGCCGTGGATAGGTTCAGAGAGAGATGGTCAAAGGAACTGAGAATGCAGCTCACTGACAAACAA
The DNA here is from genome assembly GCF_042186555.1 of Aquarana catesbeiana. Lineage (NCBI taxonomy): Eukaryota > Metazoa > Chordata > Amphibia > Anura > Ranidae > Aquarana > Aquarana catesbeiana. The sequence continues at coordinate 452,347,916 of NC_133325.1, forward strand.
TGGGAAAGAGCCTGTATATTTTCCCATAAAGGCTCAATCAGCACACGATTGCAGGAAACAGCCTATAAGATCTTGACCCATTGGTACACAACTCCAGAGAAATTACATAAGTGGCACCCTCAGACATCCGAATTGTGTTGGAGATGTAACAAGGTCAAAGGCACTTTGCTACACATTTGGTGGCATTGTGATATGATAACACCATTCTGGGACAGAGTCAGGGAGGTTATCCAACAAGTCACGGAGACTAAACTAAAACTTGATGCTGCTTGTTGTTTGCTGCATGTGACAAATTTTTCTTTCAAGAAATATAAAGCTTCTCTCTCCAAGCATCTGCTAAATGCAGCCAATTCACTTATTCCGATTTATTGGAAATCCACATATACCCCAAAATTAAAAGAATGGTTACATAAAGTCTCATACATATGTGAGATGGAAGACACAGCAGCTCAGTCCTCTGAGATTATTGAACGCTACCACAAAACCTGGTCTCCCTGGTTAGTCTTCAGATATTCACAGGCCTACGAAAAGTTAATATCTTAGACAAGACACCAGAAACTTATGAACGAGTACCGATTTGTAGGTGCCCTGATGTATCTCTAGTAAATCAGTAACTTAGAATTCTTGAAGTATCAATTTTGGTTTTTCCCAGTGGTCTATATATACCAACACGTAATACTATCTACATACGGTCTAACCTCCAAACAATAGGTTAGAACCTCAGAACTATCTTAGTAATGCAACTTCACTTACCAAATCCCTTTAGCTTTCCTCATCTCTCTATCTCCACCCTTTTAATCTGGATCTTTATTCTTTACCTCATTACCTATAATAAATGGAAAGCTTAATGGCAATAATGGTGGACCATACCTCCATTTAAAACAGGCCACAATAATAACCATATCCTTTTACTCTTGCTTTCCCTCTATTGGTCTTATTGCAACATCTACCGTTTACTACTTTGGAAGACTTGGTTATTTTATATGCTTGTCAGTTTCTGTATACTACATGTTCAATTCCAATTGTACACTACTGTACTTTTCATTTCATCTTTTTTTATATATGTATGCTACTTTATTCCTTAATAAACTTTAATGTTAAAAAAAAAAAAAAATTAGAAAAATATTTACATAAAACTATTTTTCAGAAATAAAAAACTGATAATTGGCATGTGCATATGTATTCACCCCCTTTGTTATGAAGCCCATAAAAAGCTCTGGTGCAACCAATTACCTTCAGAAGTCATATAATTAGTAAAATGATGTTCACCTGTGTGCAATCTAAGTGTCACATGATCTGTCATTAAATATACACACCTCTTTGAAAGGCCCCAGAGGTTGCAACACCTAAGCAAGAGGCACCACTAACCAAACACTGCCATAAACACCAAGGAACTCTCCAAACAAGTAAGGGACAATGTTGCTGAGAAGTACAAGTCAGGGTTAGGTTATAAAATAAATATCCAAATCTTTGATGATCCCTAGGAGCACCATCAAATCTATCATAACCAAATGGAAAGAACATGGCACAACAGCAAACCTGCCAAGAGACGGTGTTCTGGCGAGAAAGTTCCCCTCGGCGGATAAGGACCCCCCTGTACTGCGCAGGCGCAGTGTTTGCGCAGCACGAGCCAGTGGAAATAGCCGAAGCTGAATAGGTGTAAATCAGCTGTACATGGCGCCTGTAAGAGGGCCCCTCTCGGGCTCATTTCGCTCGCCACGCTTTGGGCACGGCCTCGCTTCGCTCGGCACTTTTTTATTCTACCTCTAGGTCCACTTGGATGGTGGGGCTTGAACCTGGACTCAGGGCGCAGGCGCCGTGTACAGCTGATAGAAGGTTTTCAGCTTCGGCTATCTTCGGCGGCTCCTTAGTCGTTCCTACTGCGTAAGCGCTGCGCCTGCGCAGTACAGGGGGTCCTTAACTTTCTCGGCAAGACACCGGCTGCACACCAAAACTCAAGGACCGGGCAAGGAGGGCATACATCAGAGAGGCAGCACAGAGACCCAAGGTAACCCCGGAGGAGCTGCAGAGTTCCACAGCAGAGACTGGAGTATCTGTACATAGGACGACAATAAGCCGTACACTCCATAGAGTTGGGCTTTATGGCAGAGTGGCCAGAAGAAAGCCATTACATTCAGCAAAAAACAAAATTGCACGTTTTGCGTTTGCGAAAAGGCATGCGGGAGACTCCCAAAATGTATGGAGGAAGGTGCTCTGGTCTGATGAGACTAAAATTTTACTTTTTGGCCATCAAAGAAAATGCTATGTCTGGCACAAACCCAACACATCACATCACTCAAAGAACACCATCCCCACAATGAAACATGGTGGTGGCAGCATCATGCTGTGGGGATGTTTTTCAGCAGTCGGGACTGGGAAACTGGTCAGAGTTGAGGGAAAGATGGATGGTGCTAAATACAGGGATATTCTTGAGCAAAACCTGTACCACTCTGTGTGTGATTTGAGGCTAGGACGGAGGTTCACCTTCCAGCAGGACAGTGACCCCAAACACACTGCTAAAGCAACACTTGAGTGGTTTAAGGGGAAACATGTAAATGTGTTGGAATGGCCTAGTCAAAGCCCAGACCTCAATCCAATAGAAAATCTGTGGTCAGACAGATTGCTGTTCACAAGCGCAAACCATCCAACTTAAAGGAGCTGGAGCAGTTTTGCAAGGAGGAATGAGCAGAAATCCCAGTGGTAAGATGTGGTAAACTCATAGAGACTTATCCAAAGCAACTTGAAGCTGTGATACCCACAAAAGGTGGCTCTAAAAAGTATTGATTTTAGGGGGGGCGAATAGTTATGCACATTGACTTTTTCTGTTATTTTGTCCTATTTGTTGTTTGCTTCACAATTAAAAAAACATCTTCAAAGTTGTGGGCATGTTCTGTATATTAAATGATGCAAATCCTCAAACAATCCATGTTAATTCCAGGTTGTGAGGCAACAAAACACGAAAAATGCCAAGGGGGTGAATACTTTTGCAAGGCACTGTAGATTCTAGTCTGGCCTGGGTAGTATCACTTTCATGTTTTTCCATCAGTCGTCACTATTCTATTATAAATATTTTTTGTTAAACATTATTTACACATTTATATATTGTTTATACTTTTTCTTTTTTCTTTTTTCTTTTTTTTTTTTACATTTTCAGCTTTACAAACACCGGTAGGGACAGCAATACACTTACAAGCATTTACTCCAATAGACTACTGGGTTTAAAATGGTATTCTTGGCACTCTGATCCTCAATGCCATTAGGTGAGTATCTGACTTTGGTGTGTTCTGGGTTGAGGGGCAGCTTTGTGGCTCTCAGCAGGCTGCATATCGAGGATTGAGCAGGAGGACAGATGGGTGAGTATCTGACTTTGGCATGTGCTGGGTGGAGGGGCAGCTTTGTGGCTCTCAGCAGACTGGATTGCAAGGAATGGGCAGGAGGGCAGATGGGTGAGTATCTGACTTTGGCGTGTGCTGGGTGGAGGGGCAGCTTTGTGGCTCTCAGCAGACTGGATTGCAAGGATTGGGCAGGAGGGCAGGTGGGTGAGTATCTGACTTTGGCGTGTGCTGGGTGGAGGGGCAGCTTTGTGGCTCTCAGCAGACTGCATATTGAGGATCAGGCAGGAGGGCAGGTAGGTGAGTAACAGACTTTGGTGGTGTGCTTGATGGAGGGGCAATTAAAGGATAGCTATACTAAAAGTAAAATTATCCTCTAAAGCACTAAAAATAGAGTTATCTTTATGGTACAGACATTTAGTGCTGTACATCATGTCTCTATTGCGATACAAGATTTAGTCATGCTGTGACACTTGCTTTCCCACTTTCTTGGCAAGCCCATAAGAAGCAAGTGAGTCCAGCTGTTGTCAGGACTAGTAGTTGGAAAGGAAAGTGGTGGTAGTCCTTTTTATCAGAGTAAGAACATTAGTACAAAACATGCATAATCTGTAGAAATGATTTCATTAGGATTTAAAAGTAAAGTGTAAGAGGTATCATGCATGGATTATCACTATTACTTTAAAGTTTCCTCATTCGTAGAGTATTTATTTATAACGCTTATTTCACATTTTTTTCTTCCCTTTTTTTTTACAATTTAATTATGAATTATTTTCCCGTCATCACTCATGGGTAAACATTATTTTTCTATCAATTCAGCTTTAATTTTCAACAAGCAATGCAGTAAGGTACAGTTGTATAAAAAGTATGCTAAGGGTAACATTTTTGGTTTTCATAGCAATAAATGTTCTCTCTGAATCTGTAGAAAATTTACGGTTAGTTTACACACGGTCAGAAAATCTGAAGATAAATTTTGTCCGATGAACTATCTGCCAATTTTCTGATTGTTAGTATGCTGCTTTTGACAGCCGATTACGAATTTTCAGCACACAAAAACTGGATGTGCAGGCATGAAAATTTTTGTCTGATGTGACAACTGTCCCCTCTTCACTTTTCGATTTGAGACTAGCATCAAATTAAAAAATAGAAATACAAAAAGATCTTGCGAGCCACAGATGGATTAATGCCTACAAAATAAGTAAATGGTAATAACCAGCTGCAAACACTAATCACGTCCCATAACCGTGCAAATAGCGAGATAATTAAACAAATGCATTTGCGCTAGAAAAACCACCTCAGAGCGTGTGACACAGTAACCAAACTATGTCAAATAACGCTTTGGAGCCACTTCTGGTCTCTAACTGATGTGCAGGTGCTGACCTCCAACTTGCTCAGTAAGTATCGTTCCAATTCTCAGTACCTGTCAGCGGAGAGGTACTGAGATGACAGGTACTGAGAATTGGAACGATACTTAGGCCCCTTTCACACTGGGGCGGTGGGGGCGTCGGCGGTACAACAGCGCTATTTTTAGCGCTGCTGTACCGTCGTTCTTGTAGCTGTATTCGGCCGCTAGCGGTGCGGTTTTAACCCCCGCTGGTGGCCGAAAAAGGGTTAAAATCCCTCGTACAGCGCGGCTGCGCTGTCCTATTGATTTCAATGGGCAGGAGCGGTGAAGGAGCGGTGAATACACCGCTCCTTCACCGCTCCAAAGAAGCGGTTTGCAGGACTTTTTCACCGTCCTGCCAGCGCACCGCTTCAGTGTGAAAGCCCTCGGGCTTTCACACTGAACAAACAGCGGAGGCTGTTTAGGGGCGGTTTGCAGGCGGTATTTTTAGCGCAATACCGCCTGCAAACCGCCTCAGTGTGAAAGGGGCCTAACTGAGCAAGTTGGAGGTCAGCACCTGCACATCATTTAGAGCCCTGGAGTGGCTCCAAAGCGGGATTTGACATAGTTTGGTTACTGTGTCACACGCTCTGAGGTGAGCGCATATGCTTTTGGGGAGTCACCGGAGAGCACTGGAGCATGGTTTTTTATCACATTCTTTGGATGAGCATGATGGATGTCACTATTGATGGACACTGTGTTATTTTTGCACTTTATATTCATCATTTATGAACTTTATTAATCACTCTTTGGAAAGAGTGTACACTTTTTTAGCCTAAGTTTGCACTTGAATTCAGCATCATATATGCACGCTGCACTTTGTTTATTAATTTTTATCACAGATTGTTGTTTATGAAATATTGTTGTAGATATATTGGTATTTATTTTTTCACATACAGATTTTCACTTTTATTATCATAATTTTTCTAGCGCAAACGCATTTGTTTAATTATCAAATAAAAAAAAGATGAAAATTCGTCCAATAATCTGACCGTATGTACAAGGCTTTAGAAGCTGATTGGCCGCTATATAACAAGAAATGTTACCTTTAGCACACTTTTCACATACACATTTTTTTGTGATAATGTTTCTTGGTTATTGATCTTTTCTCCATTTTTCCTTTCTACTGTATAAGACATGTCAAAGATCATACAATCACAAAATAAGAATTCATAACACAGAAAACCATACTATTCTGATTTTTGTGTTTAAAGAGCACCTTCGGGCAAGCAACAAAATAAAAAGTTGATAAAAACATTAGTAAAATATGCCTTTTTAGGCATAGAAGACAGATTATGATGATGATGAATGAAACCCAAGTCAGAATAGCCACAACAGAGAGGCAGGGTAAATACAGTGGAGTAGTATGAACTATAGAATGCACAGTGAGGGCATAGAGTGACACGGTGTGGAGTGTGCAACGAAGAGCACAATGTGCAAAGCAGAGCAATGTAAATTATGGAATATACAGAACAGCATATCATCATGTGACTTGAAGTTCTGAAATGTCAAGGCAAGATGAGTTTATTGTTTTTGTGTGAAAGTGCTCCATACAGAAAGCCACACCTCATATTTTTAGGAATGTCTGCCAGCAAGCTAATGATTTATGTGGCTGGGAAAATGGTGAGGACAGTGGTGGTACAGAAGAACATCGGAAAGGAGAGCTGCCAAAGGCTGTGTGCCAAACTGTAACCTCAATATGGCTTGGTATTTTCAATGTGTACAGTAAAAGTATGCCTTGTCTGTACAAAGGAAGGATGATGTGATTGAGAAGTAAAGCATTTTTACTTGCACATTGGAATGTAATAAGTAAAAGCATAGCTTCTTATATATACTAGGAAATTATGAGGGAAGGAGTTATGTATATACACTACCTAGTGATTAATACAGGGTCCATGCACATAAAAATGAAAACTAATCAGCCAAGGGATAAAGCATATGTCTTTGAGAGTGATCTCTAAAGGGATTTAGGCACATGCACTGGAGAGTGATCAGGAAAGCGTTCAGGGCAGCACAGTGGTGTAGTGCCTAGCAGTAAAAGGGTCCCTGGTTCACATCCCAGCCACAACTGCCTGGAGTTTGCATGTTTTCCCTGTCCCTGCATGAGTTTCCTCGCACACTCCAAAGACATGCTGGTAGGTTAAATGGATCCTGTCTAAATTGGTCTTAGAATGTGAGTTAGGGACCTTAGATTGTAAGCTCCTTAAGGGCAGGGACTGATGTGAATGTACAATATATATGTAAAAGCGCTGTGTAAATTGATGGCACTATATAAGTACCTGAAATAAATGCAGATGCACTGAAGAATGATCGATAAAGGGTAACGATACTGAGCATTTGTGCGAGTACTTGTACTCGAGCAAATGCCCCAATGCTTGATCCGATACATGGGCAGTCAGGGGTGATCGGTGCGGTGGTGGAGGGAGTTACAAGCACCGATCCCCCTGTATAGATTTCAATATAGCAGCTGACAGAAGCTTCTCCTCCCCCCCCCCCCACCTGCAGCTTTCAGCTGCTATATTAAAACCTATACAGGGGGATCGGTGCTTGTAACTCCCCCCACCGCAACACCGATCACCCCTGACTGTCCCTGTATCCTCCTCCAGTCCCCCTCTGTGCTCCTCCGGTCCCCCCTCCGTGCTCAGCTCCCCCCTTCTTGCTCCGCTCCCTTCTCCGTGCTCTGCTCCCCCCTCCGCACGCTGCTCCCGTCCCGTGCTCCGCTCCCCCCTCTGTGCTCCGTTCTCTTCTCCCTGCTCCATTCCCTTCTCTGTGCTCCGCTCCCCCCTCCGTGCTCCGCTTCCTCCTCCGTGTTCCGCTCCCTTATCCCTGCTATGCTCCCCCTCCATGCTCCGGCCCCCGTGCTCTGCTCCCCCCTCCATGCTTTGCTCCCTCCTCCGTGCTCTGCTCCCCCTCCATGCTTCGCTCCCCCCTCTGTGCTCTGCTCCCCCTCCATGCTCCGCTCCCCCCCTCCATACTCTGCTCCCCCCTCCGTGCTTTGTTCCCTCCTCCGTGCTCTGCTCCCCCTCCATGCTCCGCCACCCCCTCCCGTGCTCTGCTCCCCCTCCATGCTCCGCTCCCCCCTCTGTGCTCTGCTCCCCCTCCATGCTCCACTCCCCCCTCCATGCTCTGCTCCCCCCTCCGTGCTTCATTTCCTCCTCCGTGCTCTGCTCCCCTTCCATGCTCCGCTCCCCCCTCTGTGCTCTGCTCCCCCTCCATGCTCCACTCCCCTCTCCATGCTCTGCTCCCCCCTCCATGCTTTGTTCCCTCCTCCGTGCTCTGCTCCCCCTCCATGCTCCGCTCCCCCCTCCCGTGCTCTGCTCCCCCTCCATGCTCCGCTCCCCCCTCCATGCTCTGCTCCCCCATCCATGCTTCATTCCCTCCTCCGTGCTCTGCTCCCCTTCCATGCTCCGCTCCCCCCTCCCGTGCTCTGCTCCCCCTCCATGCTCCGTTCCCCCCTCCATGCTCTGCTCCCCCCTCCGTGCTTCATTCCCTCCTCCGTGCTCTGCTCCCCCTCCATGCTCCACTCCCTCCTCCGTGCTCTGCTCCCCCTCCATGCTCTGCTCCCCCCTCCGTGCTCTGCTCCCCCTCCGTGCTTCGCTCCCTTCTCTGTGCTCCGCTCCCCCCTCCATGTTCTGTTCCCTTCTTCGTGCTCCATTCCCTTCCCCGTGCTCCGCTCCCCCCCTCTGTGCTCCGTTCTCTTCTCCATGCTCTGCTCAACTCCCTTCTCTGTGCTCCATTCCCTTCTCTGTGCTCCCCCCCCTCTGTGCTCTGTTCCCTTCTCTGTGCTCTGCTCCCCCTCCATGCTCCGCTCCCCCCTCCGTGCTCTGCTCCTCCCTCCGTGCTTTGTTCCCTTCTCCATGCTGCACTCCCCCCTCCATGCTCCGTTCCCTTCTCCATGCTCTGCTCCCCCCTCTGTGCTCCACTCCCCCCTCCGTGCTCCGTTCCCTTCTCCATGCTCCTCTCCCACCCTCCGTACTCCGTTCCCTTCTCTGAGCCCTGCTCCCCCTCCGTACTCCGCTCCCCCCTCCGTGCTACTCCACCCCCTTTGTCCTGGATCTTTCAGGATGGAGAGCAGATGAAGGAGCCGGTAAATCTGTCATTTACCGGCTGCTTCCTTTTCCGAATGAACAGAGTCAGTGATCACTGACTGTCCATTCATAATTGAGTATCGTAAACTGGTGCAGCTGAGGGTACAGAGAAAGACTGGGGAATCTGTGTCCTCAGTCCCTTTTCCTGTCTCAAAGGGGAGATATCACCTGATATCTCACCAAAGCCCTCCAACAGGGCTAATTAAAAAAGAATTGTAATAAATATTTAAAACTTTAAATTGTAAAAATAATAAAAAACAAAATAAAAAACACACTGACATCGTCCACTCCCCCCCACCCCCCCAAAAAAAAGAGAGCATTGTAAAAAAAAAACAAAAAAAAACAACAACAATTTTAAGAAATAATAAAAAAAAATTATAAAAAATGTAATTGCAAAAAAATAAAAATGAAACTAAAAAAACGACTGACACAGTCTACGCGTCATCAGTGTTGCATATTAGTGAACTGTCACATGACAATAAAAAAAAATATCGGTATAGGCGAGTACTTGAAAAAAAGTATCGGTACTTGTACTCTGTCTTAAAAAAGTGGTATTGGGACAACCCTAGTTAAGACATATACCCTTGAAAAAAAGCCAGGAAGGGCTTAAAGTGGTATAAAAATCTAAAAGTTAGTATATTGCAATTTACCAATCAGATGTGATGGCTGCATTAATTTCCTCTTTAAGGCTTTATTCCATGTTTTCACCTGGTAATCTGGCCAGTAACACACCTTTTGTATTACAGTGCTTACACTATAGATGAAGGAGCAACAGAGACACCTTTGGACAGCAACATTGGTAATGTTAGATGTACTAGCAGTTTTAGATACAATAACAATTTGAGCCACACTCCAGCTAACACATTTTAATCTGCAACAAAAGGTTTTTTTGGGGGTTTAATACCACTTTAATTCAAATACACTGGAGAGTACAGAATGAACCAGTCTCAGCACAGAATTCAGAATAGTGGGGGCACTGACCACATAGAAGATGAAAGAAAAAAACAGATAATGTCCCAAAGATACAACAGGAAATAGGAGGAAATGATTCCAAACTGAGGAGAAAATCCCCCTCTTAGGCTCTGTTTCCACTACTGCGAGTTGTTGTGTGACTTGGCACATGTGAAGTCGCATGACAAGTCAAAACCCATGTATTTCAATGGTCCCCATTCTAATTGGTGCGACTCAAGTCGCAGCGACTCCAAAAAAGGTTTTTGCACTGCTTTGTTCTGTCTTCGGCTTGTTCTCCATAGAAAGGAATTAAGTCGCAATGCAGTCGCATGTCTGACACCGCGACTTTGTTGTGACTTCCACAGAAGTCTATGGAAGCACATGATCTCTGCTCCTCCCAAATAAATCACTTCCTATATTGATGTATGTGAGTGTGGAAGACAGCACGAATCATGCCTAGGGCTAGAAAGAACAAGCGACAAGTTCATGACAATGAAGAAATTATTCGGCTTGTCAGACAACGTCCGGCAATATATGACCTCAGAGATCCAGGTTACAAAGATCATGTAAAGAAGGAGAGAGCATGGTTGGAAGTGGCTCGCATATATTATGATACCTGGGACTCTTTATCAGCTACAGAACGGTCTTCAAAAAGTAAGTAGTTGATATATGCTGCTTAGCACTTTGCGGCTTGCACCTATTTAAATATTCAGCAAACAATGGGTGTGTGTTAACAATGTGCACTGTGTTTTCTTGGTGGGGACTGCTTCTCCTGCCAGGAGATCACAATGGTTTGGCAGGAGGGAATCCCCTGTCAACACTATTTGTGTTGATGGTGGAATTTAGCTAGTTTCTTTCCTGCAACCTGTGGCTGCAGGAAAGAAAATGTGTGTGTGTGTGTTTGTGTGTGTGGGCCACCAAATAATATTTGCCCATGGTCCAAACAATATTAAAGATGGCCCTGTTCACATCCTTCAACACATGCCAAATTATGCCGTTGTCATGGATAATATATCTAGCGGTTGTTTTCCTATCATCAAAATTAATTATTCAACCTAGCAAATGAATGACCTATGGGCAGTTAATAAATAATTATATTTTTAACTTGGTATTGTCTTTATATTTTGCGTGCACTCGTTACAAACTCGATGGAGAAGTCTCAAAGACTGTTACAACCGATACTTACGCAAATTAAAAGAAGGAAGGAGTGGTTCCGGCTCAAAAAGATTAGCCCCATATGCCCATGCCGGGGATCTTGATTTTTTAAAACCGGTGTTGGAAATGCGAGAGTAAGTTATCAGCAGGTGTATTTTATGAATTTGACATATCAAATTTTAATGCTTCCTTGAAAAATATGTTATTTGTATTTCAGAACCCAAGCAAGCTGGGAAGACAGCACACAGGGTTTGAGGAAAAGATGATCCGCACTCCGGTGATTGCTCTTAAGAATTATAATATTTATTGACAAGCCACAGTGACCAAAAGCAAATAAGAACAGTTGACGCGTTTCAGCCTATAAGGCCTTAGTCATAACCACATTACAGACATGAAAATTTGAAAATAAATAGTAGCTCCAAGGATCACTGGCTCCACCCATTAATTGTCTTAATTGACTACAGGCAATTATCCAAAAAAGGGTAATCAGCTATACTGCATATTGAGTGATCCATATGTGTCAGAGAAGTAATAGGAAAAGAGCTTGCCAATATCGGAAAGTTCCTGTGCATCTGCGTGGCAGAGCCGCGCTTCGGCGCATGCGGGTTAGCGATGTAGCGGCACACACGGGTTCACGACACGACGCAATGGCGTAATGGCGAATGAACGTTCGCACGTCAGTGTTACACCCCCTTGCTGGCCTATATAAAGACTGATCTGTTCCCTGTTTAATTGCTGGTTTGTCTTTCAGCTTCCTGTGTTCCGTTCCTGATTCCTGCTACTTATATTTGCCTGTTTTGACCCGGATTGACCTGACCTACCTTGCTTCTCTCCAGTGTTTGACCTCGGCTTGTTTAAAGGACTTCTCTATTATCTGTTTCCTGTGTTTGACCCTCGGCCTGTCTTTGGATTCTAATGCCTTCCTGTGTATGACCCCGGCTTGTCTAACGGACTCCTCTGCTGACATCTCCAGTGCACTACCTCCGGCTCGCCTTCAGGATTTTTCCGATTACTGTCTGCTGTGTTTGACCCTCGGCCTGTGTAAAGGACTTCCTTATCCACTTGCTTCTAGTGTATGTTCCCGGCCTGCACCACAGACTTCCTATTACTGGGTTCTCTGTGCCTGATCTCCTGCACTCTGCTCAGCTCCCATTGTGTTTGCGGGTTAGAACCCCAGCCGGGTCTTCTTCTCCAGTTCCAGGGCCAGATTCATCGCTGCTCTCATCTCCACGCTGCAGGAGTCCACCTCTCAAGAGTTATCTACCTGCTGGCGACCTGTGCCTCTCTGTGTCCTATACCCTCTGTACCATCTCCAGGGGTATAGTGCACTTAGCTGCAAGGGAAGCCACTCCCAGCATCTCGGCTTTGGTGAGTACCCTGATAGTACAAACCAGCCATGTCTGAGGCCGACAGAGCGGGTAACAGCCAGCAGGTAACAGCTCTTACGCAAGCAGTCCAGAGGTTACAAGATGGCTATTTCCAACTTGAAGGTCGTCTCCAGCACTTAATGTTATCTCCTGGGGACGCAGCCTCTGCATCCTCCAGTGGAGCCAGCTCTTCGCAAGATCACTCCAGCACAGCTCCTGCGGTTGTTATGACTCTTCCAGAGCCCAGGGTGCCTACACCCGAACGATTTTCCTGGAAATCGGAAAAGGTTTAGAGCATTTAAGAACGCCTGCTTGTTATACCTGGCTCTTCAACCTAAGACTTTCAGTTCGGAGACAGTAAAAGTAGGGTTAATTATTTCCTTGTTGTCCGAAGAACCCCAAGCCTGGGCCCACAACCTCCTGGAACAGAAGAGCCCCTTACTAAACTCTGTGTAAACCTTCTTTGAAACCATGGGAAAATTATATGACGACCTCCAACGCACAGCCACGGCCGAGACCATCTTGCATACCTTAGTCCAAGGAAAGAGACCAGTGGAGGACTATACGGTCGAATTCTGAAAATGGTCTGGGGACACTGGATGGAATGAGGCGGCTCTCAAATACCAGTACCGCCAGGGGCTCTCAGAGACTCTTAAGGATGAATTGGCACGCGTTGATTCTCCTTCTACCCTGGAGGAGTTGATGCAGCTAGCCATAAAACTAGATAGACGTCTACGGGAATGACGTTCTGAACGTTTCCAATCTCCCCGGTCTACGTGGATGCTACCCAGGGTCCCTACGGCTCACCCTCCTCCTGCAGTCCCTTCTTCCTCTACTCTGGAAAGTGAGCCAATGCAACTGGGCCTGATCCGGGCCTGATCCGGGAAGCCAACCTATGCCTGTACTGTGGGCAGGCCACTTCTTGCGCAATTGTCCTATAAGACCCAGTAAGTCTCATCCACAAACAGTTATGAGCTTTCAGGCTCAACTCACCTTGTCCTTCCTGTCTCCCTACAGGTGGCAGGCGAGGAGATCCGGCTACCAGCCATTATTGATTCTGGCGCCTGCAGCTGCTTCCTGGATACATCTCTAGCTTGGAGCTTACGCATTCCTCTGCAAAATAAAAGACAAAGTCTCCAAATCCACCTGGCTGATGGATCTTCCCCCTGTTCAGGACCTGTTACCCAAGAGACTAAAACCACTCTCACCATTACAGATTCAGGACATCAAGAATTTCTTTGCTTTGACATCATATGCTCTCCCTTGTTCCCTCTCATCCTGGGACTTCCGTGGTTGCAAGCTCACGACCCCCACATTAATTGGAGTAGGAAGGAAATCTCCTTTTCTTCGGCCTACTGGTCCCAGCATTGCTTCACCTCTGGTTCCGTCTGCAGAGCTTCCTGCCTGACCATCCAGCCAGTTCCTGATCATCTTCAGCACGTCCCTGCAGCCTACCATATACTTATGGACATTTTTGATAAAAAGAAAGCCGACAGTTTGCCTCCTCATCGACCATACGACTGTCCCATTGATCTTTTACCTGGCTCTGAGATCCCCTTCGGTCGTATATTCCCTCTATCAGAAAAGGAGTTGGAGGCTCTTCGGTCCTACATCAACGAAAACCTGGAAAAAGGATTAATTCGTCCTTCTTGCTCTCCGGCTGGAGCAGGAATTTTCTTTGTTGAAAAAAAAGATGGCACTCTAAGACCCTGTGTGGACTACAGGGAACTCAACAAGATCACCATCAAAAACGCTATCCGCTTCCCCTTATCCCAGAACTGTTCCAACGGTTCCGAATCGCACGAGTCTTCTCTAAACTTGACCTAAGGGGCGCCTACAACCTGGTTCGGATACGCCCGGGGGATGAGTGGAAGGCGGCTTTTAGGTCTAGATTCGGACATTTTGAGTATTTAGTGATGCCATTCGGGCTATGCAACACCCCAGCTACATTCCAACATCTAGTGAATTATATTTTTCGAGAATACTTAGACAACTTTGTGATCGTTTACCTTGACGATATTTTGATTTTTTCTACCACCATTGAGCTGCATCAAGTCCGTGTAAAGAAGGTACTCACGATTCTCAGGAAACACGGACTTTATCTAAAAGGGGAAAAATGTGAATTTGAAAGAACGGTAGTCCAATTCTTAGGGTTCATTACCTCCACTGAAGGGGTCGCAATGGACCCTCAGAAGGTGAAGTCTATCCAAGAATGGCCAGCTCCTACAGATAAAAACTGGGTTCAACGATTTGTGGGCTTTGCCAACTTTTATCGCAGGCTTATAAAAGGATTCTCATCAATCATTTCACCCATAACCCAATTGACTCGCCAGCAAAGCCGATGCCAGTGGTCTCCAGAAGCTCAGGAAGCATTTAATAAGCTGAAGGATCTCTTTACTTCTGCCCCGGTACTACTACATCCAGACCCCGCTTTTCCCTATGTGTTGGAAGTGGACGCCTCAGAGTCAGCTTTAGGAGCAATTTTATCTCAAAGGCGAGGCCATAAAGCTCTTCTTCACCCTGTGGCTTTTTCCTCCCGGAAATTATCCCCGCCAGAAAGGAACTATGACGTTGGGGAGCGTGAACTACTGGCCATCAAATTTGCTCTTGAAGAGTGGAGGTATATTTTGGAGGGTGCTTCTCACCCCATTATGATCTTCACAGATCACAAGAACCTGGAGTACCTCAGGACAGAAAAATGTCTCAGACCCCGGCAGGCCCGCTGGGCTTTGTTCTTCTCCAGGTTCAACTTTCACATTTCCTATCGGCCAGGCTCCAAAAATGGGAAAGCAGACGCATTCTCCCGGATGTTTCCAGAAACCTCTCAAACAGCAGAACCTGGTACTATTCTGTCCTCACAGAATTTTCTTTACTTAATCCAGCCAGATCTAAGAAGTGCCATTGAACAGGCCTCCAGCCAATGTTTAAACCCTGAATTACCTACACTGAGGAAACAGGATGGTTTGCTATGGGCTCAAAACAAAATATTTGTCCCAGTACAAGTAAGACCCTTGGTACTGAGAACTTTTCACGATAACAAGTTTGCAGGACATTTTGGGGTACAAAAGACCTCTGAACTAATACATCATTCCTTCTGGTGGCCAGGGTGGAGTCAGGATTGTAAAAATTATGTAAGATCTTGTATTGTTTGCCAACGCAGCAAGGGGTCCAACGCGAAAGCTTGGGGTCTATTAAGACCGTTACCCATACCAGAGCAACCCTGGAAGGAAGTGGCTATGGACTTTATCGTTGACCTACCATCTGCTGAGGGGTTCTCCACCATTCTGGTAGTGGTCAACCGCCTTTCAAAGATGGCCCACTTCTTACCTATGAAAGGTACGCCCTCTGCTTTAGATACCGCGGATATATTCATTAAGGAAGTAGTTAGGCTCCATGGAGTACCCGATAGCATTGTGTCTGACAGAGGAGTCCAGTTCACCTCAAAATTCTGGAAAGACCTTTGCAAATCCTTAGAAATCAAGGTATGCCTGTCCTCAGCGTATCACACATAAAGTAATGGCCAAACAGAGAGGACGAACCAAACGCTGGAACAGTATCTACACTGCTTTTGCTCATGCTCTCAAGACAACTGGGTTTCGCTCCTCCCCTGTGCAGAATTTGCCTACAATAATTCCATACACACAGCAACCAACCAAACTCCTTTCTGGGCCAATTACGGATTTCATCCTTCTTTTTTGCCTAAATCTTTTCCAGAGGTATCAGTTCCTGCGGTACAAGACCGAATAAGTTTTATTCAAACTAATTTCCAATTAATTCAGGAAGCTATGAGGAAGGCTTAGGACAGCTACAAGAAATACTATGACAGGGGGAGGAGGAGCAATCCAACTTTTAAGATTGGGGATGAAGTCTGGCTATCTGCAACAAACCTTAAACTTTCTTGTCCCTCACGCAAATTGGGCCCAAAATTTATTGGTCCCTTCAAAGTAAAGAGAGTAGTGAACCTCGTGGCTTTTGAACTTTCTCTACCTAGCTCTTACAGAATCCATCCTGTTTTCCATACTTCTCTTTTGAAACCAGTAACTCCCAGTTCTCTCCCAGGAAGGGAAGAATTGCCACCTCCTCCGAACAATATTGAAGGCGAAGATGAATTTGAGGTGGAGGCTATAATGGACTGTAGAAGGAGGGGGGGTCGTGTCCAGTACTTGGCCAAGTGGAAGGGGTACCCCCCAGAAGATAATTCTTGGGAACCTTCCTCCAATATACATGCCCCACGTTTAATACAAGCGTTTCACAAGAAGTATCCGGGAGTACTGGCCAGATTGGGCATCCGGAGGCTGCCCCTTGGGGGGGGGGGGGGCACTGTCAGAGAAGTAATAGGAAAAGAGCTTGCCAATATCGGAAAGTTCCTGTGCGTCTGCGCGGCAGAGCCGCGCTTCGGTGCATGCGGGTTAGCGATGTAGCGGCACACACGGGTTCACGACACGACGCAGTGGCGAACGAACGTTCGCACATCAGCGCTACACCCCCTTGCTGGCCTATATAAAGACTGATCTGTTTCCTGTTTAATTGCTGGTTTGTCTTTCAGCTTCTTGTGTTCCGTTCCTGATTCCTACTACTTATATTTGCCTGTTTTGACCCGGATTGACCTGACCTACCTTGCTTCTCTCCAGTGTTTGGCCTCGGCTTGTTTAAAGGACTTCTCTATCATCTGCTTCCTGTGTTTGACCCTCGGCCTGTCTTTGCATTCTCCTGCCTTTCTGTGTATGACCCCGGCTTGTCTAACGGACTCCTCTGCTGACATCTCCAGTGCACTACCTCCGTCTCGCCTTCAGGATTTCTCCGATTACTGTCTGCTGTGTTTGACCCTCGGCCTGTGTAAAGGACTTCCTTATCCACTTGCTTCCAGTGTATGTTCCCGGCCTGCACCACAGACTTTCTATTACTGGGTTCTCCGTGCCTGATCTCCTGCACTCTGCTCAGCTCCCATTGTGTTTGCGGGTTAGAACCCCAGCCGGGTCTTCTTCTCCAGTTCCAGGGCCAGATTCATTGCTGCTCTCATCTCCACGCTGCAGGAGTCCACCTCTCAAGAGTTATCTACCTGCTGGCGACCCGTGCCTCTCTGTGTCCTGTACCCTCTGTACCATCTCCAGGGGTATAGTGCGCTTAGCTGCAAGGGAAGCCACTCCCAGCATCTCAGCTTCGGTGAGTACCCTGATAATATGTATGCCACTATTTGTCACACACCTTAGAGTGATAATAAGTGCATGTGTGCACACAATCATGCATGCACTCATGCACATATACATGATTAAAACACACCATGAAATACAAAAAACATTAGATACTAAAAATATTTAAAAAAATAAAATAAAAATAATAATTCAGGTATGTGAAAAAGACACCAGAGGAGGAAAAAAGAGAAAGAGAGAGGAGGCTCTGGGGAGAGGCATGTTTAATGTAAGTGCAAATCCAGATCCCACCTCAGGTTTAACCCCTGAGGCAATCTAGTTTTTAATCTAAAAATCCACCGTGCTTCTCTCCCCAGTAGCCTTCTCTCCCTGTCATCTCCTCTGGGCGAGTGAGACAACCGTTCTATTCCTCTAAAGCGAAAAGAGGAGAGATCGCCCTGGTGACATTCCCTAAAGTGACGCGTTGCATTCAAAATATTTCTAGCATTTGGGTTAATTGTGTCACAGTAATGTTCCCCTATACGGGCTCTCAAAGGACGTGTGGTACAGCCTACATATTGGCGGCTGCATGAAATACAGGTGATCAGGTAAATTACATAGTTTGTGCCACAGTTGATGTATTGCTGTATAGTAAACTCTTCACCTGTAGCTGCAGCAACAAATGTTTTACCCAGATCACACAAGTTACAGTACCTACAGGTTTTTATATTACAAGGGTAACTGCCAGGATAGGAGAGCCAGGTGGGTTGGCATTGTTTGGATGAAAATAGACTAAGTGATAGTGCAGTCCCCAGTGTGGGCGCACGTCGGCTAGAAAAAAGGCAACCTGCTTGCAAAACTTAATTTAAATCTTTATCTGTATGTAATATTGACATTGGATTCTTTTTTATTATTCTGACTATTTGAATATATTAAATATATATAATAATTCTGCGCTACCCTAAAGAAAGGGACAGAAAAGCAGCCAACACGACCAACAAAGTGTAAAATAGTAAAACAACAAAAAAGTGTGGCGCTGAACAATGTCATATAAAACTGTAAACCGGTCAAATATACAGTAAGAAGGATCAATTATGTCTGCTCAGAGCATGTAGTCCTCATGTAAACATTAGAGATACATAGTCTGTATGGCAATATGTTAAACAAAATATTGAAGAGTTGTGTAGATATCTCAGCTAAAAATCCGCTCACTACCACCAAGAGTTGAGGAGGCTTACCGGATAAGGTGGACCCAATGGGGCATACGCCGGATTGGGTCGGACAAGGCTTAGGTGGTGAGTGGCTGTGTATACTCCGAGAAGAATGCGGTCTCACGGGTTTGTTGTATTCATCCAAATTATACCAGGAACTTGGGAGGTGTGCGTAATCTCCCGGATCTGGGAGGTCATGTAGATCTTAAGGAAGTGATGGGGTGTTCCGTAAGCAAACCCCTCAAGGCAACATTCCGTGGACCAAAAATTGATATGGAAGAATAGGGAAAGAAAAGAAGGGCCACATAGTGTAAATCCGAAAAACAAAAAGTATTTATTTGAAATAAAATAGATGTACACTCACATGCAAATCCAAAATTTTAAAACAGCGCTGTATGAGAAAAAGTGGCGACAATGGTGTCCTGCCCCGACGCGTTTCGTCCTCAAAGACGTCATCTGGGGGGGTTTCCCCCACTGTAGCCACCCCAATATATATGGGAAATATGCCCTTACTCATGAGAAACAGCTCCACGTGTAAAAACTAATCACTTCCAGTTTCGGCCAAAATGGCCGACCGGCGTGCGTTCCAAGCGTGCGTGCCACGCCTCTCTTCCATAGTGTATACTGCACCGGAAGTGTAATAGCGATGTACGGCAAAAAATGCCCATCAAAATAAAAAGTCTATGAATGGATGGTGTGTGGTGAGCCCATGCCGAACTGAGTGGTGCACCTGCAGTGAGAAATAGGGTACAGTACTGTGCCCACGAATATGTGAAGTGCACTCAGTACTGCGCATGTGCCATGGGTGTAAGTGCTGCGCTCGATACTGCGCATGCGCAATGGGGGTAAGGAGAAGGGTGACGCAATAGCTCCGATGTGTGGGCGTGACGGCTATGAATAGTGACGGCTATGAATAGTGACGCTGCAAGATGAACCAATGAAGTGAAAGAATGGCCCCGAGACACTTATAGTGGGATTCCATGCTGTGGAGATATGATGCTCGTGCATAAAAATGCCGGTGAATGCGACTTGGTCTGAAAAGTCACCATACATTAGAAAGGTGACAAAAACCAAGTTGGGAACCTTGAATTTGTGTTGAGAAAAAGGGGGGGTGTGAGTGAAATATAGGAACGTGTTGTACTCATGGAAAAAATTATTTATAAATTGCTGGCACAAAAAAGTGAATCATGATCCATGATGTAATGTAAAAAATTAAAGTGATGGGTCTGGCAACCACTTTCATGGAAATTTAATAGGAATAAATAAAAAATGAATGAAATTGAGCGGGCTCCCATGGAAAGGTACACAGGATAATAAATCCATATCTATAAACACCAAATGTATACAAAACACTAGAAGGATTTCACACAGGGAATGGGCAAAAGGCCCTTCCTGTGTATACTAGGTGCACCTTAGTGTATAGTATTAATGTGCATATAAAATGAGACAAAGGACAATAGGTCCACATATAAAAATAAAAAATAAAAAATGAAATGAAAATAGGAATAAAAATACAATGCTAAAAATATAACGCACAGGGATTTACAAAAAAGAATCCCTGTGTGTAAAGAATTCATCAGGAGTGCAATCCTAATGTATATATATGATACCCAATGGGATAAGTGGGTGTATGGAGGCTCAAAAGGGCCTAAAATACAAACAAAAAAGGGGGAAACGAAAACAGAAAGGAGAGAATATTTGGAGGTGTCAGGCTCTATTAATGAAGGCATTAACATCCAGCTCTACGTTAATACCAGAAGGCGAGAGTGTACGAAGCTCATAAATCCAGAAAGTCTCCAGCTGTGATACACCCCTGGTCATGGCCCCGCCCCTCCACGGGGGAACATATCGGTCTATCACTATAAATTGTGTCCCAGCGATTACCCGATTATGATGTAGCTTGTAGTGTCGGGGGACCGTATGCTTAGTATCTCCGCTTTTGATCAAGGCGATATGCTCCGCTACTCGTATGGCAAAAGAGCGAATGGTGCGGACAACATATTGTTTACCACAATGGCATGTGATTAGGTAAACAATGTAGCTGGTGGTGCAAGTACAAAAGCGTTTGATGGAATAGCGTTTCTGTGTGACTGATGACATAAATGATACGGTTTTCCTCCCTATGCCCGTGTTGTGTTGGCATACTATACACCTCCTACATGAGTAGAAACCCTCCATTTCATGGAAAAGTGGTTGGCGTATGGGGGGGTCAATGATGTTAAGGGCGATTTTACTTTGTAAAGTGGGGGCACCCTTGAAAATGATTCTTGCCCTGTCAGGCAAAACAGTACTTAGAACCCGGTCATTCTTGAGGATATCCCAATGTTTAGACACGATGGCTTTCACGTGTTTATATTGGTTAGAAAAACCCGTCAAAAGTGACCACTTGAAGATATCGTTCTGTTCTTTTTTGGGTTTTTCAACCAGGAGTGACTCTCTATTCGTCTCAAGGGCACGTTGGAATTCACGATCTATAAGATTGGGGTCGTAATTCTTATCCAACAATTTTGACTTGAGAAGAGCAGATTGTGTATTGAAGGCCTCCGTGTTAGAGCAATTTCTCCGTAACCGGAGAAATTGACTCCTTGGAACTGAATCAAGCCAGGACCGATGATGGCAACTATCCGGGGGTATGAAACCATTTCGGTCCGTGGTCTTGAAATGAGTCTGAAAATGAAAACGGCCGTTGCAGATCTCAATATCCAAATCCAAAAAGTTGATTTTTTTGTTGCTGGCTGTGTAGGTGAGGGAAATGCCCCGATCATTGGTGTTAAGATGTTCGAAAAATAAATCCAACGATTCGGCGCTGCCCCTCCATAGGAGGAGGATGTCGTCAATATATCGTGCCCACAAAGTAAGGGAAGGATCCCTATTGGTGTAGACGACATCCTCCTCCCATTTAGCCATGAATAAATTGGCGAGGCTAGGGGCAAATTTAGCCCCCATAGCCACGCCACGCAACTGATGATAAAAATGTTGATCAAACCAGAAATAACTTCGCTTCATAGCAAACTCCAATAGTTCCATGATAAAAGAACACTGGAAGGAAGCTATACTGGGCTCTTTCTCAAGGAAATATCGGACGGCTTCTAAGCCCATGTCCTGGGGTATGCACGTATACAGGGAGGCCACGTCAGCCGTGGCAATGATAAAATCACCCTGTGGTTCTAAGTTTTCGAGCATACGTATGGTGGACCCTGTATCTTTCAGATAAGAGGGCATGCGTCTTACAAGTGGCTGTAAATAAAAATCAATATACCGGCCTATGCGTGAAGTGACAGAGTCTATGCCACTCACGATAGGCCGGCCAGGGGGTTGAACTGGGTTCTTGTGCACCTTGGGTAAATAATAAATTGTGGGAACCCTAGGTGCCAAGGGCACCAAAAATTCTTTCTCCTTTCTGTTTAGGATCCCACGATCATAACCTTTCTTTATGATGGCAGACAGCTCTCTTTTGAAAACATTGGTGGGGTTGTTGGGCATTACTTTATATGTATCAGGTTCGTTAAGAATCCTGTACATCTCGGCTATGTAGTCCTTCTTGTCAAGAACCACAATACCACCCCCCTTGTCCGCTGGACGGATCACAAGGTCCTTCTGTGAACACAAAGATTTTAAACCTGTGTTAGACAAGGAGTGGCGGTATATGTGTTTATCGGGAAGTTCGGATAAATCCTTCAGGACTAGGTCCCTAAACACACCAATGGCTGGCGCCATAGGAACTGGTGGAGTAAACAATGAGGGGTTAGACAGGCCTAAATGGACTGTACCCAATGTAGCGCTCCTCTCGTTTCTAACAGGATTAGAGACGAGATAGTGTTGGATGTGTAACTTCCGTATGTATTTGTGAATATCTATAAAAGTACCAAACTTGTCTAGCTTTTTAGGGGGGGCAAATTTGAGTCCCTTGTCCAATACGGAAAGCTCTTCACTAGTCAATGGCTTGGTACTTAGGTTAAAGACACCTTGGCCCTTTAGGTTCTCCTTCGCTTTCCTCCTCTGGGTTCTCCAACCTCCCCTTGTACCTCTCTTGGGTCGGGACCCCTTTTTCTTGGTCTCTGAACCTCGTGAAAAACCTGTGAATGGCGTGGGTTGGTATTGGATGGAGGATAGTCCTGGAACGGCTGTTCACGTCTGAATCCAGGGCTATGTCCCTAATCATCCCAGTATTCGTCATCCCTGGTATTCCTAAGGGGCAAGAACCTATTATATGTGGATGGGGGTGGTTGTTCATAGTAATGGGGATTCTGGTATTGGGTATCTGTATATGGGGTCTGTCGAGATTGGGGTGCTTCATATTGCCCTGAATATGGTTCAGGGGGATGCCTCCCACGGCTACGTTGGCCTCTCCCCCCCTGTCTACCTCTAGTGGAACCTCTACTTCTCTGGTTGGCATAGGGGGTGTGGGGGTTGTAATAATATCTGTTAGTACGTGATAGAGATTCGTACCTAAAATTGTTATTCACTCTCGTGTCTGCAGGGGTGTCTGGAGGTGATGTACCTGAATGGACAACTCTAGATGTCGAGGTACTAGGGGGGCAAGATTGCATTTTTATTCCTATTTTCATTTCATTTTTTATTTTTTATTTTTATATGTGGACCTATTGTCCTTTGTCTCATTTTATATGCACATTAATACTATACACTAAGGTGCACCTAGTATACACAGGAAGGGCCTTTTGCCCATTCCCTGTGTGAAATCCTTCTAGTGTTTTGTATACATTTGGTGTTTATAGATATGGATTTATTATCCTGTGTACCTTTCCATGGGAGCCCGCTCCATTTCATTCATTTTTTATTTATTCCTATTAAATTTCCATGAAAGTGGTTGCCAGACCCATCACTTTAATTTTTTACATTACATCATGGATCATGATTCACTTTTATGTGCCAGCAATTTATAAATAATTTTTTCCATGAGTACAACACGTTCCTATATTTCACTCACACCCCCCCTTTTTCTCAACACAAATTCAAGGTTCCCAACTTGGTTTTTGTCACCTTTCTAATGTATGGTGACTTTTCAGACCAAGTCGCATTCACCGGCATTTTTATGCACGAGCGTCATATCTCCACAGCATGGAATCCCACTATAAGTGTCTCAGGGCCATTCTTTCACTTCATTGGTTCATCTTGCAGCGTCACTATTCATAGCCGTCACTATTCATAGCCGTCACGCCCACACATCGGAGCTATTGCATCACCCTTCTCCTTACCCCCATTGCGCATGCGCAGTATCGAGCGCAGCACTTACACCCATGGCACATGCGCAGTACTGAGCGCACTTCACATATTCGTGGGCACAGTACTGTACCCTATTTCTCACTGCAGGTGCACCACTCAGTTCGGCATGGGCTCACCACACACCATCCATTCATAGACTTTTTATTTTGATGGGCATTTTTTGCCGTACATCGCTATTACACTTCCGGTGCAGTATACACTATGGAAGAGAGGCGTGGCACGCACGCTTGGAACGCACGCCGGTCGGCCATTTTGGCTGAAACCGGAAGTGATTAGTTTTTACACGTGGAGCTGTTTCTCATGAGTAAGGGCATATTTCCCATATATATTGGGGTGGCTACAGTGGGGGAAACCCCCCAGATGACGTCTTTGAGGATGAAACGCGTCGGGCAGGACCCCATTGTCGCCACTTTTTCTCATACAGCGCTGTTTTAAAATTTTGGATTTGCATGTGAGTGTACATCTATTTTATTTCAAATAAATACTTTTTGTTTTTCGGATTTACACTATGTGGCCCTTCTTTTCTTTCCCTATTCTTCCATATCAATTTTTGGTCCACGGAATGTTGCCTTGAGGGGTTTGCTTACGGAACACCCCATCACTTCCTTAAGATCTACATGACCTCCCAGATCCGGGAGATTACGCACACCTCCCAAGTTCCTGGTATAATTTGGATGAATACAACAAACCCGTGAGACCGCATTCTTCTCGGAGTATACACAGCCACTCACCACCTAAGCCTTGTCCGACCCAATCCGGCGTATGCCCCATTGGGTCCACCTTATCCGGTAAGCCTCCTCAACTCTTGGTGGTAGTGAGCGGATTTTTAGCTGAGATATCTACACAACTCTTCAATATTTTGTTTAACATATTGCCATACAGACTATGTATCTCTAATGTTTACATGAGGACTACATGCTCTGAGCAGACATAATTGATCCTTCTTACTGTATATTTGACCGGTTTACAGTTTTATATGACATTGTTCAGCGCCACACTTTTTTGTTGTTTTACTATTTGATTATATTCTTGGGAAAATGTGGTTACAAATGTGATAGGTTTACCCGTTTTTCTATTCCTAGAGTTGTAATATTGATAAGGTTTGTTATTATTTTTATTTTTATTTTTATGCTCTCTCTCAGTTTTAGGCTTATCTGACAGTAATTCCTCTCTGTCCATCATCAAAACCCTTTCTAGTCCTTGGTGTATAACAGATTCGTTATAACCTCGGTCCAATAAGCGCTGATGGATGACCTTACATTCTAGTTCAAAGGTTGAGTTTGTTGAACAGTTACGTTTAGCTCGAATAAACTCCCCATAAGGGATGGCATTGATGGTGTGGGATGGATGACAACTGGTTGCAAAAAGCGTAGTGTTACCAGAGCAAGGTTTCCTATGGGTGCATGTTGAAACATCACCTGTGGTTGGATCACCCTTTAGGGTGATGTCTAAAAAGTTGATACTGGAAACATCATGCTGAATTGAAAAATGTAGATTTAACTGATTATCATTCAGAAATTCATGCAATCCCATAATGTCACCATCCCACACCATCACGAGGTCATCAATGAAACGACCATACCAAACAATCTGCTAAGCAAAAGGGTTGCTAGGAGAGAACAAAACTTGTTCGTCCCACCAACCCATATAGAGGTTCACCATGGACGGTAAAAATCTAGCACCCATCAACGCCCTGCAGCGCTGGACATAATATGCGCCATCAAATAAAAATAATATAATTATGCTTTAATAAAAACTCAACACTTAACAGAATAAACTCCTGTAGCTCCTGAGAGTAGGAGCTGTAGTGTTGAAGATGATTTTGGATGGCCTGCAATCCAGCGCTGTGGGGGATCGACGAATAGAGTACCCTCACGTCTAGTGTGGCCCACACATAGGTGGATATCCATTTAACAGAGCAGCACACAGGGTTTGCCAC
Organism: Aquarana catesbeiana; assembly: GCF_042186555.1. Lineage (NCBI taxonomy): Eukaryota > Metazoa > Chordata > Amphibia > Anura > Ranidae > Aquarana > Aquarana catesbeiana. The sequence goes on from NC_133325.1 coordinate 452,373,713, forward strand.
CGGAAGATGAGTCAGAGGAAGCTGCTGCTGCAGAGGAGGAAGAACAATTCCAAGACAATGTTGACAAGGAACTGTTTGTAGATGAATCAAGGTTAGCAACAAACTCAATAAATGAGGAGGATGCAGAACCAGGGCCTAGCAATGTCTCTAGGCCTGTGCAAAGATCTTCAAGGGGAAGTGCCAGGGCTGGGAAACCCATGGATACAATCTTAGATGTAGTTAGTCAGATGTCCACTAAAATGGCTGAAAACCAGTGTGAAGACACAGCATTTCTCACTGTAGTTTTAGGCATATGTAAACAGGTCCCCCGAGAGAAAAAATATGCACTCAGGATGGCTTTGATGTCAACTGCTCAATCCTTCGTGGGTGAGGAGCCAACAACATCCTCAGCATATATGCAAACCCCCAATACCTCACTTTCAAAGTACACAGTATGCTCCACCAATAAACCGGCCATACTGTGACCAGTATGGTAATATGCTGAATCCCTCAAGGCCACGCATGTTGCATCCAACTCCTACCCCCACTACCTCTACCCTTGGCCCCCTGAACACTCAGCAACTTAGGAAGCCTACACCCAGTCAGGTTCCACCTTTTCTTGAAAGGAAATACTACCTGGGACCATCAGTGGATTGCCCTGGACCAACCAATAGTTCAGTTTCCAGGACCACTGAAACCAAAACATACCAGCAATTGTAAGTTTATATTATTTTTGCTGTTGTTTTGAGACATGTTAATTTTTTTGTTTTTGGTGGTGTTTGCCAAAACAACAACCCAAAAAAGTTTCAGTTCATGGAAATTTTATTTTGTAATTTTTGCCTTCTTGCAAAAAGATTTTGCTGTAAAAAAAGATTATGATTATATATTTTATTTTTTGTATGACTTTTATTTCTGTGTTGTTCAAATAGATATATGGTATTTTTTTATTCTTTGTTGTGGTGGTTTAAAATAAAAAACAACAAATGGTGTAGTTCACCCAAAAAAACCTTTATTTTTGGTGCATTTTTGCCCAAAATTTTGAAAAATAAAAAATATTCTGGTTACATTATATGTTTTATACTTATCCATTTTTTAAATTTGTGTTAAAGACCTGTTATTCTGCATTTGAATGCAATTAAACATAACAGACATATAAATAATAATAAAATAAAAAATGCATGACATACATTATGCAATGGCATCCTGCTGCCAGGGGACAGAACCAGCAGCAGACATTAAAAACAACATGAATCCCTTACGCACAGTGTTACCATTGGTGGTGCCCCTACTGGCACTCCATTGTGCACCTTCCAGATCGTGCATGAGGGAATCTTCAAAAAGATAGCCATCACGAATTCTTACAAAATTATGAAGCACACATGCTGCTTTTACTGCAGATATTGCATTCTCAAGTTTTAAAATCAATAGGTGAATGTAGCAAACGCCACTTGTTCGCTAAAATGCCAAATGAACATTCTACCACTCATCTTGCCCTGGTTAACTGGTAATTGAAGATTTACTTCTCTTCACTCAGACACCTATTGGAATAAGGCCTTAATAGATGCTCACTGAGAGCAAAGGCCTCATTCCCAACATACACAAATGCATAGGGGGCCCATTTGTTCCTGGCAATGGACAGTCCTGTGGCAGGTCCAGGCCATTTTCCCTCAACATTCTTCCAAAAGATGATCTTTGGAAAATACTGGAGTCTGAGCTGCTGCCATAAGATCCTATGTCTGTATAAGTAAAACAATAATTGGCATCAGCCACTGCTAGTAATACAAAAGAAAAATATTTTTTGTAATTAAAGTATTTTGTTCCACTGCCGATGGGCATCACTACCCTCATATGTTTTCCGTCAATTGCCCCGACACAATTCGGGAAATTGCATTGGTCCCAGAAAACTTCAGATATCTTGCACCAATCTTCGCAAGTGGGCCTTTTCAGGACCAATTCCCTAAGGACATTCCAGATGTCTCTGCAGGTAGTGTGGACAATATTGCTAACAGTAGTTTTGCCAACCAAAAATTTTAAATGCAAACTTGCAAAGGAATGTCCAGTTGCCAGGTACCTAAAATGGAATAGTAAATACAGTTTATTAGAATGATACATATTAACAATAAGCTACTTCTATATTAAATAAAAAATGAGCTTGGAAGGAGGTGCCTGAGGAAGTGAAGGAAGAAGAGGAGCAGGAGAAAGACACTGGTGATGTAGAGGGAAAGTTAATATTGTAAAAACAATCTCACCCACAATTACATGCTAGTATTTATTATTTCACTTCATGTAAAGAGGATGAAAGAATGATGTGGATATCCAAATGCCACATATAAGGTAAGAAGAAGAAAAAGTAGGTATGAAAAGTTACCTCAATGTTATAATGAGTCTTTCAACAGCTGGAATACTCCTTCGGAAACTTGTGTTTTGTCGCTCTAGATGGCTAGAGAGCAAAGCCAACAATTCATCAAAACTGGAAATAGAAAATGTATGGCTATTATCTACATTGACCGTGTAAAAATAAAACATTTAAAAATCTAGTTCCATATTTTTAACAATTTGATCAGGTTATAGGTAACACTTCTAGCTACTGAAAGCTAAAAATTATAAAAAGAGTCATACTGACCAGACATATACACATTTTCATAAATATATCTTGGAGCATTTGCAAGTTGACATCAAAAAATGTTCTCACCTTCTAATTGACATCTGTGTGTAGTGAAGAATTTGTCTTCATGAGCACGGAGATCGTTGTAAAGGACCCCAAACTGGCCTCTCACTTCCCTTTGGGCGATGATGGGATGGATCCAAAACCTATGCCTTCTCCTCCTCCGCTTATCCTCTTCTTCTTCATCTATTAATGCTGCTACAGCACCTAAAATGACTGCTGACCCAACATATTTCATAGCCAACATGTTTGCTAACCAACATACAACACGTGACAACGAAAGAGGAAGGGGAAATAACTAAGCAGGATAAGGAATTACATCACTATGACTAAATCGCAGAACATCAAAGTCGCACAAAGTCGTTTTTAAGGTCGCAACAAATCGCAACACAAATCGCATAGCAAAGTCGCAGTGTAAATCTTGTGACTTTGGGGACGCACTAGTGGAAACATAGCCTTAAACAGCATATTGGAAGATTTCACCTCAATTTATTGTCCAGTGACAGGTCTAAAATGTTGGCTTTCCCATCAGTTTCTGCATCAGACAAAATGATCACTAGGCCAAATAGAACACAAGCAATATAAACTTTTGAACACTTCAAAATCAGAAAAAAATATTTGACTTTACACATACTTTAACAATTTCCTGGGTTACCTCTTTGATCATCGGACATTGGTGAAGCCCATTCATTGACCAAAGAGTAGGCTAGAGATGACAAGGTCACAAGGCAAAGCTGGCTAAGCAGTCTGACAGTGGTGTCCGAGTAATAGCGATAGAATTACAAATGCACTGGAAAGTGAAACGATTCACTTTGGGTGGGGCCCCTCACCCTGCACATGGGGGTACCCTTCCCGCAGAGCGTGCTTATCAACACTTGGGACCAGGCGGGGACCTCGTTCATGTTATATTCAAACATTATGGTGGTTCCCTGGCTTAGAGATGAGCTATGTGATGTGTGCAGTATTAAATGTACCCTGTCCCTACACACTTTAGTTTGATGTATGCTGCATTTAGTAGAGACACCACTGAGCCTGTGCCCTCTCCAGAAGTCCAGCATACCTTTGCCACCTCACTCCCAGTCACAGAATGGGTCCCGCCATGCACTTAGCACAGACCTCATGCGTGCACTCGCTAACTCCTTCTCTTCCGTACCATGCGACCAGGCTATGGGTCTCTATATTGCAGGTTTGGTCCTGGTTGCTTTGGGAAACCGACTGCTGGGGAGAGAGCCAGATCACTGACCCCTTTGCTACTGGATGACCAATCACCTACTCCAGGTACCATGCTTCACAAATGGCTGCAATGTACCTTGTGCTAGTTTTGGTTACCCATACCAACTGCATTACTCCTTCTGCTTGTTGTGCTGAGTAGGGATGAGCCGAACACCCCCCGGTTCGGTTCGCACCAGAACCCGCGAACGGACCGAAAGTTCGCACGAACGTTAGAACCCCATTGACGTCTATGGGACTCGAACGTTCGAAATCAAAAGTGCTCATTTTAAAGGCTAATTTGCATGGTATTGTCCTAAAAAGGGTTTGGGGACCCGGGTCCTACCCCAGGGGACATGTATCAATGCAAAAAAAACTTTTAAAAACGGCCGTTTTTTCGGGAGCAGTGATTTTAATGATGCTTAAAGTAAAAAAAAAAAAGTGAAATATTCCTTTAAATATCGTACCTGGGGGGTGTCTATAGTATGCCTGTAAAGTGACGCGTGTTTCCCATGTTTAGAACAGTCCCTGCACCAAATGTCATTTTTAAAGGAAAAAATCTCATTTAAAACTGCTTGCGGGTTTAATGTCATGTCGGGTCATGGCAATATGGATGAAAATCAGTGAGACAAACGGCATGGGTACCCCCCAGTCCATTACCAGTCCCTTTGGGTCTTGTATGGATATTAAGGGGAACCCCGCACCCAAATTAAAATAAGGAAAGGTGTGGGGCCACCAGGCCCTATATACTCTGAACAGCAGTATACAGGCGGTGCAAACAAGACAGGGACTGTAGGTTTGTTGTTAAGTAGAATCTGTTTGTAATTTTGAACATTTTTAACGTGTTTAGCTCCAGCCAAAAAATCTTTTCTAAGCTTTTTGGAAAACATAGGGAAGGGTTATCACCCCTGTGACATTTGTTTTGCTGTCTTTCCTCCTCTTCAGAAGATTTCACCTCACTTTTTTGTCCCAATGAAAAATGTTTTTTGAAAATTTGGGTTTTTTTGTGGAACAAGGATTGGAAAGCATCAGTGGAAAGGAGAACTTGTTTTCCCATATTAACTCTTACAGGAGAGAATTTCCCTTCCTAGGGGTAGATTTCATCTCACTTCCTGTTGTCTCCTTCCGTTTACAAGTAGGAGTCGTTTGTAAGTTAGATGTTTGAAAGTAGGGTCCTGCCCTATATACTCAGCAGAAATTTGGGCCTTAGGTGTTGCTGTGGCCACAACACTGTAAGCCCTCACAGGGCCCTGCTGTGAAATATTAGATCAAGAATTGTAATTACATGCCCCTGTTGAACAGGAGCTGAAAAATTAGGCCTTAGGCACTGGTGCTGGTGCCACAACACTGCAACCCCTCACAGACACTCTAGTTGGAACGCAGGAACGAGCCCTGCTGCAAATTATTGCTTCAAAAATTGTAATTACACGCCCCTGTTAGACAGGGGCAGAAAAATTGGGCCTTAGGCACTGGTGCTGGTGCCACAACACTGCAACCCCTCACAGACACTCTAGTTGGAACGCAGGAACGAGCCCTGCTGCAAAGTATTGCATCAAAAATTGTAATTACACGCCCCTGTTAGACAGGGGCAGAAAAATTGGGCCCTAGGCACTGGTGCTGGTGCCACAACACTGCAACCCCTCACAGACACTCTAGTTGGAATGCAGGAACGAGCCCTGCTGCAAAGTATTACATCAAAAATTGTAATTACACGCCCCTGTTAAACAGGGGCTGAAAAATTGTGCCTTAGGCACTGGTGGTGGCGCCCAGAACCAAAAATGTTCTTACAAGCTATCAGCGTGATGATTGAGGAGGAAGAGGATAATTACTCAGGGATAGTCACTCAGCATCAGCATAGGCAGTCTTTGAAGGGATCTGAGATTTCAAAAAAAATTATTCGGTTACATCAGCATCAGGTGCTTGGTAGCTGGTGGTGATCCAAGACTCATTCATTTTTATGAAGGTCAGCCGATCGACCGAGTCGGTGGACAGACGCACCCTGTGATCGGTTACCACGCCTCCAGCAGCACTGAATGTGCGTTCCGAAAGAACGCTGGATGCAGGACAGGCCAGTAGCTCAATTGCATACTGTGCAAGCTCTGGCCAGTGATCCATCCTCAAGACCCAGTAACCCAGAGGATTTTCGGTGGGAAAGGTGTCCAAGTCTGATCTTGCCCCTAGGTATTCCTGCACCATGTAAAACAGACGCTGGCGATGGTTGCTGGAACCGATCATACCTTGGGGCTGCGGACCAAAAAATTGTCTGAACGCATCGGTCAGACGGCCACCTTCTCCACCGCTCCTTCTTTGACTGACCGAAGCCTCAGCAACACGTTGTCCAGAAACAGGAGTTTGTAACCTCCCAGTCTCTGGGAACGCGTTGCACAGACCTTTCTGCAAGGCCTCCCGAAGATGTTTCATCCTCTGCTCCCTCTGCGATGGCAAGATAAGGTCCGCAACCTTACCCTTGTAACGTGGATCAAGGAGGGTTGCCAGCCAGTATTGGTCCTTCTCCTTGATACCACGAATACGAGGATCCTTACGCAGGCTTTGCAGGATCAGGGAGGCCATGCAGCGTAGGTTTGCTGAGGCATTCGGTCCGGAGTCCTCTGGGTCACTAAGAACGACATGGTCCGCAGCCACCTCCTCCCAGCCACGTACAAGTCCATGTGTTTCTTGGGACTGATCCCTTAAAGACTGCTGCTGATGCTGAGTGCCAGGCTCCACCTCCATACTGACACAATCTTCCTCCTCCTCCTCTTCCTCCTCCTCCTCTTCCTGTGTGATTGGCGGGCACGCAGGAACACTGTCTGGATAAAGGGGGCCTTGAGAGCTAAGGAAGTCCTCCTCTTCCTGCCTCTGTTCTGCCTCAAGTGCCCTGTCCATTATTCCACGCAGCGTGTGCTCCAACAGGTGGACAAGGGGGACAGTGTCACTGATGCATGCACTGTCACTGCTCACCATCCTCGTGGCCTCCTCGAATGGTGACAGGACAGTGCATGCATCCCTGATCATGGCCCACTGGCGTGGGGAAAAAAAACCAAGCTCCCCTGACCCTGTCCTGGTGCCATAGTCGCACAGGTACTCATTGATGGCCCTCTGCTGCGTGTGCAGCCGCTGCAGCATGGCCAACGTTGAGTTCCACCTGGTGGGCATGTCACAGATTAGGCGGTTCTTGGGCAGGTTAAACTCCTTTTGGAGGTCCGTCAGCCGAGCACTGGCATTATATGACCGGCGGAAATGCACACAGACTTTCCTGGCCTGCCTCAGGACATCCTGTAAGCCCGGGTACCTGCCCAAGAACCGCTGCACCACCAAGTTAAGGACGTGAGCCAAACAGGGCACATGGGTCATTTGTCCCTGTCGGAGGGCAGAGAGGAGGTTGGTGCCATTGTCGCAAACCACCATTCCTGCCTTAAGTTGGCGTGGCGTCAACCACCTCTGAACCTGCCCCTGCAGAGCTGACAGAACCTCTGCCCCAGTGTGGCTCCTGTCCCCCAAGCACACCAGCTCAAGCACCGCATGGCATCTTTTGGCCTGCGTACTTGCGTAGCCCCTTGAACGCCTACGGAGCACCGCTGGTTCCGAGGAAGAGGCCATGGAGGAAGAAGAAGAGGAGGGGGTGGAGGAGAGAGGTGTGTCACAATCAGCATTTTGGAGGCGTGGTGGCGGAACAACCTCCAACACTACTGCACCTTGTCCTGCATCCTTCCCAGCTGCCAGCAGAGTCACCCAATGCGCCGTGAAACTTAGGTAACGTCCCTGTCCATGCCTGCTGGACCATGAGTCAGCGGTAATATGCACCTTACCGCTGACCGCCCTGTCCAGCGAGGCATGGACATTGCCTTCCACATGCCGGTAGAGAGCCGGAATCGCCTTCCGTGAGAAAAAGTGGCGTTTGGGTACCTGCCACTGAGGAACCGCACATTCCACAAACTCACGGAAGGGGGCAGAGTCTACCAACTGAAAAGGCAGCAGTTGAAGTGCTAGCAATTTTGCCAAGCTAGCATTCAACCGCTGGGCATGTGGATGGCTGGGAGCAAACTTCTTTCGGCGGTGCAGCAGCTGGGGCAGGGAAATTTGCCTGGTACAATCTGACGTCGGTGTACCAAAAGCAGATTGCCCACAAGTACTTGGTTGTGACACACCTAATTCTACACCTTCATTCCTCTCACTGCAGGTCTCAGAGAGGACTGAAGGTCTAGTGGGGTTGGAAATCTCAGCTGATGAGGAGCAAGGAGAGATCCTCTTTGTTCTTTGGTGTGGGTCTTTTAGATACGCTTGCCAACGAACTGCATGGCAGGTCAACATATGTCTGGTCAAGCATGTGGTACCCAAGCGGGAGATATTTTGGCCACGCGAGATACGCTTGAGACATATGTTGCAAATAGCAGCGGTGCGATCTGATGCACTCGTCTCAAAAAAGGCCCACACCAAAGAACTTTTTGAATAACGCGCAGAGACTGCAGCGCCCTGCACATGTGGAGCTTTGGGGTGTGATGCAGTCAATGTGCTGCCCTTAGGCTGGCCCCTGGAGGGCATCCTGCCTCGTTGGTGATGTGCTGCCGCCTCCTCCTCCTCCTCCTCCTCCTCTCTCCTATCAGGCACCCACGTTGAGTCAGTGACCTCATCATCCCCTCCCTCCTCATCACTGGAGCAAACCTGGCAGTATGCTGCAGCAGGGCGAGCATGACTGCCAGATTGCTGTCCTTCTTGGGCACCCCCTCTGTCCGCGCTCATGTTACTGCCTTCATCGAGCTCAGTATCGTCATCAGAGCCTTCCAAACGCTGGGCATCCTCCTGGAGCATGTACCCAACACTGTGGTCAAACAGTTCGAGGGAATCCTCATGAGGACATGGTGGAGCTAGGGAAGGAGTCACTGATGACATTGAGCTGAGGGAAGAGGCCGCTGCTTTGCCAGACAAAGCACCCTGGGCATGGGTGAGAGAGGATGAGGAGGATGAGGACGGCTTGGTCATCCACTCGACCAAGTCTTCCGCATGTTGCGGCTCAACATGGCCAGCTGCCGAAAAAAAGGCCAAGCGTGTCCCATGGCCACGTGCTGATGAGGATGCACCGTCTCCACGACCAGCACTAGACACAGAGCCTGCTTGCCCTCTCTTATTGGCTTGTGACTGTCTGCCTCTCCTTCTTGGCCTTCCAGACATACTAATGGCCTGTAGCTGCACTAAGCTGGGATAGAACACCTGTAATTTTCTTCAAGTAGCTTTATATACTGTAACCAGACAAGCCTGCCTGTCAGTAGGAAGATAACAGGAACGGATCTAGCTGAACACTGTGAGCAGGACGCACTGTACTAAATGTAAATAGTCTAGCTGCCTGACCGTGGTACTAATAGGATCAAATAGAACACCTGTAATTTTCTTCAGGTAGCTTTATATACTGTAACCAGACAAGCCTGCCTGTCAGTAGGAAGATAACAGGAACGGATCTAGCTGTACACTGTGAGCAGGACGCACTGTACTAAATGTAAATAGTCTAGCTGCCTGACCGTGGTACTAATAGGATCAAATAGAACACCTGTAATTTTCTTCAGGTAGCTTTATATACTGTAACCAGACAAGCCTGCCTGTCAGTAGGAAGATAACAGGAACGGATCTAGCTGTACACTGTGAGCAGGACGCACTGTACTAAATGTAAATAGTCTAGCTGCCTGACCGTGGTACTAATAGGATCAAATAGAACACCTGTAATTTTCTTCAGGTAGCTTTATATACTGTAACCAGACAAGCCTGCCTGTCAGTAGGAAGATAACAGGAACGGATCTAGCTGTACACTGTGAGCAGGACGCACTGTACTAAATGTAAATAGTCTAGCTGCCTGACCGTGGTACTAATAGGATCAAATAGAACACCTGTAATTTTCTTCAGGTAGCTTTATATACTGTAACCAGACAAGCCTGCCTGTCAGTAGGAAGATAACAGGAACGGATCTAGCTGAACACTGTGAGCAGGACGCACTGTACTAAATGTAAATAGTCTAGCTGCCTGACCGTGGTACTAATAGGATCAAATAGAACACCTGTAATTTTCTTCAGGTAGCTTTATATACTGTAACCAGACAAGCCTGCCGGTCAGTAGGAATTTAACAGGAACGGATCTAGCTGAACACTGTGAGCAGGACGCACTGCACTAAATGTAAATAGCAGGAACGGATCTAGCTGAACACTGTGAGCAGGACGCACTGCACTAAATGTAAATAGTCTAGAAGATAACAGGAACGGATCTAGCTGAACACTGTGAGCAGGACGCACTGCACTAAATGTAAATAGTCTAGAAGATAACAGGAACGGATCTAGCTGAACACTGTGAGCAGGACGCACTGCACTAAATGTAAATAGCAGGAACGGCTCTAGCTGAACACTGTGCGCAGGACGCACTGCACTAAATGTAAATAGCAGGAACGGATCTAGCTGAACACTGTGAGCAGGACGCACTGCACTAAATGTAAATAGCAGGAACGGATCTAGCTGAACACTGTGAGCAGGACGCACTGCACTAAATGTAAATAGCAGGAACGGATCTAGCTGAACACTGTGAGCAGGACGCACTGCACTAAATGTAAATAGCAGGAACGGATCTAGCTGAACACTGTGAGCAGGACGCACTGCACTAAATGTAAATTGCAGGAACGGATCTAGCTGAACACTGTGAGCAGGACGCACTGCACTAAATGTAAATAGTCTAGAAGATAACAGGAACGGATCTAGCTGAACACTGTGAGCAGGACGCACTGCACTAAATGTAAATAGCAGGAACGGATCTAGCTGAACACTGTGAGCAGGACGCACTGCACTAAATGTAAATAGCAGGAACGGATCTAGCTGAACACTGTGAGCAGGACGCACTGCACTAAATGTAAATAGCAGGAACGGATCTAGCTGAACACTGTGAGCAGGACGCACTGCACTAAATGTAAATTGCAGGAACGGATCTAGCTGAACACTGTGAGCAGGACGCACTGCACTAAATGTAAATAGTCTAGAAGATAACAGGAACGGATCTAGCTGAACACTGTGAGCAGGACGCACTGCACTAAATGTAAATAGCAGGAACGGATCTAGCTGAACACTGTGAGCAGGACGCACTGCATTAAATGTAAATAGTCTAGATAGAAGATAACAGGAACGGATCTAGCTAAACTGAATACAGTGTATATATATATATGCAACACCTGGGATGCATATATATACACAATACACTGTAAGTGCAGCTAACTGACTGACTGTTCTGCCTAATCTATCTAACTCAAATCAAATGACACTGTCTCTCTCTCTCTCTATCTCTCAGCACACCGGAACACACACTACACAGGGCCGCCGTGCAGGCGGCCTTATATAGTGTGGGGTGTGTACTAAATCCCCTGAGCCATAATTGGCCAAAGCCACCCTGGCTTTGGCCAATTACAGCTCTCTCTACTGACAGCGCTGTGATTGGCCAAGCATGCGGGTCATAGTGCATGCTTGGCCAATCATCAGCCAGCAATGCACTGCGATGCCGCAGTGAATTATGGGCCGTGACGCGCCACACGAATTTAGCGCGAACGGCCCATAACGTTCGCAATTCGGCGAACGATCGAACAGCCGATGTTCGAGTCGAACATGGGTTCGACTCGAACACGAAGCTCATCCCTAGTGCTGAGTATACCTTCTGTAGAACAGTTGATGCAAGTTTACTTTAGCATTTTAAGGTACAGCTCAATGTGAACACTTTCAATGAAACATTCCCTAAATAACTCAACTAGGCTGCTCAGGCATACTTCAACAAGGTAGTAGTCAGAACTCCAGCTTCCTGGTGTCCTCTGGCGGATTGCTGGGTGCATCAATCCCTCTTAGTACCCCATGACAGTCATGGGCTCCTCTTTCGCGGCCCTCAAACCAGCCTTTCCCCTAATTTATATAACAGGGCGGATAGGCAAGGTCCAAAAAGCCTGGGAACCGAGGTGTAGAATTTTGACCTCTTTCTTGGCCTGGGTCAGCCTCTGCCTAACGAATAAACTGTAGGCAACCTGCCTACAACTTAACTGTATTTTAATAATGTATTTACAAGGGCGGAGCTAGCGCGCAGCATGTAAGGAGCGTCTGACCGGAGCTCCGTCTGCAGACGATCTATCCTGATAAAATCCTGGGACAGCGGCGCTTGTTTTTTTGGCCATCGGCTGGGGATGTGTGCTGGGATACATCGGGCACCCTCGGGGATGGTAAAATACGGCCCTCCATGCCCCACGGAAATGCGGCTGGCGCAATTCGCCTGGGGCTCTCAAAATGGCGCTGGAACACAGGAGGAGGAGGAGGAATGGCCGCCGCTGCAGAGATCCACAGAGACACCGCTTCAGGCATCCTCATCTTCAGCCGTGGACAGGGTGAGTCCTAAGCCCCAAAGAGAGGCAGTGATACACAGGGGAAGATCGCTGGACAGGTTAAAGGATCGCTGGGCGAGAGCTGACAGGGAGGTGGTGGGAGAAGAGGAACCGTCCCTGTCACAGATAATGGCGGCCATACAGGGATGTCAAACAAAGTTATTGGATCACTTTGAGGAGCTAAGAATGGAGTTTTCATTCATGAAACATGATATGCAAAAGCTGAGGGAGAAGGCACAGATTACAGACCGCCATGTTACTGCCCTGGAAGATACTGTAAGACCCTTAGATACTGCAGCACAGGTGACCAGAAAGACTTTATCTGAACATACTTTAAAGATGGCCGACATGGAAGACCGCATGCGGAGAAAAAATATAAGGCTGGTGGGGTTCCCAGAAGGAGTGGAGGGAAAGCACCCAGAGGAATATCTAGAGAAATGGCTGATTGCTAATATGGCACCTGACACCTTTACATAAATGTTTGCTATTGAAAGGGCCCATCGAGTTCCAGGCCGGGCCCCTCCAAAAGGAGCCCCCCCCAGGTCTATGATAGCAAAAGTGCTTCACTTTCGGGACCGGGAGAATATCCTAAGGGGAGCCAGAGTGGGCCCTGAGATGACTTCTGATGGAAATCGCATATCAATATACCCTGATTTCTCTGCCGTTACCCAGAAACAGAGAGCTTCATTTCAACCCATAAAGAAAAGATTGAGGGATCTCAACTTGATCTACAGCATGCTATATCCTGCTAAGCTGCGCATTGTGGAAAATGGTAAAACGCATTTTTTTACAAATCCTACTGAGGCGTCTGAATGGCTGGACTCTTGTGGTAATCGGAGAAATAGAGCCTCACCTAGATCGTCTTGAGGAAGATGAAACCATGTGGAGCAATTGTTTTCTTTGGGTGAGAGAATACTAACCGGAAAGGATACTGACTGCCTATTTGACTGTATCTTGTGGTATATCTCTCCCTACCTCACCAGTCGCCCCCTCCCTTTTTTTCCCCACCCCCCATTTTTTGTTCCTTTTCTTTTTTTGTTCTCTTATGAGGGGGTTTTTTTGCTGTAACATATATTTTTTTCTTCATGCTGAAAATATTGCTGGAGCAGGAGCTCTGACACTGTGGATGCAATCTCTCCCTGATGGTTGTCTTTGGGGGAGGAGGGGGAGGGGGAATGTTGATCCTTTTTGTTCTGTCTCTGGAAAAGTTTTTTATTTTATTTTTCTTTTTCTGGAGGACTTTTCTATAGATACTAGTGGTCCTTTAAAAAAAAAAAAAAAAAAGGTTTTTTTGGTTTATATTGCCGCTGTCCTATGCCAAAAAAGATATATAGTGTCTGCAGATGGATCTTGAAGCTGCAAATTACTGGAACAACTTTTTTGCTGGGAGTAAAGGTTTTTTTTCCCTATTTTTTAGGGAAAACAGAGTTTTTTATTGACTTATTATTTTTATTGTTTTTTGCTGCTAAGTAGCACTGTTACTCCTCAGTAACTTGCCTTATGTGACTAGTTTAAGTCGCATCTCTGCTGCTAATTTCTTTGTGGTTATGGGAAAAAAGTGCCTGGTATGTTGGGACTGGGTGCAGGGAGGGGGGAGGGAAAAGATCGGAAACTGTAATGGTTGGGGTTTTTTAAGTCTGTCTTTGGTGGGGGTGGTTCATGTTTGCTATGATTACAGGAAATCATCTCAAATGCTATGCCTGTATCGCCCTCTGCGAGCACTGGGAGAGGCCTGGAGCCCATTTGGGTGGCTGGATTGGTCAGGTGAAATGGGGAGGTCCGCCTACTACTACAATTATAGATATGGCGGTTAGTCTCAAAATTTTGGCCTGGAACGTGCGAAGCCTCAATTCTAAATTCAAGCGCTCCTTGATTTTTGACTATATTAAGAAACACAAGCCCCATATAATTTTATTCCAGGAAACGCATCTACAGGGCTCCAGGGTTCTCTCATTAAAACGAGCACATATTGCCGGGGCCTATCATGCTACTTACTCTTCGTACGCACGGGGAGTTTCCACTCTGGTTACTAAGGCTATGCCTATTTCGATACATGCGGTTCGGACTGATATTAAAGGAAGGTTTGTGGTATTAGTGATCCAGGTGATGAATAAATTTCTAACGATAGTGAATTTATATGTACCTCCTCCTTTTTCGCTAGCTCATTTAGATGATATGTTACAAATAATTTATGAGATAGCGGAGGGGAGGATATATATATTGGGGGACTTCAATACTGTGGCAGAGCCAGCTCTGGATAGACTTGGGGCGGTACCCGGCACAGCGGCTCCTTTAGCGGGATGGTTGTCTGCACATGGTTTCAGAGATGTCTGGCGTTTCCATCATCCTGGGGTGCGGGAATATTCCTGCTACTCCGAAACGCATAAGACGCTGTCCAGGATAGACACCGTCCTGACTGAGGGAGACGGTATGCATTTGGTTCGGGGGGTTTCATATTTGCCCAGAGCTTTATCAGATCATTCCCCTATGTTACTGGAACTTAATTTAGGACCGAAGCCGGGTTTAAGGCTATGGCGAATGGAGGCGAGTTGGCTTCAGGAGGAGTATATTAAAATCAAATGTACAGAGGCGATCAAACATTTTTGGGCAGAAAATACTGGCTCCGCATCCACACTTCTCCAATGGGAGGCTTTTAAGGCCACGCTGCGAGGGGTGTTCATGGCGGAGGTCCGAGGTTTTAAAAAACAACTGGCCTCAGAGGTACAATTTAAAGAGACTGAGGTGACACTGGCGGAAGCTGAATATGTTAGAGACCCCACTGCAGAGAGGCTACTGACTTTACAAACCAGTACAAGAGAGTACAAGACGATCCTCACAGATCGTACCACAAAATTAAATTTGGCACAACGTAGATGCATATTTGAATTTGGAGACAAGAATGGCAAGCTTCTGGCATACCTGGCGAGACCTGACTATATTCCGGTCTATATTAAGTCGGTGTATGGTGATTCTAGGATTGAAATATGTGACTCAGCCGCTATCCTAGATATTTTTGCTAGTTTCTATAAAAAACTATATAGCTCTTGTGCCCCCTTGGAACTGGAGAAACTGGGAAAATACATAGCTGATGTTGAATTACCTAGATTGACAGAAGAAGACAGTACTGCTCTAGAAGCGGGTATTACGGTAGAGGAGGTAGAGAAGGCGATTGCCTCCTTTCCGCTAGGAAGGCACCTGGACTGGATGGCCTTCCTTCGGAATGGTACAATACTTTTCGATACGGTATGGCCCCACGCCTATTAAAAGTTTTTAATACAGCTAGATCGGATGGTAGACTCCCTCCCTCTATGAGGGAAGCCTTGATTGTGTTAATACCTAAGGGGGGTAAAGACCCTCGAGAATGTGATTCGTATCGTCCAATCTCATTGATGAATATGGACACAAAAATCCTTGCAAAAATACTAGCTGGTAGACTGCAATCAGTCATACTAAATTTAGTGGACGCTGACCAAACGGGTTTTATACAAGGTCGTTGTGCACAGATGAATATTAGGAGACTTTTTATAAACCTTCAGACAGCCCATGACAACTTGGGGACTAGAGTGGTGGCTTCTTTGGATACAAAGAAAGCCTTCGACTCCGTAGAGTGGACATATCTGTTCCACCTCCTCGAGTCATATGGGTTTGGCCCTTGTTTTATCTCTTGGGTGAGGTTACTTTATACGGACCCACTGGTAAGATTAAGGGTAAATGGTATAGTTTTGGACTCCTTCCCTATTTTTAGAGGTACCAGGCAGGGGTGCCCGCTTTCGCCCCTCCTGTTTGCCTTGGCAATTGAGCCTTTAGCGGTCAAACTGAGAGCCACACCACAATTGGTAGGACTGAGACTGGGCGATTTTGAGGAGCGAGTGTCGCTTTATGCCGACGACATGTTGCTATACTTACAGGATCCAGGGCCCTCATTATCAGAAGCTTTCCGATTGATTCAAGAATTTGGCGATTATTCTGGATTCCGGATTAATTGGAAAAAGTCCTCTATTTTCCCTATTGATGGGGGGGTGGTGATCCCGAGGGATTGTCCCATACCACTCTCCACTTCCTTTAGGTATTTAGGGGTCGAGATCCAGCTTCCCATCTCTACGTTCTTGGAGAAAAACTTGATGCCGGTTATACAAAATTTTCGGGAGAAGGTACGGAAATGGCAGAATTTACCGATTACCCTATTGGGACGGATAAATTTATTTAAAATGATTTTCCTGCCGAAATTCCTTTACATTCTCTTTAACTCTCCGGTTTTTGTGACTCTGAAGGTCTTTAAAAATATAGATTCCATTATTGTGGGTTTCCTTTGGGGCTCTAAGGCACCCAGGGTCTCCTTGGCGATTTTAAAACTGCCGGTTACAATGGGTGGAATGGCATTACCAGATCTGCGGTCTTACTTTCTGGCGTCGCAGTTATCCTTTCTGCACTGGCGACTCTTCCCTTTAACACCCACTGCTACTGCCCTGTTGGAGGCTGCTGTTGCCTCCTCGCAGGAAACACTTCAAAATATGCTGTATAGGAAGGGGATACCAGGGAGAGAGGTGGGATCTGTAATGGCACTACCGGGGAAAGTGTTCTATATATGCTCCAGGCGAAGGAAGGATGATCCATTGTGGTTGTCACCGAATAGTCCCCTATGGTATAATAAGACACTTGCAGAGTTTTTGAAACTAACCGACGGACATAACTCTTGGGCTAGACATGGCATAAAATACCTACATCATATATATCAGGACAATCGCTTCTGTACATTTGCACAGCTGAGAGAGAATTTTGGAATACCGAGGAACTGGTATTTTCGGTATGTCCAACTACATCATGCTGCGCTTGCGCAGTTTGGCGCTGATGAAATTATAGTTCAGAATACTGACTTAGAGAGGATTCTGATAGATCCGGACCCGAAAAAAAGAATTTCTAGATATTATGGGTCAGTGGGCCCGGGGGTGGTGACTACAACCTCTAGATCTATGGAACGTTGGGTCACGATTATCCCTGAGCTATCGGAGGAAATGTGGCAGGAGGTGTTGGATACATATCTAATATCTGTTGTCTCTTCCACGGATAAAATGATTCAATTCCGGTACCTACATCAGCAGTACTATACACCTACTAGACTATATCGAATGCATAGACGGGAATCGGCTATTTGCCATAAGTGTGGGAGGGCGGAGGGTACTTTCCTGCACATGACTTGGGAATGTGTAAAGGTAAGACCACTATGGTCACAGGTGACAGAATTCATTTCGGAACAGTTTGACTTGCCCAATATTTGCTCTCCCTTAAGGTGTCTCCTAGGGGTGTTTGGACAAGAACAAATGAGTACACACACAAAATTATTTCTGAGAATTTTATTTTTTGGAGTAAGAAAGCTTATTGCCAGAAGATGGCTACATGATGAACCGCTGACACTGGGGATGTGGAAAAAAGTAATTAACTCTGATGTTTTGATGTATAAAATGACTTATGAAGCTAGAGGGGCCTCTAAAAAATTTCAAAAAGTATGGTTTAGATGGGTTGCCTCTGCTGATACCCTGGAAGGCGAGGGATAAATATCTTGCGGGGAGGCTGTTTTCTATTTCAGGAAGTGAATAGGCAAAGGGTGGATGATAGTGAACTCAATTTTTCTGTTTGGGCTGATGAGGGGGTGGTTGTTTTTTCGGTTCTCTTTATCTTATGGGCCATTCTACCAAAGACAGACTTAGGGGTGGGCGAGGGAGGGATGGGAGAAGTTACTGGGTGTAATATACTGGTTGTTTTTTTTTGTTCTTTTTCTGGTTTAAAAAAAAAAGCACATATACTGAATGAGCGATAAAGACGGCGAACTCAGGAACCTACATGTATGAGCATTGAAATTTGTATGTTGTACTAATGCTAGCTAAATTGTTCAATGTACGCCTCTATTCTGACTTGTATGTCACGTCAATATCAGATGTATTGTATAAATTTTGACTTTGTGCACAATAAAAACATTTGATAAAATAATGTATTTACAGTGCCTTGCAAAAGTTTTCATCCCCCTTGGCTTTTTACCTATTTTGTTACATTATAGACTTTAGTTAAATGTTTTTTTAATCTGAATTATATGTGATGGATCAGAACACAATAGTCTAAGTTGGTGAAGTAAAATTAGAAAAATATATACATAAAACTATTTTTCAGAAATAAAAAACTGATAATTGGCATGTGCGTATGTCGCCCTTTGTTATGAAGCCCATAAAAAGCTCTGGTGCAACCAATTACCTTCAGAAGTCATATAATTAGTAAAATGATGTCCACATGTGTGCAAACTAAGTGTCACATGATCTGTCATTACATATACACAGCTTTTTGGACGGGCCCAGAGGCTGCAAAACCTAAGCAAGAGGCTCCACTAACCAAACACTGCCATGAAGATCAAGGAACTCTCCAAACAAGTAAGGGACAATGTTGTTGAGAAGTACAAGTCAGGGTTAGGTTATAAAAAAAAATCCAAATCTTTGATGTTCCCTAGGAGCACCATCAAATCTATGATAACCAAATGGAAAGAACATGGCACAACAGCAAACCTGTCAAGAGATGACCGCACACCAAAACTCACGGACCGGGCAAGGAGGGCATAAATCAGAGAGGCAGCACAGAGACCTAAGGTAACCCTGGAGGAGCTGCAGAGTTCCACAGTAGAGACTGGAGTATCTGTACATAGGACGTCAATAAGCCATACGCTCCATGGAGTTGGGCTTTATCGCAGAGTGGCCAGAAGAAAGCCATTACTTTCAGCAAAAAACAAAATGGCATGTTTTGAGTTTGCGAAAAAGGCATGTGGGAGACTCCCAAAATGTATGGAGGAAGGTGCTCTGGTCTGATGAGACTAAAATTGAACTTTTTGTCCATCAAAGAAAACGCTATGTCTGGTGCAAACCCAACACATCACATCACTCTAAGAACACCATCCCCACAGTGAAATATGGTGGTGGCAGCATCATGCTTTGGGGATGTTTTTCAGCAGTCGGGACTGGGAAACTGGTCAGAGTTGAGGGAAAGATGGATGGTGCTAAATACAGAGATATTCTTGAGCAAAGCCTGTACCACTCTGTGTGTAATTTGAGGCTAGGACGGAGGTTCACCTTCCAGCAGGACAATGACCCCAAACACACTGCTAAAGCAACACTTGAGTGGTTTAAGGGGAAACCTGTAAATGTGTTGGGATGGCCTAGTCAAAATCCCAGACCTCAATCCAATAGAAAATCTGTGGTCAGACTTAAAGATTGCTGTTCACAAGAGCAAACCATCCAGCTTGAAGGAGCTGGAGCAGTTTTGCAAGGAGGAATGGGCAAAAATCACAGTGGTAAGATGTGGCAATCTCATAGAAACTTATCCTAAGTGACTTGGAGCTGTGGTAGCTGCAAAAGGTGGCTCTACAAAGTATTGACTTTAGGGGGGCGAATAGAAATACACATTGACTTTTTCTGTTTTTTTTGTCCTATTTGTTGTTTGCTTCGCAATAAAAAAAAAAAAATCTTCAAAGTTGTGGGCATGTTCTGTAAATTAAATGATGCAAATCCTCAAACGATCCATGGTAATTCCAGGTTGTGAGGCAACAAAACACGAAAAATGCCAAGAGAGGTGAATACTTTTGCAAGGCACTGTAGTTGTTTGCCTGCAATTCTATTTAAACCTATGTGTGATGAATTGCTGTGGTATTATTGAGCTACAAAGAGTGATCTATTTTTTTAATTCAACTTCTTAGAATGCCAAAAAGTTTTTTTTTTAAAGCACTGCAACCAAGTGCCCCCACCACTCTTGGACCAGTTACTCTTGGTCTTGGAAAATGGATAGCAGCTAGTTCATGTGATTCCTGATCTTGTGGTCACCATGATTAACCAAACAGCATAATCATAAACTTTTCTTGTCACCTATGACACTGAAGATACTTTTTTCTCTGTTCAGTGCAAATGCAATTATAGAGAGTTCATTATTGTAATAGACAGTGATCTTCTGTTAATCTTTTTAACGCAAGAGTGTAACTCCAATGATTTTCTCTGTTTTGGATAGAATAAAAATACTCTGTCACTGTCTGTGAGCCTTGTTGGTATATTTCCCCTCACTTCCTACTCTGCTTACCATGTGGGTCTTTTTCAGCTAATTTTCCTTTGTCCTCTTTCTGCAGTGTTTTCTTTATATTTCTAGAGATACATTTCTATATTTCTGGAGAAAATATACTAAATCAGTTATACCATTATCAGTCCCTAGGTCTTACAGTAAAGTAAACCATACCAAAATACCAAAGCAAATAGTTAAAATATTCTAAAACAACAAAATATGCAGTCCTGGAATTTCCTTTAGAGGACATTTTTAGGATATTTTATTTCTATTTTATGCACACTTAGAACATGGCACAGGAAAACAAATATTGCTCTAAAACCTAAAATGTATGCCTCTGTTAATGGATTAAACACTGGTTTCAATGTTATTATGCAAAATCTGGTGCAGCTCTGCATAGAGACCAATCGGCTTCTAGTTTTTTTTTTTTTTTTCCAAAGCTTAGTTGAACAAGTTGAATTTAGAAGCTGATTAGTTACCATGTACAGCTTCACCAGATTTTGCACTCTCCAGTTTTAGTAAATCAACCCCATAATTTGACCCAGATGCTGAGGTTCTAGTGGCCAGCTGCTGTGGCGTTACATGACACAGTAGTGACAGTGGCTGGTAGGTTGATAGACAGCACACAGTGGGGATGAATCATCTGACACACCAGGAAGTGTGGGATACCAGCAGAGGCCATAGCTCTACAACAGAGTAAAGATTGGAGTCTCTGCCTACTGGGAAGGTACTGTATGTTTTATTTATCTTCCTGCATAGGTGGCCTGTGATTTTCTCAACATCACAAGGTGGCTTTAAAAAATCTGTTGACCTAAGAGTTATATTTCAGATTTGGATAAAATCTGGTGAGTCACTTTCCTCACTTTGCTGTATATACTGTAATATCATATACAATAAATTACACTCAATTAACCTAATATAGCCATGGTGGGGGTGCATTCCTGAGAATGGAGTCTCTAACAGACAAAAGGAAAAGGTGGTTTAACTCTTCAGAATCTACCACAAGCTGAACCCTTAATGTAGAACCTAGTTTACCTCTTTTCTCTCAAATTAATTTCACTTTACTCTTCTTTCCTATGCTTCTTTTTTCTGTCTTTTTTACTGTACTCTTTATTTCCTTCCTCTCAACCTTTCAATTCACTATCTGTATCCCTTTCTCTGTCTCCCCCTAGCCACTTCACAGCCCCTCTCTTTATTTTCCTTCTCCCCCTAGCCACTTCACAGCCCCTCTCTTTATTTTCCTTCTCTCTTATGCCGCGTACACACGACCGTTTTTTCCATCGGAATAAACTCTGAAGGTTTTTCCAACGGAGTTCCCACGGAATTCCACGGAAACTGTCTTACATACACACGATCACACCAAAGTCCGACCGCCAAGAACGGGGTGACGTACAACATGTATGAGACGGGACTAGAAAAAGGAAGTTCAATAGCCAGTAGCCAGTAGCTTATGTCTCTTACTTGCTTCAGAGCATGCATCATTTTTGGTTAGTTGGAGCAGCATACAGACGAGCGGTTTTCCCGATAGGAATTGGTTCCGTCAGAAATATTTAGAACATGCTCTATTTCTAGGTCTGTCAGAATTTTCGAAAAGAAAAGTCTGATGAGGCATAGACATGATCGGAATATACGATGAAAAGCTTCCATTGGACTTTTTCTGTCGGACATTCCGCTCGTGTGTACGCGGCATTAGGCTCCATGCACACTAGAAGCAGAAAAAAACGTCAGCGTTTTAGCTGGAAAAACGTGGCATAAAAAACGTGAATTGAGAGCATATTGTACAAAGTTTATGCGAGTTTATGAGCGTTTGAGTTTACAGGCATTTTTTGCATTTAGCAACACTCCCCTCTGCAAAAGCAAATAAAAAACCGTTGAAACTTGACGTTCACAAGAGATAACAGGAGTTTAGGAACGATTGACATTTTTAGAGCTCCTAAACTTCTCCAGAAAACGCGATCGAGAAGGGTTTTTTTCCTGTCTCTGAACGTCCCTGTCAGAAAATGCCTGTAGTCGTCATAATGTGCAAAGACCCATAGAATACAATAGAAGTGCTTCTACAGGCAGGTGAAAAAAACGTCAAACGCCTGTAGAATCAATGTTTTTTTTGCCAGTGTGCATGGAACCTTACAGTTAACCACCCAGTAGTAACTGACTAACTGAAGTTGCCTCCCCCATCTGTAGTTTTGAGGGAAGTCTTTTCTTTTCATAGGTTTGGGGACATGTCTGGGATACAGGAACATCCCCATGTGTTCACAATTAACATACTCTGACCATAGTCAGAAGAATGGGTGGGGAGCAGAAGGGATGAGATGAGGACTGAGGGGGCAGAGGGCCAGCTATTGTTTATTTTAATTTCTTTGGATCTCCTCAAGAGACATGTTTCCTCTCCTTGTGGTTTTATGAAATCCAGATGTAAGCTTCAAAAGAAATCCGACTTTACTCTTATTACTGGTAATTTTCAATTTAAAGAGAAGCTATTCACAATCATAAACATATAAGGTGTGATTCAACATTCCGTTAGATACACCAAAATTCAAACTAATTTCCTTCAATTTAAAACTTGAAGTTGCAGCAGACTTGGTGCTTATCTATGTCAAGTGGCAGAGCTGTGCAGGTTTAACCTTTGCTTCAGCAACAGTAGAACTTTGAAATTTTCAATGATATCAACAGTATCTTTCATACTGTGCAAATTAGTTATTCTAGGTTATAGTGGGTATAGAAAAGAATCACTTTCTTTAAAACAATGACATTTTGTTGCTTTGCAGCCTGAAATGAAATAGACTTTTTTTTTTTTTTTTATCCAGCTGTATTTACTAGTGCAACTTATAACATCCAAGTAAAAGATATACAGTGCCTTGAAAAAGTTTTCATACCCCTTGACATTTTCCACATTTTGTCATGTTACAATCAAAAAAGTAAATGTATTTTATTGGGATTGTATGTGATAGACCAACACAAAGTGGCACAAAACTATGAAGTTGAAGGAAAATGATAAATGTTTTTCAAAATTTTTACAAATAAATATTTGAACGGTGTGGCGTGCATTGGTATTCAGACCCCGTTACTCTGATACCCCTAAATAAAATCTAGTGGAACCAATTGCCTTCAGAAGTTAGTAAATAGAGTTCACCTTTGTTTATTTAATCTCAGTATAAATACAGCTGTTCTGTGAAGCCCTCAGAGTTTTGTTAGAGAACCTTAGTGAACAAACAGCATCATGAAGACCGAGGAACACGCCAGAGAGGTCAGGGATAAAGTTGTGTAGAGGTTTAAAGCGGGGTTAGGTTATCAAAAAATATTCCAAGCTTTGAACATCTTGTGGAGCACTGTTCAGTCCATCATCCGAAAATGGAAAGAGTATGGCACAACTACAAACCTACCAAGACATGGCCGTCTTTTTACTTATAAAAAAAAAGACATGGCCGTCCACCTAAACTGACAGGCTGGGCAAGGAGAGCATTAATCAGAGAAGCAGCCAAGAGGTGGTAACTCTGGAGGAGCTGTAGAGATCCACAGCTTAGGTGGGAGAATCTATCCACGGAACAACTATTAGTCATGCACTCCACAAATCTGGCCTTCATGGAAGAGCGGCAAGAAGATAAGCCATTGTTGAAAGAAAGCCATAAGAAGCCCAGTTTGCAGTTTGCGAGAAGCCATGTAGGGGACACAGCAAACATGCAGAAAAAGGTGCTCTGGTCAGATGAGGCCAAAATGCTATGTGTGGCAGAAAACTAACACTACACATCACCCTGAACACACCATCCCCACTGTGAAACATTGTGGTAGCACCGTAGCAGCATCATGTTGTGGGGATGCTTTTCTTCAGCAGGGACAGGAAAGCTGGTCAGAGTTGATGGGAAGATGGATGCCAAATATAGGGCAATCTTAGAAGAAAACATGTTAGAGTCTGCAAAAGACTTGAGACTGGGGCGGAGGTTCACCTTCCAGCAGGACAACGGCACTAAACATACAGCCAGAGCAACAAAGGAATGGTTTAGACCAAAGCATATTCATGTGTTAGAATGGTGCAGTCAAAGTCCGGACCTAAATACCATTGAGAATCTGTGGCGAGACTTGAAAATTGCTGTCCACAGATGCTCTCCATCCAATCTGACAGAACTTAAGCTATTTTGCAAAGAATGGGCAAAATTTCACTCTCTAGATGTGCAAAGCTGGTAGAGACATACCCAAAAAAAACTTGCAGCTATAATTGCAGTGAAAGGTGGTTCTACAAAGTATTGACTCAGGGGAGCTGAATACAAATGCACGCCACACTTTTCACATATTTATTTGTAAAAACTTTTGAAAACCATTTATCATTTTCCTTTCACTTCACAATTATGTACCACTTTGTGTTGGTCTGTCACATAAAATCCCAATAAAACACATTTATGTTTTTGGTTGTAACATGATAAAATGTGGAAAATTTCAAGGGGTATGAATACTTTTTCAAGGCACTGTAACACCAACAAGTCAGAAAAAAATTAAACAACAGAATTAATAATTGTACTATGTGCACTGATTGGTGGTATGCGTACGAGTTGGGTACTCCCAGATCCAGTGGTGGTTGGTGCTCCAAATTTTTGGCTGGGCGCAAACTGAAAAATTCTAAGAAATACTGAAGAAAAAACATTAATTGCAGCCTCACTGTGCCCATCAAATTCAGCCACTGTGCCCATCAATTGCAGCCAATGTGCCATCAAACGCAGCCACTGTGCCAGCAATTGCAACCACTGTGCCATCAAATGCAGCCACTGTGCCATCAAATGCCGCCATTGTGCCCATCAAATGCCGCCATTGTGCCCATCAAATGCTGCCACTGTGCCCATCAAACGCCACCATTGCAACCATCAAATGACGCCACTGTGCCCATCAAATGCAGCCATTGTGCCCCATCAAATGCAGCCACTGTGACCCATCAAATGCCGCCATTGTGCCCCATCAAATGCAGCCACTGTGACCCCCGCCAACTGTCTGTCCGGCACTCACCCCATGTTGGTGGCAGGTCAGGCAGCGGCTAGCTGTGTCCTCCATGTGTCTCGTCTTCCTGCTTCCTGCTAGGCATCCAATGGCAGCGCCTGTCCTTTCAGCCAACAGGTGACGGGTATCAGACCGGCGCTACCTGATTGGCGGAGAGGCGGTTCATTGTTAGAAAAGCAAATATTCATACATTATAGGCGGTGTATTTATATATATATATATATATATATATATATATATATATATATATATATATACAGTATCTCACAAAAGTGAGTACACCCCTTACATTTTTGTAAATATTTTATTATATCTTTTCATGTGACAACACTGAAGAAATTACACTTTGCTAAATGTAAAGTAGTGAGTGTACAGCTTGCATAACAGTGTAAGTTTGCTGTCCCCTCAAAATAACTCAACACACAGCCATTAATGTCTAAACTGATGGCAACAAAAGTGAGTACACACCTAAGTGAAAATGTCCAAATTGGGCCCAATTAGCCATTTTCCCTCCCTGATGTCATGTTACTTGTTACTGTTACAAGGTCTCAGGTGTAAATGGGGATCAGGTGTGTTAAATTTGGTGTTATCACTCTCACTCTCTCCTACTGGTCAGTGGAAGTTCAACATGGCACCTCATGGCAAAGAACTCTCTGAGGATCTGAAAAAAAAGAATTGTTGATTTACATAAAGATGGCCTAGGCTATAAGAAGATTTCCAAGACCCTGAAACTGAGCTGCAGCACTATGGCCAAGACCACACAGCGGTTTAACAGGACAGGTTCCAGTCAGGCCTCGCCATGGTCGACCAAAGAAGTTGAGTGCACGTGCTTAGCGTCATATCCAGAGGTTGTCTTTGGGAAATAGACGTATGAGTGCTGCCAGCATTGCTGCAGAGGTTGAAGGGGTAGGGGGTCAGCCTGGTCAGCCAGACTGGAACCTGTCCTGTTAAACCGCTGTATGGTCTTGGCCATAGTGCTGCAGCTCAGTTTCAGGGTCTTGGGAATCTTCTTATAGCCATGAATGTCAACATATACTGTGACATACTGAAGCAGAGCATGATCCCCTCCCTTTGGAGACTGGGCCTCAGGGCAGTATTCCAACATGATAACGACCCCAAACACACCTCCAAGACGACCACTGCCTTGCTAAAGAAGCTGAGGGTAAAGCTGATGAACTGCCCAAGCATGTCTCCAGACCTAAACAATATTAAGCATCTGTGGGGTATCCTCAAACGAAAGGTGGAGGAGCGCAAGGTCTCTAACAAGCACCAGCTCTGTGATGTTGTCATGGAGGAGTGGAAGAGGACTCCAGTGGCAACCTATGAAACTCTAGAGAATTCCATGCCCAAGAGGGTTAAGGCAGTGCAGGAAAATAATGGTGGCCACATAAAATATTGACACTTTATGCCCAAATTGGACATTTTCACTTAGGGATGGACTCACTTTTGTTGCCAATGGTTTAGACATTAATGGCTGTGTGTTGAGTTATTTTGAGGCGACAGGAAATTTACACTGTTTTACAAGCTGTACACTGACTACTTTACATTGTAGCAAAGTGTAATTACATACAGTTTATTCAGTGGTGTACATTATATAATACACTCCAGGCGGTTTATCTATATATATATATATATATATATATATATATATATATATATATATATATATATACATATATATATATATAGTTATTTATTTATTTATTTCAGGTACTTATATAGCGCCGTCAATTTACGCAGCGCTTTACATATATATATATTATACATTCACATCAGTCCCTATACCCTCAAGGAGCTTACAATCTAATATATATATATATATATATATATACAGTCTAGTATTTATACATATACACATATACTTTGCATTCAGTGTAGCGTAGATATATATATATATAGATCTATATATATATATATAGATATAGATATATATCTATATCTATATATATATATTCAGTTCATTCGGTGGTGTACATTATATAATACACTTCAGGGGGTGTATATATCTATCTATATATATATATATATATATATATATATATATATATATATACATAGATAGATAGATAGATAGATAGATAGATAGATAGATAGATAGATAGATAGATAGATAGATAGATAGATAGATAGATAGATAGATAGATAGATAGATAGATACAGTCAGGTCCATATATATGGACCTAAATCCAATTGAGCATGCATTTCACTTGCTGAAGACAAAACTGAAGAGAAAATGCCCCAAGAACAAGCAGGAACAGAAGACAGTTGCAGTAGAGGCCTGGCAGAGCATCACCAGGGATGAAACCCAGCGTCTGGTGGTGTCTATGTGTTCCAGACTTCAGGCTGTAATTGACTGCAAAGGATTTGCAACCAAGTATTAAAAAGTGAAAGTTTGATGGATGATTGTTAATCTGTCCCATTACTTTTGGTCCCTTAAAAAGTGGGAGGCACATATACAAACCGTTGTAATTCCTACACCGTTCACCTGATTTGGATGTAAAATACCCTCAAATTAAAGCTGAAAGTCTGTAGTTAAAGCACATCTTGTTTGTTTCATTTCAAATCCATTGTGGTGGTGTATAGAGCCAGAAAGATTAGAATTGTGTTGATGTCCCAATATTTATGGATCTGACTGTATAATACAGTGTAGTGTGCTGTGAAAAGAAAAAATCCCCATCATGTCAGGAAGGCCACCAAGGAGCAACAGACGCTCACAGGCCACTAAAAGAGGGCAAGCAGCCTCCATGTCTACAGTCAACAGTGGTGGTCGTGGACATGGTGCATCCTCTGCAGGTGGCCGTGGGGGCACGCTTGTCATTTTTTTTTGCTGCTGGCCGTGTTATTGAGCCACAACATGCAGAAGAATTTGTGGAGTGGATAACGAAGCCTTCCTCATCCCCTCATCCTCTGTCACCCAGGCTCAAGGTTGTTTGCCTTCCAACGCAGCTGCCAAAGCGACCTATTCCACCGGCTCCTTGTCCACTGTTATACCTTCCGTAGCCCCACCATCATGCACAGAGGAGTCCCCAGAATTATTCGACCACAGTGTCGGTTACATGCTGCTGGAGGATGCGCAGCAATTTGAAGGCTCCGATGTCAGTTCCCAGGTGGAGGAAGGGAGTAACATGAGCCTAGAGGGAGTAACATGAGCCTAGAGACCCAAGCTGCAGCATACTGCCAAGTTTGCTCCAGGGATAAGGAGGGAGGGGATGATGAAGTCACTGACCGTACTTGGGTGCCTGAGAGAAGAGAGGAGGAAAGTGAGGAGGAAGCACAACTCCAACGAGGCAGGATGTCCTCCAGGGGTCAGCTTAAGAGCAGTCACGCTATTGCATCACACCGCAGAGCTCCACAGATGCAGGGCACTGCTGACTCCTCGCTGACTTTTAAAAGTTCCTTGGTGTGTGCCTTTTTCAACACATGTGCAGCAGATTGCACCATAGCTGTTTGCAACCTATGTCTGAAGTGGATCAAGCGTGGCCAGAACAGCAGCCGTTGGGAACCACATGCTTGACCAGACATATGACGAGCTGCCATGCAGTTTGTTAGCTGCAGCACCTGAAAGACCCACATCATAGAAAAAGGTAGACTTCTCCATTCTCCTCGTCTGGGATCTCAAAACCTACTATACCTCCAGTCCTCTCAAAAACCTGCACTGAGAGGAATGAAGGTAAGGAATAGGTGTCACAAGTACTTGCAACCAATCTGCTAGCATTACACCACCAGTTGATTTCAGCAAGCACATTTCCCTACCCCAGATGCTGAACTGTAAAAAGAAATTTGGTCCCACCCATCCACATGCTCAGCGTCTAAATGCTAGCTTGGCCAAATTGCTAGCACTGCAACTGCTGCCTTTTCAGCTGGTAGACTCAGCCCCCTTTTGTGAATTTGTGGAATGTGCTGTACCACAGTGGCAGGTTCCAAAAGGCATTTCTTTTCACGTAAGGCCATTCTGGCTCTCTACTGCCATGTGGAAGGCAATGTTTTGGCTTCATTGGACAGGGCGATCAGCAGTAAGTTTCATATTACCGCTGACTAATGGTCCAGCAGGCATGGGCAGGGATGTTACCTTTCCTTCACAGTGCACTAGGTAACTCTGCTGGCAGCTGGGAAGGATGCAGGACAGGGTTCAGTGTTGGAACTTGTTTCGCCACAACTCCTCCAAAAAGCTAGTGGTAAATCATCCGCAATATCTGTATGCTCATGTCCCTCCTCTTCTTCTTCCTCTATGGCCTCTTCTGCAGAATTGTCCTCTGAACTAGCAGTGCTCCCTAAACGCTCAAGGGGCTATGCAAGCAGTCAGGCAAAAAGATGTCATGCGGTGCTTGAGTTGGTCTGCCTACGGTCACAAGAGCAACACTGGGGCAGAGATTCTGTCAGCTCTGCAGGGGTAGGCTCAGAGGTGGTTGACGCCACGCCAGCTTCAGCCAGGAATGGATGTATGTGACAATGGCACCAACCTTCTCTCCGCCCTCTGACAGGGATGCTTGACCCATGTTCCATGTTTGGCACATTTCCTGAATTTGGTGGTGCAGCGTTTCTTGACCAGGTACCCAGGCTTACAAGATCTCCTTAGGCAGGCCAGAAAAGTCTGTGGTCTTTTCCACCGGTCATACAATGCCAGTGCTCGGCTGGCTGACATTCAAAGGGAACGCCTCATTTGGGACATGCCCATTAGGTGAAACTCAACATTGGCAATGCTGCAGCGGCTGCACACACAGCAGAGGGCCATCAATGAGTACCTGTGTGAGTATGGCACCAGGACAGAGTCAGGGAGGCTTGGCTTCTTTTCGCCACGCCTGTGGCTACTGATCAAGGATGCATGCACTATCCTGTCACCATTTGAGGAGGCCACAAGGATGGTGAGCAGCGACAATGCATGTATCAGTGACACTGTCCCTCTAGTCTTCCTCCTGGAGCACGCGCTTTGTGGAATCATGGACAGGGCCCTTGAGGCAGAACAGCGGGAGGAAAAGGAGGACTTCCTTTCCTCTCAAGGCCTCCTTTATCCAGATAGCATTCCTGCGGGTCTGCCAAACACACAGGAAGGAGAAGAGGAGGAGGAGGATTGTGTCAGCATGGACATCAAGGATAACATGCAGCAGTCTTCAAGGGATGGTTTTCCGTTCCCAGAAACCCAAGGAGTTGTACGTGGCTAGGAGGAGGTAGTTACGGATAATGTGATCCTTAGTGACCCAGAGGACTCAGAATGGAATGCCTCGGCAAACTTACGCTGCATGGCCTCCTTGATTCTGCAAAGCCTGTGAAAGGACCCCAGGATAATCGGTATTAAGGAGAGGGGTCATTACTGGCTGGCAACCCTTCTTGATCCACGTTACAAGGGTAAGGTTGCAGAATTCATCCTGCCTTCCCAGAGGGAGCAGAGGATGAAACATCTTCAAGAGACCTTGAAGAAAAGTTTGTGTAACGCATTTCCAGACCCTGGGAGGTTACTATTTCCTGGTGCTGGACAATGTGTTTCTGAGGCTTCATTCGGTCAAAGGAAGAGTGGCAGAGAAGGTGACCGGCTGACTGATGCCTTTAAACAATTTTTCAGTCCTCAGCGCCAAGGTCTGATAGGTTCCAGCAACCATTGCCAGTGTCTGCATTATATGGTGCAGGAATATCTAGGGGCAAGAGCAGACTTGGAGACCTTTCCAACAGAGCATCCACTGGTTTACTGGGTCTTGAGGTTGGACCACTGGCCAGAACTTGCTCAATATGCAATTGAGCTACTGGCCTTTCCTGCATCCAATGTGCTTTCTGAATGCACATTCAATGCTGCTGGAGGGTTTGTAACAGATCAAAGAGTGAGCCTGTCCACAGACTCCATTGATAGGCTCACATTTATAAAAATGAATCAGTCCTGGATCAGCAACTATCAGGCACCTGATGTTGATGTAACTGATTGAATTTGCTATGGATCTGGGATCCCTTGAAAACTAGTGTTAACAAAGAAAGAAAAAGATAATTTCCTGCGCTCATGAGGGTGTAGTTGGTATGGGTGCGTAGTACTGTTATAATGGCCGGACTGGAGAAGATGATCAAGTGTGTCCTGCTCCCTTTTTGGGAGGACCCCCACGCCATTTTTAAAAAAAAAATTGGCCTGGAGTTCGTCTTAATTTCCATACCAGACCTGAAGGGCCTGGTATGGACTGGGGGGGAAACCCATGCTGTTTTTATCAATGATTTTTTATGTATATTGCTGGGATCTGGCAATACATTACAGCCGTGAGCAATTTTAGCCACTTCCCACCCGGCCTATAGCAGAATGACGTCCGGGCGGTGGTTCTGTTATCCTGACTGGACGTCATATGACATAGGATAGGATAACATGCCGCGCGCAGCCACAGGGGCACGCATCGCTGCGATCAGAGGTGCTGTGTGTCAGTCTGACTCTGATGGAGGCTCCTTAGCATGTGATCAGCTGTGACCAATCACAGCTGATCATCGCATGGACACGGAAGTGCCGGTAAACTGCATTCCTCGGTTCGCGCTGACAGGGAGAGATGATCAGCGGCTCCCCCTGTCAGAGGGGGGGGTCTGTGCTGATAATGAGCACATTGATTATCAGCACAGCCATATCAGATGTGCCGCCACAGATGCCAAAAAAGGTGCCCGTCAGCTGCCAGTCAGTGCCCCATCAGAAACACATGTAGGTGCCCATATCAGTGCCAATCAGTGCCCATATCAGTGCCAATCAGTGCCCACCACAGTGCCAATCAGTTCCCATCACAGTGCCAATCAGTGCCCAGCAGTAACACCTGTCATTACCTCATCCTGCTGTGTGTGCTGCTCATCAGTGCCACCTGTCAGTGCCAATCAGTACCGCCTATCAGTGCCAATCAGTGCCGCCTGTCAGTGCCCATCACAGCCGTCTGTCAGTGCCCATCACATTCGCCTGTCAGTGCCCATCAGTGCCGCCTGTTAGTGCCCATCAGTTCCACCTATCAGTGCCCATCAATTCTACATATCAGTGCTTCCTTATCAGTGCCCATCAGTGCCACCTTATCAGTGCAAACTCATCAGTGCCCATCAGTGTCGCCTCATCAGTGCCGCCTCATCAGTGCCCATCAGTGAAGGAGAAAACAACAGTTTATAACCAAAACCAGGAAAAACTTTTTTTTTTCAAAAATTTTGGTCGTTTTTAGTTAGTTTAGCAAAAAATAAAAACCCCAGTGGTAATAAAATACCACCAAAAGAAAGCTCTATTTGTGGGAAGAAAATTATAAAAATTTGGTTTGGGTGCAGTGTTGTCATTCAAAGTGCGACAGCACTAAAAGCTGAAAATTGTCCTGGGCAGGAAGGGGCGAAAGTGCCCTGTATTGAAGTGGTTAAATTACAATTTTTCCTTTAGAAATGTAATTTTGCTGTGGTACTGTTCTAAACATGGGAAAAATGCACTACTTTACAGGCAGACTAAGGGGACCCCCCCAGGCACGATATTTAAAGGAATATTTCATTTTTATTTACTTTAAGCATTCTTAAAATCACTGCTCTTGAAAGAACGGCCGTTTTAAAAACTTTTTTTTGCATTGATACATGTCCCCTGGGGCAGGACCCGAGTCCCCAAACACTTTTTATTGCAATAACTTGCATATAAGCCTTTAAAATGAGCACTTTTGATTTTTCACGTTCATGTCCCATAGACTTTAACGGTGTTCACGTGTTTGCACAACCGGGGGGTGTTCGGCTAATGGATAGATTCATGTATAGCATGAATCTATCCATTGCCACCGCTGCCACCCCCTATTCAGGCATCCAGCCCCTTTTCGGACGCCGGGCGCCTGAATTACAGCGACGGGGGGTGTTTTTTTAAAGCACTTGATAGGCTCTAAAAGGCTTAAAAAAAAGGTGGACTCAGAGCAATGAGCATTGTGCTCCGAGCCCACCCAGGTGTGTTAGAAAGCCAAATAATTATTTTCTTTTCTAACACTGAACCGCCTCTCAACCAATCAGGAAGCACGGGTCTAATTCCCGTCACCTGATTGGGTGAAGGCAGAGGCGATCCTTTTTTGACGCCTAGCGTAACGGAAGAAGAGATGCAGGGAAGCATGGAGGACAGCATGGAGGAACTGCTGCATGTCCCACACACCTCACCGACATCACCCGCTGTCTGACCCACCACCAAGATGGGGTAAGTGCCGGGCTGACAGCGTGCGGGCGGGGGTCACAGTGGCTGCATTTGATGTGGCACAAGTGGCTGCATATAATGGGCACAAGTGGCTGCATTTGATGGGGCACAGTGGCTGCATTTGATGGGGCACAAGTGGCTGAATATGATGGGCACAATGGCTGCATTTGATGGGGCAAAAGTGGCTGAATATGATGGGGCACAGTGGCTGCATTTGATGGGGCCCAGTGGCTGCATTTGATGGGGCACAGTGGCTGCATTTAATGGACACAAGTGGCAGCATATGAAGGGGCACAAGTGGCTGAATATGATGGGGCACAGTGGCTGTATTTTATGGGGCCCAGTGGCTGCATTTGATGGGGCACAGTGGCTGCATTTGATGGACACAAGTGGCTGCATATGATGGGCACAAGTGGCTGCATTTGATGGGGCACAGTGGCTGCATTTGATGGGCACAGTGGCTGCATTTGATGGGCACATTGGCTGCATTTGATGGTCCAGTGGCTGCATTTGGTGGGCACAAAGGCTGCAATTGATGGCACAGTGGCTGCATTTGATGGGCACAGAGATGCTGTAATCGATTGGGTTTTTTTTGCAGTATTTTTCAGTTTGTTTGCGCCCCCCCCAAATATTTTGAGCACCAGCAGCCACTGCACAACTGCCTGGGAAAATTCAACAAAATCTGGTCCAATTTGATAGATGCCAAATAAATCACTGTTTGTTAACAACCATTCCTAGCCCGACATTGGTCCTTTAGGACCACAGCTCGCAATTGATTTAGTTCCTCTAGGCAATTACTGGATGTTGTTTTTCTTTTATATCAAGATTCAAGCAAAGAGCTATTGCAGGAGGTTCTATCTCTATTAATAATACCAGGGGTGACAATGGACACCCTTGTTGGGTTCCCCCTCTGAATTTATACTGATGAAGATCGATAGCCTTTTACAGCTCTGCCACTTGGGGGAGGGGGGGTTTAGAAGGAGGAGTACTTGAGGGTCGGCAGATTAGGGACTCTAAAGCAATCTACCTGTCACCTGCCGGTGGTCAACAGGTAGATCCCGATTGGGGGGGTTGCCAACCTCCGGTATAGACACTCCACACAGCCCAAAATACGAAGCTGGTATTTCTTAACAGGTTGCTGAGGCACTGCCATTGTCTCTTGGGATACAAGGGGATACCCAAACCCACACTTTCCAAAAAACAGTTGTACTTTGCATATAGAGTACTTATGCCGCGTACACACGATCGGACAGGGCTTTTTTTCTCGGAGAATAGGTGCAGGAACTCCCCCTGTCTGAATCACCCCTTGTCTCTGCCCCTACCTACCTCTGACCACCGTCCCTTGTTTTCCACCCCGTACCCACCTACCAGTACTGCCCCTTTTAGAGAATACAGAACCAAGAATCATTTTGTGGTGCTAAATCATTTGTATGGAACATGTTAATGATAAAAAGAAAAGCAGTAAAATAGATCCCCTGCAGCCAGGAACAATAGAATCCCAGCAATAGATCCCCACAAAACAATAGACTCCCCCAGCAACAATGGACTCCACCCCTACAACAATAGATTCCCTGCAGCAACAGTGAACCACCCACAACAAAAGTTCACACCCAGTAACAAAATATCCACCCAAACAACATTAGACCCCCTCTCAGCAGCAACAACAGATCTCCCAGCAGCCAGCATCAATAGATCTTACAGCAGCCAGTAAAAATAGACCTCTCCCTCAACAGTAGATCCCTTCCAGCAACATAAGATCCCCCCAGCAACAATAGATTCCCCATCAGCAACAATAGACCCTCACACAAAATCAGACCCCCACCAGTGACAACTGATCCCCCAGCAGCCAACATCAATAGATCCTCCAGCACACCCCACATCCCATGCTATTACATACATTCAGTGCTGGAGGTGCCGGAACTGCGTTCCCCCGTGTTCCCGCTGAAAAAAAGCCCTGCGATCGGACATTCCGAAAACAAATGTTTGATGGGAGCTTGTTGTCGGAAATTCCGACTGTGTGTAGGCTGCATCGGACATTTTATGTCGGAATTTCCTACAACAAAAATTTGAGAGCTGGTTCTCAAATTTTCTGACAACAAAATCCGTTGTCGGAAATTCCGATCGTGTGTACACAATTCCGATGCACAAAATTCCACGCATGCTCGGAATCAAGCAGAAGAGCTGCACTGGCTATTGACTTAATTTTTCTCGGCTCGTCGTACGTGTTGTACGTCACCGCCTTCATGACGTTCAGAATTTCCGACAACATTTGTGCGCGGGTGGCTTTATTTAAATGAATGGGAGTGTTTACAATTAAAACACTTTATAAATACGAATCCCCAACCAATTAGAAAGGAGAATGAGTTGACACCAATAGAAAAGCTCTGTAATATGATAAAGCCTTTAAGACATGGGGCATCTCAAATCTATGACATACTATCCGAATTAGATGGGCCCTACCCTTCATAGGAAAATGGGAGCAGGACATGGGCATAAAACTAGATGAAAGAAAAATGATAGGCGCAGTATATAACTATGCTTCGGACATAACCTCGATAGAGGCTAACTTACAAGTGCATGGTACGCTGGCATTTGACACCAGATAGAATTAATAAAATTCAGCCAGCTAAGTCTACACTTTGCTGGCAGAACTGTAATCAACATGGGACTACATATCATATATGGTGGGAATGTCCAGAGATAAAGAAATACTGGCTAGATATATTGGAGTACACGGAGGAGATAACAGGAGAAAGGATTCCTCAAAATCCCTGGAACTGTTTGTAAACAAGGAAACAATATAAAAAAACTTTGGTGCCGTACCTGCTCAACGTAGCAAAAGGGCTTATTCCTAAAAACTGGCTATGCGTTAAGAAGCCAAGTATTAAAGAGTGGCTACAGAGAGTGGACCACATTGGCCATATGGAGTATCTAAGCAGTGCTGAGCAGGGACGGACCGATATTTACAGAGTAACCTGGGCAGGGTGGAACACATTTAAAACGTTGGAAAGCTATTCACAGGAAATGTCTGAATCGACCTAAAGGAAGTAGATTACGAGGACAACAGATCAAGATTGGAGGGGGGGTTGTTATATTAATGTATGAGTGTTAGTAGTATTTGATAATGTGTATTTTGTATACTTAAAAATCTATAATAAAAGATTAAATAAAAAAAAACAAAAAAAAAACATTTGTGCGATCGTGTGTATGCAAGACAAGTTTGAGCGAACATCCGTTGGAAATAAATCACAGGATTTCATTGTCGGAATGTCTAATCGCGTGTACGCGGCATTACAGTGCACAGTAGGTGTGAAACCAAAATACATACAGTATGCGCAAAATAATATATTCCTTATGCTTGATACAGTGGGTTTGAATTACTAAAACTGGAGAGTGCAAGATCTGGTGCAGCTCTGCACAGAAGCCAATCAGCTTCCAGGTTTTTTGTCAAAACTTAAATGAACAAGCTGAAGTACACTTAAAATGCGTTCTTTTACCCTTTAGTGGAAGGTAGATCAGGTTTCAGGTAATAGCTATCAATTGCCACATTGTAAATATTAGCAACTCTTGCCAGTCACTGCCACCAATGAAGACAAAGCTGATATTTGTTAGAAAACTTCTGATCAGTTGCGTGTACTAGTGCAACAGCACGATTGCTAGTGCAGCAAATTTCTAAACATCTTTTGATGAGATATTTACTTAAGTCATTCTACGGCAAGTGAAAAAATCTTAGAAATGAGTGACTTGATCACAATAAGAAAACATTCCTATAAAATCTTTTACAAGCGCTGAATAGTTGAAGCAAAAAAAACTATAGAACGTATGTTGTCCATAACATCCAGTCACAGTGCAGTAAGGATTTTTCTGGGAAATAAAAACACCTTAATTCTGGTTTATTTGTGCTCCAGTTTATACAAATCAGCTGCTTTGCAGTACTGTCTAGAAACATCTACAGAAAGATAACATCACAGGGACTGTCCAGCCCATTATCCCTCACCCAGATCCTAGGCATGCACAGTGCTCTAGCTAATACACTCCAGACTGGAACTCAGATTAGGAAATTGCTAGGGAAATTGGAAGGCTAGGAACTTGTGGGAAACAAGAATGGAGGGGAAGGAACATGTGCGTTAGCAAGTTAACTATTTTGCTTCCAAAATGTGCACTTCTTTTAATGTGAACAAGATGCAGATTTTTGCTGTAACTGCTGAGTAACTCCTGGTGATTACACAACTGAATGACTGAAACTCAAACTACACACACAGCTAAATGAGGATTGACTTATTCTCCCTTTGTACCCTTCCCTGTTATGGTCAAATGGGAACATATAACGTATTCGTGAGAAAGAGGGTCTAAGGAGAAACAATTTGTGCCGTAGTCTCTCTTTAGAAAACACAGAGGGAGAAAGCACAGAGGCGCCACTCTAAGTGCAGTTAATTTTGAATTTTTAATAAGCAAATTCTGCATATATACTCCCAAGAGTAGCATGTCAAGAGTAGGTACATAATTATCTGGGGGGGGAGTCCATCTGTGGCTGTGCACTGGTGAAGTAGGGCAGGTTGCGACGGTGGTTGCCGGCGTTTCCTGGACCTCGAGCACACAGGAAGCTGGGGGATGACGTCACTTCAGGTTGGGACAGTGGACCAATAGGCAGCGCGTTTATGAAGCATGCACTCCAAAAGAAAGCTCTATTTGTGGGGAAAAAAGGACGCAAATTTCGTTTGAGTACAGCGTCGCACGACCGCTCATTTGTCAGTTAAAGCGACGTAGTCCCAAATTGCAAAAAGTGCTCTGGTCAGAAAGGGGGTAAAATCTTCCGGGGCTGAAATGGTTAAGAGGGAGAATGAGAATCGGCTGCTGTGGAAAAGGTACTGTTATAATCAAGCTAAATCATATGTTATTATGCTGTTATAACATAATAATTTATTATTTATCTATTTACTGTGAACTTACTGGTTTGAGGTTATAACTTCAAACTTCAGTAATTTGTCTGCCACCTGCTTGAGTACAGTTTTTGAATATTCTGTAAATTACCTTAAAAAACAATATATATTAATTATTTGTATATTACCTATGGTAATTAACCCCTTGCCACCCAAGCCAATTCTGACACTTCACGCCTACATGTAATAATCATAATTTTTTTGCTAGAAAATTACTCAGAACCCCCAAGCATTAGTTAGCAACATTTTATGTTACACAGTATTTGCGCATCTATTTTTTAAACGCGTTTTTTTTCGGAAAAAAACTATTTCATGAATATAAAAAAAAAAAAAAACACTAAAGATAACCCAATTTTTTTGTATATTGTGAAAGATGATGTCACGCCAAGTAAATAGATACCTAACATGTCACGCTTCAAAATTGCGCACACTCGTGGAATGGGGCCAAACTTCAGTACTTAAAAATCTTTATAGGCGACGCTTTAAATTTTTTTACAGATTACATGTTTAAAGTTAGACAGGAGGTCTAGTGTTAGAATTATTGCTCTCGCTCTAACGATTGTGGCATATGTAACCTGTGTGTATCTGATACTAGTCAGTGCCTCACCAGCCACTGACCTCACCGCACGTCCCTGGTGGACGGTGTCAGTGATACTTTATTTTTATTATTTAATTTTTAAAATTTTTTTTTACAATTTTATTTTTTTGTATTTTTATTTTTTTCAAAGAGCTTTTTGGGGGCCAGTGGATGGTGTCAGTACGACAGTGGATGGTGTCAGTTGAGCAAAAGGACAGTGTCTGAATTGTTTTTATTTTTATTCATTTTTTCGATTTTAGTTTTTCAATTATTTTTTACAATTAATTTTTGTATTTTTTTTTCACAATGATGGGGGGGGGGTAGTCAGCACCGATCTGCCTGTAGAGCTATCAATGAAGCAGCTGACAGCCGTAGGAGGGAGAGAAGTAGAAGCGGCTGTCAGCTGCTTAATTGATAGCTATACAGGGAGATCGGTGCTTGCAGCTGTCCTTCCTGCCGCACCGATCATCACTGGCTGTGAACCAGGGGACCATCCATGTGTGCAGTGTGGGTCACAGTGGGCACCCCCACCCCCCCCCCGGGCCCGTGTGCAGTAAACACCCTGCACACATGGATGATACGCCACTGGGGCTCAGAATGCATTAAGATAAAAATACTTCTACCTTTGGAACCACTTTAACAACGCAGCGCACCACAGTGTGCAGATGTGAATGCCATATTAGGCCTCATGTACACTGCTGCTGGTAAACGGACGTTTAGGAGCAGTTGGGCATTTTTTTCAGCTGCCCCTGAACTCTCCTCTGTTATCTTATCAGTACATGTACACAGGGTTGTTTATAGTGGTTTCTAGGAAGTTGAGTTTAGAAGCATCTTTTGGAAAGCAAAAAAGTGCGTTCAGGACGGTTGTTCAGAGGCATTCAAAACGCCAAATGCCTGTAACAGCTTGTAAACGCATGTAAACGCGGTAACTCAAATTTAGCCATGTTTCAATTACAGGCTTTTCCATGGAGATACATTTTTAACTATCTGCAAAAAAAAAAGGTTCTAAATGCGGTTAAACGTGGCTAAACGAGGCAAAACGGATGTTTTTAAACGTCGGTTACTATCTGTCAAGTTAAATTGTTCAGGAGAGGTTTTAAAACGTCCCGTGCCCCAAAAAAAAATTTAAGTTAGAAGGTACAGTCTTCGGGCCACTGGCACCAGAATGCTTCCTTTGGGAAGTTGGCTGTGACTCCTTGCGGCTTCACAGCCAGCTTCCCATTGCACGTGCACACATGTCCAGGAAGACTGCTGGCAAAAGGGGGGGCTTACTTCCACTCAGATCGCCCAGGTGATTCAAGCAGAAGTGGGAGTGAGTTTCCTATCAAAACTAGGTACCCCCCCAAAAAAAAAAAAATGTGTCCAAAAGTGGGAAAGAAGAGGGGGAGGAGGCAAAAAAAGCTAAATTTTCCCTTTTGGGCATTTTATGCCTTACAAAATGCACATAAAAACACTAAGATGTGAATGATACTTAAGTATCTGTAATAGGGTACGCCAGTGAGATATGAATTTGGTGAATTAAGCCAGGCATGCTACAGTTCATGATCTGGGACATTTAAGCTGGCCATACATTATACAATTGTCTTATTCAATTTCCTTTAGATTTACCTTAAATTATGTAGTGCAAGGGCCTGTCTGTATGTTTTGGTTCTACCGCATATTATATGGTTTTGGTAAATCTAGGAAAGGAAAATTGTACAAGAATATTGTA
Source organism: Aquarana catesbeiana (assembly GCF_042186555.1). NCBI lineage: Eukaryota > Metazoa > Chordata > Amphibia > Anura > Ranidae > Aquarana > Aquarana catesbeiana. Next base: position 452,414,370 of record NC_133325.1, read on the forward strand.
TAATGTATGGGCAGTCTTATGCCCTGTACACACAATAGGATTTTCCGATGGAAAATGTGTGATAGAACCTTGTTGTTGGAAATTCCGACCGTGTGTAGGCTCCATCACACATTTTCCATAGGAATTTCCGACACACAAAGTTTGAGAGCTTGCTATAAAATTTTCCGACAACAAAATCCGTTGTCGGAATTTCCGATCGTGTGTACACAAATCCGACACACAAAGTGCCACGCATGCTCAGAATAAATTAAGAGACGAAAGCTATTGGCTACTGTCCCGTTTATAGTCCCAACGTACATGTTTTACGTCACCGCGTTCAGAACGATCGGATTTTCCGACAACTTTGTGTGACCGTGTGTATGGAAGACAAGTTTGAGCCAACATCCGTCGGAAAAAATCCATGGATTTTGTTGTCGGAATGTCCGATCAATGTCCGACCGTGTGTACATGGCATTAGACTCGTAGGGGAAAATTTACTAAAACTGGTGCACTCAGAATCTGGTGCAGCTGTGCATGGTAGCCAATCAACTTCTAATTTCAGTTTGGTCAATTAAGCTTTGGCAATTAAACCTGGAAACTGATTGGTTTCTATGCAGAACTGCACCAGATGTTGCACTCTCCAGTTTTAGTAAATCAACCCCACGTTTAGAGGTATAGAACCTTTAGAGTACTTTCACACTGGGGTGGTTTTCAGGCACTTTAGCGTTAGAAATAGCCTCTGCTAAGCGCCTGAAAACCACCTCCCATTCATTGCAGTGTGACTTTTCATACTGGGGCGGAGCACTTGCGGGACGTTCCGAAAAGTCCTGCAAGCAGCATCTTTGGGGCAGGTTGGGAGCGCTGTACTTAGTGCTTCCAAAATGTCCTGCCCATTGCAATGATAGGGCAGCGATTCGAAAGCGCCTTAAAAGCATTTTGAAAGCTCTGCAAAACGGGTCTTTTTACCCTTTTTTGGGGGGTAAAAAGCGCCCCACTAGTGGCCAAAAAGCACTGCAAAAGCTGTCATTACTGTGCATGCATGAGACCGGGAGGTGCATGCTGGGTATCAAGCTACACAGAAACCCGGAAAAGAATGCAGAGATATCGTGCCCGATATCTGAGGTGAATAAAAACACTGAATGATTTGGTAAATAAATTGAGGATAGAAATGCGCAGCAATATCCAATGCGGATTATGCCATCTACAGCCATGTCAATGATGTTTTTATTATAATTGTAATACAATAATTATTGCAAGTACAATAATTATTATTAAGGAGGATCTACAGTCTGATAAGCCAAATTATAATAACAACATCATTGACATGGTTGTAAATTGCATCATCCATATTGGATATTGCTGCACATTTCCATCCTCTATTTACCAAATCATTTGGTGTTTTTATTCACCTTAGATATTGGGCACGGCCATGGTGGCTGTGACCGTCCTGCATTCTTTTCCAGGTTTCCGTGCAGCTTCCTACCCAGCATGCACCTCCCGGTCTCATGCCTGAGCAGTAATGACAGCATTTGAGACGCCTTAGATACCTGAAGACTCCTAGGATCAATGACTTTGATATTTTATCAGTCAATAGGGCAAGCTGATGACGTAGTCATGTAGGCAGCCATGACCGGATGTCCAGGGGTAACATATTAAAAAAAGGACAATATCTGACAGTATTGCAAATTTTTACTATGGGTGGGCATTACAATAAATCTCAATTTTAAAAAATGAGTAAAACTCTGCTTTAAACCAATAAGGTAATTAATATGGGAAATGTAGGCACAGGGCCATGGGAATCTCCCATTTTTGTACCATTCAGTTATTAAAATGATTCTGTATTTGAACTACTCATTGGAAGATGGACTCACCATAGTGCGGTTGTGTGGGAAGCATTGTACCCCCAAAATATTATCCTTTCTGGAAACTTTACAAGGAAAGGACCAGCAAAGATTATACTTTATTATTTTATTATAAATTGGGGAATAGAGATGGTTTTTTTTCTAATCAATACTTTTTTTACTGTTGTCCATCATATATAAATTCTTATTGGTATTAACAATAAACCCAACTGACCCCTCTACTAGATCACCAGGCGTAACAACCTATCATGACAGGTAATAAGTTAAACATAAACTTCCATCTGTACCTTGACCTAGGGCACCAGTGATGTGGAAGAGCCTAGTGGTCAATAGTAGCAGGCTTAGATTGAAGCACCTACTCAGGGCATCTGGGCTGGCATATGCATAACAAGCCACACTCTCCTGACCCTGCCATCATGGGAATACCAGTCCAAATGAACAAAGAAGCCAGAAACTCCCTGCACTTAAGAAAAAGCTACTCAAAATGTATTATAAGAGAAAGTAATAAAAGTGAAAATTCCATGTTTAATTTAAACAAGGGATCAGTGACAGCAGACTTAGTCCTCATGAACACAGGGCATCTGAAAAAATGAGCTACAAACTGACGCCTGGAAAAAGTGGCCGTAAAAATGCGCTTTTAGTAGCTTTTTGCACTGCCCTTAATGCACGTTTAGCAGCGTTAGTGTTTAGCAGGATTTCTCTGCCACTTCTATTTTCCACTATTACTACAGAGCACAGGTCCCATGACATGTCAAAATCAATGGTTCCCTATAAGAGTCATCTTAACTGATCCGACTTTCAGCCTATTGATTTAAATGGAGGTTGCATCCAAGTTGGATCATCATGGTCCGACTTGTGGCATGCGACTTGTGCTCTGAGGATCTTAAAAGGAAAACCCCATGCCAAAATTTAAAAAAATAACGGCGTGGGGTCCCCCCCCGTCCCCAGATTTATACCAGGCTCTTTGAGTCTGGTATGGATTTTGAGAGGAAACCCCATGCCGAAAAAAGAAAAAAATGCTGTGGGGTCCCCCCAAAATCCATACCAGACCCTTATCTGAGCATGCCGCCTGGCAGGTCAGGAAAGGACCACCTTTTGGACCACCTTGTGGTGACATCACCAGATGGCCATGCCCCATAGCTATATAAGAACTGGCAGAGAACAGAGCTGGCACAACTACAGGAGTCAGTGTCAGAGGAGGACTGGGTGGGCAGCGGAAAAGACAGCAGCAGTGGCGCACACAGCAGCAGAGGGAGAAGACCGGGGGAAGAACACATCACCAGAAGGGAGACGTCCGGAGGAAGAACACACCACTGGAAGGAGAGGGACCGAAGAAAGAACACACCACCGGAGGGAGAAGGCCGGAGGAAGAAGACACGTTGAAGATTTGGACTTTAAGATTTGGAAGAAGGACTTGTGAAAACCGTCTCTTGTTTTTATTTACACTTCACTGCCTTTTTTTGGGGTAAATGGGTAGGGGTACAATGTACCCCATACTTATTCATATAGGGGAGGCCCAAGATCTGGGGCCCCCTTGTTAAAGGGGGCTTCAAGATTCTGATACGCCCCCTGCCAGCAGACCCCCACAACCACCCCCCAGGGTTATTGGGAAGAGGTCCTTTTCCCCATCAACATGGCCCTCCTGCCCCAAAGCACCCACCCCCCATGTTGAGGGCAGTGGCCTGATATGGTCCAGGAGGGGGAATGAGCGAGCGCCTTTCCTGACCTGCCAAGATGTATGCTCACATAAGGGTCTGGTATGGATTTTGGGAGGACCCGTGTCATGTTTTTTTTTTTTTTTTTTTTTTTTGGCGTAGGGTTTCCCCTCAAAATTCATTCCAGACCGTTTTTGTTCATTGTGGTGTGGGGTTCCCTTTCAAGATCCATACCAGACTCAAATGGCCTGGTATACTGTAGATCTGGTGTGGGACCCCACGCTATTTTTTTTCTTTACATTTTGGCATGGGGTTCCCCTTCAACATCCTCAGAGCACAAGTTGCATGCCAGAAGTCGGATCATGATGATCCGACTTGGATGCGACTTTCATTCAAATTAATGAGCTGAAAGTTGGATCAGTTAAGACAGCTCTCATAGGGAACCATTAATTTTGACATGTCAAAAAAAATGCTGCGTTTAGCATTGTCAAAGGTTTTTACAGCTGTAACGCCAGTCTTCAGAATGTGCTGGACCTGGATTTTTTTTTGCAGCTTGAAAATGCTAATGCCACTTACAGCTCCTAAAACCTTGTGTGTGCATGAGGCCATAGAATAACCTGGAGAGGCGTTTTTAAGCTGCAAAAAAAAATGCCTGGTGCTCCTAAAAGCTGCTGTAAAAATGCCATGTGTGCATGGGGGCTTAAAGTCCAAAAAACTTCTGTCAGTGTCTTCCAATATCCAAAAAAGGAAGGCCCTTTTATTCCCTGAATGAAAAAAATGTCAAATTATTCCTTTATTTAGAGATTTTGACATAATTGTATCAGGTATCACAGCACATATAATTTTGGAACAGTTATTGACGCTCACACATCTCAGTTTGTAATTTTTAGTGCAGAGTTGTAAGAATTTAATGCAAATGTTCCTGGCATAGGATGGGGCGAGTATACAAAACCAACAGTGTTGGTTTCGTGTTAACAGGTAGTTTAGGAGTTATATTAAGTTATTATTATAGTCAGGGATTGGGGGTTTGGTTTTAAAATTAAGATTAGAGTTTGGGTTTTAGAGGGAAGACTAAAGCGTAACAAAACTGTTAAAGAGGTTGTAAACCCCCCTATTTTTACATATAGGTAAGGCTATAATAAGGCTTACCTATATGTACTGAAAATATCTCCTAAATGGCACATTTAGGAGATATTTCATGTACAATGTCATCGGCGCATGTGCAGTGCAGAAACAGCCCTCCGTGCCGTCTCTTCCCCAGCGTGTGCCGTGACTGGTGGTTCCAGCGCGAATGGAAGTCACAGAGCCAGAGTCTGCGGCCCCGGGAAGGAAGACAGGTGAAGATGGATGCTTCCACCAGCGGGGACATCGCGGGCTTCCTTTGTAGGTAAGTGCCACATACTTTGCAGGGGAATGCTTTTACTTTGCAGGGGAATAAAGAGGAAGTAAAACCCATCAGGGTATCTACACCCAAAACAAAAAAGTATATATTGCAGCTTATCGGTCCTTAGATGTGATGGCTGCATTCGATTTCTTTTTTCTGGCTTTTTCTTTTTACTTGGTAATCTTGCTCCTAACTCACTTCCTGATCTACAGTGACAACGCTTGCTCAATGTACTATAGCTGAGCACCATTGCCACCCTAGAGAGGTACAGAACACCTCTCCTCATCTATATAACATTGATAAAAGTGTTCTGTGCTTCACAGAGACAAAAAGCACAGGGCTGATAACAGTACTTGAAATTTGAGTACAGCGGTGACAAAGATTACAGGAAGTTGTTTACAGGTTTTCTGGCATCCATTTTTTTCCCACTTATCAAACAGATATCATAAAAAACCATAGAAGACAGGCACACTATGGGGTTGATTTACTAAAACTGGAGAGTGCAAATTTTGGTGCAGTTGTGCATGGTAGCCAATCTGCTTCTAAATTCAGCTTGTTCAATGCAGCTTTAACTAAAAACCTGGAAGCTGATTGGTTTCTGTGCAGAGCCGCACCAGATTTTGCACTCTTCAGTTTTAGTTAATCAACCCCATAGTCATGCAACTACATAAAAATATTAAACAAATATTCCCTAGCCATATGTTCTTTACTCAACTGTAAAAATATGAATCAGTTCCCAAATGTGTATGGTACCCTGCTAAAACATGCAAGCCCACCTCCTTGTGGACTGAAACTCACTCCAGAAATATGACCACCAATGAGATAAATCAGAAATCTTTTGTGATATCCTGTGCACTGTTTCAATCTCTCTCTCATAAATAAGTCTGCATGTCCTCCAGTCACTATACACAAGTATAATGCTCAGGGTAATAAAAAAGAGGGTTCTAGTAGTGTAAAATGTAATTTAAGTACGGTACATCCAGAACCATTACATAACCACATTTGTGTGTAAAAAGGCTTGAATGTACTTTGAAACTTGAGGCACTACAATTCTAGCATTAGCTGTCTCACTCGGTGTCGGAAGCTCCTCCATGTATATCCAAGTAATGACATCTTTCATTACCTGGACTTCAATAATATATATTTTTTAATATAATGGTTACATAGTAGCAGGGTTTTTCATGTTTGAAAATACCAAACATTTAACAAAACTCTGTCAAATATTTCACCAACCAGGGTTTGCATACACCTTAAAAATGTGGGTTCTACACTGAGCAAAATTATAAACGCAACACTTTTGTGTTTGCTCCTTTTTATCATGAGCTGAATTTAAAGATCTACGACTTTTTCTGTGTACACAAAAGGCCTATTTCTCTCAAATATTGTTCACAAATCTGTTCCAATCTGTGTTAGTGAGCCAGCATCTTCACCTCCAAGATCATCTAAGACCAGCCACCCAGACAGCGGCTGCAACAATCGGTTTGCACAACCAAAGAATTTCTGCACAAACTGTCAGAAAATGTCTCAGGGAAGCTCATCTGCATGCTCGTTGTCCTCATCGGGGTCTCAACCTGACTGCAGTTCGTCATTGTAACGGACTTGAGTGGGCAAATGCTCACATTCTATGGCATCTGGCACTTTGGAGAGGTGTTCTCTTCACGGATGAATCCCGGTTTTCAGTGTACAGGGAACATGGCAGACAGCATGTATAGCGTCATGTGGGTGAGCTGTTTGCTGATGTTAACGTTGTAGATCGAGTGGCCCATGGTGGCGGTGGGGTTATGGTATGGGCAGACATATGGCATTTTGAATACACAGAGATACTGTGATGAGATCCTGAGGCCCATTGTTGTGCCATTCATCCACGACCATCACCTCATGTTGCAGCATGATAATGCACAGCCCCATGTTGCAAGGATCTGTACACAATTTCTGGAAGCTGAAAACATCCCAGTTCTTGCATGGCCAGCATACTCACCAGACATGTCACCCATTGAGCATGTTTGGGATGCGCTGGATCGGCGTATACGACTGCGTGTTCCAGTTCCTTTATCCATTATGCAGCAATTTCACACAGCCATTAAAGAGGAATGGACCAACTTTCCACAGGCCACAATCAACAACCTGGTCAACTCTATGTGAAGGAGATGTGCTGCACTGCGTGAGGCAAATGGTGGTCACACCAGATACTGACTGGTTTTCGGACCCCCCAGACCCCCTCAATACAGTAAAACTGCACATTTTAGAGTGGACTTTTATTGTGGCCAGCCTAAGGTACACCTGTGCAATAATCATGCTGTGTAATCAGCATCTGGATATGCCACACCTGTGAGGTGGATGGATTATCTCGGCAAAGAAGAAGTGCTCACTAACACAGATTTAGACAGATCAATATTGAACAATATTTGAGATAAATAGGCCTTTTGTGTACATAGAAAAAGTCGTAGATCTTTAAGTTCAGCTCATGATAAATAGGGGCAAATACAAAAGTGTTGCATTTATAATTTTGCTCAGTTTAGTTCTCATTTGCATGCCCTTCACCAGCTTTTGTGCTTATGTAGTCCTTTTTTACTTAGCTTCTGGGCCACGGCCTATAGTTTATGTGTACTTTTTTCTCCATAGGCCTAATGGAGAAGTTGTTTCCCTGCAGCCTTGCGTGTGGGTGGCTTCTCCATTAAGGCCTATGGTAAACAGCCACACCTGAATAGTACACTGTTGGCTTCCAGGTTACTAGAGAGCCGAGCAAGCATACACCATAGCTATTGGAGGAATTCACCAGCTGATCTGAGGTGAATAGAGTGCGTGTTTGCGAGGGGGTGAATATTGATTGCAGAGAGCAGTGTGTGTGTGTGTGGGGGGGGGGGGGGGTGCATGTCAGGTTACCCCAATACTAGATACAAATTTTTGTTATCCTTTAAATCTCAAATTTTCCAGTTGTTGCTGTTCCAGTGCTTCCAGTTGTGATGTCCAACCTCCCCAAGCTGTTTTTCTTGCCGGTCTCCGGACAGTTTTGTCATTGACTATCTCACTGCTGCCATCAAGTACAATGCAGAACCAGTTGCTACTTAGCAGTGCCGACCCACACTCCAGTGCTTGGGAGTGAAGATTGAATTGGCTGTTGCAGGACTGCAAATTTGGTTAAGCTCTGTGTTATCTCATTTCTTAGTCAAAACAAGTGGTAGATATTTATCGTTACAGGAACAGGAAATAAGGGAAAAACTCCCAATGGCATCACAGGCATAAAGACCTAACACAAAATGTAACTCTTTACCACTTTGTCCAAAGTAAAAAAAACAGACTTTCATTTTCCAAGTTTTCATTTCAATTTCTGTCCTGTAGACACCAACAGAAGGGAGAGGAAATTTACAAAGTGAGGGAAATACTTTCTTAAGTAGTTGTCCTCGCAACAAGTGTCGCCATTGAAAGACTTCCCTTCTAATCATGTTTCAGAGACAAATAAACGTATTGCCATCATGGAGGGACCACTGATTGCATTAGGTTCTTTTGTCTTAAAGAGGGTGATATGGTTTGATAGCTCTGGCACTTACTGTCACACCTTGGGTTTACAGTCAAATACATTGGGCAAACACTGCCCGGCAGAAGAGAAAACACAGATAAATTTACAACGTCAAACAAAAATGTTCTCTGTTTAAGATAACCCTAATGCTAGCAGATAATGTGTTTCAATTTACCTAGGCAGCTCTAGAGACCACAGTTCCCAAATACATAGTACTGAAAGTATACTCCAATGATGAGCAAAATATCTCTAAGCTGAGCCAAATTAGTGTGAAAAGTCCATCACTGTACCACACACAGTACTTGTACTATAATATAGAGTCTGTCCACACTGGTGTCTTAAACGTTGGAACGTTCTCACTCCAAGTATAAAGATTTGTAATCCAACAGTAAGCTTTCTGTCCTGGTGGCAGAATACAATGATAAGCAAAAGATTCTCAACCTGCAAAGTGCAAACTGGGTTGGTCAACATGACTCCGGAATCCTGGCTGATCCCACAAAGTCCCAGCAGGGGTTTACACCTCACACCCCAAGCTCCCCTCCCTCAAGTCAATGGTGATTAGGACTGTGACCACTACACTTCCTGGATGACAGTCTATCTCTATCTCTCCCCGGGAGTGTGGCATATCAGCCAAGAACAGCAACTCTGGAACCATGGCTGGGAAATAACTGATCTCTGGATGCACACAGTGGATGCACACAGTCTATGATGCTCTCAGAGCAACAGTACTGCACAATGTGTGTGGAGTGCTCACGGGTAGCAAACTCAATCTCTGTTTTCAGACGTACTCACAAACAACAATTACTCAATTTCTGTCTTCAGGATCAGGCAGCAACTTTCCTCCAGGTGCAGCCACCTGGGCAGTGTAGTTATTTTTCTTTTTTCTAATTAAAATTGTATTTTATTTTCAGAAAGAAAAACCATTTCCATTAAAAAAAAAAACCTACATAGCAAAGGTAATAATAACAGTAGATCAAAACATATAGAAAACATTTAAACCTACTCTGATCAACATATTCATGAATATATGTCCAATAATCAAAAATTTACCCCATTTCAACTGAAAAACCAGGACCCTAATTCAGGCATCCTAACATGTAGTTCTTTTTTTCCTCATGAACCACTGAAAAGTAAGGCACTCCTGTAAAACCACAAAAAAATCTCATACCAGTGATAGCAACATATACTTCAAAAAATGGAACATTAAATAAAAAAAAGGCCAACAATTATAAGCATATACAGTATATATGTGTCCCATAAAGAGAAATAGTCCTTCCAAAAGTCCTCCAATCACTGTGCACAAAGATGAATGTTGATCTAATAACTTTTTTGAAAAGTTTTGTTTATTGCTTTTATAACATAACAATTACAATTAAACACAAGACCCAATGGGCCACAGACACAAAAAAAAGAACTATTTACATCCTTCAGCATTGACTCTCTCCTCCTCCTTCCAGACCTTCACTCAATTACCCTAATTAACCTAATAATCCCCTAATAGCAATTAACAATACATTTCAATATGTCAAATATACATGTCAAATCTCACATCAGGTGCACTTCATTATGTGCCACTTAATCTGCCACCGTAGTTTCGCTATTCATCCAACTGCCCCACACTTTGTCAAATTTCTGTGGTATGCCCCTGCTAATATATGTAGCCTTGTAAAAAGGTGCAGCTCGATTTACCACACCCTTTCTTGCTGATACAGATGGAGGATTGGGCTTTTTCCATGATAACACTATTGTTTTCCTAGCGTAATAGATTAGTATTGTCAGTAAGGTACGCGTTACTCTATTTGGGGCTAGATTGTCTACCAAACCCAAAAGACATACCTCTATCGTAGGCTGTATATTAATGGCGGTTACTTCAGCTATACATTCTGTGACCCCCTTCCAAAAAGCTTGGATGCTTGAGCAATTCCAAAAGATATGCATGAAATCAGCAGTGAGGGAACTGCACCACCAGCAACTGGGCGACTGGGTAGGGAACATCTTAGCCAATCTAGCTGGAGTAAGATAAATACGAAGTAGGAATTTAAATTGGATGAGTTGGTCCCTGGCGGAGACCAATCTAGCAAAATTAATGTCCCATATATCGTCCCAGTCATCCCCGTCCATCATGGATATCGTGAGCCTATTTGGGGCCCTGACGCCTCGAAGCGGGAGGTGTGTCAGCGCCTCATGCTGTTAAGGAAATGATTAAGAGCTCCAATCGAGCCCAAGGTTATCTGCTGCTGTCTCTAATTGGAAAGTGTGGATATGCATGCATATAAAAGTAAACACTCTGAGACACGCTCAGCACCGTTACTTTTTACACTTCTAATTTATTCAAGGCGGTGCTAATGTTTTATACACAAAAATACGTCATTGCTATGTTAGTCTAATTGGTTAAGATAGAAAAGAAGATGGAGAATCTTCATAACGAGGTTTGGCTGTCCTTGGTTTTCTCTTCAGTTCCGCGTTCTTCTGATGTGTGGGATGTAGGGGGTACCCGCCATTTTGAGAAAAATATAGGAACAGAGCAAACCTGTATACTTATATAACGAGTAAGGAGAAAAATATGTATGCACATAAGAAAATAGACATTTTCAGATTATTATTATTATTATCTACATCACATTCCTTCACAGTCCCCCCTAAAATGACTATTTTCTCTTTTCTGTCCCTAATACTAAAGGTCTTACTTTGGCCTGGCCCTTCTCCTCAGCTCTTTTAGGCTGTATATAGAATTGGGCAGCAGCTGTTCACTACCCTCCTCAATACAGCTGGAGAGGTGCAGTCAGGTGCTATCTATCCCTATAACCCTATAGGATTGTGAGGTTATGGACAGGGAGTGACTGTGGAGGAGTGAAGGGTTTGTCATCTTCCATCACCATTCTCCACCTCTTCTTCTCGGTGGAGAAATGTAGGTGTGCTATTGTCTACAGCCTTGCTCATTAACTTTTTACGAAAGGTAGAATACAGCATACAATCAGGGCTAAAAGAACCAGGATTATTAATACCGTTACCCGTATCTGGGCGAGCACCTTCTGCCACCCACTCATCCAGCTAAAGTATTGGTCCCATGGGTCTGTGATACCTGAGTTCTTTAACTCCAATGACAGATCTTCTAATTTCTTTATAGCTAAAGTAACCTTACCATCTGGGCCAGTATTATCAGGAATGTATGTACAACAGGTTCCCGTTTTTTCCTATGATTTTACAAAACACCTCCTTTCCCAGCTAGCACCATGTCTAAGGCCATCCGGTCCTGGAATGTCATGTAGGAAGTGGGGGCTAACTGGTCAGCAATTCCCTGGAGGGCATCTTTAGTGTAATTTAAAAATCTCTGTTGGTTATAATATGTGTAGTGTCAGGTCACCTAGAGGCTGGGTGACAGATGCACACCCCTGGGATCAGGAGTGCACCGCAAGGTAGTGGACCCTACGGCTGACTGCTGCGGCTTGAACCCTGGGAGGTTCAGGAAGCAGGTCTACTGGATCACTGACACAGATCCCACTGGGAGCTAGAGCATAGATTCCCCAGGGCGCGGAGTCTAAGAGCCAGCAGGTGTTCACCAGAGCCTTTAATGGTAAGGATGGACTGAGCTGCAGTCTGGCTCCAGGTCGCGGCCCCCAGGGTCTCACAGCTCACGGTAGACTACAGGAGAAGAGGAAGGAGGCAACAGGCTGGAACAACAAGGAAAGTAAGGGACAAACCAAGGTCGGTAACAGGAATCAGATGTAGGAAACACAGCAAGTACACATAGAGGCTAACACACAATGGTTGATCAGCACTGCTGGCTTGCAGTGCACAGGTTAATATAGGGTTCCCTGATAGGGCCTGGGGTGGGGCCATGCTTAGAGGAGAGGTTACAAAAGCAGTCAGGTGAGGGTCAGCTGGTCTCTAGAGATGAACGCATGGAGACAGGTATGCTGATCGACAAACTCTATTGCATAACCATGACATGTAGTTAATCCAATCTACATTCTTGTTGACAGTTGTTATGGGGATCAAAAACTCAAAACCAGCTTTTACCTGGTCCCTGGCTTTAAATTCATCAGGGACCCCCCCCTTGTAACCCCTATGTCATCTATGTATACATGAGGGTCAAAGCTTCCGGAGAGAACTGCTCGCTTCCTCCTCTGACTGTGTGCTGGGTCAGTGTATGTATCAGGGGTATCTTTGGTTAGGATATGGGAGGGGGGCATAATGACCTTTGCAAGGGCACATTCACTGGTCCAGATTCCCTCTAGATCAAACAGAAAAAGGATATGCAGCACCCGAAAACACGCTCTCCTGCAGTGATAAGCGTGCATTCAGGTGTTCTTCCTGGCCAACTTGACTGAGGTGGCTGTGGTCAGCAAAACTTGGAATGGACCATCATATCTTGGCTCAAGGATCTCCAGACAGTAGTTGGTGTGTTCCTGTATCTAATTCAGGATCTGGAATGGAAGAAAACACCTGGACATGCATTCAGGTTAATTCTCGTGATAATGTGGTTACATAATTAGTCAACACATCAGACTGCAACTGTAACTGTTGTGGAAAGTAACAACCAAGTCTGGGAGCTGAACCAAACAAAATTTCATAAGGGGATAGGGCATGTTTCCCTTGGGGGTGTGTCTGACACTGAACAGGGCAATGGGCAAACTGTCTGGCCAACTCATGTTAGTCTCTTGGGCCATCTTTAACATCCTGTTTTTTTTTTTTAGTGTCCCATTCATCCTTTCTACCTTCCCGCTACTTTGAGGGTGGTATGGGGTGTGTAGTGCCAACAGAACCCCCAGTGCTGCCCAAATCTCTTTAGTAAGGGTTGCTGTTAAGGCTGGGCCCTGATCTCTCAATATCACCTCTGGGACCCCAAATCTACATACTATCTCACTTAGTAGTTTCTTAGCTGTGGTCCTGGCAGTCGTGACCACTTCCACTAGGACGTTTTCGAATCTGCCACTTCTTGGCACTTGAGAATGATCAATTTGCATCCTCTGGAATGGGGTATAGGGCTTTTGCCAGGTGCTTCTTCTGTGTTTTTTCTGTGCGTCCTGGGTTACATTTGGTGCAGATAATGCATTATCTGCAGCAGTTGTCGGTCAGTGGAGTAACTCTTGGTGCAACACTTGTTGATAAGAGAGTTCATAAAAGTCTTTGTCAAGTGGGCAGCTCCATGTGCCCATTGCACCACGGCTGGGTACATACTCCTGGGTAGACAAGGCTTCTTGTTGCACTCGAATAGTCCATTTCTGAGAGATGCTCCTCTCTGTTTCCAGCTTTCCTTCTTATCCGGACTTGCTGTTTCCTGTAGTTCTTTTAGATAAACTCTGTCCACTGGGAGAGTCTGTAAGGTAAGCACAGGGTGGTCTTCTTCTACCACCCTGCTGTCCACTTCCCGTGGACCACCAGCTGTCTGGCAGCTGAATTGGCTAGATGATTGCCTCAAGCTTCCTTTGAGTTCATTTTGTCGTGTGCTTTACTCAGAATAGTCACTTGGGTTGGGAGAAGCAAGGCATCAATCAAGTTTTCACAGGTGTTCCTGCAGCCGTCAGGAATCCTCTGTCCTAGATAACACCATAATCATGGGCAATGCTGAAAGCATATCTCGAGTCCATATGAATGTTGGCTCTTTTTCCCTCTGCCCATTTACATGCTGTAGTAAGTGCTTACAGCTCTGCCTCCTGTGCAGACATCACTGGTGGTAAGGCTTCAGCTTGTAGAACAGTGTTTTCAGTGGTGACCGCGTGTCCTGTGCGGTATTTGCCACGTTCTTCAGCAAACATAAATTGTTAGGTCTGAATTCTGAATCCTGCAGGGGTATTTCACTCACAGGGGGAAGATGCGTGGTTTCCAACCGTATTAGTTTGATGCAGTCATGGGGTGACAAGTCAAGACTCTACTCCTCCTTTCCCCCCTCGAGAAGTGGAAGAAGGGTGGTAGGGTTCAGTGTTTGACAACTTAATAGAGTAATGCTGTCCAGTAGGAGGGAACACAGGAGTCTCAAGTGTCTGGTAGTGGACAAGTGTTTTGGCTGGATCTTGGTTGAATATGGCAACAACTTCATGGGGAGCAAGCAGAACGAGGCAGTGTCCGAGGACCAAGTTCAAAGTTTTGTCAAGCAAGGTTTGTGTAGCAAAGCCAGCTCGCAGACACAATAGGCCTCCTCTTGCTACCGCATCCAGCCGACAGGAATAATATCCTATGGGGCGTAGGCTGATGCCGTGTGATTGGGTGAGTACACCTGCAGCATGTCCCAGACGTTTGGATACAAAGAGCTTGAGCGTTTTGTCGTAGGCTGGGAGCCCTAGCGCCGGAGGTGGCGCACTTAAGGGCTTCAAACTTTAGATATTTCTTCAGGAGACATCTGGAAGGGGTCTGATTGCAGAGCATCAGTAGGAAGGCTTCTGGAATCCATGCTCCGCACTAGGAAATTAGTCCAAGGAAGGCATGAAGGGATTTCTGGCCTTGTGGCAGTGGGATATCAGAGATTACTTGCACCCTGTCTTCAGTGGGGTGTCTTGTCCCATGGGACAAACAGTGTCCAAGGAAAATGACAGGTGTTGAGCACCACTGCAATTTGGGCTTTGAGGCTTTGCACCCCTGGCTGGCAAGATAGCACAACAGGCTTTCTGAGGTGACTTCAACAGGGGGTAAGTCAGCTGCACAAAGGAGAAGGTCATCAACATGTTGGAAGAGAATCACTTCCGGGTGTTCCTCTTGTCATGTGTCAAGGATGATAACCACAGCTTTTGCAAACTGGCTTGGAAAGTTCTGTGCCCCTTGCGGCACAACTGTTTAGGAATGTTGCCATTTCTTTCCGTGGATGAATGCAAAAAGGTACCACCAGGAGGGGTGAGGGTGGACACTGAAGAAAGCGTTTGTAAGGTCCACCTCTGTGAGGTACTTTGCAGTCAAAGGCATGCACCGCAGGTACCTGGTTCTCCTTTAGGTTCTCCTTTAGGGGTTCTCTTCTTGGGGTTATTGTGGTTTCCGGGGCAATGATGCGCCCTCTTTTAGCTTGACTGAAACTGGTGGCACCTTTAAGTGACCGTTGTCTTCCGGTCCTGTGGACCATAGGCACGCAGGGATTCTGTCAAGTACTTCCTGCAGTATTGAACTTGAAGTTTTTGCTTCATGAAGTGTCATCAGGAGAGGCAAAAAACACAAAGCAGATGAGTCTTAGGGGAGTATGTAACTTCATCCCCCCTTCAGGCGTGTCCTGATTGAGGCCTGTAGTCTGGACAACACATCAGCTCCTAGTAGATTCAAGGGACATGTAGAGGACACCACAAATCTGGCAAGCAAATCAGGAAATGTCCCCCTTGGGGTGGCTCAACAAATGGACTGGAGCGGGGCACCCCATCCACTCCCACGCAGGAAACGTGTGTGTCTCTTTTCATAGTGGGAGAAACTCAGATCATCAAAGGCCTGTATGAGTCTAGCATGATACTTCTTCAGACTTCCCTTTATCTTGGGTAATATCTTGGATTGTGGTGGTCTGATCCATCAATTTCTCCTTTGCCCAGTCGTGGAGTTGTGCACAGAACTCCACGCCTGAGGTGTAGGAAGTGGCACTTGTCAGGCTGGCATCATTGAAGGCCATCTGCATGACAAGCCAAAAGACATTTCCTGCTTTGATTTGGCATAGGCTGATCAAGTCTCTCCAGGCAGCTGAGTAAGTTTCTTGTATCTGCACTATCCTGTGGTAGAAGGGAATTGGCTGCTTCTCTGGGTCAGGCAGACTTGTCACTAAGGCCGCTGCTTGTGATGGAGTAAAAGCGACATACATCACTGGTGCCCCTTCTGGTAACCCAGACTGTTGTTGGGGCGGGGGGCTGGCAAGAGGCATTGTTCCTTACGGTTGCCAGCATGTGTTTGAGATCCTCTCGGAACTGTGAGTTCGGAGCCGGATTGGGGGTTAAATCAGTGGGTGGCCTTGCTGCCTGCTGTTGGGCTTCCCACTCAGATGCTTCTTCATCATTAACATATCCGGCCTGGGAATGTGATGCTCCCGTATTGGGGAAGACGTGTGTGTTGTATGAACCATCCTGGTTTAAAACAGGGAGGGCTGGGTACAGGCTGTTTAAGCTTACTGGGTGTACCAAGATGGCCGCCGGCAGGAAGTGCACTGGGCTGGGTAGAAAGTGAAGGCATGGGTGCACTAAGATGGCCGCCGGGCTGAGTTGTCACAGTGGGTTGTGCTTGGGTGGTGAGAAAGGAGTGGTTGTTAGACGGAGGGCAGTGCTGTCCCTCCCCTCCTTTTGTTTCAAATTCCAACATAGCGTGGTAATTTCACATACTGTATCATCAACTCTGTGATACACATACATAATACAATCGCCATCTTTCTTAACTTCCTTTATCCAATTTTCTTTATCACATAGGATTTTTCTCCCTGTTTCTTTAGCAACATAACTTTCGCCACTTCGTTCAACTTTGTTAACTATTTCAACATCTTCTTCTCTCCTCTTCACAATATCACATTCTTCACAATTTCACATTCTTTTCTCTCTCTGTTTCTCGGCTAACGGCTTGAGAGGAGAATACGTACAACTAATGGGTTAATATTCCTCTCACTGCTCCTTATCAACAAATTCCTTGGGTGGGGGCACATAAGGCTGCGCTCCTAGCTGCTACTGTCTGCTATAACCCTGTAATGTATGGTTAATCTCAGAACAAGAACAAACACGTCAGGGGTAGTGGGGAGCAACGGCCCGCGACCCAACAGATCCCCCGGGCAGCCACCCCTCCGACCTTAACCAGTCCCCACCCCAACCCCTCTCATGTATAGCAAACAGTAAACCACAAATACACTCACGACAGGACATTACACCTGTCACTCTTCGAACTGCAAAATTTCAGCAGGCTAAGATAACCTCAGAGGCAGACAACTCCTCTTAAACCCAGTTTATAGTCGTTATTACAGTTACTCCCAGAGGCCGACAGCTCGTCTGGGGGTGAGACATCTGTAACACTTTCAGACTGCGGGGGGCTCCCGCAGCTGAGATAGCCCTAAAAGGTCCGATAAACCTTGAGTAACCCGTCCTATAACCGTCTGCTACAAGGAAAAACCTCATCCCAGAGGCCGACAGCTCATCTGGGGATGAGAACACACATACACTCATGTAGCACTTTTAGACTGCTGAGTTTCGTAGCCCAAAGAACGGCAGACAGTGAATAAATATGGGCGGCACAGTGGTGCAGTGGGTAGCACTTCCGCCTAGCAGTAAGAAGGGTCGCTGGTTCGAATCCCAACCACGACACTACCTGCTTGGAGTTTGCATGTTCTCCCTGTGCCTGCGTGGGTTTCCTCTGGGTACTCCGGTTTCCTCCCACACTCTAAAGACATGCTGGTAGGTTAATTGTATCCTGTCTAAATTGTCCCTAGTATGTATGAATGTGAGTTAGGGACCTTAGATTGTAAGCTCCTTGAGGGTAGGGACTGATGTGAATGTACAATGTATATGTAAAGCGCTGCGTAAATTGACGGCGCTATATAAGTACCTGAAATAAATAAATAAAAAATAAAAAAATACAGACAGCAGAAACCCATTGGCAGGTTCGTTAAAACAGCCTCAGGCGAGGAAATACCTGCTTCTAAAACAGTCTCAGCATACCGACAGAATCCAGCCGTTAACCAAAAGATAAGAAAGTCGTACAGTGGTAAGAATATAAATCAACTTACCGTACTGTTAGGGCTGCACAAACCCCCCTCTTATCTTTCAATTAACGCCCGAATCCTTATCGCGGTATGGTGTCGACTGTAGCCTGAAGCTCCCGGGTTTCGGCACCAGCAGTTAAGGAAATGATTAAGAGCTCCAATCGAACCCAAGGTTATCTGCTGCTGTCTCTAATTGGAAAGTGTGGATATGCATGCATATAAAAGTAAACACTCTGAGACACGCTCAGCACCGTTACTTTTTACACTTCTAATTTATTCAAGGCGGTGCTAATGTTTTATACACAAAAATACGTCATTGCTATGTTAGTCTAATAGGTACATCTCATTGGTTAAGATAGAAAAGAAGATGGAGAATCTTCATAACGAGGTTTGGCTGTCCTTGGTTTTCTCTTCAGTTCCGCGTTCTTCTGATGTGTGGGATGTAGGGGGTACCCGCCATTTTGAGAAAAATATAGGAACAGAGCAAACCTTATGTATGCACATAAGAAAATAGACATTTTCAGATTATTATTATTATTATCTACATCACGTTCCTTCACAATACAAACCAACAACAGCCGCCTCTAGAGTATTGGCAGTGTCATCCTCAGGTAGCGTAAACCACCTCTGTGCAAATACTAGCTGACCCGCTAGGAAATATCTGTGAAAATCCAGGACCGCCTGAGATGGGCCGGTACAAGGGGTGGGCAGAAGGGGCGGATGCCCTGGGCGGATCAATTTATTGTAAGAAGGGGGCGCAGTGCTGGCAGGCAGTGTGTTCTTAAACTTTCTGGGCAACAAGTGACTACCACACTGCAGAGCTGCGCCTGCTTGCAAAGCTGTGCAGAGGCATACTAAGTGGGGGGGGGGCCGCCCCGGGCACCACACACTGGGGGGGTGTCAGGCCGCCCCCACCTCCGGGACTGAAGCGGTGCAGTGCTGTGGATTTAGGCAGTGGCGCAGTGACAGGCACAGGCAGGGAGAGGCGATCTACATTGTGATGCAAGGGGGAGGGGGGGTGCAGGGTGACACCGCTGCACCTACCATCCCTTCCTCACGTGGCCGTGGGCTGTCTGTGCAATCCCGGATGTCACAGGCACAGCCGAGCAGAGTGAAGCCGCCTCCCCCTCCTCTCTGTTTATGTGTAAACAGGGGAGGGGATCTGCTGAGCATGTGCCACCGCGCTGGTCTGAGGTACTGAATGGGGGGGCTGCACACTGCACTGAACGGGGGCTACACTGAACGGGGGGCTACACTGAAGGGGGGTGTCCGCACTGAATGGGGGGCTACACTGAAGGGGGGTGTCTGCACTGAACGGGGGGCTACACTGAAGGGGGGGCTACACTGAACAGGGGGGGCTACACTGAAGGGGGTTTCTGCACTGAATGGGGGGCTACACTGAAGGGGGGTGTCTGCACTGAATGGGGGGCTACACTGAAGGGGGGCTACACTGAACGGGGGGCTACACTGAACGGGGGGCTACACTGAAGGGGGGTGTCTGCACTGAACGGGGGGGTGTCTGCACTGAACAGGGGGCTACACTGAAGGGGGGTGTCTGCACTGAACGGGGGACTACACTGAAGAAGGTGTCTACACTGAACGGGGGGCTACACTGAAGGGGGGTGTCTGCACTGAACGGGGGTGTGTCTGCACTGAACACAGGGCTACACTGAAGGGGGGTGTCTGCACTGAACAGGGGGCTACACTGAAGGGGGGTGTCTGCACTGAAGGGAGGGGCTACACTGAATGGGGGGGCTACACTGAATGGGGGGCTACACTGAAGGGGGTGTCTACACTGAAGGGGGGTGTCTGCACTGAACGGGGGGGTGTCTGCACTGAACAGGGGGCTACACTGAAGGGGGGTGTCTGCACTGAACGGGGGACTGCACTGAAGGGGGGTGTCTGCACTGAAGGGGGGCTACACTGAAGGAGTGTGTCTGCACTGAACGGGGGACTGCACTGAAGGGGGGTGTCTGCACTGCAGGGGGGGCTACACTAAAGGGGGGTGTCTACACTGAACAGGGGGCTACACTGAAGGGGGGTGTCTGCACTGAACGGGGGACTGCACTGAAGGGGGGTGTCTGCGCTGAAGAGGGGTTACACTGAAGGGGGGTGTCTGCACTGAACGGGGGACTGCATTGAAGGGGGGTGTCTGCACTGAAGGGGGGCTACACTGAAGTGGGGTGTCTACACTGAACAGGGGGCTACACTGAAGGGGGGTGTCTGCACTGAAAGGGGGGCTACACTGAAGGGGGTGTCTGCACTGAACGGGGGACTACACTAAAGGGGGTGTCTGCACTGAACAGGGGACTAAACTAAAGGGGGGTGACTACACTGAAGGGGGGTGTCTGCACTGAAGGGGGGTGTCTGCACTGAACAGGGGGCTACACTGAAGGGGGGTGCCTACACTGAAGGGGGGTGTCTGCACTGAAGGGGGGTGTCTGCACTGAACGGGGGACTACACTAAAGGGGGGTGTCTGCACTGAACAGGGGACTACACTAAAGGGGGTGTCTGCACTGAACAGGGGGCTACACTGAAGGGGGGTGTCTGCACTGAAGGGGGTGACTACACTGAAGGGGGGTGACTACACTGAAGGGGGGTGTCTGCACTGAAGGGGAGTGTCTGCACTGAACAGGGGACTACACTGAACGGGGGTGTCTGCATTGAACAGGGGGCTACACCGAAGGGGGGCGTCTGCACTGAACGGGGGCTACACTGAAGGAGCCCAGAGGTGCAGGGTTCTGTGTAATGTAAAGGGGTGCAGGGTGCTGTGTAATGTAAAGGGGTGCAGGGGGCTGTGTAATGTAAAGGGGTCCAGAGGTGCAGGGTGTTGTGTAATGTAAAGGGGTGCAGGGGGCTGTGTAATGTAAAGGGGTCCAGAGGTGCAGGGTGTTTTGTAATGTAAGGGGGTCCAGAGGTGCAGGGTGCTGTGTAATGTAAAGGGGCCCAGAGGTGCAGGGGGCTGTGTAATGTAAAGGGATCCAGAGGTACAGGGTGATGTGTAATGTAAAGGGGCCCAGAGGTGCTGTGTAATGTAAAGGGGTGCAGGGGGCTGTGTAATGTAAAGGGGTCCAGAGGTGCAGGGGGCTGTGTAATGTAAAGGGGCCCAGAGGTGCAGGGGGCTGTGTAATGTAAAAGGGCCCAGAGGCACAGGGGGATGTGTAATGCAAAGGGGCCCAGAGGCGCAGGGGGCTGTGTAATGCAAAGGGGCCCAGAGGTGCAGGGTGTTGTGTAATGTAAAGGGGTCCAGAGGTGCAGGGTGTTGTGTAATGTAACGGGGTCCAGAGGTGCAAGGTGCTGTGTAATGTAAAGGGCTGCAGGTGGCTGTGTAATGTAAAGGGGCCCAGAGGCGCAGGGGGCTGTGTAATGTAAAGGGGCTCAGAGGCGCAGGGGGCTGTGTAATGTAAAGAGGCCCAGAGGCGCAGGGGGCTGTGTAATATAAAGGGGCCCAGAGGTGCAGGGGGCTGTGTAATGTAAAGGGGCCCAAAGATGCAGGGTGCTGTGTAATGTAAAGGGGTGCAGGGGGCTGTGTAATGTAAAGAGGTCAGTGCGGGGGATCACTGGACTCCAGGTTACAATTATATTAATTGTACTTAAACTTACAATTCAACCATTTGCTGACCCGCCACAGTAAACATACTGCGATGGGGCTGCAGCTACAGTATTGTATTGTTTTAAGTGTTTTCTGGTTTTGAAAGGACACTGACTCTTTCTTTATACCCGTGGGGGGGGCGCAGTTTGCCATCTTCGCCCTGGGCACCAGATGGCCTTGTCCCAGCACTGCGCCAGACCCCCTTGTTTCCACGGCAGTTGTAACACCCGGAGTTTAATTCGGGGATGTCACCCCTGCCACTGGAAATTCGTTATAAGTTGATCTATTCTTTTGAATATATATATCTCGGTATCCATACAGGAGAATTAATGATCTAATAACTTTGAACGAGTGTTCCACCTCAGTGCGTTTAAAATGCACACTCACCAACCATAAACCTTTTATAAGTCTCAAATGTTTAGGATGATGACCGATGGGACCCCTTAGATCATACTTCAGATGTTCAGCACATTATACCATATGATGTCCGCAGCAAACATGCACTCCAGGTATTACTCTTTATGCTCAATTGTGCCAGGGACCCAAAAGAAGGATAATAAATCGTGATAGTTTGGTACTTTTAATAAAAGACTACTTAAAGCATCAGATGTACACTTGCACTTAGTGGTGCTGCTGTTAGCACCAACATAAACAGTTGGTATTAATACGACTATACATCTTTGAGCACGGGGATTGGAGGACTTTTTAGAGAACTATTTCTCTTTATGCGATATATATACTGTATATACTTATACTTGTTGGACTTTTTTGTTTTTTGATGTGTAATATGTTACTATCATTTGTATGAGTTTTTTTTTTTGGTTTTACAGTAGTGCCTTACTTTTTGATGGTTTATGATAAAGAGGTTATATCTACTTAAAGAAGCAGCTACACACTTATGTGATTTTCCACATTGCTGGCGCCATATTTATCACATTGTTGGAGTTTATTTTTCCTCATGGTTACTAGGAAAAAAGAGAGGAAAACTTTCCCCAGTGGGGAGACAGGCAGCAATACAAATTTGACAGAATTGGTATCACTTCCGCACTCTATCCGAATCTAAAATCTGGTTTTAGATACACATTAAGGCAGAAAGGGGTTAAATGTTAGGGGACTTGTTAGTGTTGGAGACACTATTATAGGGAGATAATTGTCCTCGAGCGCTCTATATAGAAGTTAACAGTATAAAAATTACACCAACAAATTACACGGAACAGAAATTTCTGTACATTAAACAATACAAATATGAATAGCATTACAGCTGGTAAATTCAATATACTAATAGATAAAGTCCAAAAATTATATCTAAAAAACTCAGCACACATTGATCAGTTTGTAAATACCTAAAGGTGTACAGTGATGCTGACATGAAAAAAGTATTGTAGGACTCTCCACTCAAGAATCTCATCTGCAGCAGCCTTGTGTAGTAAAAGGCCAGAACAGAGAACCCAGTACTTTCACAGATAGGCTTGACAGTATTTCCATCCAGCAATGGACCAGCCTCCCACCCACACAGTATCTAATTGCAATATACATTTCTAATGGAAATCTTTACTTGAGGTTATTGAAGCCGTATTCATCCTGAAAGCTCATCCATGAAAAATGATATGTTATTGCAAATAAAAAAAGTATCACGGACAGTACTCAATTTTCTCTGTGGGCATCTTTGACACAGATACATAGACAACTTTTTTTTTTTTTTAACAAGAAATACATAGACAACTTTAGTGAGAGAAAGAAACACTGAGTGCATATGAGCTAATATTATGTTGTACGTTTCCTGACGATTTGCCCTGTCAGTAATTCCCTTTTCAACGGTTAACTGTTTAATGTTAGATGTCAAACTATGTCCCACATGCATTGTAAAGGGTTTAACACACTGTTGGCCAAACCAAGACGCAAACAAAAGGCTTTCTGTGGCACCATGGACAAGGCTTCACATTCTCCCCCACAAGTCTTCACTGATCATTCACATGATGTTCATGTGATCAAGTTCAAAAAACCCTCTAAATTCCACCCCGCAGGGTAGAGATTCCAGATGCTCTTAAAACTGGGAAGGCAAATACACAGTGGAGTAGTTGCATTGGATATTCTGTATAAAGAAATACACATAAGTAACTAATTTATAATGTGCAATATAATGCTTATATAATAGCTTATATAATTACAATGATGGGTTTTATGTTTATTGTGATGTATTATCCTTATATAATGGTTTATATAATTATAGGTAAACTTACTCTACAAGAGTGAACACATGCTCACATGCATTGTGGACATCTTACAATATAAGTTAATACAGATGTAGCTTTTTTGCATTATATTTATGATTTTGTCTAGCCTTAGCCTGTTGCTCTGTTCAGAAACAATCATCGCACTGTTTTCTGAGCAGGCGACAGAAAAAAACATGCATTATATTCTTGATCCATAAAATATTTCCATGAATAGGTCAAAAAAAAAAGTTTTTAAAACAGCATATATGTGATTTTAATTACGTTAATTACTGTATTTACTGGCGTATAATACTCACTTTTTCACCATGAAAATCGAGTGCAAATAGTGTGTGCATGTTATATGCTAATACTTCAATCTTAGCTGCCTTGGAGGGGACAGGGAGGGGGCGGGTTGAGCGCTGTCAGATTACATACAGTAAGAATCTCCTGTTTACTTGGCGGCCTCTGTAAAAGGAAGTCCCGTCTCCTGGGCCGCCATTGGACCACTGTTCTGTCTATCATAAGAGATTCTCACTGTATGTAATCTGTCAGCACTTGTCCCGCCCCCCTCCCTGTCCCCTCTAGGGTGCAGATGGGCATCGATCAGGTTGCACTGATGGCAATGGTGAGGCTGCTGCATTGAAGGCAATGGTGAGCCTGCTGTATTGATGGCAATGGTGAGCCTGCTGCATTGATGACAATAGTGAGGCTGCTGTATTGATGGCAATGGTGAGGCTGCTGTATTAATGGCAATGGTGAGGCTGCTGCATTGATGGCAATGGTGAGGCTGCTGCATTGATGGCAATGGTGAGGCTGCATTGATGTGGACTGAGGCTGCATTGATGTGGATTGATGAGGCTGCATTGATGGCACTTGTGAGGCTGCAGATCGGGAATTGATTAGGCTGCATTGATGGCAATGGTGAGGCTGCAAATGGGCACTGACCCTTATTTTGCTTCAAAGTTCCTTATTTAAAATGTATGTTATACACCGATAAATATGGTAGATGTGAAGATATGAAGTAAAAAAACTGAAGGGAAATAGAGAAAGGAATTAAAGTGCAACAGTGGTTTTGGTTGAAGGGTGTTTTGGAAGGGTGATGTAAAGGTCCAACTCCTGTTCCGATTAATTGCTGCCTAATGTATCATTAGGTTACATACACTTTGTTTATGGCAGCTAAGAGGAGGCTGAGGTGCCCATAAGCATTAGATGATAATCTCCTGATCTGAGGCAGTGGAGATCTAAAGTCTTAATTTTTCAATATAGAGTAACAATTTTTCCTATTCTTGCACAGTTTGTGTGTTTTTGTTGGTGGACGAGTTTATGGTGTAGTTAACTTTGAATCTATACACCTAGAACCAAACTGCAAGCAGATTAGGGGAACAGTTCTCCTACTCTTCTAGTTATTGGGTCTAGGGGATTAAAGCAGAGTGAGCAAACACTATCCTTTAGCTTTTCCATTGCCAGTCTCAGTGTACTTTTTGGTACCTAATATTGTTAGTGAGATTTTAGGCCTAGCCAGTTGATTAGGGTAGAAGACAAGAGGGAAAAGACAGCTGACCTGGGGGGGTGCAGGACATATAAAGCTGGTCTTGATGACAGCCACAAAAGGGCAATTACAAATAAAAAAGTGAATGGTTCAGTTAGAAAACATGACTCTCATTCCCCCATTGGCTTTAAATAGAAGTGCTTGTATGACTATAATGCCATATTATACAAAATCAACTATTCCAGTACCCTATAATAAGCCTACAGCCACAGTAATGTTGCAAGTAATAATTTTTTTTATTAAATAAACAACACACATTGAATAAAAACATGTAAAACACCAGAAATCAGCAGTAAATCCCTTTTTAAATTATAAATGTAAGAAGTAAATAAATAAGTAAATATCTTGGTGGACACCAGGTAATCCCAGTAATTAAATATTACATTCCACTCAGGGTAATTCAGATTTTCATCTGTACCAGCATAATGCAGCAATAGGGGATTATATAGCATGCATAGTACAATAGATAAATCTTTACATATGAGTGTACAATAATTAAGCAGTTCATATGTTTGTATATTGTTTATCCTCAATAAGTAGCTCCTGATTACAAGTGTTCACATCTATTAGGTTTATGTAATCCTCATTAACCTAATTTTTCTCAGTGGTAAACTGAGCATTCATATCAAATATAGCACAATATTAACTCCATGATTAAAGTGCTATCTAAATAAGCATGGTACAACAGAGAACAAAAAGAAGACGAAAATAAAGTGCAATACACATACAGCTGTGCTCATAAGTTTACATACCCTGGCAGAATTTTTGATTTCTTGGCCATTTTTCAGAGAATATGAATGATAACACAAAAATTTTTCTTTCACTCATGGTTGGTGTTTGGCTGAAGCCATTTATTATCAATCAACTCTGTTTACTCTTTTTAAATCATAATGACAACAGAAACTACCCAAATGACCCTGATCAAAAGTTCACATACCCCAGTTCTTAATCCCCTGTGTTGCCCCCTTTAACATCAATGACAACTTAAAGTATTTTGTGGTATTTGTGGATGAGGCTCTTTATCTTCTCAGATGGTAAAGCTGCCCATTCCTCTTGGCAAAAAGCCTCCGGTTCCTGTAAATTCTTGGGCTATCTTGCATGAACTGCACGTTTGAGATCTCCCCAGAGTGGCTCAATGATATTGAGGTCAGGAGACTGAGAAGGCCACTCCAGAACCTTCACGTTATTCTGCTGTAGCCAATGACAGGTCGACTTGGCTTTGTGTTTTGGATCATTGTCATGTTGGAATGTCCAAGTACGTTCCATGTGTAGCTTCCTGGCTGATGAATGTAAATGTTCCTCCAGTATTTTTTGATAACATACTGCATTCATCTTGCCATAAATTTTGACCAAATTTCCTGTGCCTTTGTAGCTCACACATCCCCAAATCATCATCATATTTTCTCCCTCAGCCCCTACACACATATATTCATACACATATATCCATCCCCTTTATCCTGTGTGTATACTATAAGACAATCATGGTCATATGCTCCCGGGTTCTTTATTCCCCTGCACATTGCATTTTTTATTTTTATATTTATTTTTATTTTTCTGCATCTTTATTTTTCTGCATCTTTATATCTCCCTGCATCTTTTTATTCCCTTGCAATTTGTATAATTTTGCACTGTTCTACTCACTTATACATTAGGATCTTCCGCCTATATGTGTTCCATTTTACACATATATATACACATATAGACCCATTCTTTTCTTTTTCCTTTTCCCCTTTCTTCTCCCCTTACCCCTCCCGCCCTCCCTCACAGCCCTCCTTCTAGTTCACTAATTCTTTTTCATCCTTGTCTCTCCTCGATCCCCGTCATTGCTGACACTTCCATACACAGGGCTCTTAGCCACTCCTCTCTCACTATCTCCTATTCCATGCTCCTCCCCATCACCGCTCTATATATACACCCCTTTTAGCTCCCAGCCAATCAGCTTGACAAAGGAGCGCCGCCGTCACGCCATTCACGGCGAGCCAGCTCAGGAAACGCGTCGCACATCGTGTGACGTCATCATCCCTCGTCTGGATCGTTTGCCATCCAAGCCTCGTTTTGGTGTCTGTCTATGCTGTCGGCCGGTATACATCCAGCGCTTCAGACTGCCCAGAGTTTACACATCCACCAGCCCAGAGAGATGACTCCACGGACCCCCTGGATTGCCTTGGGACTATTTTATGTTTGAAACCTTCTTCACAAATGTGAGTGTACTACCAGCTGTTTGCTGTTCTTATAATAAATTGTTTTAAAAGTCTGCACCCAGAGGCGCCTCTTCTTCCTTGTTTTACATCAGCAATCCACCTCCACGTTTCACAGTAGGAATGGTGTACCTTTCATCATAGGCCTTGTTGACTCCTCTCCAAATGTGTTTGTGGTTGTGGCCAAAAAGCTCAATTTTGGTTTCATTGCTCCAAATGACTTTGTGCCAGAAGGTTTGAGGCTTGTCTCTGTGCTGTTTGGCGTATTGCAAGCGGGATACTTTGTGACATTTGCATAGTAATGGCTTTCTTCTGGCAACTCGACCATGCAGCCCATCTTTCCTCAAGTGCCTCCTTATTGTGAATCTTGAAACAGCAACACCACATGTTTTCAGAGAGTCCTGTAAATCACCTGAAGTTATATGTGTGTTATTCTGTGCATCCTGAACAATTTTCCTGGCAGTTGTGGCTGAAATCTTAGTTGGTCTACCTGACCGTGGTTTGGTTTCAACAGAAAACCTAATTTTCCACTTCTTGATTAAAGTTTAAACACTGCTGATTGGCATTCTCAATTCCTTGGATATCTTTTTTTATCCCTTTCCTGTTTTATACAGTTCAACTACCTTTTCCCGCAGATCCTTTGATAATTATTTTGCTTTCCCCATGACTCAGAATCCAGAAACGTCAGTGTAGCACTGGATGAAAGATGCAAGGGTCTGTCAGGAGTCCAGAAACTCATTGACCTTTTGTGTGCATGTTATCAGGCCAAAATCACAAGGGTATGTAAACTTTTGATCAGGGTCATTTGGGTAGTTTCTGTTGTTATTATAATTTAAAAAGAGTAAACTCAGTTGATTGATAATAAATGGCTTCAGTCAAACACTAACCATGAGTAAAAGAAATGTTTTTGTGGTAACATTCATATTCTCTGAAAAATGGCAAAGAAATGATAAATTTTGCCAGGGTATGTAAACTTATGAGCACAACTGTAAATCAGAGGATTCAAAAACCATAGACCCACATGTGACCTATAGCGCAAAAGTGCAAGAGTGTAGCAGAATATTAGCTGCAGAGTGTTGGGGATAATTATGAGGCCACTGCCCTAACACGTAGCATGTACAAGCGACGCTTTTTCAGAGGGAGAAGCAGGGGTGCCAGAGAAAGGCTTATCAAATGATACAATTGACCCTTATTAAATGTTTAACTTTATAGTTCCAAATCCGATATATACAGTCTTTGGTAAACACTGAAAAAATATTTTGATATAATAATGGAATGGCTTTGGTTCCTGTTTTTTAGATCATACATTTTAAACTGTTGCTTTATCCCTGATAATTTACTACATACATACAAGTATTGTTTTACAAAAAAACATTTAATAAGTGACAAATGATTCCCGGTGTACTATGGGTTAATAAAGAGATAGCACAGTCTAGCAGCTTGCTTTGCAGCTCTGTCAGTCCGATTGAAATTCAAATTCGAAAGGAGAAAGGGACTTTCCACTGCGGTCAGTAGTCAGATTGCCTATTAGTATAATGTTGTACACAATATGCACTGCCTAATGGTGAATGGCTTAAACCCAGACATTATACTGACTGAGGGGTGGTCTATTTAATGCTTAGTAAATGTGGAGCATTTTATGTAGGCAAAACTATCCGCCAACTTAAGCCTCGTACACATGATCGGATTTTCCGCAGACAGAACCTCGGACTTTTGTCTGAAGGGCATTGGCCCCAAACTTGTCTTGCATACAAACGGCACACAATTGTCAGTCAACAAACACAAACGTAGTGATGTACTATGTGGTTTTTCAGCTCTTTAGTGCCACCCTTTGGGCTCCTTCTGCTAATTTTGTGTTAGTAGAAGTTTGGTGAGTGTTGATTGCGCTTTTCATTTTGCGCTTTTCATTTTGCGCTTTTTAGTTCGTTTCTGAACGGCAGTTCGTCAACCAGCCATGTTGCAGAATCGGAGGAGATAACGTGTTATTTATTATTGGCCTTGGAGTTATTGCTTTGACCCAAGTCCAGTCCAGTAACAGGAGGAGGAGGATTTCTTGAACCAAAAATTGGTTGCTTTATTAATCGTGACCAATTATGCCATATGCCTTTGCTGCGGGAGCTCCAGGAGAATAATCCAGATGATTTTCAGAATTATCTCCAGATGACGGACCCCTGCTTTCACCAAGTCTTGTTATTGTTTATCCCCTATATTAACCACTTGACAACTGGGCACTTAAACCCCCCTCGTGACCAGACCAATTTTAAGCTTTCAGTGCTCTCACACTTTGAATGACAATTACTCAGTCATGTAATACTGTACCCAAATTCATTTTTTGTCCTTTTTTTCATACAAATAGAGCTTTCTTTTGATGGTATTTGATCACCTCTGGGTTTTTTATTGTTTGCGCAATAAATGAAAAAAGATTATTAATTTTCCTTCATAAATTTTGGCCACAATTTATACTGCTACATATCTTTGGTAAAAAATAACCCAAATTAGTGGATATTATTTGGTCTGTGTGAAAGTTATAGAGTACAAGTTGTGGTGCAAATCATAAAAAATTGATCACACCTAATGTACCGGTAGGTAGCCTATCTCATTTCTTGCGATCCGAACAAGCCAGGCAAGTACAAATACCCCCCAAATGACCCCTTTTTTGAAAGTAGACATTCCAAGATATTTAGTAAGATGCATGGTGAGGTTTTTAATGTTGTCATTTTTTCCAACAATTCTTTGCAAAATGAAGATTTTTTTTCCCCACATAATTGTCATTGTAATAGGTTATTGCTCTCACATGGCATGTGCATACCACAAATGACGCCCCAAAATACATTCTGCTACTCCTCCTAAGTATGGCGATACCACATGTGTGGGACTTTTTCACAGCCTAACCACATAGAGAGGCCCAACATGCAGGGAGCACCATCAGGTGTTTTAGGAGCATAAATGACACACCTTACCTATTACACTTTTGAAGGCCCTGGAGCACCAGGACAATGGAAACGCGCACAAAATGACCCCATTTTGGAAAGCAGACACTTCAACGTATAATCTATGAGGCATAATGAGTCTTTTGAACGGTTCATTTTTTCCAGAAGTTTTTGGAAAATGTGCGAAAAAAAGTGTGATACTTTTACACAGCCTGGCCACATACAAGGAACACCGTCAGGTGTTCTAGGGACACATAGCATGCACATACCAAGAATTACACCCCAAAATACATTCTGCTGAGCAAAGGGTAAACAAAAGATTACCTGTGGTTTTAGTAGCGCAGTTGTCCACAGGAGGATAGCACTGGTCCAGGCAGCAGGCAGGCACTTGGTCAGCAAAAGCAAATGCAATTGTCCAGGCAACAGACAGGAATACTGTCCATATACAGTCCAGAGTCAGTGCAGGCAGAGATTGTCAGCAGTGCCAAAATATTGGTCCTGGTAATAGGCAGGAACAAGGTCCATGTGGTGTGGTCAGTTCATGCGACAGGCAGAGGCATGATGGCATAGGTCCTACAGGCAGCAGGCAGAAGTAGGGCTTCGTTCAGGACAGAATGGGGAGAGGGTAGAGGCTTCTCCCACCCAAATCTCTTTGAAGCCTCAGAGTCTCCAGACCATAATCTAGGAATGAGAAAACAAAAAAAATGTTTTCTTCATCCAGAAAAACAGTTCTGGAGCCCCTCACATATGTGAGACCCCTGTGTTATGAATCCCACTAGTCCAGTAGCAGGGTACAAGATCAGTCCAAGAGGCAGGCAAGAGGCAAGGTGAAACAGTCCAGGGTCAGTTCCAGATCAGGCAGAAGTATGTACAGAATCGGTAGGCAGAAGCGTGGTTGAATAACAAGCCAGGGTCAGTTACAGAGCAAATAGAGGGTGTGAAGGTAAATGGCAGGAAGTGAGGGTTATGTTTACCATACTTCACTAATAATTTAGTGAAGTATGGTAACGGCGGAAACAGTCAACTATGCAGAGGCCTGGTTGGGAAGGACATTGGGGACAATAAAAAGAAGTGTCTCATCTCACTCCTCTTTTGGTGCACACCCGGCATTTTTTCTGGCGTTTTTCGCCTGTTGGTCTGGGAGGGATTTTTTTGGGAAAGTGGCGTTTGGAGAGTCTGCTAATCACATTGGTTCGAATGGTTTCTGGTGGGCCGTTCGGGAATACAAGGGCAGTGGTGATTTCCTCCTGGTAGCCAAGGAAGTATTTGGGGCTTTCAGTGGATTTGTGATAGATAACATAGCTGTTGTATATGGCCAAATTAAACAATTTGAAACTTTTTTATACCACTGGTATGTTCGTCTTGTGGCAAGGTAGGGTTCGAGCATTTGGTTGTTGAAGTCGACACCCCCCCATGAACATATTGTATTCGTGGATACGTGTTGGTTTTTGGATTGGGCCATTCCTCCTGGTGATCTCAACGAATGTATTGTTGTGGATCGATGAAAGCACGTAGACATCCCTTCTGTCCCTCCACTTCACAGCCAGAATTTCCTCATTCCGTAAACTCGCCGTCTCCCCTCTTCTTAGCTTCTTGTTGATGAGGCTTTGAGGAAAGCCCTTCCGGTTCTTCTTTATGGTGCCACATGCTGGAGTGTTCTTTCTGTGAAGGTTGCGGAACAGGGGCAATCTAGTATAAACGTTGTCCACATACAAATGGTAGCCTTTCTCCAGGAGTGGGTTTATGAATTCCCAAACGACTTTCCCGCTTGATCCGATGTAGTCTGGGCAATTAGGGGGATGTAGCCGGTTGTCCTTCCCTTCGTATACCATGAAGGCATGGGTATACCCTGTGGCTCGGTCACAAATTTATAAAGCTTCACCCCATAGCGGGCCCTTTTGGTGGGAATAAATTGTTTTATGCCCAGCCTGCCAGAAAATTTGACAAGGGACTCATCCACGCATTTGTGTTAGTCTGGGGTAAACAACTGGGGGAAGATTTCAGAAAAATAATTTAGTAGTGGCTGAATTTTATAAAGCTTGTCAAAATTTGGGTCATTTCGGGGAGGGCACTGGGTATTATCATTGTAGTGTAGGAATCTCATAATCATGAGATATCTGGTTCTGGGCAATACTGCGGAAAAGATGGGCATGTGGTGGATGGGGAGGGTAGACCAATACCAACGTAATACTTTTTTTTGTTTAGTCCCATACAGAATGTGAGGCACAAAAAAATTTTAAGCTCCTCCACTGTTAGGGCTCTCTACTCATAGGGACGGGCATAATAGGACGTTGGGTTACTTCTTATGAATTGTTGGGCATATAGGTTGCACTGGGCCACAATTGATGCAGGCATGTCCTCTGTAAAAATAAGGTTGAAAAAATCTATAGGTGAAAAATTTTCTGTGTCCACCTGGACTCCTGGCTGGGCAGTGAAAGGGGGAATGGTAGCTTCCCCTGAATTAGGAGGAAGCCACAAGGGGTTCTGAAGGGAATAGGGAAGGCTGGCATGGGACCTAACCCTTTGGGACTGAGGTGACACCCCATTGGTACGTGGCCTTAGGTACTGCGGTGCTGGTGGATGGTACTGCGGTGCTGGTGGATGGCACTGCCTCCTCACCAGTGAATGAATGAATGAATGACTTGTATAGCGCTGCAAATGCGAACTGAATTGCCTCAAGGCGCTTGGTCCATCCTGTGGGTCCAGCTTGTTAGAAGAGGTAGGTCTTGAGTTTTTTCCTGAAGGCCTGATGGTTTTCTTCCATACGGATGTTGGTCGGTAGAGTGTTCCATAGCCGTGGTCCTTGGACTGCGAATTTTCATTCTCTCTTCGATTTGTAGCGGGAATTGGGAACATGGAGGAGGTTTTGGTAGTTTGATTGAAGACTGCGATTAAGTACGTAGCGTTTTATTTTCTCGCATAGGTATTGAGGCGCGTTTCCATGTAGGCATTTGTTGGGTTTCTTTAAAAGAGGTTTGACGATGCCTTGCTTGGAGGCGATCAGGACTGAATGACTGATTTATGAGATGTGTTATAGTAGGAGCGAAGATGTCGGAACATTCTTTCAAAAGTTTGGTGGGAATGATGTTGTTTGGTGAAGTGCTGTCTCTGAGGCTTCTGATGATGTTTTTGGTGCTGTCAGTGGTGATTGGGAATAGCGAGAATTTCAGTCCATGTGTGATGTTCGTATCAGTTTCCTCTTTTTGTTTTGGTTGATTGAGGTTGGTTGTTTTTTTCTGTTGAATTGTTTTCCGGATGTTGTCGATTTTGTCAATGACAAAGTCCGATAACTCATTGCAAAAATACGCCTTCGTCTGGTGGGCGGACTCTCATCCTCCTCTGAGGCTGTCGGTGTTCCACTGCTTAGGACAGGCTCATAGTCCACGTCAGACTCAGAATCTGAATATGAGGAGGAATCCGAAGCGGAGAGCTCCCCGTTGCTCTCATCGGCCGCAAGAATATTGTATGCCTCCTCGGCTGAAAATAATTTTTGTGACATTCTTGGTGATGACAAATAGCACTGATATGTGGCACTGATGACACGTGACACTGGCAGATGGCACTGGTGACAGAGGGCACTGATACATGGCACTGATGACACGTGACACTGGCAGATGGCACTGATACGTGGCACTGATGAAACGTGGCACTGATGTGGAACTGATGACAAGTGGCACTAATGTGGCACTGATGACAAGTGGCACTGATGTGGCACTGATGACACGTGGCACTGATGTGGCAGGTGAAACTGACAGGTGGCACTAATGTGGCAGGTGACACTGACAGATGGCACTGATGTGGCAGGTGACACTGACAGGTGGCACTGATGACAGATGGCACTGACAGATAGCACTGATGATAGATGGCACTGATAGATGGCACTGTGACACTAACAGTGATGAGCACTGTAGCACCAATAGCACTGATGTGGCACTGTATGTGGCACTGTATGGGCACTATTTGGGCTCTGATTTGTGTTTTTACTGTAAACTGTAAAACGTTGGCACTCACAGATCTGCAGCACAGCTCTCCCTCCTCACTCACGGTCTCTATGTGAGGAGGGAGAGCCGGCAATGAGAGATGATCTCATATGCTTACATATGAGATCATCTCTCATTGGACATTCAGATCGAGTGCTAAATGGCCGCTGTGATTGGCCATTTAGCACGATCTGTAACTGGCTGTGACCAAGGAACACGGCCAACACAGAATTTCCCCGGCGGTGCGCAGAGGGGAAGTAAACAGGAGGACATCCAGGCAATTGAGTGCCGCGCTGTAACCGTCTTTCGGCTATAGCGCGGGCGCGAAGTGGTTAAGAAGCAGAACACATGCATGAGGCTTTTATTTTATTTTATTTTTTGGTTGAATAATGATTTGATTTGGTATATTTTCTATATTTTTGGATGCATAGAATGCGCTTTTTGGTTAAGTTCTATTGGCAGATAGCATGTCTAATTTTATTTGTTTTCTTTTTTTAATGCACAATAAAAAAAATGTACAGAATAATACTTGGCTATGTGTTTTACTTCAAATGACAGTTTGGGAGTTACATTTAAAAAAAATACAATGTAAAATTAACAAGGGACACCAACATAGTTGTACCTTTGATCTTAAAAACCACGGGATAATGGTGTTGTGGTAACTTGCACCCAAAAAAAAATAACAAACATAATAATATTATTCTTGATATCACTGGAAAAAAAAGCCTTTGAAAATTTGTTTGCAATAACTCCATCAGTATCACCAGCAAAGCAGTTTCATTATTATCCCATTAAAGAAGAAGAGAATTGTGCGCTGCATTTCTAGATTGCGTAATTTGCCGCGTCACGAATGTTAATTCTCCATTACAAACGCTAGTTTACAAGACCGACGACTTCTGGTTCATCCTTGCTTCCGAGCATGCCTGTTTGTACTTTGGATTTTTGTCCGACGGACTTGTGTACACGCGGTTGGAAAATCCAACAATAGACATTTGTCCTTGGAAATTTTTAAAGCCTGCCAGCCAACATTTGTCCGCAGAAAATCGACAACAATTGTCCGATGGAGAGTACAAACGGTCGGATTTTCCGCCAACAGCCTGTCATCATACAAATTCCCGTCAGAAAATCCGATCGTGTATATGAGGCTTAAGACAGAGATTTAATGATCACATCTATTATTCTAGTACTAGTAAAATGATCACCCCCAATGATGGCCCATGGTTATCCAAAGACTTAGGGGTTTATTTACTAAAGGCAAAACGACTGTGCACTTTGCAAAGTAGTTGCTCCAGAGCTTAGTAAATGAGCAGATGCGCTGATGACTTTCATCATCCAATCATGTGCAAGCAAAAATGCTGCTTTTTTTTATTTTCCTTGCACGTGATTGGGCCCTCCTTGAAATGTGAAGCCTTACCTTATTTACTAAGCTCTGGAGCAATTGCACTTGCAGAGGGCGACTGCACGTTTCAAAGTGCACAGTCTATTTGCCTTAAGTAAATCAACCCCTTAGTGTCCTTCTTGGAGGCCGGCCCTGGGCAGAAGTGCTGCACAAGTGCTCCCTCATCAGTGCCTGCACAGTAGGAAGTATCAGTGTTAACTATCTATTGTGACCACTGTCATGGCACTGTTAGTAACATATACACACCTTAGTTGTACCCGTCTTTAGTATCTCAGTGTTTTGCACTTGGCATTGTATAGACTGTAGTCTCTGGTTGTTTACTTGTAACAATCTATGTATGTAATCTATGGTTGTTTACTTGTAGCAATCTACGTATGTAATCTATGGTTGTTTACTTGTAGCAATCTACGTATGTAGTCTATGGTTGTTTACTTGTAGCAATCTACGTATGTAATCTATGGTTGTTTACTTGTAGCAATCTATGTGCTTTGGTCCATTATAGGAGTATCTTCCTTCTTTGTACGCTTCCACGCTTGCCCCAGAATGGCGATACACCATCCCTGTTATTGGCACACGTGTTTTCAGTAAGTGTAAAAATAAAAGTATGATGTACTTACATCACATTGTTGTGATGAATACAAGCTTCATAACTTCTTATATTTACATCTAGATGAGAGTTGTTCTTGCTCTTCTTAGCCTAATGAAGAAGCCGGAAGCCGTAAAACATGTAAAGGACAAGGAGGGTGGAACTCCCTACTCAATTGTTATTTTGTATATCTGCCAGGGAGGTGCGGTGAGGTCAGTTGTTGGTGAGGCACTCAGGGCTGTCTTTAAGGCAGGGCAAAAGGGGCAGCTGCCCTGGGCCCTGTCATTGTTGTGGGGCCCAAAGCAGCTGCCTCATACTTGCTAACTATCCTAGTTCAAATGCCCTCGTCCCTTGAGGTTTTAGTCCCGTGCTGTCTACTGATATCTCAGCGTGAAGTTCTGTTACTAATGCTGACTAGCTCTGCCCTATTGTTGTGTAAAAATGACTCACTTGCAGACCCTGTGTTTACATGTAAACACCGGCATTGATATGTAAATAGTGGCGGCATTCATATGTAAATAGTGGCAGACCGGCAGCATTCATATGTAACTAGAGGCGGCATTCATATGTGTATCATGCCCCCCTGAGGTCAGATACACCATCACCTATACTGAATGCTGCCCACTGGGAAGATAAAGGGGCATGCTTAAAAGTCCTGCATACAACTGTGGTCATTAAAGTGGTTGTAAACCTTTACAGACCACTTTGACTTACAGGTAAGCCTAGATTAAGGCTTACCTGTAGGTCCAAGAAATATCTCCTAAACCTACACGGTTTAGGAGATATTTGCAAAAAGACAGGCACCGCTGTCTACGGTGCAGACGCACTGAGCATGCCGCTGCTAACGGCGATATGCCATTATTGGTGGCTCCCGTGCGCATGCGCGGGAGTGACGTCATCGCGGCTTCGGTCAATCATAGCGCCGGAGCCACAATACCCAGAAAAAAGATGGACGCTCTGTAGCAGAGGGGACAGAGGTGGCATCGCAGGCTCCTGTGTCAGGTAAGTGACACATAATGGGCTACTATGCAATGCATAGTAGCCCATTATGCTTTACCTTTGCAGGGAAACAAAGAGGAAGTAAACCCATAAGGGTTTACTTCCTCTTTAAGCCTACCATCAGCCTGTTCTGCAAAGGTAAGCAAATTAGTGGGGGGAGGGTAGTGTGGGCTGTGCAGAGGTAGTCAGAGAAGGAATTACACTTTGGGGTGCACAGGTGAGCAAGGAGGGGGTGTATTGAGGTAAGGAAGGTGGGTGCAAAGATGAGCAGAGGAGGTAGGTAGAGTTAAAGGGGAGGGGGATTGGGGTGGGGAGGATGGGGGAGGTTTGGGGTGCAGAGGTTAGCATGGGTTTTAGGATGCACAGGTGTACTGACAGGGTGGATAAACATGTAGGTAGCTTGCAGGGCGGGCAGCCCATTCATTTAAATAGGCTGCTCTATGTGCTCCAAATTCGGAAAAAAAGTCCCAAACCATTTTTCAAAATCACACGGTGCCAAGGCACACG
This sequence comes from Aquarana catesbeiana, assembly GCF_042186555.1. NCBI lineage: Eukaryota > Metazoa > Chordata > Amphibia > Anura > Ranidae > Aquarana > Aquarana catesbeiana. The sequence continues at coordinate 452,452,358 of NC_133325.1, forward strand.
TCAGCAGATGCGTGAGGGTGTCATTAACAATTAATGGTACTGCTGTGTATCTGCTAAAGGGCAGCATGTTTCTGTGATGTCAAGAAAGCATTTTTTCTTGCGTTCCCGACGCAGGCTAAATGTCTCAGTTACATTGGTGGTCAGTGTAAATCTTCTTATTACATTGGTGCTTGGTGTAGAATCCTTTCATTTACACTAGTGGTCAGTGTGAATGCCCCCCTTACATTTGTGGTCAGTGTAAATCCCTCCTTACATTGGTGGTTACTGTGAATGCTTCTATTTCATTAGTGGTCAGTGTAAACCCCTTTTACATCAGTGGTCAGTGTAAACCCCTATTACATTGGTGGCCAGTGCTGAAACTCCTCTTTATATTGGTGGTCAGTAAAAAAAAAAATCAGCATCGCCATTGATCACACCCTCCCCTCCCCCAGTACTGCCGCTGATCCCAGGAGTCCTAGGATCCCTCTGAGTTTTCTGTCTATTAATGGGTCCCCTCACCTCCTCAGTCCATGGTGTGCAGGCAGTGAGGAGATGATGTGCTCTAACCTCTAGTAACCAATCAGTTAGCAGTAATGATGTGCAGTAACCTCTAGCAAACAATCAGTGAGCAGTATTGATGTATAGTAATCTCTAGCAACTAATCAACAAGCATAAATCATGTGCTGTAACCTCTAACAACTAATCAGTGAGTTTGTTATGAAGCCCATAAAAAGCTCTGGTGCAACCAATTACCTTCAGAAGTCACATAATTAGTGAAATGATGTCCACCTGTGTGCAATCTAAGTGTCACATGATCTGTTATTACATATACACAGGGGCTCCAGAGGCTGCAAAACCTAAGCAAGAGGCACCACTAACCAATCACTGCCAAGAAGACCAAGAAACTCTCCAAACAAGTAAGAGACAATGTTGTTGAGATGTCAGGGTTAGGTTATAAAAAAAATATCCAAATCTTTGATGATCCTTAGGAGCACCATCAAATCTATCAAAACCAAATGGAAAGAAAATGGCACAACAGCAAACATGCCAAGAGACGGACGCACACCAAAACTCACGGACCGGGCAAAGATGGCATTAATTAAAGAGGCAGCACAGAGACCTAAAGTAACCCTGGAGGAGCTGCAGAGTTTCACAGCAGAGACTGGAGTATCTGTACATAGGACGATAATAAGCAGTACGCTCCATAGAGTTGGACTTTATGGCAGAGTGGCCAGAAGAAAGCCATTACTTTCAGCAAAAAACAAAACGGCACGCTTTTGAGTTTGCGAAAAGGCATGTGGGAGACTCCCAAAATGTATGGAGGAAGGTGCTCTGGTCTGATGAGGCTAAAATTGAACTTTTTGGGCATCAAAGAAAACGCTATGTCTGGCGCAAACCCAACACATCACATCACCCAAAGAACACCAACCCCACGGTGAAACATGGTGGTGGCAGCATCATGCTGTGGGGATGTGTTTCAGCAGTCGGGACTGGGAAACTGGTCAGAGATGAGGGAAAGATGCATGGTGCTCAGGCCCGGACTGGGACAAAAAAAAGGCCTGGGCATTTAAGACTTAGAAGCCAATTTTTCCAAGAACCGGTAGGCATTTGCGGGGGTGGCTGGTTTCGGTGTCCTCCACACTTTATTGTGCAGGGGACACTACAGGCAGGCCCCTTTAAATTACAGTGTCCCTTACTTATATTCCCCTTTTTCTATGCAATCACAGTGCCCCCTTTTACTCTCTGCTCACTGTGTGGGTTTCCAGCTCCTCCTGCCCCCTTACACCAGAGTCTGCACAGACCCCCCTTACATCAGAGTCTGCACAGACTCCCTTTACATCAGAGTCCGCACAGACCCCCCTTACATCAGAGTCCGCACAGACCCCCTTACATCAGAGTCCCCTTACATCCGAGTCCGCACAGAGGTCCCCTTACATCAGAGTCCGCACAGAGGTCCCCTTACATCAGAGTCCGCACAGACCCCCCTTACATCAGAGTCCGCACAGAGGTCCCCTTATATCAGAGTCCGCACAGACCCCCCTTACATCAGAGTCCGCACAGACCCCCCTTACATCAGAGTCCGCACAGAGGTCACCTTACATCAGAGTCCGCACACACCCCCCTTACATCAGAGTCCGCACAGAGGTCCCCTTACATCAGAGTCCGCACAGACCCCTTTACATCAGAGCCCCCTTACATCAGAGTCCGCACAGAGGTCCCCTTACATCAGAGTCCGCACAGAGGTCCCCTTACATCAGAGTCCGCACAGACCCCCCTTACATCAGAGTCCGCACAGAGGTTCCCTTAAATCAGAGTCCGCACAGACCCCCCTTACATCAGAGTCCGCACAGAGGTCCCCTTACATCACAGTCTGCACAGACCCCCCTTACAAAAGAGTCCGCACACCCCCCCTTAAATGAGAGTGCACACAGACCCCCCCTTACATAAGAGCTCCCATACATCAGAGTCCGCACAGAGGTCCCCTTACATCAGAGTTCGCACAGACCCCCCTTACATCAGAGTCCGCGCAGAGGTCCCCTTACATCAGAGTCTGCACAGAACCCCCTTACAACAGAGTCCACACAGACCCCCCTTATATCAGAGTCCACACAGACCCCCTTACATCAGAGTCCGCACAGAGGTCCCCTTACATCAGAGTTCGCACAGACCCCCCTTACATCAGAGTCCGCGCAGAGGTCCCCTTACATCAGAGTCTGCACAGAACCCCCTTACAACAGAGTCCACACAGACCCCCCTTATATCAGAGTCCACACAGACCCCCGCTTACATTAGAGCCCCCTTACATCAGAGCCCGCATACAGGTCCCCTTACATCAGAGTCTGCACAGACCCCCCTTACATCAGAGTCCGCACAGAGGTCCTCTTACATCAAAGTCCGCACAGAACCCCCTTACATCAGAGCCTCCCTTACATCAGAGTCCGCACAAAGGTCCCCTTACATCAGAGTCCGCACAGAGGCCTATGGCCAGTCTGGGCCTGATGGTGCTAAATACAGGGATATTCTTGAGCAAAACCTGTACCACTCTGTGTGCGGTTTGAGGCTAGGTTGGAGGTTCACCTTCCAGCAGGACAATGACCCCAAACACACTGCTAAAGCAACACTTGAGTGGTTTAAGGGGAAACATGTAAATGTGTTGAAATGGCCTAGTCAAAGTCCAGACCTCAATCCAATAGAAAATCTGTGGTCAGACTTAAAGATTGCTGTTCACAAGCGCAAACCATCCAACTTAAAGGAGCTCGAGCAGTTTTGCAAGGAGGAATGGGCAAAAATCCCAGTGGTAAGATGTGGCAAGCTCATAGAGACTTATATAAAGCGACTTGGAGCTGTGATAGCCGTAAAAGGTGGCTCTACAAAGTATTGACTTTAGGGAGGTGAATAGTTGTGTAACAATGACTTTTTCTGTTATTTTGTCCTATTTGTTGTTTGCTTCACAATAAAAAAAAAACATCTTCAAAGTTTTGAGCATGTTATGTAAATTAAATGATGCAAATCCTCCAACAATCCATGTTAATTCCAGGTTGTGAGGCAACAAAACACGAAAAATGCCAGGAGGGTGAATACTTTTGCAAGGCACTGTACCTTGTTATATATATTTATTTATAGCGATACCTCCAGATGAATGTTGCAGCAAAGTCCTGTTGTAGGGGCCCCTGAGGATGATGCAGCATTTGTATTTGTATCAGAGACCTGAAAACAAGATCTGCGGCGAAGAGGAGACCCTCCAGCTGTTACCCAATCAGCCTGGAATGCAGTCCTAGTTATCTGGCAATAATCGTCTCTCCTGATCTGGTATTAGTAGCATGGACAGCACATGTGGCTGAGACCTTCTCTCTCTCCACTTCCTCCTTCCAGGAACTTTTCCCAGAAACCCCCGAATCAGGAAATGGCATACATAATTTTACAATAGAGTGTGATGCAAGCAACTGACAGTAGCGGGCAGTGGATCCCCTACACAGAGTATGCAGGATAGGTAGGAGGAGAGGGGAGCGAACATTTTTAAGAAGAGTTAATGTTAGGTTTTACTACCACCTTCAAGAGTTTGTACAGACAAACTTGCCTGAGTTGCCTGCCATATACCTCTGCTTTCTTGGGCCCATTGTAATTGACCTATTTACTTTTCTGTGGGATAGCCTGTCTGATGCCTACATTGTCCTCTACACTTGACACTCTGTAACAAACAGGTTCCTATCCCTGCTCCAAATTCCCACATTGTGAGCACACATTTATGACACAGATAGAGATATATATGTCCTTCCTGAGTTAAAGATGGTGGCCAAAATCATGAGGGAACTCTGGGTCCAATTAGACACAGGTTCTCCTAAGATGGTCCTATGACAGGCTCCCCCTAGCATCAGTAGTAAACAGCAGCCATATTATTGCTTTTTGAACTGCTGTTAGCTAACCACAAAGCGAATAAGTGATCATCAGATCACCACCTAAATTCCCGCTCTGACGCCTGATGGTGATGGTGCAGCAGCAGCTTAACTGCTCAACTGCCTACAAGCACTTCTGATCTTTTCTGATTGGTACTGATCAGTACTAAACCCAAAAAATAAAAATGAAATATATTACCGCTTACAAATCACCTTTGGTGATCTGTCCACTAACACAGTTCCTGTCCTGTGGTGTCTCCACTCTGGATGGAGGAACAACAGAGACACCCTTGGACAGCAGCATTATCAATCTGGGAAGAGGGTCGTGTTAGATGCACCAGCAGATATAGGTAGATTTGACTAACAAATTAAAGTCAAAGTCTGCTAACATTTTTTAAGACGTTACAGCAAACAGTTTTTTCCATAAAGATTTTACATAAATGAATAAAAGCTGACCTTTGTAAGCACCCCTGCCAGTGTTAAATGGTTTGTCTAAACCTGTAAAGATAACAGACTTACTGCCTGTATGATCATATGCAAAAAAAAGGAAAAAAGCCTAAAAAAGAAAAGAAATGCAGCGGTGATGCTTGAGGAAGATACCACAGTGAAGATTGGAGGAGCCCAAGGGATTCAGTGGCAGTGACTCAGAGGGTCTAATGACAGACCGGGAGCCCAGTGGGCTGAAGAACTACAAGGAGAAGTTGTAGTAAAGCTGAAAGGACTGTTACGCTTTGTGTTAGGAATTGTTCTGTTGCCATAAGAGACAGCATTCCTACAGATGTGGCTTCTTGCTGGAGGTCTTTCCCTGCACAGCTGTCCTCCTATTGAAGTCTCGGAGTCTGCTAATTGAACTTGCAACTACTCAAGTGTGTCCTGGCCCTAACCCTAACTCTTTCCCTCATAAAAGTTTGTAAGAGAAATAAACCTATCTTTTGCATTCAAGAAGTGTCTGGCGCTCAATAACTTCCACCTTGCACCCACCACACCTCACAACGCACCACATACAGAAGGATGTCAACTATCTCTGGCTCTGGAGGTCCTCATTAGACTGAAGGAGGCCAGAGACCTTGCTACATGTCATATGGGTACAGTGTTGCATGACTGAGTAATTGTCATTCAAAGTGCATAAGCACTGAAAGCTGAAAATTTGTCCTGGGCAGGAAGGTGGTAAAAGTGGCCAGTAGGCAAGTGGTTAATAAACTTTTGTTTTTGGGTTTAATACCACTTGAAGCCTCCTTGGAGCCACTTCCTGTCCACATGCATACACTTCCTGTCCACATGCATATATTCTGTCAATGGCTGCATAGTAATTTTTAGGGCGGGTTTCCTCATAGTGACAACATTGGACCGTGCCTGTGCAATGTGTATCTGCACTGTTTGTAGTCTCATTTGTAAGAGCATGTGACATGGTGACAACCAGTAGTGTTGCTAGGATTGTGGAAGACCTGAAGCATTATTCATTTAACATGTTAAAACTGATATGTGATTTCAGTGATTTGCTTTACTTATACATTAATGTGTTCATGTCCTTGAACTTATTTAGTAGACTGCAAAAATTATTCCTATTCTGCTGACAAAATAATGTTGCAGCTCTTAGGCTGTGAATATGACTTTATATAACATTTTTTACAATTAAGTGATATATTACTCTGCATATAGTACTAAACACTTGTTATTGTTTTATTACATATTTAAAGTGCTAATAAGACCCTTCTTATTGGCCCTTAACTAGCAGTGAGATTTCTCACCATTTAGCAACATAAAAGCCAGCAACAGCAGGGAGGGTGCTGACCTGTTAATGGGGCTATTTCATGCATTATTTCATTATAAATTAGATGCTTTGGATGGCAGGTCAGCTATGGTTTGCTAATAGCCATTCTCTCCCTGGTTCAGAGGAGAGTTTATACCAGTTAAAGCCTGTTCTCCACTCTGAAGGGGAAATGTGAAGGGGAACATTACCTTCCTGGGAATAGCTTTCTTTTACGAGTCCCTCGTATATATACTAGTTTACTCATACTTGTATCTACATAATCACTGTCATTTGTCTCCATCAGTAATAGGTAATACATTAAAAGCCTTTATGTCATTCATTTGCATAAATAGTACTAATAATAAAGGAACAAAATAGACACTTACTTTAAAATCTAATCAGTAGTCAAATTATTAAACCAAGCTTGCTTTTGGTTGCTATCAGTTATTTTAGATTACTTCGTTGCACTGTGCAATGCACAGTGATTTACAATGCTGTAAACAGTTGTATAGATACAGGTATAATTTTACCTGGAAATAAATTCAGAACAATGACAGGCTGGAAAAGAATTGCAGCCTACTGCCCTGCACACACGATCGGACTTTTCGACAACAAAACCGTGGATTTTTGTTCAAAGGATGTTGGCTCCAACTTATCTTGCATACACACGGTCACATAAATGTTGGCCAACAATTCCAAACATGGGAACGTGGTGACGTACAAGACGTACGACAAGCTGAGAAAAAGGAAGTTCAATAGCCAGTGCGGGTCCTTCTGCTTGATTCCGAGCATGCGTGAACTTTTGTGCACGATCGGAAATTCCGACAACAAAGTTTTGTTGGCAGAAAATTTGAGAACCCGCAGCCAACATTTGTTGGCGGAAAGTCTGCGCCGGGGCTCCCGCGATCGCTCGTGACAGAGTGAGAACCGGGATCTGTGTGTGTAAACACACTGATCCTGGTTCTCTCAGGGGAGTAGAGACAGATCATGTGTTCATACTATGTATGAACACCGATCTGTCTCTCCTCCTAGACAGTCCCATCCCCCCTACAGTTAGAACACACCTAGGGAACACACTTAACCCCTTGATCTCCCCCTAGTGTTAACCCCTTCCCTGCCAGTGACATTTATACAGTAATCAGTGCATTTTTATAGCACTGATCGCTGTATAATTGTCAATGGTCCCAAAAATGTGTCAAAAGTGTCCAATTTGTCTGCAGCAATATAGCAGTCCCGATAAAAATCGCAGATTGACGCCATTACTAGTAAAAAAAAAAAAAAAAACTATAAAAATGCCATAAATCTATCCCCTATTTTGTAGACACAACAACTTTTGCACAAACCAATCAATATATGCTTATTGCGATTTTTTTACCAAAAATATGTATAAGAATACATATCGGCCTAAACTGAGGAAAAAAATTGTTTTTTTGATAAAAAATGTGGGATATTTATTATAGCAAAAAGTAAAAGATATTGTGTTTTTTTTCAACATTGTCGCTCTTCTTTTGTTTATAGTGCAAAAAATAAAAACTGCAGAGGCGATCAAACACCACCAAAAGAAAGCTCTATTTGTGGGAAAAAAAGACGTCAATTTTGTTTGGTTACAGCATTGCACAACCACACAATTGTCAGTTAAAGCAACGTAGTGCCGTATCGCAAAAAATGGCCTGGTCATTGAGCAGCCGAATCTTCCGGGGCTGAAGTGGTTAAAGCAGGGTTAGGTTATAAAAAAATATCTTAAGCTTTGAACATCTCACGGAGCACTGTTCAATCCATCATTCGAAAATGGAAAGAGTAGGGCACAACTGCATACTTACCAAAACATGGTCCTCCACCTAAACTGACAGGAGAGGCAAGTAGAGCATTAATCAGAGAAGCAGCCAAGAGACCCATGGTAACTCTGGAGGAGCTGCAAAGATTCACAGCTCATGTCGGATAATCTGTCCACAGGACAACTATTAGTCGTGCACTCCACAAATCTGGCCTTTCTGGAAGACTGGCAAGAAGAAAGCCATTGTTGAAAGAAGGCCATAAGAAGTCCCGTTTGTAGTTTGTGAGAAGCCATGTGGTGGACACAGCAAACATGTGGAAGAAGTTGCTCTGGTCAGATGAGACCAAAATGTAACATTTTGGCCTAAAAGCAAAATGCTATGTGTGGCGGAAAACTAACACTGCACATCACCCTGAACACACCATCCCCACTGCGAAACATGGTGGTGGCAGCATCATGTTGTGGAGATGCTTTTCTACAGCACCGACAAGGAAGCTGGTCAGAGTTGTATGGGAAGATGGATGGAGCCAAATATAAGGCAATCTTGGAAGAAAACCTGTTAGAGACTGCAAAAGACTTGAGACTGGGGCGAAGCTACAATGGAATGGTTTAGATAAAAGCAAATTCATGTGTTAGAATGGCCTAGTCAAAGTCCAGACCTAAATCCAATTGAGAATATGTGGCAAGACTTGAAAATTGCTGTGCACAAATGCTCTCCATCCAATCTGACAGAGCTTGAGCATTTCACTCTCTATATGTGCAAAGCTGGCAGAGACATACCCTAAAAGACTTTCAGCTGTAATTGCAGCGAAAGGTGGTTCTACAAAGTATTGACTCAGGGGGGCTGTATACAAATGCATGCCACATTTTTCACATATTTATTTGTAAAATACTTAAAAAACATTAATCATTTTACTTCCACTTCACAATTATGTGCCACCTTGTGTTGGTCTATCACAGTGATGGCGAACCTTGGCACCCCAGATGTTATTATTATTATTATTATTATACAGTATTTATATAGCGCCAACAGTTTACGTAGCGCTTTACAACTTGAGGGTAGACAGTACAAATACAATACAATTTGATACAGTAGGAATCAGAGGGCCCTGCTCCTTAGAGTTTACAATCTAAGAGGGAAGGTCAAGAGATACAAGAGGTAATAACTGTGGGTGATGTGCTGATTGAGAAGATAAATGTACAGTTGTTAGGTGGGGCCAGATAGGCTTCTCTGAAGAGATGAGTTTTCAGGGATCGTCTGAAAGTGGATAAAGTAGGAGAAAGTCGGACGGATTGGGGTAGAGCATTCCAGAGGATGGGGGAGGCTCTGGAGAAGTCCTGAAGGCGAGCATGGGATGAGGTGACAAGGGAGTTTGAGAGCAGGAGGTCTTGGGAGGAGCGAAGAGAACGATTAGGTTGGTATTTTGTGACTAGGTTAGAGATGTAGCTGGGGGCCAGGTTGTGTATGGCTTTGTAAGTTATAGTTAGTATCTTGAATTTAATTCGGTGACTGAGTGGCAGCCAATGGAGGGATTGGCAGAGGGGTGTGGGTGGCAGACGCTGAGCGGTTTGTGTGGTGGATGAGCCTGGCATCAGCGTTCATGACGGACTGAAGTGGGGATAGCCTATTTAGAGGTAAACCAATGAGGAGGGAGTTGCAGTAGTTGAGGCGGGAGATGACCAGGGAGTGGATTAGAAGCTTTGTGGTGTCATTGGTTAGGAAGGGGCGTATCTTGGAGATGTTGCGAAGATTGAGGCGGCAAGCTTTGGATAGTGATAGAATGTGGGGTCGAAAGGTTAGTTCAGAGTCCAGGATTACACCTAGGACCTTGGCGTGGGGAGATGGGTTGATAGTTGAGCCGTTGATCTTGACAGGGAAATCAGGGGAAGTGGCACCTGAGGGAGGAAATATCATGAGCTCGGTTTTGGATAGGTTGAGTTTGAGAAAGTGATGTGACATCCAGGCTGATATGTCTGCTAGTAAGTTGGTAATGCGTGAGGAGACAGATGGAGAGAGCTGGGGGGTGGAGAGATAGATTTGGGTGTCATCAGCGTAGAGATGATATTTAAAGCCGTGGGAGGCAATCAACTGACCCAAGGAGGTGGTGTAGATTGAGAAAAGGAGAGGTCCAAGAACAGAACCTTGGGGGACCCCAACGGAAAAAGGAAGAGGAGAGGAGGAAGTGGAGTTGTAAGTGACACTGAAGGAGCGGTGGGATAGGTAGGATGAGAACCAGCGAAGAGTACAGTCACGGAGACCAAAGGAGTGGAGTTTTTTGAGGAGGAGGGGGTGGTCCACTGTGTCAAAGGCAGCAGAGAGATCCAGGAGAAGTAGTACAGAATAGTGTCCATAATGTCTCAACTACACTGCAGAGTGCATGAGCATCATGGGAAATGTAGTTCCAAAACATCTGGGGTGCCAAGGTTCGCCATCACTGGTCTATCACATAAAATCCCAATAAAATACATTTACGTTATTGGTTGTAACATGACAAAATGTGGAAATTTTCAAGGGGTATGAATACTTTTTTAAGGCACTTTATGTTGTTAAGGATGTGACTTGCTGCTTAACCAACCCTTGTGGGAACCCTGTCAGGGTTCCAGGGGTATGTATTCCTGCTTTTGACTTAAGGACTTAAAATGACTTTCCCCACCTATTTAAAGTATGACTACCTCATGGGTCAGGGGCACCAGGAAAACAACTAAGGGAACTGATAAGATATTTACAGGAATATGTGATGGAAGAATTTATGTTGAACTTTTCTCTTGTTATACTTAAATAACTTCAGTAGAGAACTTTGTTTAGCTATATCCTTGCCTGGACTGAAGTCACTTTAGGGACAATCTTAAGGAGTGCATGCATGGTGTATCTCAGAACAGGGTTTATCTGGGGGACAAGACAAGGTGGATTAGATGCAGTACAAATGTCTAACGAACAGAGAAGCTATTCAGAGAAGGCTATATTTCCATTGCCAGTGACTACAGTACTAATGTTGAGGGTATAAGCAGCCAGCCGGTCAGGTACCAGTAATGATTTGGCATAGGTGACGAAAGGCCCTAATAGTGAAGGAGCTGGTGTGCTTAGGCTCCTTCCCTAGCAACAGGAACCCCAATATTGGATTCAGTAGGGAACCAGGCCTGTATGTCATAGAAGATGGAGTGAGGCCTTGGGAGAAAAAAAAACATGGGTTATGTACAAAGTTGCGCTTCCAAGTAACCAAGTGTAATATATTGATCAATGTCACTGGGATGAGGTGGTTGGTTGCTGGGCTGGTGGAGTCTGGTGCAAGCATTGAGGCACCGGCTCAAGGAACGTGAGAGATGAGTTATAAAGTGTAATGAGAAACTTGCCTGTAGGAACAATGTGAAGCGTGGCAGAAGCTGGGCCATGGATTACAAGGAGTTAATTATGTCTGTGTGAGAAGTACTGTTTTTAAGATGGAGTGCTACCTGAAATGCCATTTGCATTAGGTAAACTAACAGCCTCAGTCTGCCTCTGGGGGCACTAGTGACCATTCTCGTATGGACACAACTCACAGTATTTTTATATTATATTTTATTATATTTTATATTACACAGCCCTTTACAGAGCATTATTAACTTCATTAGTCTTTGCTCCCAAAACAGCTTACAAACTGATGTCCCAAGTCAAGACTTGGTTTCCATCACTGAAGATCTATACTAACACGGTCTTTAGCACTGAAAGCAGCAATCTTTACCAAGAAGAATGTTTACTTTTCTTATTGGTCCTAATCTAGCTTAGAAACAGTGTAAATATATGGTAACTATATTTATATTCATGAAGAGAAAACAATGTGTGCCAACTCCTACAGACTCAGGCCTACTGCTCGTAGCCTCCCTGACGGTTTTCCCGAGTGTGGCTCGGGGTTAAATTTCAGCACCATTAGCGGTAACCCCGAGCGGTGTTACTCACCTTGTCCCCAGGATCCTGCGATGTCCCCCGCTGTGTCTGCGGGCTCTGTCTCCCCTTGTCCCAGGATCCTGCGATGTCCCCTGCTGTGTCTGCGGGCTCTGTCTCCTCCAAAGCCTTTCCGTGCCAGGCTCCGTTCCCTACGAGCATCGCGGCGCACGGGGCGGAGCCTGGCGGCAAATTAAAAAAAAAGTAAAAATCATAACACATACAGTACTGTAATCTTACAGATTACAGTACTGTATGAAATTATTTCACATTCCTTTTGTCCCCAGTGCTTTGTCCAATGCCCTGCATGCAGTTTTATATTATATATACTGTTCTTTCTGCCTGGAAACTGGAGATTGTCCATAGCAACCAAAAAGTGTCCCTTTACGTCAAAAGTGGCTTTAGACCAGCTAGAAAACAGAGATAGTAAATTAGAACACTTGCAGAATTGAGCGATAGTGAATTGTGGGGAAATTTATTTTATTACTATTATTTTATTTTTTTTTAATTATTTATATTTATTTATTATATTATAGTTTATGTTTTTGTGTTTCAAACTTCATCATACCCAGGATATCTACTAGACACTTGGTAGAGAGATTTAAGTGTGTTATTGTTAAGAATTACAGGCCTACAATATAAAACGCCAAATTTCCATGCAAAATAATTGTACCTCTTTCAGCACCTAAAATCCGAAATAATCATACCTCCAGGGAGGTTAAAGTGGAACTTTAGTCAGAAAATTAAGTCCTTATAGATCACTTTGGCTGGGCCCTTTTGCAGTTATGTAAACATTAAAAATAAGTACCCATACTGTTTAAAATCCAGTAGTGCCCTGTCTCATCCTACTCTGCACATGTTCAGTTGCTCTCTATTCTCTGCACTCTGCCTAAAATCAAAGCCACTAGAGGACGATCAGCTGACAGCTTTAGGATTTTCTGTTGCTGAAGGGGAAGAAAGCAACAGGAATGACACAGACTGTGCAGAGCGAACACAGATTAGGGAGGGAGAAAAGAAAAGCAGGAGAGGTGACAAGACAAACTCCGTTACCAGGGAGACACAAAATAGTTAACCTTACAAGGATAGTGTCTTATATTATCTCCCTGATATTCTCTCCTTTCTCCCTCATTGGCAGTCTTCCTCTCTCCTTTGCCAAGACATATAATCAAGGCTGGAAATGTATATATATTTTAAATGAAAAAAATGACATATTTTTTTTGAGACCATAGAGAGGGGGAGAAATTCCAATAAGGAAGTGACTGCTCTGGGCTTCAACAAAATGGCAGCCTCTGGATAGAAGAAACAGGAGCAATGCTGGAGGCAATTTACAGCACACATTTTGATAGCATAATTATTAATGTACTGTATGTGCTTATGTTAAAGAACATTAGTTATCAATCTGTTATGGGTAAAGTTCCGCTTTAATGGTAAATCCCCCATGTTTCTACAGTTCTCATTCACAATGTAAGGCTAGCTAAGTCAGACCACAATTAAACTATCATTATTTTTTGGATTTATGGTTGGAAACTGTTGTACACAAAGAAACTCAGGCTAGCATGAAGAAACCATACCAACTCTCAGCAGAGTGTGTTAGTGGCGCAATTTGAACTCAGGGCTCAATTCAATAACAGCGTACATTATGTCAGCAAACACTTTTCTAGTTTTGGATGAAGTGGAGAAGGAATAAAACTCCTGTCAGGTTTTACTGTCATCTGGGGCTTACAGAGCCCCAGATAGCAGTTAAACTCCACAGTGGTTCTATGGTAACTTTCCTCACAATATTAAAAGTAAGAATAAAGTTTAGGCTGGACATACACTTTAACAAATTTGAATAACCAAAACATTATATGGACGGCCATTAATGACTTTCTATAAGTCGCTGAGCTAAAAGACAAAACAAACCTAAATACACTTTGGATCTGCTCACTGATGATTTGAATAGGGTTTGTAGTCCTGAGCACCTAATTATTCTTCAGTTCCCAGACATGAGAAACACTATTGCAATTATTTAAGTAAGGCAAAAAGAAGGGTATAGTGATAAAGTAAAGTATAGTAGATTTACTAGTATCTAGTAAAGATAATCTCACTATTCTAAACTGTAACCTGATAAATTGCTGGGAATTATATTGCACATCATTATAACTCTTTGCACTGCTTTACTCAGGATATTTCTGTTTTGTTAGCATAATGCAAATCATAGATAGGCAAATCTCACAGGTCTTATAAAGGCTTACCTTTTCAACTTCTTGTGATGCTTCTCTCCATGTGCAAGCATTATTGGAACTCTGGAAGAGGAAAGATGTTGAAACTTTCCAGCACTGTGGAAAATCTTTGCAGGCAAACTAGAACTTTAAGTCCATCACTCTGTGGCCTCTACATGATCAAGTTATCATGAGTGATTCTTTAACAAAATGGTACTCTTGAGCCAAAACTTAGGGCAGTAAAATTAGAGGGGGCCACATCAAGGCCAAAAATGTAATAATTAAGATGGCTTCCCCCTTGTGTCCTTCTGTGGTTATTTGTGGCTAATATTTGCAAATGATTTTTAGGGTGAAGCAAACATGTAAATCAGACTGCATTATGTCTCCCATAACAAGCCCCACCCTTTTTCACAGCAGATGTTATTTATTAAGACTTTTTTTTTTACAACAAAATACAAAGGAAGACAGGGACAGTAAAGAAGTAAACAACCATCCTTACATCTTGAGCAAAGTCCACCATTCCCAACCAGCGAGACCAGATGCCGTCAAATTTATACACTGCATTTTTAAGAAAATATTGTAAGAGTGTTTATAACGTGGTATATATCTATTCGATTCTTGTAACCATTCCTTTAGGGAGGAGGCCTCATAGAGGCTCCATTGATGGACAACATTCTGTGAGCTATAAAATAGCAATCTGGAGTTCACCGGAGACTCAGTCTAAAGTCTAGTATACATGGGCCCAATGTCAGGTGGCTTTTGTCAATAATATTTAAGAAGAAGAGGGTTTTATTCCAGCGCTCCAGATCTTGTGATGTCTAAAATGGAATGGTGCAATAATGGTTCTGATAGTACATTTAAAATAATGTTTAAACAAGGGGGGAGGGAGAGGAGGCAGCCATCCTCAGAGGGTGTCCATAGCCTCTGTAAGCATAGCAATACAGAGGCTATGGACACCATCTGAGGCCACATGAGCAGGTCAGGCAGTATACCACATACTCACTACAGCAATTGTAGAATTCTTTTATTACCGTATTTATCGGCATATAACACGCACTTTTTTCCCCTGAAAATCAGGGGAAAATCGTGGGTGCGTGTTATAGGCCGATCCCCCCCCCAATTGTGTGTGATTGGAGCGATCGCGGCAATTGCCGCGATCGCCGCCGACATACACAGCCGTGTGGAAATTCAAATACGGCGCTGAGACTGCAGGGACTCGGCGGAGCGGAGCTACACATAGCCGAGAGTCCTCGGGTTTTCTCGGCGCCGCTTACAGTCCCGCCCATAGGGCGGAACTGGGCGGGACTGTAAGTGGCGTCGAGAAAACCCGAGGACTCTCGGCTATGTGTATCAGCGCTCCGCCGAGTCCCTGCAGTCTCGGCGCCATATTTAAATTTACACAGGGCTGTGTATGACGGCAGGGATCGCGGCGATCCCACAAAGCTGCACGGGGGGGCAAGGCTGCACGGGGGGGCAAGGCTGCACTGGGGCAAGGCTGCACGGGGGCAAGGCTGCACGGGGGCAAAGCTGCACTGGGGCAAGGCTGCACTGGAGAAAAGCTGCACTGACATGGCTGCACTGACATGGCTGCACTGACAAGGCTGCACTGACAAGGCTGCACTGACAAGGCTGCACTGGGGCAAAGCTGCACTGACAAGGCTGCAATGGACACTGGGGCAAGGCTGCACTGACAATTCTGCACTGGGGCAAGGCTGCACTGGACACTGGGCAAGGCTGCACTGACACTGACAAGGCTGCAGATGGACACCGATAACGCTGCATTGATGGGCATTTTAATGTAAGTTTTTCTTCCTTAAACTTTACTCCTAAAAGTTTTTTTCCTTAAAATTCCCTCCTTAACTTGGGTGCGTGTTATACGCCGGCGCGTGTTATACGCCGATAAATACGGTATATATGTTTTTCCTTGGATGGTGAAGTCTTTCTGCCCGTGATTCACAAATTTACAGGTGAGACATAATTTCTTCCTGCATTGATATATATTGATTTGAACATGTCTTTCCCCATTTCCAACTTTTATTTTTTATTTATTTTTCTTTATAATGCGGGTCCGCTGGCTGTTATGGTTCTACAGCCGCAGACGTCCTGCCCACATCTCTTCAGTCAGATGTCCTGCACCTCTATTTAAGTTGCTCTCCTCCTGAGAGCAAACAGGCCAGTAGAAGGAGCTGTGAGCCCCGAGCGCATAGCCTGTAATATCTCCCATCTGTGTCTGGATGTTTTCTGTGCACCGCTGACGTCACTTCCGCTTCCGCGTTCCAGGGTGGTTAGCGTGGAGCTTCCACACATTGGACACCGCTGCATAGCCTTTTCTCAACCAGGACCAAACATCCCCTGAGCCGAAAGACTGCCACTGAAGCCTGCACTTCCACACCAGCACATCCCAGGACATCACAACCCTCGATAGACACCACCACCCCATCTGAACCTGCTAACCAGTAAGTGTATGCATTACACCAACACTATATGACAGTGTCAGCAGAGTTGGCGCCTCCACAACCCCCCCCCCCCCCCCATGGCTTCTGTCTCTGTCAATAGGGCATGACCAAAAAAGGCCTGCTGATTCGCTCCCGATCAGCGCTCTCAGCCAATGGCTGAGAGCTCTGGCTAGAGTGTTCTGGCAGGGGGGCCGTTCCCCTGTCAGAACACAATAGCACAGCAGGGGAGATTGCTATAATCGAATAGTTAGTACAGGGGCCCCTCCTGAGCTGTCAGGTTTTTTTTTCTTTAGCCCTGCTGTGTCCAGCAAGGTACTACCTGCCTGGTATCTTTTAAGTTTAGTACAGCACCATAAGAAGTGTAACATGCTACCCTTAGCTTTGCCAACATAATAATATGAGGCAGAGCTTCTGCAAATGTATATCATCAATCATGTGTGCTTAGAACTGCTTGACATTTAAATACAGCGCTAAAGATGCTTGCAAGAAGTGGAAAGGTCAAGAAAGAGAGAAAGCAGTACAATAATGAGTGTCTGAAAATATATAAAAACAAGAGAGAGCGCACGCCAGCCCTAGTGGGTTATCGTTTAATAGATGAAGATAAGTGTATAAAAAACGAGGGTTGCACTCACAAAAATCCAGCGTTAAATGGCATAAACAGCTCCATAATAGCCTCCTCTCCTGGTCTGTAGGGATCAGTTAGCTCACAACAACTAGCAGCGTGGTAAAGTATTCCAGGAAGCACAGACCGCCTGCTTGCTTGTAACACACACCGCCCAAAGCACTCGCACGGACCAGCCAGCGCTGCCTGACATCATTCGTGGCCAGGGAGGGGATGCACAGTGATGCAGCTGACTCCTCTCGTAAGCTTCATGCAATTGCTAGGACAACATGTTTTGGAGGCGTGGCCTCCTTCTTCAGCGAGGAATATACATACAGACTGTTTACTGTTGGAATAGGTATAGTGGGGACAGCGCTAAACTTGGTTTGTTGTGTGTGTTTGGTCAATAATGAGTGTCTGCAGGCAACAGTGAAGCATGGTGGAGGTTTCTTGCAAGTTTGGAGCTGTATTTTTGCAAATAGAGTTGGAGATTTGGCCAGGATAAATGGTGTCCTCAAAGCTGAGAAAAACAGGCAGATACTTACTGATCATTCCATACCATCAGGGAGGCATGTGATTGGCCCCAAATTTATTGTGCTGCAGGGCAACAAACCCAAACATACAGCCAATGTCATTAAAAACTATCTTCAGTGCCCCCACAGAGCCCTGATCTCAACACCATCAAGTCTGTCTAAGATTACATTAAGAGAAAGATGGATTTGAGGCAGCCTACATCCACAGAAGATCTGTACTTAGTTCTCCAAGATGTCTGGAACAACCTACCTACCAAAATCCTTCAAAAACTGTGTGCAAGTGTACTTAGAAGAATTGATGCTGCTGGTTTCCAATAATTGTTATTCAAATTTTCACAATAGAAAATACAAAAGTGTTTGTAAAGAGCAAGTACAGTATAAAATATAAATGTAATGTATACTTATCCAAACATTTGCAGGACAGAATATCACCTCTTACAATGTACGTTCCTTCAAGTGGAGGTCTCTGCTGATGATATTGTTAGTATTTTTCATATCTCTATGGGGTGACCCCTGTATTCATTATTATGCTGAATGTAAAAATATCAATGCATCTCAATCTTCGTGTATCTTTAACTAATAAACCAAAAACTCTTGTAAATTCAATTTAACGGTCAGCTTATAACATTCAGCAATGTACAGGTACGCAATAAATCTGGCATTTTCCTGAAATGGGTCACCTCTTCAAAATGAGGAAATCCCATCCCTTGTCAACCCGAATGAGGACCCTCCTCCAAGGGATTAGTCCCCACTCTGGGTTCGTCAGGGAGTGGACAAGAAGACCCTTGTTTTTTTCTTTTTACAGCAGAGATCAAATAGGATTAGAGAGAGAAAGGATAAAGATTGAGAAAAGGAATAAGGAAGAAGAAGTAAGGAATGACCCCGCTCTCTGAGTCCCGCCACCCTAAGGCCACCCTACCCTGGTATAGATCAGGGATCTCCCATCAGGTATCGGACCCATGGGTCCCAGATTTTCTCGAACATCTGCATTCTATCGTTTAAGGTTGCTGTCATACATTCATTAAGCATAATCCAGGAAAGTTTGTGTTTGAGCTGTTCAAACGGCACTACTGCCGATTTCCAAGATTTCGCAATTATAATTCTTGCTGATATAAATATAAACGCTATGAGGCATCTCTGGGGTTTCGACGCTGACTCCACCTTACATCCCAGCAGTGCCTGTCTCTGGGACTTGATAAGGTTTACTTGGGTGAGAGTGTATATAAAATTATACACCCTGATCCAGTACCGCCTTACCTTTGGGCACTGCCACCACACATGGCACACCGTTCCCTCCTGTCCGCATCCACGGAAACATAAGGGAGACGCCCCAGGGATAAAGGTTGCCAGTCTTGCCAGGACCATGTACCATCTTAGAATTACTTTATAATACGCTTCTATCATTGATGTGTTAATGATGGACGTCGAGGCCCCCTGGGCTATTTCATGCCATTCATCCAGCTCAATACCTTCCTGGAGGTCCGCTTCCCACTTTTCCATATACTCTTTCTTTACAGAGGAGTTCGTCAAAACAGTATAAAGTTCAGAGATATGTCCCTTGATTTTATCAAGCTTCTGACACAAATATTCCATAGGGGACAAAGCAGTTATATCAGAATTCCGCGATATGGTAAGCAAGAAGTGTATTATCTGCGTGTATTGGAAGAACTCTGAAGTCGGCATTTGGTATTTCTTTACTAGAACTCTTCTTGTCAGTATGCCCTTATGATCACATAAGTCTGCTATAGATAATAGACCACCATTCAAATGTTCTGGAGGTGAGGCCTGGGGTGAAGCTCCTGTTTTCAAGAAAAGGAGCCAGTGGGGTATGTTTAGATTTAAATTTATGAGATTCTGTTAATCTGTCCCAAATATTCAAAGAGGTGGAGAGAGACAGGCATAAAATTGGGGGTCTTTCCTTGAGCAATAGCCAAAGAATAGATCTGCAGGCATTGGCCTCCATATGCATCCAGATTGGGTGGGGCTGCGTACTGTGAAATCTAGCTATTTGGGCCAACTGTGCTGCATAATAATATTTTGGCAAGTCTGGAACCCCCAACCCACCTTTTCTTTTGGGGTAAATAATGTACGCTTGTTTACCCTATGTCTCTTATCTCCCCAGATAAAGGATATACGTTTTTCCTGAAATACCATCAATTCTAATCGGACCAGTGCCACTGGTAATGTGCGGAAGAGATATAGTAATTTCGTAAGTACAGTCACTGAATGTAGTCTGCCAAACCACGATGGCGGGTGGAGTAGCTACCTGGCCAGATCGCCCCTATACGTTTCAATAGTGCAGGATAGTTTTGTGAGTATAATGTGCGCCAGAACGGGGTGAGATTAATGCCCAAATATGAGAGGGCCTCTGCTTGCCATAAAAAGTTATAGGAATGTTTAAGAAAGGAGAGCGTGGTTATCTCCAATGAAATGTTCATGGCCTGTGACTTATCATGGTTTATTTTAAGACCCGAGATTATGGAGAATGGTTTGAGTATGGCTTATAAGTTGGGGAGAGTGGTAATGGGGGATGAAACCAACATCAAAATGTCGTCCGCAAAAAGGACACATTTATGTTAACTAGTACCACACTCTATTCCTCGAATATCAATAGAGGCCTGAATTTTTATTGCGAGCGGCTCCAGGGCCAGGACAAAGAATAGCGGGAACAGTGGACATTGACGAGTGCCCCTTTGGATAGCAAAGGGACTCGAGGAGTAGCCCTTTATCATTAAAGCTGCTGCTGAGGAGCTGTATAGGACCCAGAGTGTGGACATGAAGTACGACCCGAAGCCCAGCTGGGTCAGAACTAAAAAGAGGTAATCCCAAGACAAGGAATCGAATGCTTTGTGTATGTCTAGGGATAGCAACATTCCCTGTCGTGGTCCTTTCCCATCCCAGTCAGAGTGAATTGCCGAATTGATGTCAATGACTCTTCTAGTTTGGTCTGTCGCTTGGCGACCTGGAACAAATCCAGCCTGGTCTGCGTGGATGTATTGCACAAGAAATTAGCTCAGTCAAACCGCCAGGTTTTTTGTCATAATTTTTAAATCTGTATTTATCAATGAGATTGGACGATAATTTGCGCATATCCCGTGATCCTTTCCCGGTTTAGGTATTACGTGTATATACACTGTGTTTTCATGTGCTGGAAGATCTGTGCTCTGATTGCGTTAAAAAATCTGCAGAGATGCAGGGTCAAAACCTCTTGAAATTTTCAGTAGTATTGTCCTGAGAACCCATCCGGACCCAAGGCTCAAACTCTTTATAGCCTGTCCTAATTCTATTTCTGAGAATTCTTTGTCCATTAGTTCCGAGTGTTCTCGTGTCAACTTGGGCAAGAAAATATTACTGAAGAAATCCTCCATTTTACCCTGTCCCACTTTCACTGGGTCACTGTATAATTTGGAGTAAAATTTGGTAAATTCTTTTAAATGGAGTTCTGGGTTTTGGCTCGACTGCCTATTATTCAGTCTAATGCCGCATACACACGGGTAGACTTTTCGACCGGACTGCTCCGACGGACTTTCTGACGGACTTTTGACGGACTTCCGACGGACTTTTGAACGAACGGACTTGCCTACACACGATCACACCAAAGTCCGACGGATTCGTACGTGATGACGTACGACTGGACTAAAATAAGGAAGTTGATAGCCAGTAGCCAATAGCTGCCCTAGCGTGGGTTTTCGTCCGTCGGACTAGCATACAGACGAGCGGATTTTTCGACCGGACTCGAGTCCGTTGGAAAGATTTTAAGCATGTTTCAAATCTAAAGTCCATCAGATTTTGGACTGGAAAAGTCTGCTGAAGGTCAGATGAAGCCCACACACGATCGGATTGTCCGCCGGACTCGGTCCGTCGGACCAGTCCGGTCGAAAAGTCAGCTCGTGTGTATGCGGCATTAGTTTAGGCAATGCTGGCGTGTAGGGGCAGGGAACTAATTTTCGTGCTAATAGCGTGGTGGGTTTATCACCCATCGTGTAGTATCTGTGTCATGACCACCATATACGCTTTTCTGCCAATGTGGTAAGACTCAAGTTTAATGCCAGTCTGGCCATATGAATTTTATGCATAATATCTATCTGTGGTGACGCCCGTTGTTCAGATAGCAAGTCATTCAGTTCCATCTCTTGTTGTGTAATCATACTGTCCCGGGATCGTTTGAGTCTGCTATTTGCAGTAACTTACCACGAATAGCAGCCTTGTGGGCTGCCCAATTTATAATTGGGGACGTGGTGAGGGCAAACTCTCCCCCAAAAAATAGCGTATCGCCGCTTCTATCTCTGTTAGCACTCTCGGTTCATTAAATAACATTGCATAAAGATGCCACGGGGAAGGACATGGCTTCTTCTACAGGTCCAAAAGGAATAAACTAACCAGCAAGTGATCCGACTACGGAGTGGCAAGGATTCTAACTGAGGTCAAGTACGGTAGTAATGGGGACCCTATAAATATATTATCTATTCAGGAATATGTAGCATGAACGTGCGAGTAGTAGGTGTAATCTCTGGTGGAGGGATTGTCCTCCCGCCATGCGTCAATTTAGTCATTACTATGTAGCAACCGTGCCAAGTTATTGCTGCTTCTGGGTACATGTTTGAATATGCATTGATTAGGTGATGACTTATCTAACATTTGGTCTAAAGGTAGATTACTGTCCCCACTTAGAATCACCTGTCTCTGCACTATTGGAAGCAGCACTGCCAGCATGTCGTGAAAAAATTCCAGCTGGCCCGAATTGGGAGTATAGTACGAAATAAGGGCGATTAATTGGTCGTTAATAAGGCCCACTTTCATTACGTACCTACACTTTTTATCCTTTATTATAGTGATAGGGGTAAAGGGTACCTTTCATGAAAAACAAATGGCTACCCCTTGTTTTTTGTCGGGCCTGAGGAAGTGTAAAACTGTGGGTATCGGGCGCTGAGATATCTTGGGGTTGAGGTTTTGGAGAAGTGGGTCTCTTGTAACATGAGTATATCCGCCTTTTGTTTGTGGTAATAGAGGAAAGCCTTCGCTCTTTTAGTAGGGGAATTAAAGCCTTGCACATTATGTGTAATAACTGAGTACTTAGTTAGGTAATCAGCCGACATCATGGTTTGGCAGAGCACACTCCCCTTGACACAGATGCAGAGCCTCCAGGCTCCAAGGACAGGAGGACATGAGCAGCCTAGGGTTCCGTGAGGATGCGGCAGGATCAGAGTGGGAGGTCAGAGCCCAAGAAAAGAAGAAGAAAGCAGAGAAAATAGTAAGTATTAGGAGAGGATTGCAGGGCTTAGTGCCTTGCACTGTAAGTAACATTTTAACCATTAGATAAAAACGACATGGGACCAAAGCCCCCCCCAGGTCATGATCCTGGGGAATCAAACATGAGATTGCTCCCATCAGAAGAAGGGAGCAAGGTCACTGGAGTGGCTTGCGTGTCCACCCCAACTCAAAACCGTGTTCAGAAATAAACAGGAGGTTAGATAAGAAAATTGGTAACCATTTGTGTGGATAGCTCCACACCATAATTACCCTGGCCACCCCCACTCCCTCATATCATCAGGGGTAATAGTGGCGGACCATCGGGTCACCCTGCTATGTCATTATCAACACAACCCGTTCAACTTAGAAACATTAGGACAGCAACTGACAAATAGTAAGGCAGGTAATTGTAATATCAATAATACGATGCAGTAGAACCTTAAAACCTCCAACTACGTACTCAACATGCCCCATTCAAGAGTGACTCCATTCACGGACCTAGAGAGAAAAAAACAAGATAATCACGGGCAGTGTCCCTTTCTAGGAAGGGAAAGGTCCATGACATCTCAAGTATGTGGTGGAGTCTTTCCGTTTTGTCTGGAGCGTGGTGAAGACCAAATTGGGGACAATGTATGATTCATATGGGTGGAAGATGATGGGGTCAGCCAGTTCCTGGAAATGAGGCCCAGCTCCAGAAGTAACTCTTCATCGTCATGGTAGTTCGAAAAGGAATGTTTTTTGCCCCGGTAGGTAAACAAAAGCCAGAACGGAAATGACCAGCGGTAATTGATCTGACAGTTCAGTATCTCCTGTAGAAGTGGTTTCAGGTTTTGACGTTTTTGCACCATAGAAGGGGAGAGATCTGCAAACAACTGGATGGGTGTTCCAAACAAAGTCAGATCCTGGCGATTTCTGGAGGCCATCGTCAATTTTTGTTTGATATTGTAGTAATGCGGCTTCACTATTACATCTCGTAGCAGTCCATCCACCCTTGGGGTCGTCAGGGCCCTATGGAGCCTGTCCAACACTAACTGATAGGGTGAGTTGTCCAGAATCAATTCTTTCATGAGAGCATGTATAGCGCCCTCCAGGTCTGTGTGGGTTTCTGGTAGGCCCTGAACACTCACTATAATGGCGAGATCTATTTTCCAGGTCTTCTATTTTTGCATAGGCCTCTTCCAAGCGCCCTGGAGTTCTGCAGTCACCCTGGAGTTCTGATTAACTCTGGACATTGTTTTTTCCACCTTTGTTTCAATTGTGTCCAGTATAAGGCCAAAGCTCTGTATGTCTTGCTTGATATCATTTGTAATGATAGAGCAGGCTTTAGATAGTTCCTGCTATGTCCCCTGCATAAGGAATAAGTGGAGGTGAGGGTTCTGCAGAAGCAGGGCTAGATTGGCTAATGATAGACTCTGCTAGTTCAGCCATATTTCTGTCCATTGAGGAGCCTGGGAGCCTGCCTGCTCTGGAAGCTCCAGGGTCGCTCTGGGGGACAAGGATAGGGAAAGAGATTCATCTCTATACCCCTCCTCATGTTCCCCTGATGACTGGGAGGAGAAGGGGTCCTGTATCTCTGCTCTGGGAGAGGGATCTGCTTTATGCGATGAGCTGGGCTGTTCCTTGCTCCAGCTGCCTTGTGTGTCCTGCTTACCTCGCCAGTGTCTTTTGTATGGTTCAATCCCCTAAAACTTCAGGTGGGTGGGGTCCTTTTTGTGAGATACAGCGTGTTTTGAGACACTATGTTTATCGAATCCCTTCAGGTTATTCTGTACATGTTGTTTAACTTGTACTTTAAGAGGTCTTTTCGTACGTCCAATATACTGTAGTCCACAACTACATTCCAAGGCGTATACTGCCCCCTCAGTATTGCAACCTATGAAATCTTTCACCTCATATGTATTTCGTGTACTAGTGGAAGTGAAGTTAAATGTCTTTTCATTAGGTCATTTCGTTTTTGTACAAGCAAAACAGCGTTTACACAGAAAAACCTTTACCCATTAAAAACATCTGAATCCTCGACGGTGGATCTGATATATAATTGACAATCTTATCACGGATAGTAGGGGCTCTTTTGTATATAAATTTTGCATTACCCGGTACTACATCTTGAAGGTGTCTGTCTGTTAGAAGTATATGCCAATGTCGTTTTATGATTTTTTTCAACTTTTTTATACTGTGTATTGTAGTCAAGGATAATGGGTACTGTATCTATCCTAGATATCTGTTTACTCTTATCCTTAATCAGTTCCTTAGGATCCATTTCAGCTACCTCTGTTATTTTTCTTTTTATATATTGGCTATCATAGCCTTTATTAACTAATCTATGACCAGTTTTGTCATCTTAAATCAGGAAATCGTTTTTTTGGGTGCAGTTTCATCTTGGGTGCATTAGTTGACCTTTCGGGATATTGCATAGCCAATTTCTATGGTGGCAGCTCACCACTGGGAGGTAGCTATTCTTGTCTACATTCTTGAAATGTGTTTTTGAAATGAGTGTGCATGCTTCTCGGATAATTTCCAGGTCTAGAAAGGCTATAGTTTTCTTGCTGATATCCCAAGTCAGTCTGATGTTTCTGTCATTATCATTCATTCTTTCCAAAAAATACACCAGATTATTTTGTTCGCCTTTCCATAAAATTAAGATGTCATTGATGTACCTTTTAAAGATGACCAGTTCTGTAGGTGTATTTGTGAAAACAGATTCTTCTTCCCATTGTGCCATAAAAAGGCCAGCTACACTGGGTGCAAATTTTGCTCCCATGGTGACTCTTGTTTTTTGATGGTAGTATTCATGATCATACCAAAAGTAGCTGTTCTTCTTCAGAATAATGTAGTATGTGTTCTTAAGCCCCATTTGATAGCTTCACATGCCTGATGGTGAAATATTATGGTGTACAGTGAGGAGATATCTGCTGTAGCCATGATCCAGGGGCCTTCTTCGTTTGGTATTCCATCCAGAATTTGTATCATTTGTTTAGTGTCCCTTAGATAGCCTCTTGTGTTCTGTGCAGCTGGCTGTAGGTAGTGATCTATATATTGGCCTATTCTGGCAGTAAGGGAATCTATCCCATTAACTATCGGTCTAGGAGGTGGATTGGCCTTATCTTTATGTATTTTTGGTAGCGAGTATATAATGGGGGCACGACACGATTCTTTTGTACTGTTCTTTGGAGAGGATCACTATCCCCCCCTTATCCGCTGGGCGGATTACGGCATCTTTCCTTTTTGTACATTTCCAGATTCCACTTTTAATATAGTTCGGCTCTTCCTTCTTCTTGATTTTCAGATCTTTTAGATCTTGTAAAACTACTTTTTTGAACACTTCAATATGTTTATTGTTGCTAAGTGGGGGATTAAATATTGATTTATTCCTTAATTCACTGTGCAGGGTTTCATCATTTGTCTATGGAGGTTTAGGTTTAGCTGGATTGCCAACCATGTATTTCTTGATATTCAGCTTTCTAATGTATTTCTGGATCCCTATATAGGTTTTAAATTTATCAAGGTTTTTTTGTAGTTGCATATTTTAACCCTTTATCCAGCACTCCAATTTCTTCTTGTGAAAGTGGTTGACCACTCAAGTTAAAGATACCCTCTCCCTTTACTCTTTTTTGCTTTTTGTCTCTTCCCTGATTGCCGTCCTCTCTTCTTTCTGCGCTCATGGGGATGGTGGGGCCCCTGTGGTGGGCCCCTTTTGTCCCTATGCCCGTAGTCATAGTTGGATATAGGGCTTCTTCCTCGTTGTCCATATGTCTCATATGGTGGTCCCCTTGTATCTCTTTGCTCATACAGTGGTCTATTCCAATTATTGTTTCCATTGTTTGGCTTTCTGTTGTTTTTCCAGTGTTGTGGTTTCTTCCAGCCATTATGGGGGGTCCGGTCTTTATACGGAGGTCTTCTATCCACATGGTGTGGGGTCTGATAGCTGTAATTACCATATCTCTCATCGTGTCTCTGATGCCTTGTAGCTTCAACTCTATTCCTCCTATCTCTTGGATACTGTTCCTGATGGGGTCTATTTGTCATGTCTTGGTCAGATACCATATTGGTATACTGTGGATGAACTCTCACTGATTTTTCTGGTGTAGAGTAAGTAGAGAAGGGATCCAGGTTCCCCAGCTGGCTTTGCCATTTGAAGACGTGATCTGTTTTAAAATCATTGATAACTCTAGTATATATTTTACTTTTTCTTAGCTGTACTTCTTTATCTTTCTTCATAAGGTCCTTATTTAATTGAGCTGTGAGTGCAGTGAAATCATCTATCTCTTTATGGACCTCTAACTCTCCCTTTACTTCTCCTATGATTTGATCAATCTTTCTCAACTTTCTTTGCTTTCTTTTCAACAAGAATGTATGTAGCTCTAGGCCCTTCTCATTAAAGAACTTAAACCATTTGTCAAGGGATTATTGGTCCACCAGCCCATCATTGGGTGGAATATCCCACCTCAGGCGTGTGGGAACTATACTGTCCTTAAGGTATTGTTCGAAAGTGGTTGTATCCCACCATAGACTCACTTTCTTTTCCATGTTGTATCCTAGTTTCCTCATTAGGCTTTCCAAATCCCCATTTTTTGTATTGGTATTTGAAGCATTAAAGACTTCATCTAAGTTTACTTGTCTTTTTTCCATAAAGGAAAACAGCTCAATGGTGGCTACAGGAATGAGTGGGTTGAGATAGAATAACAATAGAATAAAGAGATATTCCCACGCTACCAAAGGAAAGGAAAGAGAGTGGGACGAGACACTAGTTGCTACAAGCACCGAAATGGTCAATCCATAAATCACAGTGAATAACGTATCAAAATCAATAGATGGTGCTGCGCTCTAAGTGATAACAAAACAATGTGCAAAATTAAAGTGATGGGTGCTACAAGAAGAGAGTAGAGAGCTGCCACCATAGAAATTGGCTATGTAATATCCGTAAAGGTCAACTAATGCGCCCAAGATGAAACTGCACCCAAAAAAAGACTTCCTGATTTAAACTGACAAAATCGGTCATAGATTCGTTAATAAAGGCTATGATAGCCAATATGTAAAAAGAAAAATAACAGAGGTAGCTGAAATGGATCGTAAGGAACTGATTAAGCATAAGAGTAAACAGATATCTAGGATAGATACAGTACCCATTATCCTTGACTACAATACACAGTATAAAAAAGTTGAAAAAATCATGAAACTACATTGGCATATACTTCTAATAGGCAGACACCTTCAAGATGTACTACCGGGTAATCCAAAATTTATATACAAAAGAGCCCCTATGATCTGTGATAAAATTGTCAAGAATATACCAGATCCACTGTCGTTTTTTTCTGTGTAAACCCTGTTTTGTTTGTACAAAAATGAAACGACCTAATGAAAAGACATTTAACTTCACATCCACTAGTACAGGAAATACATATGAGGTGAAAGATTTCATAGGTTGCAATACTGAGGGGGCAGTCTGCGCCATGGAATGTAGTTGTGGACTACAGTATATTGGACGTACGAAAAGACCTCTTAAAGTACGAACTAAAGAACATGTACAGAATATCCTGAAGAGATTGGATACATGTTCTTTAGTTCGTATATTCGATAGTGTCTCAAAACACTTCACTGTATGTCACAATAAGGACCCTACCCATTTGCAGTTTTGGGGGATTGAACCATGCAAAAGACATTGGCAAGGTAGCCTTAAAGTGAGGACCCTCAGCCAATTGGAATTCAAATGGATCTTTATTTTGGACACATTCGCACCTCGGGGGTTAAATATCGAGTTCGACCTTAATTGCTTTATCAATAAATTTTTAACGTGGGGAGCACTTACCCCAACCCCTTTGTTGTTTTTCCCCTGCTCCTTTATCTTTGATGGAACGTCTCTCTCATCTAGTCTTTACTGATCTGATACATATAGTTTTACTGGCTGGGTTTATTTACCTACTCTGATATGCCCCTTGTTTAGAATTTTTATTTTTTGTTTTTATTCCTTCAATATGTCATTGCCATTACTTCCGGTGTCCCTGTGTATTCCTTCATCGGGCATTTAACATTATCATGAACAATCTATATACACTTATTTTAATGCATTTAGCTTTAAGATTATTTACCCTTAGCTAGCTTTTGCCGTAGATCATTTATCTCATGTCCACTAATTTGTTAGGAATGGTAGACTGCATAAGTTCAGCCGTGCGATTTGGTACTAAGTAATATCCACAAGAGAATGGCCATGTCTCCATCCATTTAACATTAAACCACAAGAAAATGGCCGCTATGTAAATATCTATAGGAAAATGACCGCCATATGAATTAGCATTGGACTACTAGAAAATGGTCCCTGATTGAATCACATATTAAGGCTATTTAAAGACACTTCCACTGCCTGCCTTTATTCCCTGATGAAGTCACGTGACATCAGTGTGCGAGCTCCCTGCTTGTGGTGTTTTGCATCCTATCTTGTTTTTTAATTGTGAGTACTGCAGTTGGATCTATTAAATAAAACAGCTTATACTTTACATACTACACTATCGGGAACCCCCTTTTCTTTCTCCATATATGTACCTATCTGGGAGAAGTTTCCACGGCATATATCCTCACCCCTTGAGAGATGGGATCTGTATTTGCTTTATATACACGCTGTTACCTTACAGCGGTAAGGTAAGGGGCCATCTCTCATTGAGGTGTTATTACACTGAAGAAAAGTCACCGTTTACTTTGCTATATTTACACTGAAGATTATCCACCTTCTAGTTTACCACACTTGCATGGAAGAAAAGTCACCGTTTATATTGCTATATTTGCACAGAAGATTATTCACTGTTTAGTTTGCTATAGTTGCACAGAAGAAAAGTCACCGTTTACATTGCTATTTGCACAGAATATCAGAGGAATTTCAACACTCGTGTATTCAAAGTTTCTATTATCAAATAAGGACATTTTATCTTCTGGGACGATTATTCAATATTTTTAATATTGTTCTTTTGGTATTTCCTTTTACTTACTGTATACAGTATATGTTTTGGACTTTGTCATGTTTATATGAATTAACCAATTGAGGTTTCCACTGTCTGTAAGCATGTGGCACGTTACATATTAATTATCTGTATTCTTCTTGTAGCACCCATCACTTTCATTTGGCACATTGTTTTGTTATCACTTAGAGCGCAGCACCATCTATTGATTTTGATACATTCTCATTTTGCACCCCTGCCTAAAACTTTTACACAGTAGGGTAGATAGATAGATAGATAGATAGATAGATAGATAGATAGATAGATAGATAGATAGATAGATAGATAGATAGATAGATAGATAGATAGATAGATAGAATAGATATATCAGCTGTAAATCAATGGAACTTTTTTTTCTTTAGCATGTTGAAGAGACAGCCAGTAAAAAAAGGATAGGAACAAATTAAAACTTAAAATTCATGACTCCACCAAGAGCCACATAGCCACATAAACAAAGAGGCCCATTTGAAATCCTAGTGGGAGTTGGATAGTCATCCCCAGGCTTGGGATCTGGGGGCAGCTGGCACTGCATCTAATCCACAGGCCTGCTGAAGAGGTGCTAGTGTCACCCTTCATGCACACCCCCTGTAAGCCGCCTATTGAACACTTAAACTGTTCTTTGGTTATTACAATGTAAATATAGCTTTTCATGGACTAAGACCTTTTTATAGGGGGTGCAAACATTTAGCCCACTTAACCCTGTTGACAAAAAAAACACTGAATTAGCCATTTACACGCCGCTCGTGCGAAAAATCCCTTCTCCAAAAGGCTGTGGGTATATAAACAGCTACGCTTCAGAGGAGGTGAATAGGCTTTAAAGGCTGTCCGTGTGCCACAGCTTCTCTCCAGCAATAGTCCAGCCATTGATAGAAAACAGCTGCTTTGCTTTAATAGAACAATGATTTATTCATAGTGCTTTGGGAAGCCAAGAGGAAAACGTATGTCTAAAAGATTTCTTTTCTTTTATAGGGTGGGTTGTGTGTCAGTAAGTACACAGCCACTCTATTAGGGGTTGGACTACTTTTAAGGATATAATAAATATATATGTCAAACAGGTGCTCAGGGCAGCATGAAAAAGGAAAGAAAGGAAACAAACAGTGGTTGTTTTTAGGGGAAAAAAATAAACATGGAGGGAATTTGATTTGGTGGCGTTGTATTAAATGTTGAAAATGTGATATAGTGGCCAAAAACAGCCCAACCGCTAAGACACACAAGTAGGGCATCTCTATGGAGACCATAATGGGTGATTCTAAGTGTTGCCAATGATGTTTATCATGCACACATTTTTTTAATTTGCTGTAAAATTTTGTGCAAGCAGGGTTCAATCCTTCTAGATTCAAATAAGTAGTGGTGGCTAACTGAGCCACAACTTGTAAAGATGATTGCAGTCAGTTACAGGGCAATTAAAGATGAGCATCTTCCGCTTCTAAATATCATGTACATCTTTTACTTATTGAAGATCTTTCATCGATTAAAACAATTCAGGAATACTTTTCACAAGGAGAAATAGACACTTTAAGCCAGTAGTTGTCAGCTTATATGGGGTCTCAAATGCGGCCCTTGATGTAACCAAAGGGCCACATATAAACATATTTTATTTGTAATTTAAAAAAAAAACTGTCAAAGACTGGAGACTTAAGGGGTGTACATACGGGCAAATATCGGGTATCATTGGCTGGTTGAATAGAAACTGATCAACATTCGACCTGTGTGTGGCAGCCGGTCCAACAAAAGCTGGCTGCTCGCCCGGCTTTTGTCGAAGGAGCATGATCAAGAAAATTCTGCCGATCGGTATCTGATCAGCACTCTCAGCCAATGTCTGAGAACGCTGACTGGTGTATTCTGGCAGGGGGGCTGAAAAAAACATTGAACGGAAATTTTAAAAAATGTGTGTACTGTGCTACAGTAGTGATGGAGACTACTGGGGTCTGAGGGCCACACTAAACAAACACCAAAGGGCTGCAGGTTGGGCACCAGGGTTTTTAAGCACTGTTTTTTCCAAACAAAAGCTATTTATGTTTGTTACCTATATAGTCCCATTACTAGTCTGTTGTGAAATCAATTAATCAATAATTATTTAGTTAGCAGTGTTGGCTATTATTTTATGAATTATTTTAGGTTGAAAGCTGGTGAGTCAGGTGAACTTGTTATGATTTTTGGCCCTGTCATATACAGTTACATTGGTGACAAGCAACACTTTGCAATGACTTCTGATGTCCAACTTGAATGATAAAGGACCTGCACAAGCACAAGGAATCAAGATAGATAATGAGCACGAGTTGTAAATTTGACTATTCTGCTGCTCTGCCTAACACAAAATAGTCCTGTGAATTTAGATTTTAAAAAAGAAGCACATGCCAGACACAGCAAAACTATGGATCCTTTCTTAAAGATACATAATTACATAGTTACATAGTAGGTGAGGTTGAAAAAAGAGACAAGTCCATCAAGTCCAACCTATGTGTGTGATTATATGTCAGTATTACATTGTATATCCCTGTATGTTGTGGTCGTTCCGGTGCTTATCTAAAAGTTTCTTGAAACTATTGATGCCCCCTGCTGAGACCACCGCCTGTGGAAGGTAATTCCACATCCTTGCCGCTCTTACAGTAAAGAACCCTCTACATAGTTTAAGGTTAAACCTCTTTTCTTCTAATTTTAATGTCTTGTTAAACTCTCTTCCACAAAAAAGTTTTATCCCTATTGTGGGATCACCAGTGTGGTATTTGTAAATTGAAATCATATCATGTTCTCCAGACCCTTTATTAGCTTTGTTGCCCTTCTTTGTACTTGCTCAATTTCCAGTACATCCTTTCTGAGGACTGGTGCCCAGAACTGGACAGCATACTCTAGGTGCGGCAAGACCAGAGTCTTGTAGAGCAGGAAAATGATCGTTTTATCCCCAGAGTTAATCCCCCTTTTAATGCATGCCAATATTCTGTTTGCTTTGTTAGCAGCAGCTTGGCATTGCATGCCATTGCTGAGCCTATCATCTACTAGGACCCCCAGGTCCTTTTCCATCCTAGATTCCCCCAGAGGTTCTCCCCCCCAGTGTATAGATTGTATTCATATTTTTGCCACCCAAATGCATTATTTTACATTTTTCCACTTTAAACCTCATTTGCCATGTAGTTGCCCACCCCATTCATTTGTTCAGATCTTCCTGCAAGGTTTCCACATCCTGCAGAGAAGTTATTGCCCTGCTTAGCTTAGTATCGTCCGCAAATATAGAGATTGAACTGTTTATCCCATCCTCCAGGTTGTTTATGAACAAATTAAATAGGATTGGTCCCAGCACAGAACCCTGTGAGACCCCACTACCCACCCCTGACCATACGGTATATCTGGGTATTTTTTAGAGAGAAAAATGCTCTCCAACATATGTCTTGTACAGGGTGCTTGGTTCTATGTTAACCCCTGTACTAAATGAGCAATTCTAAATATAGTGGGAGTTTTATCAAATCCACTCAGTTATAATATTTATACAGCAGAATATCTCACCCTAGCAGTGTTTTCACTTTAGGACAGAGAGTGTGGTAGGACCTCCCTCCCTCCCTCCCTTCTACATAACAAGGGGGGGGGGGGGTGTTTTGTAGTCTGCAGAGATAGTAGGGAACAAGGGCAACTAATAACAGTCCAGAGGATGAGAATACAGGAAGTTATCAGCTCACAAGATATCTGGCTGGATGAACAGCATTTGCTGAGCAGATATAATAAAATGTTATCAATGGTATATTTAACAGATCAAAAGGAAGTTAATATGAGAAATGTATTGTTAGAATTTGCATACATTTTTAAGAGAAAATTGCATGAATTATTTATATTCCAACAATTTTCTGTACCTGTGTAGCTTGCAAGCCAAACCTATGCTTTTACATATGTCTTATTTTCGGGGGAAATAGGGTAGCAAGTACAAAGTACTAGTTGTTGAAGTGCAGGCAAGTAGAGATTTTCTATCACATTGATGTAGTTAACCGACTTTAAAGTGGTTGTATACCCTTTTAGCACATTTTTACCTACAGGTAAGCCTATAATTAGGCTTACCTGTAGGTAAAATGAATATCTCCTTAACATGTACTGTTTAGGAGATAGTCACCTTGCATGCAGCCGCTGACGTCAGCGGCACATGCATAGTGAAGGCCCAGCAAAGGTCCAGCATATCGTGCCAGAGGTTTTTTTTTTTTGTTTGTTTTTTGTTTTGTTTTTTTGGGGTTTTTTTGTTGCGGGTATACAACCGCTTTAATTAATGTACTTATCCAACTCCACAGATTTCAAATGAAATGTGATATATTTTCACACAGGACACAGTCAATGAAAAGCCATTGTCAAGGGAGCAGGAAAATTAATGGGAGCAGCAGGTTTTGGAATTAAAGTGCTAATTATTTAGTGCCTCATTATTTTAATATGACTTAGCTTGTGGATCAAGGACAGAATAGATTATCAACCCAAACTCCAGTTTAAATTCAAAAGATTTTTTCTAGGCTAGGGTGTAGTAGAAATTAGAATAGCTATAAGATTAAGATTGCTGTCTGTGGCCCAGTTGGGGACATGATCCATTTCTTCTTGCCCCTCTGTCACATAGAGAGATTCAATTTTTACAAAAAAAAAATCAAATAAACATGCACAGAAAGATTTTCCTTTAGGCAGGGTACACACCATTATGTGTGCATTTTACTATTTTGGTGAAATGGAGTCAACAGAGAAAAAGAATCTGAAGTTTTTTTTGGTGTTTTTTCCTTTTGCACATACACAAACAAAAGGAAAAAAGAACACTACATTAAATAAACAAAGCTTCCCTAAATTATTTAAATGAATCCCCATAGTAAATAAAGTGAAAATTCAAGTGAATTTTTCAGAAAGTTAAATTCAAAGTTTTTGTTTTGGCAAAATTTCTCCAACAGGATAACTGCAAAATTTAATTTGACTTTTAATATATACTTTCATTAAATAATTTGTTTCTTTCACACTGGCCTAATTGCAGATCAAGAAATGTCACACACTTTCAGAGAGAGTCATGCAATTTTCAAAGCGCTAATGCACTTTTAAGCAACAGGTTATGCTTTGTGAATAGCAGTAGTGCAGTGCATGACTGGCTTTCTCTATCACGGATACTGATGTTAGTAGGCTTTTTTATTGTGTCTGGCTAAAATAACTGTTAGCTCGATCACACTTGACGTAGTCTTAACGTGAATGTTTCCATATTCAGTAACCATATTGCAGGCAGTTGTAAATCATTATGAAATGCAAATTTCTCCAAACAGCAACGTAAACATAAGAATTTAGTTCCATACAATTTTTTTGGGCAAATTCCTTAGTCTATCTTAGAAATGTTCCATAATATCTTCCCATTGTGTCTGTGTATCCATGTCAATACTGAAGTAGGCTGTGACATTATCTGCTTTTGGATGAAGGGACTTGGTGACTCTAAGCAAAGGAATCAGACTGTGTTAGAAAGAATAACCTCTGACCCTCTCAGCAGCTGCCTCTCGTGCTCACTGCTCTTTGGTTAAGTGCACCCTTTATGGATATATTATGTGCTTGTCAAAGTGCCATTGTCATATAATGATACCATTGTGCTATACTATGAAGAAGTATCAGTTGCGTTTCACTTTGATACAGCAAAAATTAACCAAGACTGACATGTTTTATGGATATGGTGAGTCAATAGAAGAGGATTATTCTAAGAAAGCAGACTTAACTGGTCATGTCTTTTTCTCTGCCAGACAATTATTAGCATATTGGAGGGGAGCAGCTCACATTGTGTACTTGTCTATTTTACCGCAGTCAATAAAACAGTATTGGTATATTTGAAATATGTTTCCTATTTATTGGATCTGCTAAGCAAGCTAAATATCCTCTTACACAAGAGTGATACTTTGTCATAAGGAATAATGGTGTAACTAATAACTATTCTATACAACTACTTAAAAAAGGGTAGAGAAGATGTCATTTCAAAACCAAACAGTAACTATTCACTAAACTAGAAAGTCCAATAGTTTGCACTTGGTAAAATAAATTGTACATGCATTCAGGCTTGATCCAAAAAAATTTACAAGTACACCAATATAATGCACACACGTCTACCAACATATGTATGTCCCTCTGCTAATATAGTTTGCGTATGAACATTTTTTCATAAAAACTGGGCATACAATTTTGCACACTTCTAGTCAAGCAATAAGAGCCAGTAGAGTGTTCCCAGAGGGTGATTACTGTCCTTTGATGAATAACACAGTTTTCTGTAACAGTAGTTTCTAAAAAGGAAAAACAGGCAAAATGTTGCCACTATCCAGCCTAAATGCTTCCTATGCTTCCATATATTAATTGTGCCTAAGCAACACTCTGAATAATCTACCTTTAGTCTTGATCTTCTTCTGAAAAATGGCAATGCAGTGCACTTCATGGTATGTGAGGGTACACATACCATTCCATTTTGAGCTCAAAAGCATTTGCAATTGATATCATTATTGATGTCATTAGCATGTTAGAAGTTAAGTTCACAAGTTTCAACAGTAAAAAAATTGGGCAAAGATTTGACAAAGAGGCAAGACTTCGAAATATATCATATTGGAGACCCTGTATGCCTATTGGCACTATGGACTCTGGTAATATGGCCGCCTGAGGACTTCCTGTTAGCAATGATGCACTTGCAGTCTGACAGAGCAGCTCTAGCATCCCCGCTGTCTTGAATGCTACAGCTTCTTCTACTCTCACCTTCCAGTTGTTCAGCTCAGTCAAAGCACTTATCTACACTTGGACGCATTCAGTTGGATAATGGGGGGGAATTACTAAAGGGAAATACAGTATGTCAGTCTTGTGGTGTAAATATTGTCTCACATTCAATGTGCCAATGGTATAAAATAACTTCTATGTGATGTTGCACTAGCTGCTATTCACAATAAATGTGCTCTGCGATACTGTGAGCCAAAATAATGATGCACTTGTGACATTTTTCTAATTTAAAAACTGTTTTAAAAAATACAATTACCAGAGTGGTGTAAACACTGTAGTGAACATACCTTCTGTTTTAGGTCAACATTTTGGAGCATATAGAGTAAGCATGTGGGCCGCACTCATATGGGGATAGGGAGAAAGCGCTTGCTAGTGCCCCTTGGAGACAGGCTGAGGCTGTTATTTAATGCATATGGCGTTTAAGGCAGAACTCCATCTTAAAGGCGCTACTTCTCCATACAGACATAATTTAACTCCTTGTAAAATGTGGCCCAGTTTCTGTAACTCTTTTCCTTGTATACTACAGACAACAATTTCTCAATACACTTCATGAATCTTCTATCTTTAATGTGCAGCATTTCTGAGCCAGTGCCACAGTCTTGCACCGGTCTGCACTAGCCCAGGAACCTGTCACCTCATCCCAGTGACATTGACTCATATGCTACACTTGAATTCCAGGAAGCACAACTTTCTACATAACCCGTGCTTATTCTTCCCCCGAGGCCTCACTTCATCTTCTTTGATATACAGGCTGAGTCTATAGGATACCCTGTGCCGGGAGTGGGACCCAGTAGTGGGGGTCTGGTCACTAGGGAAGGAGCCTAAGCACCCAAGCTCCTTCACTACCAGGGTCTTCTGTCACCTATGCCAAGTCACCACCGTTTCCCAACCAGTTGGCTGATTTTGCACTTGACACTAGTAATGTAGCCTTTGGTAATGGCAATATAGCATCGAATAGCTTCACTGCAGGTTAGACATATGTACTGCATCTCGTCTTGTCCCTGGGAGTGAACCATGTACCCATGGTACATCATGCATGCACTCCCTGCCCCATGAGGTAGTCATACCTTAAATAGGTAAAAAAGTCCTTTAGAGTCCATTAGTCCATAAATCAGTGGCATAGGTCCATACCCATGGAATCCTAACTGGGCTCTCACAAGGGGTGGTTAAAAAAGAAGTAGTAATTACATCCTAATCAGCATACTGGTTCCTTGGACAGGAACACGTAGAACTGAACCTCAGGCAGACTGACTAACAGCGGCACCCCCGAGAGGTGGTCCCCTCACTTTTTATGTGTTTGTCTCAGCAAAGGCCAGTATCTCCCCAAAGAAAACCTGCCATCTCAGGGAGTACCACCTCAGCTGGACAACACAACTAAACAGTATAATACACTCAAATCACACTACACAAGTTTAACCAACATGTATTAATTTGGAAACAATTCAACAGTTTAACAAAACCTTAAAACACTTTACATCCACCTGCTTACATCCATGCTCGAATATGGCGAATCACCACCGTGCAAGAAATTACCAAACTGTCCTGCTCCACTTTCATTAATTTATTTCAGGAAGCCCCAACTAAGCAGGCGTATTAAAAATTATGCATTTTTGTTAATCCCCCCCCCCCCTAATGAATGCACAAGCCAGTAAAAAAATTAATTGTTAAAATTAGAATAATTTTGTTCATCTGACTTCTGTACTATAATTTTCAGCAAAGTTGAACTTCTTCAATCTCTCTCATAATAATATACAATCAGAAATTTTTCTGCATTGAAGAAGATCAACACAACTTATCTAATGCATCTTATTTCCAACCCTGTTGCTATTTGGTGGCCTCAGACCTTTCATAGGGAAATCCAAAGTCAAGTGTTCTTGGGCCAGCTGGTAGTTATACCCCTCTAGTGTGTTCTCTAACCTTTCTCCAAATGGCAATCCTGCACTGTCCTTCAGACCCAACTTCTTCACCTATTCGGTATGGTGTGGGTGTAAAGGATTGCAGATGTACCATTTGACCAAAATCTTGCAAAAAAAGCAGCTATCTGTGTTGTGACATGCTATAGATTGCAATTTACAACAGCTGGTTTTCTTCAAGATTTTCCATTGGACATCCAGTTGACAGTGTGTACCTAAACCTTCTCCAGCTGTACCTTGCCCAGACAATACTGTAGGATTCTAAACCATTTCAATTAGATCTTTACAATGTGAAAGGGCAGAAGTTAACCTAAATGTATTAAAAAGATCATTGAATTTCTTACTTTCTTTTGTAAATCGGGCTGGCAACCTTGAAGTGAAACTTTATTTACACTGCTTGCACACCAGACCTTGTAATTATGCAGATGAAGCATACCTCATGATAACAGGTTATAATAATTACAGTTACTGAATTCGAGGACACTTATCTCATCTGGAAAAATCAACTCAGTATCATCATCCTAAAGACTAGTATACTTGTGCCTCTATTACCTGTAAGTATAACTCTTGGTGTCGTCTCATAAACATGAAGACAGTCCTTTGCTCTTTTCTCTAAAAGTACAATGCCTCAGAGATGCTAATCTTAATTTCTGGCACTCCAAATTCAGGAGCTAAATGCTAAAGGGCAAATAGGAGTTCACAGTTATGGGCAATATTACACTGCAGACTACAAAGTCCACACCCCACCCTCTAGTCTTATCAAGTTAAGATGCAACCTCAATGAAAGGTAAATCTGTAGTGCCCAGACTGCACATTTGTAAGCTTTTATCACCTTACATTGGGAGACTACAAATCTCAAACATTACATACAAGCTTAGAAAGTAAGCCTATATGTGAATCAAGAAGCAGAAACAAACGAAAAGGACAGCGTGACAAAGACAGCTGTGGAAAAGAGGAGAATCAGGATGTCTTATGAACACAGCAAGCTGGTTTAATTTCTAACACATGGGCACATGATGTTGACTGTTGAGATATCCCAGGGCAAAGTGACAGCTTTGTTTTTTAGCTAGCAAGAAACAAGACAATAACACAGACCCCTCTGTGTCTCTCTTTGGGGTGCGTGCATGTGGACAACACATTAAAAGCTTGAAGACATGTGATTCTCAAGCACAGACAATTTATAAAGTGAAGGCCTTGAAGAAAGAAAAATCCTGTGAAAATTGAAATGCATCATTCCAACCTGACAATGATGTCATAAATGGTTATATGTAAGTAAATGTACTTAAAGGAGAAGTATGGGATTCCTGTTTTTTGCAGTTTCATACTTACCTAGCTGGATGCAGCATCGGTCCAATGCTGCATCTGTCCTCCGGTGCCTCTTCACTGAGAACCAAGCCACCGAACACTGCCGATGGCTCGGTTCTCACTGCTCCCCGAGCGGGAGCAGTGAGCTCCTAAGACTACATTATTTTATACAATGGAGGAAGGTTAGGCTTAGGTTTTAATTGCTGTCTGCCCCCATTGGGAAGATTCCCGGTGAACACGGACCTTCATGACAGGATCAAAAGGTATTATTTACTGAAGACTGCAGATTGAAGAAGCTTGACAACTTTCGAAATTACACTTACATGCTTTAACTAACAAAGACTGTAAATGGGGATGTACAGCCTATAGACAAAGCGCCATATAATAACCATATCCATAATAATTTACATCAATTCAATATTGAAAGAAATATATATACAAGACATCAAATATAGTAGTAGGGTCCATAAAACCACAAAATTAATCAGCGCTAGATATGTAATAAGTGACAAGTTACTGGTATTCAATTGTGATTAAAGAAACTCCACTTCTTTGATACAAATCATCCACATTTAGTGATGAAAACTGTATTGTGTACTTCCACCTCCGTTTAACCCTAATAAATATTCAAATACGCCATATGAATAAATCTCAATGGATGATCTGGTCACCCTCGGTGATATGTAACGTCACATATAATACACATCAAAATGAAAACAAGACATAACAAATGAAACCTATACAGATAATTGCAATACAAAGTAACTTCAAGTGCAACAACTTTAGAGTTGGAAGGTTCACACCATTATAGCACTTTGGCATTTTTATTTTTTAGATTGTTACACTTAATTTTATATGTTTTAGTTACTATTATAATGTGAATTATTGCACTTGAAGTTAATTTTCCACCACCCTTGCTAAGTCCATGTCTTTATAGACCTTGCTTTTTGCACTGGTGCGCATTCACATTAGAACAGGAAGGAGCCATCCCCAAACTGTTCCCACAATGTTGGGAGCATGAAATTGTCCAAAATGCCTTGGTAGGCTGAAACCTTACTCACTTTAACTAAGGCGCCAAGCCCAACCCCTGAAAAACAACCCCACACCATAACCTCCCTCCACCAAATTATTTGGACCAGTGCACATGTCCATAAAGACATGGATGAGAGAGTTTGGGGTGGAAGAACTTGACTGACCTCAACCCAATAGAACACCTTTGGGATGAATTTGAGCGGAAACCACGAGCCAGGCCTTCTCATCCAGCATCAGTGCCTGACCTCACAAATGCGCTTCTGGAAGAATGGTCAAACATTGCCATAGACACACTCCTAAACCTTGTGGACAGCCTTCCGTGAACAGTTGAAGCTGTCGTAGTTGCAAAGGGTGGTCAACTCAATATTGAACCCTACGGACTAAGACTGGGATGCCATTAAAGTTCATGTGCGTGTAAAGGCAAACGTCACAATACTTTTGACAATATAATGTGTGTATATATATATATATATATATATATATATATATATATATATATAAATGCATGTGTGTTTGAGCTTTGGGGTGCACACCCTAATGCAATAGGCTGCGCACACCTATGGTTGGGACAAAACATATAGTGCCTCCCATAGCGTAGTATTTTAGATAACACAAGTTTATTTTGTTATTTAGTTAAAATAACTTACATCAAACAAGCAGTTAAAACGCATCCAATTTGTTTAAAAATACTCAGCAGTATCAGCCTTTCACATCACTTCCGGTCCGGGGTGCTTTAACTGATATGAGAATTTAATGGTTGGATTTAGATCAACTTTAAGAAAAGAAAAGCTTTGCAACAGAATCACATATAAGTATTTTTTTTTAGCATAGTGGGGAAAAGATATCTGTTTTTTTAATAATGCTTCTGTTTTGACTCAGAAGTGGCCAATAGTACAGGTGAACTCTCACAAACACGGAACAAACACAGCAATAAAAACCTTTAGCTGAAGTTTGTCTCACGGGTTCATAAAAATATACCAGAAGTGTTGCTCAAAACATTAATTTTCTTAATGGTACCATTGGTTCTGACAGGGAAAAGGTTTCCTCAAAATCTCAATCCTTTCTTCTAATATTGTACATCCATTGTACATCCATTACTGCACAGCTATAGTTGCAGTTATAGAAAAAACTCTGGGGAACAGCAGCAATCCTCTATAAAATCAGTTCTTCCTCTAAAATTGGTTGCCCCGGGACCAGCTGCACAGAGGGCCCCATAGGCGTAAGATTGTATGCAGTTCAAACCATTGGCAGCTAGATCAGGCAAAAATTATTTTATTGTCTATGCGTAACTTTGACATGCTTTAACTGTAGAAATTTGCAGTGTTCTTATATGGGGTAGCTAGACGAGAAGTCAACTGTGTAGAAAATATATACAACCATAAATGAGATATCTTTTTTTCAGATATAATTGGTTATGATAATCCTTGGATATTTTAAAATGGACATGTATGTTAATAAAAACTATTTTATAAACAAAAATTTGAGATTTATAAAGCACATTTCAGCTTTACAACCATAAAATAAATAGAATTAAAAATGCTAGCCTTGTTATTATGCATGGTCCAGAAGGACACTCTAAAGTGAAAAAGAGGACAGTAAAATTTAGCAAATGCATAATACAGACCAAATATTCCATTGGTCGGAAAAATAATTTAATTTAAAGTAAACTAAACCTTTCCTAAGAGAAATTGGGGGCTGCCATCATTGGCCTCCTGAAAGTACTAGCGTCTGTGCTACAACCAGAGCATTAGAAGCTTTGGATGCCCAATGCATGAGGTTAACGGCTGTATGAGTGTGGCCTGCATATACTTTAACAATATTGTTACAATTCATTTTTGTTATTGCTTTTGTGCAACAAAAAAAATATTTTTTATTTTTTTTTTTTATGCTAATGAACACCTTTTCTTTACAAGTCTCATTATGAGTAAATAATACAGGTCCAACCATGGACCAAAAGGTGGAAAATCATTACTATGCTGTCCTAGCCACTGTAAGATATGCAGGCACAGTCAATTTAAGTAAGAGTGAAGAAGGAAGTGCACTTTGGCATTTTTGCCATGGGCGCCAAATGACCTGTCCAGGGACTGGATGTCAGCCTTTGTGTCTCCCTTAGGAAGGTTTTCTTTAGGTGAAAACTATCTGAACAGTCCTCAAGACTGGCTTCACATCTATGATTCTTTGTTTCCATGCCTTTTTTAAGTTTCTTTGGGCAGATGAGTTGTTATGCATTGACATTCTCTGCTATTCCTATAAAAATGTGTGTTGATGGATCAAAAAATGGACATCAACTTTATTTGGCCAACACATGTCAATGCACCTTATATGTGTGGACTGTTGGAAACTGTTGGAAGCTGGAGGCCTCTGACACATTTTCATTATTAGTTACACTTCTGCAGATTATTATATTATTGGCATCTAGATACAGAATTCTGTAAGCAGGGAGACACAACGGCGCTCATCTGAGTGTAGAATGATTAGTAAAGTTTATCATATGATGCAAATAAAAATTGGCAATTCACAAGAAGTAAAATGTGTAAAGGCATTTCACATGGGTTGGCCTCTCTGTATGATCCTGATCCTGGTAGCTGGTGGGTTTGGGTGCTGGTGGAGGATCATCCACTCTGGTGGTTTCCAGAGCTCAGAGTAAATCCGAGAGTCGCGTCCTCGCCAGCTGTGACGTCAGTGGGCGGTGGTACGAAGGGCCGTCAGGCATGCGTTCGGAGCATGCGTGCTCC
Organism: Aquarana catesbeiana; assembly: GCF_042186555.1. Taxonomy (NCBI): domain Eukaryota; kingdom Metazoa; phylum Chordata; class Amphibia; order Anura; family Ranidae; genus Aquarana; species Aquarana catesbeiana. The sequence goes on from NC_133325.1 coordinate 452,495,918, forward strand.
TTCTTCAGGCAGTGTTAGTTTCTAATCCCTATTGTTTTATAATTTACATTTTTATGTCCATTTTTTATTATACATGAATCATTTATTCCTGTGGTTATTGTTTTAAACATTTTTATATGTGGGGTTCCGCTTTTGTCTGTTGCCATTGGCCCCCATATTTTGATCTATCAGATTTATTTATTTATTTTTTAATAATCTGTAGCCCCAGCTTTAAATCTCCTCACCACACTTCCCTGTCGCTTTCCAAGCGCCACTGCACACCCCTTTATCTACAGAATTCTGTAACCATTCTTATGCCCCGTACACACGGTCGGACATTGATCGGACATTCCGACAACAAAATCCTAGGATTTTTTCTGAAGGATGTTGGCTCAAACTTGTCTTGCATACACACGGTCACACAAAGTTGTCGGAAAATCTGATCATTCTGAACGCGGTGACGTAAAACCTGTACGTCGGGACTATAAACGGGGCAGTAGCCAATAGCTTTCATCTCTTTATTTATTCTGAGCATGCGTGGCACTTTGTGCGTCGGATTTGTGTACACACGATCGGAAATTCCGACAACCGATTTTGTTGTCAGAAAATTTTATAGCCTGCTCTCAAACTTTGTATAAAACCAAGTGTAGCGCTAAAGAATGAGAAAAAAATTTGTTGCTGTACCACGTGTACAATATATTGTGTAAAGGTGGTGTTTTGTATGTTTAGTAAAAGTTCATACATAAAAGTCACTCATAAAATAAACCCTTAGGGTCACCAAACGTGATGGCAAAATGCAGTATTAGCAATAAAGTCCAAAACAAAATATGCAAGTGCGATAAACATAAATGTTGCAAAGGTGATGAATTCCAAAAAACATATACTCGTGAGAATTTCTGATATGTTCCAACATGTGCTGATAAACACTTGTGCACAACCACCACCCGAGAAGACTGGAGGCTTACCAGAAAGTTGGGACCCACCGAGCATATGCTATATGGGTCAAACAGGCTTGTTTTGCTCACTGGCAAAGAAGGTAGGATACCAAGGGCTGGTGGATGGTAAAGTAGTGACGTGGCTATCCTGAAACCGTCTTCTCCATGTGGAAGCTCGGACATCAATGGACAATACCCACATGTAATGAAGAAGGGGCTAATAGTGTGATTCCGTAAACCATATAAAATTTATTAAAGGAAAGACACTTACATCTCAAGGTAAAAAAGCGCTTGTAAATAAAAATGGCGGCAGTGGAGTCCTCCCGACGCGTTTCGTCTCACCGGACTTCGTCTGGGGTCAAACTTGCATACACACAGTCACACAAAGTTGTCGGAAAATCCGATCATTCTGAACACGGTGACGTAAAACCTGTACGTCGGGACTATAAACGAGGCAGTAGCCAATAGCTTTCATCTCTTTATTTATTCTGAGCATGCGTGGCACTTTGTGCGTCGGATTTGTGTACACACGATCGGAAATTCCGACAATGGATTTTGTTGTCAGAAAATTTTATAGCCTGCTCTCAAACTTTGTGTATCGGAAAATCTGATGGAAAATGTGTGATGGAGCCTACACACAGTTGGAATTTCCGACAACAAGGTCCTATCACACATTTTCCGTCGGAAAATCCGACCGTGTGTACGGGGCATTAGACACACGGCAGCTGCCATATAAACCTTCCTTAGCACAAGGTTTCCGTTTTGTAACCTTTTTTTTAGGAACGTGTACATATCCTTTGCTTCCATAGATTTTGATGTGTTTCAGGTCAGGCTTCTTTCCATTCCATAGTTCATATAGAGCTTACACTTTCTCTTTTCGAGATATGGGGTTTTGGAGATAGCAGGCTGTTTTAATTGCCTCTCCCTTCAGTATGTTGTTGGCACTTGGCATGCATCAAAAAGCATGCCTCTGCCACTTGCACATATTATTATTATTATTATACAGGATTTATATAGCGCCGACAGTTTACGCAGCGCTTTACAACATTAGGGCAGACAGTACAAGTACAATACAATTCAATACAGGAGGAATCAGAGGGCCCTGCTCGTTAGAGCTTACATGTGTGATTCTCTCTGCAATGCCATTTTGTGCTGAATTGTATGGTAAGTAATCTGGACTATAGTTCCATGCTTCCTCAGAACCACTTGTATTTTGTCACTTGTGTACTTTCTGTCATTATCTGTTAGTTTTTTAGGTAAAATTTGTTACTCACTTGAGCTAAAGATTGCTCATGTTTATTTGAAACTTCATCTTTGATGTGTAATAGATAAAGAATAGTACTGTCAAAAATGTCACGTCTACCACAGTGCAGGTGGTCAGAGACTATAGCTAGCTACTGTGTGCTTCACCTATAGCAGCCCCCTTGCTCTTAAAACAGGCAGGCCTAGTGGTACTTGGTTGCCCCCAGGTCTGATACACAATGCTACAGTGCCTGGCCATCACACTAGGCCAGACTCGAACAGAGCAAATAACAGACAACTTGCAGTTTAGCAGACAGATAGCACGGTTCTAAGACAGTCCAGTTATAATAAGGCAGGCTGAGTTCAGGGAATAGTCCAATATCCGATCCAATGACAGTCTAGGTAATAAGGCAGGCTGAGTTCAGGGAATAGTCCAATATCCAATCTGTGTCACACACACAGGGAAATCCAACAGCGAAGCAAGGCAGACAAACGGGAGGCTTGATCAGGATGCAGGATACAATGCAGGTAACTGTCTCTATCACAAGCAAGTGATAGATTGTTCGGTTTGCTTATATCAGGTGACTGATCAGATCTGGTCTAATGTAAAATACAATGCAATATGGCTACCTGGAGGAGTTCTGCACAAAGATGATGTACAGAACGTCCCCTGAAAATGTTATTTTCTGCTTGTGTGATTGACTGCACGAAGATTCAAGTAAGATTTTGAGCATTCCCTGCAACAAAAATATGGTTTTTGAAGAGATACTCCCAAAGGGAAATCATGTCTAAGGCTAAGTTCACATCTATGCGGCTGTGCTTGATGCGTTTTCAGGCACATTTTGAAGTGCGTTTTGCACTTTTAAACCCTTGTTTTTTATGCATTTTTTGCATGCAGCTTTCATGCATTTTACGTTTTTTTTTTTCTCTTTAAACACACTGTAAACACACTGTATTTAGCTGGTTGCTAAGGTGGGAGCTGTAACTGTAACACATCGTACCCCTACCCATTCACCCCAAACAGCAGTTAAATGTTAAAAAGAACAAGAGTCGGTTTTTTTTATAATTCCTTTATTAAAAAAGAAGCCCCGAACTGTGTTCTCCCAATGCTGTCTTCTCCAGGTGCTATCTTCTCCCGGTGCTGTCTTCTCCCGACACTGTCTTTTCCCAGTGCTGTCTTCTTGTGCTGTCTTCTCCCGGAGCTGTCTTCATCCGGAGCTGTCTTCTCCCAGAGCTGTCTTCTCCCAGTGCTGTCCTCTTGTGCTGTCTTATCCCGATGCTGTCTTCTCCCAGTGCTGTCTTCTCCTGATGCTGTCTTCTCCAGATGCTGTCTTCTCCTGATGCTGTCTTCTCCCATTGCTGTCTTCTTGTGCTGTCTTCTCCTAGTGTTGTCTTCTTGTGCTGTCTTCTCCCTGAGCTGTCTTCTCCCGGTGCTGTCTTCTCCCAGTGCTGTCTTCTTGAGCTGTCTTCTCCCGGTGCTGTCTTCTTGTGCTGTCTTCTCCCGGTGCTGTCTTTTCCCAGTGCTGTCTTCTTGTGCTGTCTTATCCCGATGCTGTCTTCTCCCAGTGCTGTCTTCTCCAGATGCTGTCTTTTCCAGATGCTGTCTTCTCCCGATGCTGTCTTCTCCCAGTGTTGTCTTCTCCCAGTGCTGTCTTCTCCCAGTGCTGTCTTCTTGTGCTGTCTTCTCCCTGAGCTGTCTTCTCGCGGTGCTGTCTTCTCCTGGTGCTGTCTTCTTCCTCGCCGTTGGTTACCACTAAAAACAAAAAAAGGCCACTCTTCTTCTAAGGCTGTCTTTCTCCGTTGTGTTGTCGCCCACTGTCTGGTATCTCTTATATAGCCATGGGGAGTGGTCATCTGATGATGTCCCCCGGAGAGCCCGCCCCTTGTGACAAAAGCACCCATCCCCCCATGTTGAGGGCATGCAGCCTGGTGTGGTTCAGTCCTCTCCCTTTCCTGACCTGACTTTTAAAAAAAAAAAATTGGTGTGGGGGTCCACTCCGAATCCATACTAGACCCAAAGGGCCTGGTATGAATTTTTTTTTTTCCGGCAATTTATTTTTGTTTACATTTAGGTGTTAGCGGGGAACCCTGCTGACAGCTGATGGCTCATCTGTTGTAAAGGACATGGTGGCCGGCTTCCCACAAATAGAGTTTTCTTTTGGTGATATTAAATCACCGCTGGGTTTTTATTTTTTGCTTAACAAATGAAAAAAGACTACTACTACTATAATTAGCTGTTAATAGTTACAGCTAATCACATGTTACAGATGGGTTGTGATTGGCCCTGTCTGTACCATGTGATCACTGTGACACAATCACAGAGATCAACACAATGGTACACAATAAATGGCATGAATCAAAGCCATTCACAGGTCACAGCGATCCCATGGTATCGGCAGCAGGCCAGTACACTGATCTGTCCTCTGGTGGACACAGTAGGTGACAGATTGCGCCGTAGGATAACAGGGCTCACGCCCAGCCATCATTTTACAATAGGTCGGGCAGAAAGCAGTTAGCCACTTGCCCACTGGGCTCTTATACCACCTTCCTAACCAGGCCAAAATTTCAGCTTTCAGTGCTGTCACTCTTTGAATGACAATTACTCAGTCATGCAACACTTTACCCATATGAAAGTTTTTTCACACAAATAGAGCTTTCTTTTGGAGGTATTTAATCACTTCTGGGTTTTTTGTTTTCTATTTTTTGCACTATAAATAAAAAAAGACCGAAGTTGTTTTTCTTCATTTCTGTTATAAAATTTAGCAAATTAGTAATTTTTCTTCATAAATTTTGGCCAACATTTATACTGCTACATATCTTTGGTAAAATTAACAAAAAACAGTGTATATTATTTGGTTTGTGTGAAGGTTATAGAGTCTACAAGCTATGGAACCAATCACTGAAAATTGATCACACCCGATGTACTGACGGCCTCTTATTTTTTGAGACACTAAAAAGCCACGACAGTACAAATACCCCCAAATTACCCCTTTTTGGAAAGTAGAAATTCCAAGGTATTTAGTAAGAGGCATGGCGAGTTTTTTCATGTTGTAATTTTTTCCCACAATTCTTTGCAATATGAAGATTTTTTTTTCACAAAATTGTCATATTAACACGTTATTTCTCTCACATGGTATATGCACACTACAAATTACACCCTAAAATACATTCTGCTACTCCTCCTGAGTATGGTGATACCACATGTGTGAGACTTTTACACAGCCTGGCCACATACAGAGGCCCAACATGCAGGGAGCACCATCGGGAGTTCTAGGGACATAAATTGCACATATAATTTCCTGACAACCTATTACACTTTTAAAGGCCCTGGATCACCAGAATAATGGAAACCCCATTTTGAAAAGAAAACACCCCAACGTATGTATTATAGGAGGCATAATGAGTCTTCTGAACATGTCATTTTTTTTCTACATGTTTTTGGAAAGTGTGGAAAGATAATGAAAATGCATTTTTCTACACATCTTTTACACATTTTTATGGCACTAATGGACGCTGATGAGGATCCACTGACAACGTGGCACTGATAAGCACTTACTGATGGGCACTGCTTGGTACTGATGGGGCACTCCTTGGCACTGATGGGGCACTCCATGGCTCTGCTGGGCTCTGATGGGGCACTCCTTGGCACTGCTGGGCTCTGATGGGGCACTCCTTGGCACTGCTGGGCTCTGATGGGCACTCCTTGGCACTGCTGGGCCCTGATGGGGCACTTCTTGGCACTGCTGGGCTCTGATGGGCACTCCTTGGTACTGCTTGGCTCTGATGTGGCACTCCTTGGCACTGCTGGGGCACTCCTGAGCACTCCTTGGCACAGATGTGGTACTCCTGGGCATTGCTACGCACTGCACTCAATGCACTCCGCACTCAAGCAGCCTCATGCTGCAGCTTCACCCTCCTCTCCTCACACAATTGGTGTGAGGAGGGAGAGAACCAGACATGAAGCCGGTTTGTTGACAGTGATTGCTCCGTCCAATTGGACGGAGCGATCGGGTAGTAAAGGGCCGCTGGGATTGACCCTTTACCCCAATCCGTGACACGCCGGGCCTTGAGAAACTGGCATTCACAGACATTCCTGGGTATGTGCCCTAGGGTAGGGAGTCATTGTACGCCCTCCCAGAGTTATCCAACCAGGCTGTAGCCATCATTCGGCTATGGCCTGGTCAGCAAGTCTTTAAAATGATTGTAAAGTCTAATTTTTTTGTTTCTATAAAAATAACAAACATGTTAAACTTACCAGCTTTGTATAGTGGATTTGCACAGAGCAGCCCACATCCTCCTCTTTTCGGTGCTTCTTCTGTGCTCCTGGCCCCTCCCTCCTGTTGAGTGCCCCCACAACAAGCAGCTTGCTATGGGGGCACCCGAGCTGAGTCACAGCTCCGTGTGTCCATTCAGAAACGGAGCTGCGTCTCAGCCCCTCCCCACTCTCCTGATTGGATAACTGACTTTGACAGCAGCGGGAGACAATTAGCACCGCTGCTGTGTCTCAGCCAATCAGGAGGGGGAGTCCCGGACGGCCAAGACACTCATGGACATTGCTGGACAGAGATGGGGCTCAGGTAAGTATTGGGGGGGGGGGGCTGCTGCACACAGAAGGCTTTTGATCTTAATGCATAGAATGATATTTTTATAGTTATCTATCCATAGTGATATTCAATGCTATTTAAAGGAATACCAATAAGCTAAAATACATCTTTCTCATTTTTTGTGATGTATTCTGTAGGCCATAACAACTCTCTAAGAGGCTGAAGAGAACAGCAATAAATAAAAAGGGATTCTAAAATTTTGGCTACCACCTCATGAAATTCATTTATGCTTGTGAGGAATTCTTTTAGTTACTTAAGTATCATAAACACCAGTAAATATGCAATCCTTCCAACACAATTCCTTGATCTTTGTGTTATTTGCCCTTAAGGCTGCAGTCAGAGTGACAGAAGCTGCCCTTAACGAGGTGGGCAGCTGTGACTGACAGTCCCTCTCTGCCAGACCCTCAGGCCGCTCTGCTGACTGCGGTGATGAGCTGCCTTCCATAGGAAGTGCCTGTAGATGAATCAGAATAAGGAGGAGGAAAATTTGACCCTGTGAAGCACAAATGATAACACTCTGAGAAAATGGTAAAAGGTAGCTCATGTGCTGGTAGTTTAACACCTGAAGCTCAAAAAGCTACATGTTCTACTTTTGAGGCAGAGACGGGTGGTTTTGGCCCCATAGATATGAAAAAGATCACCTGAAAATGCATGAATTGAGTGCTTTCACATGATTTTTCAGGCATTTACATTAGCTTAAAAAAACAAAAACCCTCAAACTTGAATACACCTGCCTTGCAGCCTAAAGTGGTAGTAAACTACTACCTAACACGTGTACCTACAAGTAATCTTATAATAAGTCTTAACTGTAGGTACCATGAATATCTCCTAAACTTGCATCATTAAGGAGATATTCTCATTGGTTCCAGGCGATGAGGTGATGACGTCACTGCACATGTGCCCTGCATGCACAGAGCACAATTCTGGTGCCTCTTGTGCGAGTTTGCAGGAGTGACATTATCCTGACCCAGCCAGTCAAATGGCTGGAGTGCACAAACCAGGAAGGAAGAATGGGTGATGATGGAAGTGTCAGGTGACAGCTCAGCACTGGAGAACTCCATTTAAGAGGTAAGTGTGTCATGATGTGCTAGTTAACGGTGCATACTAGCACATTATGGCATTAACCTGCAGGGGACCATTAAAAAAAAAAAAAAACGGTGTAGCTTACTACAACTTTAAACCTTGTTTACAAAAACTGTTGCTGTAACTGCTTAACCTCTTGCTGACTGCATAAAACATATATGTGTTCACAAGGGCAGGAAGTTGTATCCCGAGAGCATGCTCACGGTGCACTATCAACACACTGCCTGAACTGTCACTGACAGCTCTTGATCAAGGCTTCTGATCGGGAGCCAGTGGGATGGGCTCTCAGTCATGTGACAACGGTGGAAGCCAATCGCACACAGTGGTCACATGATACAGAATCCATGCCACCTCCAGGACAGTAAAGCCCACTTAACGGGTGACCGGGAGGCAGTATTAGGGGGTAAAAAGCTTTAATTTCTTCATGGAAAAATAATAGACTGCAAGGATCAGCAGGTAATAAAACTATATTACAGGGGGTACTCACAAAATCAGCCATGTTAATGCTAGAGATAGACTGCATCATATATATCTTTATTCCCCTGGTATGCATTATTATTGTGGTAATTGTTAATATTACAAAGACTTTATAAGGCATTAAGCACTTGCGGGCCGCCCGCCTGCAATGTACTGCAGACGGGCAGCCCGCACAGGAAAAGCATTGTACCTGTACGTCGCTGCTTGCTTCAAGGTTTAAGGTGCGTGCCTGCGTACCCCCTTGCTGGCAAACGCTGTGATTGTGTACAGCGGGAATCTGTCAGTAAGTGCCAGGCAATCATTCATGGCTGGAACCTGCTGATCGGCTGTGTGCAATCACAGCCCAGAGCAATGTGTTGACAATCAGCAGAGTTCTGACAGAGGGAATGATCTCTCTGTTTCTTATCTCTGCAAAGCAGAGATAAGAAACAAAGATCTGTAGCAAAAAGCAGCACACCTTACACATGGTTAGGCACACATTTAACCCCTTGATTTTCCTAGATGTTAACTCCTTCCCAGCCAGTGTCATTAGTACAGTGACAGTGTATATTATTATCTCCATTAGACCCGTTATAAGTCGCTGATCACCGCCATTAGCAGTATAAAAAATAAATAAATACAAATTCCAGTATACTGTAGGTGCTATAACTTTCACGCAAACCAATCAATATACACTTATTGGAATTTTTTTTTTTTTTTATCAAAGGCATGTAGCAGAATACGCTTTAGCCTGTTTTTTATTGGATATTTTTTTTAGTAGAAAGTAAAAAATATTGTTTTAAAAAAAAAAAAAAAAAATTTGGTCTTTTTTTCCTTTATATCGCAAAAAAAAACCCAGTGGTGATCAATTACCACCAAAAGAAAGCTCTATCTGTGTAAAAAAGAAGATAAATTTAGTTGGGTACAGCGCTGCATGACCGCGCAATTACCAGTTAAAGTAGTAACAGTGCTAAATAGCAAAAAAAATGGCCAGGTCATGAAGGTGGTGAAACCTTCCAGAGCTCAAGTGGTTAAATCTTCACCTTGTGCTGTATATTCAAGAGCACAGAAACAATCCATCTTGAGAAACAGACAAAATAGACACTTCTTATTAAAGTTTAGAAAAAAAGGGATCATATTGATGTTAAGGGAAAGATCAATATGTGTTTAAAAAGCAGCTATGTTCACAAAACAGCTTCCCGTGCTATTTCCACATCATCACATCCTGTTTTTGTCTTCGTCAGTCTTGTGAAATGTATTGTATTACACAAGAAATTTATTGGAAAGTCTACATTTATCTACCAAGCCTGGTACAGTCACAACTACCAAGTTGTCTGCCAAGAACTGGGCAGCAAAACGGCCCATTAGGCTCTGTTTCCACGACTGCGAGTTGTTGTGCGACTTGACACATGTGAAGTCGCATGACAAGTCAAAATCCATGTATTTCAATGGTCCCTGTTCTAATTGGTGTGACTCAAGTCGCAGTGACTCCAAAAAAGGTTTTTGTACTACTTTGTTCCGACTTCGGTACAACTTGTTCTCCCATGGTTCTCACCATTTGCATGACATTGCATTAAAAATGCTGTAGTCTATGCTAATCAGAGGGAAAAACTTTACCTAGTCTTCACCTACAGTATATTGAGCCATCTTATATATTTGTTTACTACAGGTATTCATATAGAGCTGACAATTTACACAGTACTCTATATATTGTACCTTCACATGGTCCTCTCTCCTGCCTCCTCCCCCTTTCATCTTATACATAAGCAAAAAAAATCTATTTCAAAAGTAAAACCTTTTTTTTTTTACTTCCTAAATCCTGACTTTGGTCAGGATGATGTCACAGGCCCCTCCTGCATGCGCAGACCTGCCTGGATGTTTGTATCTGCACAAAAGCAGTTCAGTGTACACGGACAAATACTGTAGCTGCTGACTTTTATTATCAGGGCACATACCTGTCCAGGTATCCAGCGGTGTCCACACCCGAGCAAATTTTTCAATCAGCTATCGGGTGCTGCTGCCACCATCTCCACTAAGGGAAACTGGCAGTGAAGCCTTGCGGCTACACACTCAGTTCCCTACTGCGTATGTGCGAAGCACGCTGCACCTTGTCAATGGGCCGGCTGCGGGGAAAGGGGGGGGGCAAACTTCCGTCTGGAAACCCGCTACCACTTCAGCTGGAAGTGGGAGCGGGCACCTATCAAAATCAGGTACCCGCTCTACCCCCCCTCCAAAAGGTGCCAAATATGGCAGCAGAGGGGGGAAGGAAGCAGACAAGTGGAGCTTCCCATTTTGGGTGGGGTTCCACTTTAAGGCAAAAGAGGCATAGTATGTCCTTTCTGCATTAAAATTCTGCATGTTCGACAATTCTTTTGTGAACTAAAGAACCACTTTAACCACTTAAGGACCGTAAGGATTTACCCACTTCCTGACCAGGCCATTTTTTGCGACACAGCACTGCGTCGCTTTGACTTACAATTGCGCAGATCGTGCGACGCTGTACCCAAACAAAATTTACTTCCTTTTTTTCCCCACAAATAGAGCTTTCTTTTGGTGGTATTTAATCAACTCTGCGGTTTTTATTTTTTGCACTATAAACAAAAAAAGAGCGACAATTTTGAAAAAATTTTTTTTTTTACTTTCTGCTATAATATATACCCAAAATATATATATAAAAAAACTATATATATATATATATATATATATATATATATATATATATATATACAGTGGGGCAAAAAAGTAATTAGTCAGCCACCAATTGTGCAAGTTCTCCCACTTAAAAAGATGAGAGAGGCCTGTAATTGTCATCATAGGTATACCTCAACTATGAGAGACAAAATACTTTTTTGCCCCACTATATATATATATATATATATATATATATATATGTGTGTGTGTGTGTATTCATCAGTTTAGGCTGAAATATATTCTTCTACATATTTTTGGTTAAAAACAAATTGCAATAGGCGTATATTGATTGGTTTGCACAAAAATGATTGCATCTGCAAACTATGGGATAGATTTAGGGACTTTTATTTATTTTTTATTGTTTTTACTGGTAATGGCGGCGATCAGCGATTTTTATCGGTACTGCGACATTGCGGCGGACAAATTACACTTTTTAGGGACCAGTGACATTATTACGTTAATCAGTGCTATAAAAATGCACTGATAAATGGATAAATGACACTGGCAGGGAAGGGGTTAACACTAGGGGGCGATCAAGAAGCTAACTGTGTTCCCTCAGCATGTTCTAACTATAGGGTGGATTGGCTGCCAGGGACATGACAGAGATCGCTGTTCCCGATGACTGGGAACAGAAGATTTCTTACATGTCCCCTGTCAGAACGGGGATCCGCCTTGTTTACATAGGCAGATCCCCATTCTGCCTCTGTACACCGCGATCACGGGTCGCCGGTGGACATCGAGTCGCGCCCCCGCTATATCACTTAAACGAGCCGACGTACAATGACGGCGATTCACGGTATCCTGCCACCTTGCCACAGTACAACTGCAGCGGGTGGTCGGGAAGCAGTTAACATACACTATATTACCAAAAGTATTGGGACATCTGCCTTTACACTCACATGAACTTTAATGGCATCCCAGTCTTATGCCGCGTACACACGCTCAGAATTTCCGACAAAAAATGTTTGATGGGAGCTTGTTGTCGGAAATTCCGACCGTGTGTAGGCTCCATCGGACATTTGTTGTTGGAATTTCCGACAACAAAATTTTGAGAGCTGGATCTCAAACTTTCAGACACAAAATCCGTTGTCCGAAATCCGATGTGTGTAGACAATTCTGACGCACAAAATTCCACGCATGCTCGGAATCAAGCAGAAGAGCCGCACTGGCTATTGAACTTCATTTTTCTCGGCTCGTCGTACGTGTTGTACGTCACCGCGTTCTTGACGTTCGGAATTTCCGACAACATTTGTGTGACCGTGTGTATGCAAGACAAGTTTGAGCCAACATCCGTCAGAAAAAAATCCAGGATTTTGTTGTCGCAATGTCCGACCGAGGGTACGCAGCATATGTCCGTAGGGTTCAATATTGAGTTGGCCCACCTTTGCAGCTATAACAGCTTCAATTAAATTGGGGTGGAGGTACTTGACTGGCCTGCACAGAGTCCTGACATCAACCCGATAGAACACCTTTGGTATGAATTAGAGCGGAGACTGCGAGCCAGGCCTTCTCGCCACATCAGTGCCTGACCTCACAAATGCGCTTCTGGAAGAATAGTCAAACATTCTCATAAACACACTCCTAAACCTTGTGGACAGCCTTACCAGAAGAGTTGAAGCTGTTATAGCTGCAAAGGGTGGGCCAACTCAATATTGAACCCTACGGACTAAGACTGGGATGGCATTAAAGTTCATGTGCGTGTAAAGGCAGGTGTCCCAATACTTTTGGTAATGTAGTGTATATTGTATTGATTATGGATTGCATAAACCAAAAAGGGTAGTACATTGAATACTATGCTATATGTTTGGATCTACGATTACTTTACTTTCACACTCTTGATATTGAAAGAATGGATTTACATTGGTTGTATAAGTTCCATGTGCTTTCATTATTTGCAACCATAATAGTAAACATTTCCCATTAAAAAAAAAGTATGAAGGTTTCTCCAGACATTACAGAACAGGTTTTCCAAGTTTTCCAGATATGTACTTTTATCTTTGTAGACAAATCTTTCATTATAAAGATTGTTCAGCGGCTAGATCATGCAAGCCACTATCCAATATAGGTTATGTGCCAAATATCAGCTCATCTTACAGTGGCACAATATCATTATTGTCAGGATCCTTCCCAATCCTGGTGTGCCTCTGACCCATTCCCTGGCGCAATTGCCTTATACTAGTAATGGCCTGAACACGGACCTTATTTTAATGAAGGTTGTGGATTTAAATACGGAAACCTACCTTTTTATTATTAGAACTAAAATTGTTAACTCATGAGATTTTAGTGGTTGGCTTTAGTTACGCTAAAGTGTATCCAAAGGCCAACCTTTATTCAGTTTTGCATAGAGTGGTAGAGAGCGAGAACAACGCTCAGGTTTTTATTGCTGTCTTTAATACTTTGACCTAGGCTTTTGATACTAAGTATCAAATAGACCCTCTCTATTTGTGCTTGTTATCACTGTCACTGGGACTAAGGCCCCGTTCACATCTTGGCGTGCGACATGCAAAATCATGTGCAAATTGCTCAACCAAAATCGCGAGCAGAAACTTTTGTTCCCACTGCACGAAAGTATGAATGCAGCCTAAAAAGTGAGGGTGAATGCAAAATTTTGAGTTGCCAAAAAAGACAGAAATAGCAGCACAATTTTCCAATGAGGACACATTTCAGCGATAGCTAAGAGAAGAGTTACCTTTTATCTCATATCCTGTTGTGTCTATAGGAAAGGAAAGATGAGATATCTCCCCAATAGCACCCAATAATAGATACCAGTAAAAAAAGGGTCAGAATTTAAAATCATATATTCATTTCCGCAACATATTTCAGTTGTTATTTATAGCATTCTCCTATTACACTTAACGATCTTGAAGTTTATAAACTTACTTTGTGAAGATCCCCACACATTTACCTCTTTGAATTCAGTGACACGTATTCTTCACTATGCCCTGTGGGCATAGCTCCCAACTGTCCCTGATTTGGAGCAATGTCCCTCTGTCCCTCATTCTACCTCATTTATCCCTCATTTTGGTCTGATCTATATAGTTCATAATAAATAAAATGCACTTTATATGTTTCAAAAAGTGTTTCCCAGTGCAAAACCTTTAATCTAATTTCTAAATTGCTGCATTTGAACATTTAAAAAAAAACAATATAAAGTAATAGTAGTGGTAAAAAAAAAAGTCCTCGTGGATTTAATTAACCTTTTATTTGGTTAATTCTCCTTTAAGGGGGTGTGGCAGGGGGCGTGTCTTATGCCTACATACATTTGTTAGTAGGTGTCCTTCATTCCCATCTCAAAATGTTGGGAGGTATGCCTGTGGGTAGACTCTGTTGTGTCACACATTTCACAGAGCCTTCCTTCTGAACTACAGAAGTGCTAAGAAGTGGAGTTTCAGGAGGTGGAATCAGTACAAGAATCACAGCTTGCAAGCAGCAAGGTACCATGGGATATGTAGTCCTTATAAATTGAAAGTAAACACCAGAGGAGAAGCTGCAAAGCATGCAGGGAATCCAGGAAGTTGTGGAAAGAGATGTCCAGCAGACAGGCAGAACTCACAACATGAAAGGAGATTTTTCAAGTAAGCTTATATTGAATTGTCAAGTATAATTATTGTTGTATTGGTATGACAACGCTGATGTTATAAAATGAATGTGTATACTATGATCATAGATTTCCTTTAAAAAAAAAGTATGGGTTTCCCCAAAAAACAATTATACTCAACTAGGTGGATCGGCAGCATCAATCTGATGCTGCATCCACCCCCCTGCCGCCTCTACACTGAGAACTGAGCGTCTCCGATTGCTCATTTTTCCCCTCCACTCTGAGCAGAGAGCCGTCACTGTCAGTCGCCGGCTCTCTGCTCTGCTCCTTCAGTGCTAACTGGAGCTCTGAGCTGTGGAGGGGGCGGGAGGGGCTGGCTCAGTCACCCGGCGGCTCTCTAATGCCCTGTACACACGACCGGTTTTGCTGTCGGAATAAACTCCGAAGGTTTCTCAGATGGAACTCCGACGGAATTCCATTCAAGCGGTCTTGCCTACACATGGCCAAACCAAAGTCTGACTAAAGTCTGACCGTCCAGAACACGGTGACGTACAACACGTACGAAGGGACTAGAAAAAGGAAGTTCAATAGCCAGTAGCCAATAGCTTCCGTCTCGTACTTGCTTCAGAGCATGCGTCGTTTTTGGTCCGTCGGAACAGCATACAGACGAGCGGTTTTCCTGATAGGAATTGGTTCCGTCGGAAATATTTACAACATGTTCTATTTCTAGGTCCATCAGAATTTTCGAAAAAAAAAGTCCGATGAGGCATACACACAATCGGAATATACGATGAAAAGCTTCCGTCTGACTTTTTCTGTCGGACATTCTGCTCGTGTGTACGTGGCTTTAGAGGCCAAGCCAGCTGGCCTTCCTGGCTGCTGGGTGGATCCCAACTATAAAGTCTGGATTGATGCAGTGCCTGGACCGGCTGAGTAACATCAGCTGACAGCGGGTCACAGGAGTGCAGAACGAACCACACTCCTGTGATGCCTAGGAGAAGTAGGGACAAAAAAAGCTTTGGCCCTACACTTCTCGTTTAACTATTTTGTCATCTATCCACAATTTAAAAAAAAGTTTTGGTTTTAGAAGTGCTTGATAGGGGATGATCTATTAAAGTGTGTTTACCTTAGATATGTGAATTAATATATTTCACATCTTCGCAGTAACAGACACAATATAAAAACAGATAAATGGTACAGTTTAATATCATGCTTGAGCGAGGACTAACCTTATCAATTAAAAGATTTATTCCACAACGCATTTTAGCTGTGTATTGTTTATTTTGCTGTGCCAAAACTACATTAATAACTAAACGATTCATTTCTTACAGCTAACCATTAAAAGATGTAAGATCTCTAAAATCTATTACAATTCTTTTCCTCGTTGGGTCTCCTACACTAATTGATTGGTATTATAATGCCACCTAGAGGCTTTTAGAAGAACTATTCAGACTCTCAACCCATTTCAATAGTCCCTGAACACGTTGTTAAATAGAATATTTAAAGTATTTTTTGTACTTAAAGTGACACTAAACTCTGCTTTAAAAAAAAAAATCTATTCACGTATGTATTCCTAACTCAATAAAGTACCTTCTACTGCTCTTAGCGCCCTCCAAATTTATTTAATTTTGCTACTGACTTCCTGTTAGAGGATGGCTGCGTTTGATGCAGAAACTTAGACCCCTTGCTCTTGCTCATGCCTGAGATGGACTAGGAATTATGAATTTTGGTATTTGTAGTGTGCACAGGGCAGTACACATGACCGCCCGCAACTAACTTACACTGTTTGTTTCAAAACAAACAGAAATGAGAGGAAAAAGGAGAGTTTTAGGAACACATAAAGGACAATACAAGAAAAAAAAATACAGAAGCAGTTTTATGAAAAATAGATTAATGGTCCATTAAGTAGTGAATGTGTATGGATTATTTTCAAAAAATATGATGTCCTTCCAGGGCTGCTGATAGAAATCAGACTACCGGACAGACCCCCCCCCAAGAAGATATTAAAGCTAGATTTCGTAAAAATAAAATAATAATTGTTAGCAGACACAAATACAACATAACTCACAGAATTCCTGCTAAATCTAAAAGATAAAACTGAGTTAATAAATAAAAATGAAGATGAGACGAAAAAAATATACAGGTTCCGGGATCAGAGAGAGAGGAATAAAGTTAGACTCCATGCACACTGGGCTTAAAAAAACTCCAGTTGACTTGGCAGAAAAAAATGCTCATATACAGTCGTGCTCAAAAGTTTGCATACCCTGGCAGAAATTGTGAAATTTTGGCATTAATATTGAAAATATGACTGATCATGCCAAAAAAACTGTCTTTTATTTAACCGCTTGCCTACAGGGCACTTACACCCCCTTCCTGCCCAAGCCATTTTTCCGCTTTCAGTGCTGTCACAATTTGAATGACAATTGCGCGGTCATGCTACACTGTACCCAAACACATTTTGTTTATCATTTTCTTCACACAAATAGAGCTTTCTTTTGGTGGTATTTAATCACTGCTGGGTTTTTTATTTTTTACAAAAAAAAAGTTTGAAAAAAATATTTTTTTTTACTTAGTTTCTGTCAGTAAATTTTGTACCTAAGTCATTTTTCTCCTTCACTGATGTGCGCTGATGAGGCGGCACCGATGGGCACTAATAGACTGAACTGGTGGGCATTGATGAGGTGGCACTTATGGGCACTGATCAGGCTGCACTTATGGGCACTGATGAAGAGGCACTAATATGCCGCACTTATGGGCACTGATAGGTGGCACTAATATGTGGCACTTATGAGCACTGATAGGTGGCACTGATGGGCACTGTTAGGTGGCACTGATGGGCACTAATAGGCGGCAAAGGTGGGCAATGGTGGGCACTGATAGGCGGCACTGGTGGACACGGATAGGCGGTACTGATGGGCACTGATGGGCATTGATGGGTGGCACTGATGGGCATTGATCGACAGCAGTGGTGGGCATTGATGGGCAGCACTGATAGGCTTCACTGATAGCCAACACTGACTGACATCATTAATGGGCACTGATTGGTGGCACTTGTGGGCAGTGGTGGGCACTGATTGCTGCCACTGGTGGGCACTGATTGCTGCCACTGGTGGGCAATGGTGGGCACTGATTGGTGACACTGTTAACACTATATTTTAATCAAGGCACTGATGATCAGTGCCCTGAATAAATGTGTAGATGTCCCCCTGTCAGTGTGAGGCAAGGAGAGCCGATTACCGGCATCTCTGTGTTTACATGTGACTGGCTGTGTTTGGACACAGCCTATCAAATGGTTAAAGAGCCGCGGACGCGGCTCTTTACAGAGATCGGGGTCACGCCACGTGCTAGCAACACGGTTTGGCCGCAATCACCGCGCCCGAGAGCAGCTGTTCTGGGACGCTGTCATATGACGGCATCCCAGAACGAGAGCCACACTGCCCCGCTGTCAGTTGACAGTGGGCGGGTGGCAACTAGTTAAGGATAGCAATCACATGAACCCATTTATTATCACATAGTTTTTTTGGATCCTTTTAAAATCATAATGATAACAGATATCACACAAATGACCCTGATAAAAAGTTTACATACCCTGGAATGTTCGGCCTTAGTACAGACACAGAAGGTGGCACACACAGGTTAAAATGGCAATTAAAGGTTAATTTCCCACATTTGTGGCTTTTTAAATCACAATTAGTGTCTGTGTATAAATAGTCAATGAGTCTGTCAGCTCTCACATGGATGCACTAAGTAGTCTACACACTGAGTCATTAAGGACATAGAAAAGAACCATCAAAAGACCTGCGTAACAGGGTAATGAAACTTTACAGAGATGGAAAAGGCTATAAAAAGATATCCAAAGCCTTGAATATGCCACTCAGTACTGTTTAATTACTTCTTAAGAAGTGGAAAATTAGGGGCTCTTTTGATACCAAGCCAAGGTCAGGTAGACCAAGAAAGATTGTAGCCACAACTGGCGGAAGAATTGCTCAGGATACAAAGAAAAACCTACAGGTAACCGCAGGAGAAATATAGGCTGCTCTCCAAAAAGACAGTGTGGTTGTTTTTAAGGAGCACAATTCAATGATACTTGAACAAAAAAGAGCTGCTGGTTGAGGTGCCAGAGGGAAGCCTTTACTGCGCCAATGAACAAAAGTGAGGTATGTCAAGGTGTTGTTGGGCATATTGTAACCAGGCTTTTTTTTGGAATTTGTACAGTAAAGGCTTCTTTCTGGCAACTTGACCTTCAAGCATCATCGTATTGTGCTCCTTAACCGCTTGCCGACCACCGCATGTACTTTTATGTTGGCAGAATGGCATGGCTGGGCAAATGGGCGTACCTGTACATCCCTTTGAATTTGCTGCCGTGCCATCGCGTGCGCGCTCCCGCTGCGAGCTCCGTGAGTAGGATCGCGGGTCCCGCAGACATCTCATGGAGAGGAAGAATGGGGAGATGCTAATGTAAACAAGCATTTCCCCGTTCCGCCTAGTGACAGTGTCATTGATCATAGCTCCCTGTGATCGGGAGCTATGATCAGTGATGTGTCACACACAGCCCCTCCCCCCACAGTTAGATACGTATCGGCCTAAACTGTGGGGAAAAAAAATTTTATATATATTTTTGGGGGATATTTATTATAGCAAAAGGTTAAAAATAATGCGTATTTTTCAATTTTGTTTTGGAACCACATCGCACGACCGTGCAATTATCAGTTAAAGTGACGCAGTGCTGAATCGCAAAAAGTGCTCTGGTCTTTGGCCAGCAAAATGGTCCGGGGCTTAAGTGGTTAAAAACAACCACGCCATTTTTTGACATGAGAGTGAATCGGATCAAGTAGCTGTTCAGGCCGGTAACACGGCCGGTAACACGCTGCGGGATGTTACCGGCCTGAACAGCTATTTGATCCGATTCACTCTCATGTCATCTATCAATAGATACACCTATGAACATCAACTTTTGAGCCGCCTTCAGGATTTGCCTCTCGGCCTCAGTGGAGCCTCAAGCATTTAGTTTACGCCCATATTTCTTGAGCTTTTCTTTTCTTTTTGAAGAGAACAACATATATATACTCTTGGAGTAAAAAAACTTACTTCTACCTGTTTACATAATCTCCAACACATAGATGTTTGTTCATATTGGAATTAAGAGCATACTGGGCAGACAGACTTTGTCACTGTCGCTGCTTTTAATCACAAATTTTATGGAATGTCAAATCAGCCAATACAGTGTTTAATAACCATTTAAAGTGTACACTACCCCTGAGGAAGGAGTTTAATTGACTCCGAAACGCGTCAGATGAAAAAGTACTGCTTCAAAACTCTGTATATACACGATTTTAATACTGATGGATTTACATTCCTAACAATAGATGTTACAGTTGTCATATTTTATTATGTTAATTCAATAAATTATATTTATACCAAGTATACCTCTTTTATGATTGCTACATATGCCTGAAAAGTCCACCACTAGGGCACCCCCTTTGCTGTTATGTATAAATAATTTTGGATGTGGCACAAATTCACAGTCAGATGCTGATCTACAATATACATAATTGGGATTTAAAAGGCCACAAATGTGGGAAATAACCCTTAATTGCCTGTGTGTGCCATCTTATTTGTCTGTACCAAGGCCAAACATTACAGGATATGTAAACTTTTCATCAGGGCTATTTGGGTGATTTCTGTTACTGAGCACAACTGTAGAATGTTTTTTGTACAAAGTTTAGATGAGTTTAGGAGAATTTTACGTTTTTTCTGCCTCCACGCTCCAATCAGAAACGCAAACCAGAAGGTTTTTTTTCTGCCTCTAAATTTTGAGCTCAAAATGTGCCTCTAATCATTCTAATGTGCATGGACACATAGGATAACATTGAGCTGCTTCTACAGGCAGAACACAAAACTCCTGTAGAAGCAGCAAATTTTAAGCTAGTGTGCATAGAGCCTTAGAGAGATAATAAAATCAGGAGCAGAGCGAACATTAGAGCCAGCGCTGAGAGGGAGGGGGAACTCTCTTTTATAGCAGATAAAAGCTGGCAGCAGAGAGAGGGGGAGAGACCAGCTTTCAGTTGAGGAGGAAGAGAAACACAAGTGTCGTCCATCGCTAATCCCCCTCCCTGTGTGGGTCCCCATGTGCTCGGGCCCCCTACAAGAGGACTGGTGGTCCCCCCTATCAGCGGCCCTGCGTCCTCCTGAGAATGCATCTCACGCAGCCCCTCAGCGACACGCTCCTGAGCGATTTGTCACGCGCTGTGTCCACCAGACACAGTAGGTAACTGATCAGTGTACCAGCCCGCTGCCAGTAACATGTGTCTGGGAGCATGTATGAAATCTTGCCAACCAATCAACTATCTGCTGGGTGTGCTGTGACTTTGGGAAAAAAGGCATTCATGCCCTAATTACAGTTTGTATGGCCCTACCACCACTATGTAATACAGGACCTGAATGCCACCACCACCGTCATATGCAGCATCTCTGCCTCTCATTTTAGACATGCCTCTCAGTGTAGTTTGTTGGCAGATTTATATTAAGATTAATAGAATGCTTAGCTATTAGTGAAACTATAATGGCAGGATGTGTGGTGCTTTTTATGCACACTACATACAATAGCTACAAAAATGGTGGGACAAACAATATAGTAGTATATAAAATCTTGAAACCATATGCACAAGCTGGCAATCCAAAGTCATTATTCGTACGGCCTTGAGATCCGCTCTACCTCGGATCTTAGTACAAGGATACTTTGAATGTATTCATGAAGAAATGTTGGTATACGGCTGCTGGGCCCCTGGGGAGAAACTAAATCCCAAAACTGTTTCAAATCCAACAGAAAATGTATATGTATAATTATAACAGCTAATTTCATGTATCAAAAATGAATTTTCAAAACCCCAACAAACCCCCACTGAAATTCAAGGTGCCCCACCAAACAGCCCAGCATGTGTTTAAGATGGCGTACCATAATGGTACGCCATCTTGAACACATGCTGGGCTGTTTGGTCGGTCACCTGGAATTTCAGTATAGTTTCTTTTCTTTCACTGCCCAACACTTCAAACCATGGACTGCACATTTCAAACAATGTCTTTCTTTGGTTGTAAATTAATTCTTGATACATGAAATTAGCTGTTATAGATAATCATATACATTTTTGGTTGGATGTGAAATGGTTTTGGGATTTGGTTTCACCCCCATGGGCCCCGCACCCGTATACCAACATTTCTTCATGAATACATTCAAAGTATCCTTGTACTAAGATCCGAGGTCCTGATGAAGTGGGGCTCCCCACAAAACCTGTCAACCCTTTAGCGTGGATCTCAAGGCCATATGAAATGTGACTGCAGATGGCTAACTTGTGCATTTGGTTTTAACAAATTTCTAATATTTGCTATATACTTAATAAAGTGTCAAGATTTTAAATACTACTATATTGTTGGTATTACACCTAAGGAATTATATACAAAGTCCCACTCTTTTTGTAGCTTTTGTATGTATTATAGAAGGGATGATACCTCCAAAGGGTTAAACACTCTGGCCCCACACACATACTCTTTTCATGCACACTAGTTATCGCTTATCAATGCAACGGTGTGCTGCATACAAAGAGCAGCTCTAACAATCGTTCAACAAGCATATGCTGTATACCCCATCCTAAAAAGGGCATATCAAGAGAAAATCAAATAGAATATGCCCCCCACACACATATATATATATATATATATATATATATATATATATATATATATATAGACTAACCTCCTAAAGCAAAAACACTATTTTTTAACCCTAGCAGACAATAAAATGGAAAAACGTTAAATGAAAGAAAAAAGACCCTGATAGCTCACAAAGGGAAAAAAACAACAACCTGCAAATGGTTGGCATGGAGACTGGAAAAAAGAGTCCTAAGAAGGGCAGTTAGGTCAATGGAACTGTGTATGCAGGGGGTACACAAGGGGATGTAACTGCAATCTATAGTATAACGCTGTATAGCACAGTATAGTGCCACATAGCACTGTATAGCAAATTATCTCTCCCTACACAGATGTGTTAGCTTTCTCTAACCAGCATCAACACACACTGACAATATGGCTGCCTACCTACCTCTACATTAAAGAGGCTGGCTGTCCATTCTTAAAGATTATTGACCCTCAGAGACAAGGGTTATGCAGTGCTTTATGGGTTCAGGTATGCATTTTTTGCCATAAATTTGGATTTTCATTGGATAGCAAAACTGTGAGATCTACTTAACCTTGAACTTAAGGTGGTCCTAAACTCGAACCTCAGCATTTTTTGATTGTAGGAATTAGAGCTCCTCTCTCCTCCCTTGTATTCACTGAGAAACATACAAGGTGTTCTATGAATGACAAGAGGTGCCAAGCAAGTGTCCTCACCACCATTTTTCTAGGTAAATATATTTCTAAAGGTGCTATTGACATGACATTTTCACCACATGCCCCCCATGCAATCCATACATACAAAATAACCAAAACAAATAAGTTCATAAATGAAGTTATGTGTAATAAAAATGGAATGACACAGGGAAAGAGTATTAAACACATCAAGAAAGGAAGGTGCAAAAAGGCATGGAAAGCCAAGACACCAAATCTATCAGTAATTAGAAAACAATCCTGCCCCTTGTCAGTGCAAATTAATATCAGCTAGTTTAGTCTCAACTGATGGCCTATAAAAAGGTATCTCATTACCAAGGTGTCACACAAGAAACATCTCATGATGGGTAAAAGCAAAGAGCAGATCGTAGTAAAAAAACGCAATGGGCGGGGTTCTGATGACCAGTATCGTTGGTCAATTCAGGTAACAGGTTACCGGCTCACCTAATAGGGTGGTGTTCCTTGTCAGAACAGGAGAAGTAGTCAAAATAAAAGGGGATTGGGGATAGGACCCAAGGTGTCCTTACCTTCAGTGAAGGAAAAGGAACAAACTGAGGTTTAACCTGATATAACTTTATTAGAGCAATTAGTAGAAAAACATTTTAATCATTGAAAGGAAAGCATAAACAATAGGAGATTGCATAAGGTAAAAACTGACAACGTTGTCACTTAAAAACGCATGCCCATGAGCTCAGCCATATCCCAGTCATCCACACATGTCAATCCAAATCAAATGGTGTGTGTGCCTACGCATGTCCTCTGCTGATAGCCAACTTGGGCTTTTCATCACTCCTTAGCCCTCATCCTATCTCCGCAAACTGGAAATCCACAAACAACCGAAAACTGGAAGTAAATGGCCAGGCGGCCCCATGCTGGTTTTGAGTGGATAACATCCTGTGCGTGTCACCAGGACTAGGAATACAGAGATTTGCCTCCTGCACACTTGTGGACCCCTGCAAAGGACTCTGGATTCACCACCTTGTCGCTGCTATTGAGCACACTCAAGACCTCTGCCACCTTATTGTTGCAAAACATACTGATGGCATTGATTACGGAAGGATTTCTAAACTTCTGAATGTTTCAGTAAACACTGTTGGGGCCATAATCCGAAAGTGGAAAGAACATCATTTCTCTATAAACCGACTACGACCAGGTGCTCCTCACAAGATTTCTGACAGAGGAGTAAAAAAATAATCAGAATAGTTCTCCAAGAGCCAAAGACCACTTGTGGAGAACTTCAGAAAGACCTAGAATTAGCGGGTACAATTGTTTCAAAGAAAACTATAAGAAATGCACTCAACCACCATGGCCTGTATGCTCGCTCACCACACTAGACTCCATTGCTGAAGAAAAAGTATTTTGAAGCTTGTTTAAAGTTTGCTGCATAACATTTAGAACATTTAGACAAGCCTGTGAAATACTGGGAGAATATAGTCTGGTTAGATGAGACCAAAATTGAACTCTTTGGATGCCATAATACACACCATGTTTGGAGGTCAAATGGCACTGCACATCACCCAAAAACACCATACCAAAAGTGAAGTTTGGAGGTTGGAACATAATGGTGTGGGGTTGTTTTTCAGCATATGGTACTTGCAAACTTCATGTCATTTAAGGAAGAATGAATGGAAAAACGTACCAGGACATTCTTGATAAAAATCTGCTGCCATCTACCAGGACGATGAAGACAATGATTCCAAACACAAAGCCAAGAAAACTTTCAATTGGTTTCAAAGAAAAAATATAAAGCTGCTAGAATTGCCCAGGCAGATAAAGATCAGAGTTCATAGAAGAGGCCCATGGAATGGAACCTTCAAGATTTAAAGACTGTTTGTGTGGAATGGGCCAAAATCACACCTGAGCAATGCATGCGACTACTTTCTCCATACAGGAAACATCTTGAAGATGTCATTACCAACAAAGGATTTTGTACGAAGTCTTAAAAAAAATTCAGTTAGCATGTTCAAAACTTTTTCCCTGTGTCATTCCATTTTATTACACATAACTTAATTTATGAACTTATTTGTTTTATTTTTTTTGTATGTATGGATTGCATGTGTTGTTTCATGTCAATAGCATCTTTAAAAATATATTTACCTAGAAAAATGGTGAAGTGTTCAATACTTATTTTACCTGCTGTATAAGCTTACAGTGAGCCAAGATGGCCCAATGTAAAATCTAATTTTTTGGGTTTAACTTTAAATCTGACCGATAGGGACATAGAAATGTATACAAAACTTGACAGAGGATTGCATGCAGGCACTTCTCCTTGCAGGGGCTGATCTTCATCAGCCAACCACGGCATAATAGATTAGAAGGATGGAAGGTTTTCAAGCCACTGCTTGAAGCAGAGAGGTTGGTGAGCTGAGTTTTGAAATGAAACAGAAAATACATTGTGTTATCACTATAAAGCCTCATTCACACTTGCGTATTGGGTCGACTACAACTTTCCATGAGAGGCACAGCTGGGTTTCCTGTGAACAGCTGTAGACAGTAAGCTCAGTTCAAAGCAGTAGGAGGCTGATATCACCCCCAATAAAACATGCAGCAATTACCTGTGGATGATCAACCCTTGACTGCATCCAGAGTTGAGTATATGCCTACTGTTAGTTTGAATAGGGCTTTCCACCCATAGCTATTAACAGGAGACCCCGCTGAGTCCCTCGTGAGAAATCATAGTCGGCCCAATACACAGATGTGAATAAGACCAAATAAAAAAGAATAGATTACTGCAAAATGCCAGGCCATTGTGACAGGCAATGCTTGGACAATTCATGATATTGATAAAGCTTGTCTACTCTCTCCAATCTCCTACACTTTTTAACCATTGCTATGTTTGAAAGTGTAGTAGGCAGGAATTGGTAGATTTTACCTCTCAAAACAGCCCAGCATTTGGGAGTGATGGGGAAGCGTGGAGACTGCTACAGGTATGTGTACCTGGCAGCAGTTTTCCTTTTCCTTAGCACTCTTTCCTTCACATCAGACATTATAGCATGATTCTATTTGACATGTGTCAAAGATTTCTTGACCCCTACTTCTTGACCTCCTCTGCCCGAACAGGCACAATAATGCCATTATAATTATGTTGTCAAACATAACATCTATTCTACAATCCCCATGTACTCAAAGTACAAATTAAATATATTATGTTAAAGCTGAGGGAAGCTTACAACTCGCTCTTTACCTCCATGCCTCTATCCTGGACTAGGTCTGCAAGAAAATTTTCACTAACTTTTTTATTACCTAAACCTTCTTGTCAATTTGATGTCATCACAGGGTTCCCTAAACTCTAGATGTGGGATTTGGTGGCGACTGGTCACCCAACACACAGGCAGCTGGCTGGGGTGAGTGGTCCCCTCAAGAGAGCCAGAGGGCATGGCAGCCAAAATTCATAGCTAGGGGCTTACACAGGGGAAGAAATTATTTCTGTTTACTGGCAACACTTGAGCTTGGTTGCAAAGAAGCATTTCAGCTCACTTTGTTGCATATCAGAAGGGGAAGTACAGAGGACAAGCTCTCCTACCAGCTCCTTACTACACTTAATATACATGTCTATATGCAAGGCTTTGCTGTTAGGGTGGTTGTAGGGCAGATCCCTGGGTATGGTTCTACGTCCTGCTTCAAAGACCCCTATACAGTAGCCCAGCCATTCCGGGGGGGTGTTCATCATGGATGTTTTTAGACCACCCCACCACCAGGACTCACCGCCACCTGACCATCACCACTCCTGTCCCAACCTGGCTGCTTCTATAACGCCATCCCCTTTTTAGTACTATAGGCTGTGCTATGGCCTAATGAGGCCCACTTTCATAATTCTGTTGACCCCTTTCACACTAGGGCGCTTTGCAGGCACTACAGCTCTAAAAATAGCACCTGCAAAGCGCCCTGAAAGAGCCGCTCCTGTCTCTTCAATGTGAAAGCTCGAGGGCTTTCACATTGGAGCGGTGCGCTGGCAGAACGGTAAAAAAAGTCCTGCTAGCAGCATCTTTGAAGTGGTGAAGGAGCGGTGTGTATACCGCTCCTCCACCGCTCCTGCCCATTGAAATCAATGGGGCAGCACGGCTATACCGCCAGGTGGTTTTAACCCTTTTTCAGCCGGTAGCGGGGTTAAAAGCGACTCGCTATTAGCTGAATACCCCCGCAAATATGATGGTAAAGCGCCGCTAAAATAGCGGCGCTTTACCACCGACGCCCCAGTGTGAAAGGGGCCTTAGTTGTAGTTTCCAAATTATGGTACAAACAGGTCCAAATCATAGCTATTTTAACAGCTCAACATAACATAATCTATTCCCAGGCTGCTACAGCCTACTTCCCAAATTTAACAAGGGGGAGAGGTGCTATGGTGCTATATAGTCCTCTACCAGGAGTGAAACACTCCTACACTCAACTGATTTTAAAATCCAAGTATATAATGGTTCCTGGCCTTTTCTGAGCTCCACTGACCATTAAAAAAAACAGAAGCAGGAGGTCAGAGAACACTATTCCAAGTGAGGAGGGGAGAATAAGCACACAGTACATTAAAATTGTTTAATTAATCACTCTTATAGGTTGATACATAATAAAGTGAGCTTGTTGCTTCTAAATACTAATTAATATATATTTTTGTAGTTCAGCTTTAAAGTGGGAGTTTACTTTTAGTAACTTTTTACAAAAACCCCAGTATGCAAATCTAGATCCCATAAATACCACATACTAGCGATCCTCATTGTAAAATATGCAGCTGTGGGGTATTTCTCCACAGAAACCCCTGGCCCCTAAATCCCCCCCCCCCCATCCATGCACTTTAAACCTTCCACCTGGACAAAATGAAAACAAGTTGTTTGGGGTGCCTCCCCCCCCAAATTTCCCACGTTTAAAAAAAAAACCAGACAATTTTACTGATGATAATAAGAGACAGTCTTCATACATATTATTTCAACAAGCAAGGTCCACTCTGCTCCCAACATTAATAAATATGCTCACTTAATGGTCACTTAAAGAATAATTCCAAGTATGGTATTTTATACATAGTTACATTGTTTCAGCTTGGGGGGTCTGCTACTCGGCATTGGTGCTATTCAGAGATTGTTTTGCAGTTTCCTAATGTCTGCAAAGCGTTCTCTGATTGGATGAGGTGAAGAAACGGGGAGTGAGCTATACACCTCGTTCAATCAGAGAATGCGTTGCATACATTAAAAAATGCTAAACATTTTCTGAATGGCACCTGGGCCAAGCTGCTGACAATGCAGCAGGAGAAGCCTCTTGGCATGGGACCCGAAAGCTATAGGGTATCAATGTAGTAGCTCCAGCTCCAGAAATTTCCAGCTTCTAGAGAAATCCTTCAGGTATGGAATATGCATAGTTGATGCCATACCTGCAATTCTTCTTACGTTACTGTACCTTCTTGTTCATGCAAATAACGAAACAGCATAAATCATGTTGTTCCTCACAATCTGGGAAAAGTCAGGGGAGACTGTTCCTGTGAGATTAATCCAGAACAACCACTGTAAGCACAAGTTTGCCACACAGTTTTGTAAGATCTGGGACAATATGCCCTGAGGCCCAAATACAGAGGGAACAAACTTTGTAATGTTTAGCAAGATTCGGCAGACATACCGTACCTATTTATTTTGGACTGTTTTGTTTTCTCACACATCTATATGGAATACGCTAGTTGCAGTTAGTTTTAAACTGTATCAAGAGGTTCAGTTGATTTGTCAGGATTCAGGGGATGGATGTGTAATTGTGGGTAGAACATGGAAACTAGTTCAGGGTGATGAAAAGGAGACATCAGAGAAGGGTGGTCTTAAAGACAATTCGCAATTGCAAATCACAGAAAATAGAAATTAGCTGCTGCTAAAGTGGGAAGATTTGGGCTTATATTTTTCGCTTTTGTGGTGTCAGACTAAAATTGAAAACATTTCAAGGAAAATTTACTGGAGACACTGGAGCAGACAGAATCCAGAGCAAATGCGCATGGCAATCAATCAGCTTGCAGCTTTAATTTTCAAAGCTTAACCAAACAAGCAGAAGTTTGAAGCTGATTGGTTACTATGTACAGCTGCTCCCCATTCTGTCTGCTCCACATTCACAAACATCTCATAATCCATTGATTCATTCACTGGATATGTGCAAGCACCCAGCTGTGGATAGATCAGCATCCTAGATTGAATTTGCAATTGGGCAACAGGCTTTCCTGGGATAGTAAGGCACCTTTCACACTGGGGCGGTGGGGGCGTCGGCGGTACAACAGCGCTATTTTTAGCGCTGCTGTACCGTCGTTCTTGTAGCTGTATTCGGCCGCTAGCGGTGCGGTTTTAACCCCCGCTGGCGGCCGAAAAAGGGTTAAAATCCCTCGTACAGCGTGGCTATAGCCGCGGTATTGCCGCGGTATAGCCGCGCTGTCCCATTGATTTCAATGGGCAGGAGCGGTTTAGGAGCGGTGAATACACCGCTCCTTCACCGCTCCAAAAAAACGGTTTGCAGCACTTTTTTCACCGCCCTGCCTGCGCACCGCTTCAGTGTGAAAGCCCTCCGGCTTTTACACTGAACAAACAGCGGAGGCTGTTTAGGGGCGGTTTGCAGGCAGTATTTTTAGCGCAATA
Source organism: Aquarana catesbeiana (assembly GCF_042186555.1). NCBI lineage: Eukaryota > Metazoa > Chordata > Amphibia > Anura > Ranidae > Aquarana > Aquarana catesbeiana. Next base: position 452,525,412 of record NC_133325.1, read on the forward strand.
CCGCCTGCAAACCGCCCCGGTGTGAAAGGGGCCTATCTATCAGGCTTTAGCGCCTTTTATTTGTGCAGGTTGTGCACCTTGGAACATCTGTCTTTACAGGTGCCAGGAACTATCCCATTGTGGAGGTTTGGCCATTGTGCTCCCTGACACCAAGTTTTTTTCCGGTATTCCAGAGGATTTCAGCATAGTTGTGTAGCGGTGTAGTTGCCACTAGTAACAAACATCCACCATATCACCCTGCTGCCCGACCTCCATATATCACATCTGAGACAATGAACAGTCATTTGCTTTGTTTTGTTTTTGTTTATTGAGGGGTATAACTTGGTTGGGGAAAGGAGTATATGGGATGCCCATAGATCAGATTACTTTGCCATCATATTGTAAATTAGAACTTCATTTGAGCCTGAAGAAATGATGTGCATGTATAATTTCTACAGTCTCTTCCCTGCATCACCATGCAGATTATTGCTCCTCCTCTGCGTAACTTCTGCAGACTATTGCTCCCAGGAACTCCTCATCAATGACCGTGTAAAGATGAGGACTTCACCCATGACCACGTAAGGGTGAAGCTCCCAAGAATCCTTCCCTCCTGCACAAACTTATACTGTAGCACATTCATTTCTTGTCACATCTTCTTCTTATATGCAAAAGAACCCACTCTGAATAGTCTCTGATGCTGACTCTGAGTGGTTGCTGCTACTAGGCCAGAGGCCTGCAGTACCTCTCCCTGGAGGCCTAGTAGTTTAATAGCATGTGCTGAACGGTGGACTACTGTTCCCAGCTAGCCCAGCTTGCAAATCCTGCACCCTCGGGTTGCATCGATTTGACACTATTCCCCACAGTCTCTCTTCTGCCCCAGGACTCCTCATCAATGAATAAACAGAGGAAGCAGCGCTGTAAACCAAATGAGAAGGAAATAAAAGTGATAAATAAATTAAGTGAATAATAATTATTAATTCATAAAGTTCATGGTCAAATCAAGTGAGTCAATATCAGTTCTAATCAGTGAAGATCTTCAGAGGGTGAGGTAGATGAGGAATCAAGAGCAGGGGTCCCTTTCTAAGCCAGGATTGCAAATAACACTGGATAAAACCTTCACCGCACCACTGTGATATGGATAAAATACGCGCTTACCAACCGGCAAGCTTAGGAAAGCTTGTGACCTTAACCCGGTCGGGGCCTTTCTTGGGATGGAGACACCACTAAATCGCTCCTTAGATCGTGAGTAGCCCACTATCCTCCACGTATAAACAGAGCCTGGATACTATACTCCTACCTCCAGCCAATCAGCTGCCACCTTTCTTCCCCTCTGTAGCGTTCCATCAGTTTTAAAGCAACTCAACCACGTGATTGGTGGAGGGCAGCTTCTCCCGCTGCACAGACCAACTAAATTTCAGTAAATGCGTTAGATAACACCAATGACTGTGTAAAGATGAGGACTTCATCCATGACAGTGTAAGGATAAAGTTCCCTCACAGAGTCCCTGGCATGTCTCCACATCCAGCACCCCACTGTGGTACACTCACCGACCTTTCTCTGCCCCGAGTCCTTGATGGAGAACTTAACCAGACCGTACGCTCCGACAGCTTCTCCTGCCCCTCTGCTCCAGGAATTCCTCATCAATGACCGTGTAAAGATGAAGACTTCACCCATGACCGTGTAAGGGTGAAGTTCCCTCACAGTTCTCCCCGGCCTCCTCCTGCGATCGACGCACCCCCCCCCCAGATGGGGGTGCCCTCCTGGTGCTGTCTAGTACTCCATTCTCCACTTCACCCGGCCCACAACTCCCCCCAGTGGCCTGTTACCTCAGCTTATGGGAGGCCTGCCCCCTGTCAATTCCAGTTGGGGATTGGTCAGGGCTCCTCACATGAGCTGCCTGCCACTCCAGTTCTAGGCCCTGCCCCTTTTCCAGAACGTTCTCCCTGGAAGCAGGGGGAGGCGTCTCAGAACCAAAGCACAGGTGGTCACACCCACTGCTATACTAACCACTCCCTGCCCCCAGATCAAAACAGACAGGCCTAGCTCAAAGCATAGGCCTGCATAAATGTACCTGTGCTGACAATTTCCCTAGCAGAAATCCTATGCTAGCACCTACCTATGGTAGAGGGTGCTACAGTTGGGACAGGTCTACTTTTAGGGGGGGACTCTTCTGGGGGTGTGGGGTGGTTACCATCATGAGGGTGTGTTTTTTTTGGGGGGGTGCAGGCAGGTGGGTTTAAGGTGACCCATGTTAGGTAGTTTGGGGGGAAATTATACAATCCTATATACACAATCCTATACCCACAGTTGATCCAGAGGAAGGCAAAAAACCCTAGCAAAGCAAAGTAGTCCAGTAAATTTCCCCCTTTGTGTCTCTGTTGCAAAAAAAAATGAACACCAAAACAGGCTAAAACATACATAGATCTTTTGACTTTGAAATTGCTGTGCAAGAACTGACACATATCATGACTGTGGAGACACACAAGTTTTTGTGAGCAGGCTTCCATTGTCTTATTGTTAATAATCATAATGGGAATGTTGGAGAACCTGCCGACACTAAATTTCAATACTGATGCTTTTTTTCTTGGAAGGAAACTTTTAATAGAAGTAAATCACTGTACAAAATATTTGTGAATAGCTGTGAACAGTCTTCGAGTGGAGGTGGCATTGCATGTGGAGAAATAAGAGCAAAGAAGAGCAGCTTCAGCTTAAAAAAAGTAATAATGGAAATTACCTTTAAATTGTATTTCTAGCAATAGCGTATTTTGTTAGTTTTGGATAAAGTAGTGAGTAGTTAGAAGCCCTGTTGCCTCATTCAGGATATTTTTCTTTCTTGCAGACCTGGTAAAAACATTGTTATTAGGATAGGAAATTAAAGGAAATCTCTCTAAAGCTCAGCATCCATCAGTGTTTCTCAAACTCTGTGCCCACATTTGCGGGTGTGCCACGGGGAGCCTGTGAGCCGTCACTGTAATGCCCCGTACACACGGTCGGATTTTCCGATGGAAAATGTCCGATCGGAGCGTGTTGTCGGAAATTCCGACCGTGTGTGGGCTCCATCGGACATTTTCCATCGGATTTTCCGACACACAAAGTTGGAGAGCAGGAGATAAAATTTTCCGACAACAAAATCCGTTGTCGGAAATTCCGATCGTGTGTACACAAATCCGACGGACAAAGTGCCACACATGCTCAGAATAAATAAAGAGATGAAAGCTATTGGCCACTGCCCCGTTTATAGTCCCGACGGTTGTGTTTTACGTCACCGCGTTCAGAACGATCGGATTTTCCGACAACTTTGTGTGACCGTGTGTATGCAAGACAAGTTTGAGCCAACATCCGTCGGAAAAAATCCTAGGATTTTGTTGTCGGAATGTCCGAACAAAGTCCGACCGTGTGTACGGGGCATAACAGTCTTGCCGGGGGCATGGGCGTGGCAGCAGGCCGCTGTTGCATTCTGGGAGTTTTAGTCTGCGCTCATGCGAAGAGGAAACAACAACTCCCAGAGACCGGAGTCTTGGAGGCAAGGCGCGCA